>NC_046196.1:4456136-5092727 GCF_011004875.1 Balearica regulorum gibbericeps
AAGAGTTGCTGCCACTACCTACTTTGATTTAGGGTAGCCAGAATTTATTTTGCTTTCTTTTGAAACTGGGACAACAACTGCTAGTAATAACGGGATGTGTGTTTGGGTATACGAGCCCCTTTCCTTGCGTGTAGTTAGAGGTAACAGTACATGTAAATCTGTCAATTTGAATTTCATTTAACTTAATTTCTCCTTCAACCTCCCCTGGCAGTGCTATTGTCATGAACACACATCATGGCCAGCAGAATGCAATAAAGTCTTTGGTATGTGCGAATTACGTTTTGGATATATCTAGAAAATTCCAGTGAGCTTTCTATAGGTAACTGCAGTCGATGGAACAGAGGTGCGTTTAAAGCAAGGTCACAGATCTAAATATCCCTGTCCTCTGGAGCTCAGGTCAACATCTCTATTCAAATGCTCCAGCACTTTCTGTGATGTGCTGACACTTACAGGTTATGCTTAATGTTATATTTACTGAGGACGTATACATTAAATGATTGCTAAAATGGGAAACTCTATTTCCAAATCCTCCATGTGCATTTTGTGTGTGTACATATATAATGTGCAAACAGAGATATGCTTTGGGTAGACACTGGAGGTATCTCAGTTCACAGTGCTCTTTTTGAGTTACAGATGCAATATCACAGTAAAAAAATAATGTAGTTACTCTAATGGGCAAGGGGATGAGATTCTTTTTTTTTTTTTTTTTTTTTCCTTAAAAAGTCTAGTGTAAAAATCCCTGCTTAACTATGTATAGGTGTCCCATCCCACTGAGGGGTTAGGGTGAGGTTAACTTTTTAATTCTCTGCACGGTAATCAGAAGTAATGACAATTACTTTAGAGGTTCAAACCAATCATAAATTTACTTAAAACTCAGTGGAACTACAAAAGATAGAGGCTTGGCAAAAGTCATAACAATGCTCAAAACTTAGCAGAACTATGAAAGGTAAGGGTTTAGCGAAACATGTGACAATATTACCCTAATGTGCCAAAAATTAAGTTAGAGACAAAGAGAGTGATAGAGAGGGAAAGAAAAGAGAGAGAAAAGATATCACCACCCTTGGATCCAGCGATATTCTCTGCTCATAGTTGTAGTCATCAGGTGGTGGGCGCGCACCAAAAACTTATGTTTTCCCTTTTTATAACCCGATATGCCCGCCCCATAGGCAGGGGTCTGTCATTACTGAGCAGGTGCAGCGTGTGCTCAGGAATGTTCAGAAGTGTTCTAGAAATGAGTTGTGGGTTGTGGGCGTCCTGGGGGACTCACTGCCCCCCCCTTCAGGGCTGACCAAGTGAGTGGTGATCTTCCACAGGCACATGACACAGATGGTCTTTGTTTACATGTTTTGGGACGTTATCCTGCCTCCGCAGGCTGCCTTCTTGATCAACACTCCCTCGCCATCAGCCCATCCCTGCCCACGTCAAGACGGGTGTTTGCGACATTCACTTGTTATCAGGGCCTTACAATAGGCAATGGGAAAACCAAGGAATTTCAATATAGAAGCCAAATGACATGGGCTGTACAGTCAAATAGCAGAATGACACCTTGAATAAAAGTGGGAAAATACTTTAAATTTTGTCTCACTATATTACCTAGCTGTACTTTCTTAACAGTGTCACTGATGGCACAGTATGTGAGTAGGGATCAAGCTGAAATCATCTACCAGTTTGTCTTTATGGGAACTCTTCTTCCTGTTTTGTGGGCAGAGGGTACTTTGGAGTCTACCTTTTAATAGCTGTCACGCACCAAGCAGTAAACCCTATAGCTCTGTCTGCTCAGCTGCCTTCTCTGATGGTTTGCCAATGTAAGATGAAAATTAAAGTATGTACCCTATAGAGAAAGAATAGATAACTAATTATTAGTGATAACAACTTCTCAGGATGGATAAGGTTCGACTGTAGTCTTCCAGTAAATCAGAGGAGCCTGTTCACTCAGGAGTGGGACTACCAAACTCATTTCATGTTTACTGCTGAACAGACACAAAAAAAGAATCAATGTGTGCTAGGTTTCAAGCAGTAAGACAGAAATGAACCTGCAAACCAGTCCATTATTAGTCCCCTTAACTCTCATGTGATAATGATTTGGAGGACCTAAAGTTATTTAACCGTACCTCTGTTTTCCACTTCTCAACCTTATTTTTGCCTTTAAAAAACCCTATGCAATTAACAACTATCTAATTAACACTTTTTCAGAAGGATTTCTTGCATTTTAAGTTACTCACATTACCATAGTGCATCTGTGTGGGGGTTTGTATTCCATGGTTATTGTTCTCTATTAAATACCTGTGATTTTTTTTTTTTTTTTTAACCAGGCAAAGAGTAATAACAACTAAACAAAATGGAAATCAGGCAGTTACATTTTTCATCCTTTGCAGTTAATGCATTAACATTGTCTGGATTTAGCACTTGTTTCAATGACTGTGTTCAGTCTAGTCACAATATCCCTAGATCTCAAGGCTTCAAGAAAAACAGCTAGAAAATTTTAATTAATCCCTCTCTTTACCACCCCCACCCCCAGTGGGTTATTTTTTGTTTTTCTGTTCTATAAACTACAGACTATCAGTTTAGCTGTTGCCTAAAAGGCAATGTGATGGAAGCCTGGCTATAGATTTGATATATTGCAGGAAGGCTGCATTCATGAATTGTGAATAAGAGCAACAATTTTTCAAATATATATTGTCAAAGCCGTTTTCTCTCCAATAACATTGCACATAAAATGTTACAAGTGTAATGGCTATTTTACTTGCAGTTAAAAAGTGCATACAATTGTAATATATCAGCTGTTGTTAAAATGACATCTGGGAATATATGAAGGTTTTTTCTTGTCCTGTTTCAGACTTCTTTACTACCTATATTTCCTGTTAAAAGTATTAGTATTAAAGAATTACTAGAGAGAGGACAGCACCTACATACGTATGTGTGTGTTACACATACACACACATATATATGTATTTGTTCTTGGCAGATCTTAGTGCCTGTATTTAAAGCACATTACTGTTTATTGAATGACATAGTAATTTCTTTGTACTTCAAATAATGGACCTCACTGTGTGCTTTCACTTGCATCTGTC
This sequence comes from Balearica regulorum gibbericeps, assembly GCF_011004875.1. Taxonomy (NCBI): domain Eukaryota; kingdom Metazoa; phylum Chordata; class Aves; order Gruiformes; family Gruidae; genus Balearica; species Balearica regulorum. The sequence goes on from NC_046196.1 coordinate 4,459,208, forward strand.
AGATGCTGAGTGACCATAGTTGGCCTGTGGTCATTCTGAGTAGCTCTTTGTTTCCAATTCTCATTGGATTAAATGGTTGAAACTCATTGCTGCTCCAAAGATCGCAAAACTGTAGGGATGATCTTGATTCAACTCATCCGGTAAAGTCAGTTGCAGTAAAATTAATTCTTCAGCTGCACTTCAAAGGTATTCTAATACAGGTTGTTAAAAGCTCTAAAGGTCTGACAAAGAAATTCAAAGTGACTTATAAAGAAGAATTCCTCTGTTATAAGCAGACAGCATGCAATCCTTGATCAGTTGAGGACAAATGCAAAGCTTTCCTTTTGCTGAGGCCAGGATTTCATCCACAGTATGGGATTTTTGAAAAGTTCTCATCATAGATGTTTGAAGTCTTTAATAGGAATACCAATGTTGAAAATCCCTCTTAATATGCTGTGCACATGGCACACACAGAGCATCATGTTCCTTCTGCCCATCCTTGAATAAGTCATTGCTTAAACTTAATGCCTTATTTCTACAGTTTCTCCTTGATCCTGCATAGGAGTCTGTACTTGCAGAATACATGCCAGACTTTCTGAAAGCATCTATGTTAGCTACTTCTACTTTGGACCAAGGTTTTAGAAGGCCAATCTTTGAGAGGAGGAAACTACTTTTATTTATTTAGAAATCTGTAAAGCTACTCACCTTAGTTGTAGGACTAGTGTCTGACACTGAGAAATGTGGTCTGGGACTACTGGATTATCTGGAAGATACTTCTCCAAACTTCCCCTGCTTGACCAGCAATCCTGGACTAACAAGCACAGTTTCTTGCATAAGATGACTGCAACTCCCTTCCATGGTCTGGGATGGAAATGCAACTGAGCTTTCATGATCAACCTTATTTCAAACCCTAGAGATGAGGAAGCTAAAAGCAAGACTCCATTAGAAAAGTTAAAATAGTTGAATATTCCTGCTTAGTTTGACGTTGGTGTTTTGTCCTTCTGCCTACATTTCCTGAGAGCTTTGATGCTGCAGCATGCACTTTATCAAGCTCTGTTCTGAACTGATTACCTCATTTGGTTTAATGTTTGATTAATGAGTCATTAAATACTATGTAAGAACACAAACTGTATGCAATTCTTCTTTGGTTTCTAGTAATGATCTGAAAAATGTTCAGAGTACATGTGATATACCTTTGTCCAGAACCAGGACAGCAGGGAATGATAGCTACTAAAGATCGGTTCTAGCCAAATATCTTGTAACACAATATGTCATCCAGTATTTGTGGACTGAAATTACTAATCTAAGGGGATTGTTATCAATTTCTAATATGATATTTGACAATAAGTTGTAAGTAGACCTTTATACTTTTAGTCTCTGGTGAGTGCCTTTCCGGTTGTGATGAACTGAAGACTTTCATAGGATTCAGTCCTCCTAAGAGAGAAGCAGTAGAGGTTGACGTAATCCTGAGTCGGGGATATGCCACAAGACAGTTTATGCCAGTTTCACTGACACACCATTCCTGAGGTTTAATTGTTCTTCTCACCCTTTACCCTCTTATATTGCTCCCTGCCCCCTGTTCCCCGCAGCTGGTTTTCCTCAAAATAGTTTACTACCAGCCATTCCTAACATAATCATGCTGAAATTATGGAAAAATTGAGCAAAGCTGTGATCAAAGGCCTGTGAGCTTTTTTTCTCCGAAGCAGACTGTAGGCTACTTCTGATAATAAAATTGCATGTGCTTCTGTCAAAAGGAAAAGTTGCTATTGTTTTGTGTGATGTTATTTTAATGGTGCCACTCAAAAATTAAGTTCTCTTGCTGAAACACTAGCTGTGTGGAGCACTTCCTGTGCTCCAAAATGTCTACCAAATATGTACCTCTTGGGAAGCAATCAGCAGTTAACCTTGAGCACTGTGCTCATCTAAACTGTAGATGGCAAGCTCAAGAAAAATGATCCACTAAATCCAAATGTAATAAAAACAAATGTGTGCTGAGGCCAACCAATGTGAATGGTGGCATGTAACTATATGCATATATTGTTGATGGGTAAATGTTCCTCTGCCCCCGCTTTCTGCGGTGGAGGCAAAGTGAGGAGCCTCCGAGAAGATCAAAGGTGCTGGGTGTTGGATTTCGTCTTGCTGAGCAGCAGTGGCATCTTGTGCTGTGCTATCTTTCATCAGTGGGGCAGCCCTTTAGAGCAGGGGAGAGATTAAACACACTGACAAATGTGTCTAATCCATAAGGTGAGAGAGAAGAGTATATCCTGTCCCATTATTCAAATGCTATTTCCTCTTCCTAAATAGCCAGAAGATTTTTCTGGATCATTTGCGGTCACTTCACTGTCCACATTTTTGTCCGTTTCTGTCACTATGTTACAGTCAGTGCACTTTCCCCACAAGCAGTCCAACCAAAGTTATTTGTACCTAACCACGTGGTTTTCTTACTTCAGTGGGAATAGGAGCAGCAAAATCTGGATGCTAGTGGGTTGGGTGGTGAATCTCAGTATGAGCGTTAATAAAACATGTGTGAAGTGCTAGCTCAGGTTACAGAAGCCTCTGGCAAGGAAAAGAGTATATTGCTTTGCTGTAGGGGTAGTTGCTGGCTTGGAGAGAAAAATCCATAAAGTAATAAGCATTCTGAAAGGTTGTTACTGTGTTACTTGCATAAAAATGAAGCCTCTGAACTATTTTTGTTTGTCATTGTATTGAATAAAGAATAGAAGACACTTGTTCCTAGGCAATTGAGAGGCAAGAGGTAATTTGTGGAGGTGACAGAAGAGTTGATGCAGGTGAAACTGTGCAGAAGGGGAGCAGAGGAGAAGCAGCATGCCTCAAATTCACAAAGAGCAGAGGATCTGAAGAAAAGGGTTATAGCTGGACATGCAGGATGTCTGTTGGCTTTGTAATTCTGCATAGCAGCCTTTTTCTCTGACCACCTTCTAGCAGTTTGTATTGATTCTCCTCCAGCTACCCGCAGAAATGTCTTACTTACAGGATCAGTGGTCTCCAGCATTTAGTAATGAAGTAAAAACCCCCAATCTATGTATTTAATTGTGTCCTAAAGCAGCTGAAGGTAAATGTCAAAAGTTCAAAGGTTCCTACCAAAGGTTTAGTCATAGCGGTGCCAATGACAGATTTTGTGAGGGTCCCACCAGGCTGGTAAAGGTGGAAACCCAAAGCTGTGGCTTTACAGTATATCCTAAAATGAGGCATGAGAGTTGAGGGAAGCAGAGAAAGAATCTTTGTTTAAAAAGAATTTGGCCTAAACCAGTATTTTCCCTTGAAAAAACACATTAATGTCTCGAGAATTATTCTTAGAGTTTTGGTTTGTTGTTAAAAATAGTAGTAAATCCCTTGCTGCTATGGTTGTAAAGAAAATTTGGAAAATAATATGACCAAAGCTGAGGTGTTTCTGAAAGTCTAATGAATATGAACGGCTTCATGTGTTTAGGTGAAAATATCGGGTAACAGTCAACTTTCCCCTGGTTTTAACTGTTTTAGTCTTAACAGAAAACCACGTACCGGATTATCTTTGTACTTACCTGAAATTTCTGAATTTCAAGAAAATATGAGGAATCGCAGAACTTTACAGTTTTACTGTGAATACAACCTCATTTTGGTCTACGTTTTTCCTTTCTTTATTCTGCTGTTTTTCCAAAGAGAGAGATTTTCCAAGTCTTATGGCATTGTCCAGTCTCACTCACCTGACAAAAACGTTCAGGTGTTCATGAGGTCTTAGGTACCATGCACTGTCTTTTGTTGAACATCTGAGAATTTAGGGTGATTATGCTTTCATGTTGATGCCTTGCACTGCCACAGGTCTCATCTTAAAGGTCAGCTATATTCCCTTGCTTCAGTCCTTTCCCCCAGTCAAGTTCTGACTATGCGCTCATCTTTTTCTCATGAAAACTGTTATTTATTTATTCCAGATCACTAAAAGATAAAAGCTACAGGTAAAAAAGGAATACTTCAGTATCCTTCTTAATGTTGTGCTCATGGTGACAGAAGATCCAGGCGGCAGGGGTTGTGAAATTGATGATAATTCGATCCTCTCATTCTAGGAAAGACATTTTAATTTTACAAGAACTGGCTTCATAAAAAGGAGGAAAAGGTTTGAGTAGGTAAGGGATGTAAAACTACTCTATCACCAGGAGGCAAGGCAGAGACAAGCAGGACATTTCCCTGGGGAATCCTTCCAGAAGTAGCAAGTAGTGCCAGGAAAAATAGCCACAGCAAACACAAAAGTAAGTTTGGTTCTGGTCAAAAAGGAGTAAACACATACTTATGATTGAATGCATATCCCCAGGGAAGATGTGGTTGGGAAAGCATATGAACTGCAGATAAATACTAGAAGAGGATGTAAGGTGGGTAAGGAAATTGTGATGCTGAGCTAGTAGAAAAGAAGATATTACTAAATAAAACTGGGTACAAGGTATGATGCTGATGCTCTTATTTTACATATTTCATAGACATCACGTGGGGAAATGACATGCAGTGGATTAACTGCTGGGTGTTTGACAGTCTTGAGTTGCATCTTGCTTACACAAAAATCCTGTTACAGTCTGCAGGTACGGGCTGTGGAAAGGGAGTAAGAATTGCAGAAGATGTAGCTCGTGATTATGCACCTGGTCCATAAACAGCTGTTTCCTTAGGGGGAAAGAATAGAGATGTGTTTTGAACACAAAGAAGCCTTTTTTTTTTCCTGAGTCCTAAACCCAAACTGTCTTTCCTTTGCTCTCTTTCTTTAAGTTATGGTGAGGCCTGAATCAAAAGTTAGTCTTGCTTCTCTATAAATCCCAATGACTTCAGTTTAGTATGCATGGGTGAAAGAGAGAGGAGATCCACTGGTATTCCTGTCTTCTGTTCTTTAATTTCCCTCAGGTGGTAGTTTTTAATGTTTGGAACAACTGCTACTGCATAACCTGTGCTGGTTTTGACACATCCAGATGGTGGGTAAGACAACTTCATCTAGACAGTGCCAGAAGAGCTTTAAAGTCCACTGTAATAGCCCTCTGGGGTTGGCAGGAAAGATGCTCTGGAGCTGCCTCTGCATTGTCTGCCCCTCGTTGAGTTTCCTGCTCTGCCAAGGTCGCAGCTGGTTCAACCCCTCAGCGGTATCCCCTGGTGACTTGGAGGCTGCATATGATGGCCATGAAGGACAATGGGCACATAACTGATCTCTTTTGTCCCCTGTTTTCAGTCAAGGGGATGGAGTAGCTAGGGTTGGTGAGGGACTTTCTGAATTGGTTCCTTTATGTCAGAGCCTTTCTGGGCAGTGAAAGTGAAGCAGCAAGAGTGGGGAGGGTGGAGAACTGCCTTGCTCTGTGAGAGGAGAGGGCAGGGGGAAGATAAAAGAGCATTTTGAGACCTTTGTAGCTGAGCACGAGGCCCTGAGATAGATGAACAGTCTCAAGACTGTACAGCAGAAAGTAATGTTGGCTCTTGCAGTTTTTCTGGGGGGATGACTTCCTTACTCTGAGGGACTTCTTGAAGGGATGCTAATTAATTAGAAAGGTGGGTTTAGCAGAAATCCGCCAAAGGAGCTGTTAATGTTGTTTGTAACTGATTAGGCCTATTTGTACTGTCTCTTCTCTCCCGATATGTTTATTTTTTCTGCTGGATTGCTGCAGGCTTCCTGAGCATTAAAGCAGCAGTTTGGTAGTGATATAATACTGTGCCTGAGCTAGAGAGCAGCAAATTGGCAGCATCAGCGTTCTTACTCCCTGTCTTAGGCTGCTGTACAGAGTAGGTGAAGTCAACATTAATGTCATAAAAATATTACAAATGCACATTTGTTGGAACCATACCGTTGCCCTGATACTTTTTTCTCTCTAATGACAGGTGGCTGTACAGCAGCACTCGAATATTCATTTTGATATCTTCTTTCTCATGAAGTCTTTTTTAACATCAAGGATTCTTCTTTTGACACATGCTCAGATTCCAGATTACTAACTTAATCCTTTCCTTTTTATCATTCTTGAGAGCTAGGGATTGACTAACAGCCACTCTCTTAAGAGACTTGGCCACAAGGGACTGGGATTAATAGTCATGCTGATAGGAAGTTCTGCTGCACTCTGGAGGCTGAATATCTCTCATAGTCTTTTTGGCACTGTGTGGCAAACACAAGCTCAAGCAGACCTGTCTATTAGTTGAGATTAATTTTGATTTTTCACTTGTTCCTTTCTTGACATTGGTAACTACAATGGAGCAAAGGCATTTCGAGAGAAATTCTTGAAGTTCCTTTAAGTTCTTGCTTGACAGGAAGTTTGGGCTCTGGGAAAAAGAGCCAGGGAGATGAACGAATGCATCTGAATTGGACCGAAATCACTGCTGATGTGAAAAGGGAGCTAGGAGCCTTTGATTAAGGAAAGGACTTGTAGTTTGAAAATTTATGATGACAGCTGAATGAGCAATTCTTTCATATCTGCCTTAAGAAGCTGAGTGGTGAAGGAGGACACAGGTATTTTGCTGAACAGTGAATTAGTAGAACGTAGTCTTTGAATATTTCTGCGTTGTTAGTATTGTATATCACATTACAACTTCCCACTCCAGAAAACCAGAACTTTTGGTGGCTGACAATACAAATTGTATTCAAAAAAAAAAAAAAAAAAAAAAAAAAAGGAAAAGAGATGCTTTTAGGAGTAACAGGAAATATAATCCCAGGCTTTTGTTTTCTTTTGTTTGTTTTAATTATTCTTGTTAGGGGATGAGGTTTTTTGTTTGTTTTTCCTAAGGAAAAAAAAGAGAAGAAAAAGTCCTGAGAATATAAACAGAAAAGTACACCTAAGACACCTGCAGTGAAAATCTCTGCCTTATTTTTCTATTACCATAGTTTATAATCTTAAAAATCCCCAAAATATATTTGTGGAAAAAGACAAGTATTTCCACACAAATTTCCATATGTGTGGACTGCTTTTCTTCAAAAGTAATCTGATGGCTAACAAGATGTTTTGACTGTCTTAAAACAGTCTTAACTTCAGGTAGTATCAAAGCTGTTTTCTCATTTGATTTTACTATTGATCTTTTTTTTTTTATACAAAGTTTTTAACTGACGTGGTATTGCTCTTGCATTAAACAGTAGCTGAATTTTTGTGTGGATTCCTGTGCAGTCAGTAATGCAGGCTAATGCAGATATATTCTGGTCCTGAAAAATGATGAGGTCAAACAGCATGTAAGGGAATTCTTTTAAAATTCAGAATTGCAATACTAACTGGTCAGGCCCTAGGGCACAGGTCTGCAACAGGATATAGAGCAAGTGCTGTTAAAGGTGAGGTTTTGGTTGGTTGCTTGTTTTCAGGACTCTACAAACTCTGCTGTAGAAATGTTTGCTTAAGGTCAGCTGTGGGAAGGGGAAGACAGGGAGCAGTATTTCAAATCTCTCTGCCATTGCAGGGAGCATTGATAAGAATACTGAGTGTGAATTTGATAATTTTGATAGATTTCTGAATGAGAGATTACACATAGAAAGGCTTTTCAGTCTCCTGGTTTGATGGATGACTGAGGGGTACTTGTATTACCAGTATGTTCAGTCTCATAGACAAAAGATGAGGACAGGCAAGAAGAAAGAACTTGTGTTCTTCAGTTGTAGGTTTTTGTTTGGGCTTTTTAAAGAAAAAAAATCTAGCATTTCAGTTAAATTATATTTAAAATCTTAACTTGAAGTGGTCCTAGCTTTGGCAAGAAATACAAGCTCGATCTGACTGATGCTTAAAACACTGATTGGTAAAAGTTTGGATGGACAGGAGAAAGGATGATTCGACTTTTCTTACTCACTTTTACAAAGCATCTACTGTTTGCTGGTAATGGAAAGAAGTTTATGGGTTACATGAATCTTCTAAGCAGCTCTACAGGAGAAGATCCATGTCATAAAACTATTTTTCTGCAACTTTTTCCTTCTTTTGGGTGTGTGTGAGGGTTCATTCCATCCTCTTTTCCCCTTTTCCATTTCGATACGTGGGAGGAGAAATAAAGGACAAGGAAAATAACACACATCTTGAAAAATGAAATATTTTAAAAGCTTTCCACAGAAAAAATGTCTTTTTCATCTTGCTATAAGTAAGGGACTGAGCTGGTATGAAGTTGGCTTTACTCAGAATCCCTGTCATGGGATCAGGAGCTAATGACTCTTCTTTACCTATTGAGATAGTGGCATATTCTATTTACTGTTGTCCCTTGTACAGCTAGGGCAGAAGGGAATGAGAGAGGATGGGATAATCTCTTGGAAGGCAGCATTTAACACCTGTCTGGTAGGAGATAATTGCCGCATTCCTGGGGGATTAGCGCGGTGGAACTTTATTATAGTGTAGTGAAACCGTAGCCAGCTATCTCTCACCAGGTGGATGTCAGACTATTTTGTCACAGAAGACACAAAGCACAGAATGAAAGATTCATGAAAAAAGCATGTTTGTGCAGATGAAATGTAGTTTATGCCATCTTCTCTGCTTCAAAGCTGGATAGATATTTTTCTCACTGCTGTCCTACTTCAAAACTGTTTGAGGAACACTTGGGAATGACTAAAGTGGTGTCTATATTGCAGTCAAAGGAGTGCTTGTATAGGAGGCACAACTATATGTCATCTAGCCTGCTGAGCAACAAAAGCAGTGTTTCATAGTGCTGTGGCTTTTGGATAGGTAGCCCAAAAAAGCAACCTCAATCAGAAGGCTGGGTCATTGTGCTTGTGTTGCTTTCCACTGAGCAAGTAAAGTTAAGGATAGCTTGGGAAATATTTGCGCCTTCCCTGGCTGGTTCCTGCTGACATCCCTGGGAATTTGTTGATACAGTGAGCTATAGACCAGTGTACCACTTGGGGAAAAATGACTTTTCATCATCTGTACCCAAAGTAGTATCCTGGGCGTGTCTCTTACTTTTGCTATGTAGACATAGCTTGGCATTTTTCCTACTGTCCTACTTTTCAGTGGTACCCTTTAATGTGTATTGATCCTTGTGGTTTACAAATAAAAATAATCATTTTCAAATGCATACCAAGAAACTGGAGCTTTTCTATAGGAAGGAAAGCCCCTTGACATCTGATGCTGTATATTGGGGGGGGGGGGGGTTGCATTTTCAGTAATTGTAGTTTGCCTATAGTTGGATCCTCAGCACGGAGTTTGAATTGTGTTAGTATACTAAGAAGCAAATAAAACATACAAAAGAGAAATGAAAAGAAGGTAAAAACTTAGCAAAGAGAAACTCCAGAATTGGCATATACTCTATAACGTAGAAATATACTCTGCTAGGCCATCTGAATGCCAGTTCCTTGCATCAGCAGGAAGAACAAGTTGATAGCTTCCTAATTCTGCTGTTCATTTGCTTTTTATTTGAGTCTGTTCTGCACATAGATTATAAAATACTGCATTGCTTTTTCTGTGAGCCTGAATGTAGCATTGCATCACTTGTTACTACACAGCACATAAGTTTTAAGTCTCTCAGGGAATGCTGAGTCCTTAGTCTGATTATTTAATTGTACTTTGACATAGGGGAAAATATTTTCTAATTTTACTCTCTGTCCTATTACATCTTCACACTTTAAAATTGGGTGCCCAAAATGAGAAAATACTTAAAACCTTGCTTTGCAGTTCTCATATTTTGCTGGAATGCTGCTTGAGCAACAAAAAGTGTTATTTTTGACACTTAATTTGCAATACAGAACTATTTTAGGAATAGACTTGATTTCATCTACTTAATGACCTTTACTATATATAACAGTCTGAGAACTGAAAGTTACTGAGAGGTTTGTGATAGCAGCAGAATTCCAGGGAACAGGAAAAATTGTTTACTAGTTTTCAGAAGAATAAACCCAGAGCAACAAAATACTTGGTGTGCAGCATTTTAATTTAGCAGTGAAACAAAACTCCAGTAAGATTTAAAATTTCCATTGTAGCTGTGTGACCACTGTCAATATAGAGCACTAATAGTACTGGGTAAGAGTAGTGTTCTTTACCTGCTAAAAGAAACACAGGAAATAAATTTCCACATGAACTGGTCCTGTGAGGAGCAGGGGGTTGGACTTAATGATCCATATGGGTCACTTCAATCTTGAGATGTCTATGATTCTATAGTGTTGACTGGCTAATTGCAATGGAAGAAGAGAGTCTAGTTTTGTGGACTTTATCTTGAACTTGATCTGCTATTTATTTTTTGTTATACACAGACTTGTATAATTTTGTAGTAATCCTTGTTGAATGAAGTTATGGCCTCTGAATCATAACTAAAAATCTGAACACCAATCTCTTACTGTAATAACATCTCAAGTTGAAAATCTTTGTATATATTGGCTTATATATAATTTCTAATGCTATCTCAAATGAAATTGCAAATAATTGTTGAAAATGTCTCAGGAATAATTCTTTTAAATCATCTTCATCCTGAGATCCTTTGAAAATTGGCTTCCATCTTGCTGATGTGTTGGCAATTACCTCTTGTTTAGCAGGCAAGATAGGTCATGACCCAACATACCATCATGGCCTGAAAACACCTGACATTAGAATAAAGATTTAATCACAGTGGGGAGGCAAAAAATGAACTGTTTATGTTACAGTTGCTTTCCTGTCACACAGTGTGAATGGTGTTAATAGAGAGGGGACCATAACTACCAAAGGTGTTTTCAGCTAATGTGTTCTGCTCTGCATTTGTAATAGGCAAGGAATATGCAATAAAAATTGCTTATTGCATCATGAAGAAATATAGCTTGTTTAAGTGCATCAACTTAGTTTCTCATTATTGCGTGTGCGTACATGGAGAAAAGCCTTATGCCTATGCATGCTTTGAGTATGTTGGCTTTATTTTAACCACACCTTCTATCATGTTGGAAACATTCAGCACTGTCACTAATTTCGTGTGAAACCAAATGATCAGAAAATAGTGAATGATCTAGTAATCAGAATCAGCAAGTGGAGTTTAATTCATTTGCCTGTAGAGTGCTTGCCAACACTGTCATGTAGAGCTCACTGCTGTTCCAAGAGCCACTTGTGCTTATAATAATTAGAGTTCCAATGATCTGGAACTGCTTGATTCAGCTAAAGTTTTGGCAGGTGGTTGACACACTGAAGCGTATTTAAACACTGTGCTAGCCTTGAAAAAGTCACTTCAAATTATTTGCATGCCTGTAATACTCTTACAGTCATCAAAAAAGAAGAAAAAAAAAAAAGCGGCCAATCTATCAGCTATGGATAGTTATGTCACCCACAAACCACACGAATTACTGATTTTGGGGAATAACTGGATTGGGAAAGCTCAATTGGTTAGTTGTATTAAAATTTTTACTGTTAGCAATGAAATTCTTCCTCTATTCATTTTGATGTTTGATAGCTCATGTGCACTTAGCACTATTAGAAATCTTTCATAACTGGAATTATGCCTGATGACCAGGTCTAGGTGTGGCATTAGCAGAAAATGGACGAAATGTATATACTTCCTCTTCTAATATAAAAAAAAACAACAACCAAACATGAAAAGCTCATAATAAATCCTTCATTTTTGAACCTTCTCAAATTCTCAAAGCCTTATTTATCAGAAAATGTCAAGTTTGCCACCAGATGTCAGTTAAGACCTTAAGAGCTACTGTTTTCCTAGACTGCTAAACCCACAGGTACTATTGAGGTAATTTAGCCTATATCAGTTCCAAACAAATGCTAATGGATTTTTCAGAATTATTTTTTACTTGAACATTAGGATACATTTTAGATCAAGTATAGGGTAATACATTTTTTCATATGATGACTGACGATTCAGTTAGCTGATTTTGCCACTGTGTAAGGTTGTCTCACACAAGCTTTGTGGATTTGCTTGATCTTTTGCGGGTTTTTGTGCCAGTTTTGTGGAAAAGATGAACACAGAGCTATTGTTCTTAATCTGCACTTCTGAACCCACCAAAGTTGTACATAGGGAAGTTAGACAGGCTCAGACCATGATGAATTTCACATATAGTCTAGGAATTTAATAGATATGAACTATCTGCTCAAAGTTCCTGGAAATTTGTGTCGAGATAATAATGTTTTGGCTCTTTGTGTTCAAATTCCATATTCCAGGGTTAATGAAATATTGGTTACACAGGAAGCCAGTGTGATGAGCTCAAGTGCAACAAAGTGTATTTCTTTAGGATGGAAATGTTCCTGCCAGTTATGGAGGAGTAGTTGGCATAAGATGCAGAAAGGGGAGGAAACAGTTGGAAAGGAACTGAGATGAATTGAGGACTGATGGCTTTTTACTCATCACTCACTGGCTCTTTTAACATGATGGTAAACTTTCTTTTGTTATCACATGGAGTACCTGCATAAAAATGGCTGCTAACAACTCCCATTGACTTAAGAATTGGGGTTTTCAGCCTTAAAGGAGCTATCTGCCTCTTTGTAAAATTTTGTGCACTATTCCCTGTGATTAATTCTACTATGTCAAATCATGGTACAGTTTCATTTGCTGTCAACAGCCTTTTGTGATATATTGTTTACTTGTCACAATTTCTCTGGGGGGAAAGAATTCCAAGTGCTTTTCACTTCTCATCTGATTCATTTGATAGCAGTAGTAGATGCTTATTTCAGCGAATGATAGGCAGAAAAGAAAATGAAATAAGCTTGTGTTGTTTTTATTTTTTGGGGGGGTTTATGTTGGTCTTTTGGCTGGATTTTTTGTTGTTTTGTTTTAAACTCTCAAAACTCAATACTAAGCCAATATGAAAGCAACTCACATTACTAGGTTTCCACCAAGAAAAAAAAAATAGGCAGTTTTTCATGATAAATGTTGAACTGCTGAAAGCCAAAAAGCAGTATGAGTAAGAACTTGCTAGGCAAAGATGCCTGTTTTGTGGCTTTTTGATATTTGAGTCATGACATGTCTGCTTTGTGAACTGCTATTGCCCACATGCATTTTGTTAGGTTCCAGTAGGAATGTTTCTTGCACCCAATACCAATATATCTTTAGTAAAAACTGTCCTGATCTACCAATAACAACCTGTCACCATGTAGCAGTCATCACGACTGAAAACATGATAATGCATTGTGCAGGTGACATTTATTAAATACTAATTGGCACCAGCACAGAAACATGTTCTGGCTATGTGAGAAGTCTGCACCCAGTTTTGCTGCAATGCAAAGCTTTCCAAAACAATGTGTCTTGCTTCCATCAATAGCTAGGACATTGTAGATTATAGCAAAAGGTACTGCTTTTCATGAATTAACTGCATAGAAAAAAACCCAAGGTTTAAAGTTTAGAAAAAAAACAAGGTTTAGGAAAGAGTTTTGTGAATGACTTGGACTCTGGGACTCTAGTCCCTCTGTTCAGTCTTTCATTTATAAAGAGACATCTGGCAGTAGACAGTTTGTTAATCTTTGCTGGAAAAAGTATGATGAGATCCAGTGACTGGGGCTGGAAGAAGATAAAATCAGACATATTTCAGAATGGATGACTTTTGAAAGGGTGTCTTAAAGCTCCAGCAGAAGTGCATGATGCAGAAGTTGGCTGAAGGTTCTTGAGCCATGTCTAGGTAGAGTGCTGAAAAAGTTCCTCCTGTAGTCTTAAGATCAGTAAAGAAGGCGTGGAGTAAACCCATGTTTTAAGGAGCAACAGCTATGGTTCTGCAATGAAGCAACCCGATGTTCTGCGCTCCTGGATTCAGTTCCTATTTTGCCACAGATCTTGTGTGTGATGTTGAACAGATTCCCAATCCTGCTGCACTTCAGACCTTTCTCCGTAAACCAAGCGTAGCATCATTTCTTGGATATCAGGCTATGGATTAACTGCAGAGGTTGGATATAGAAATGTCAGTGCTAACTCTTTAGGAGCCGGTTTTCCTTGGGAAGTAACACAGCCTCTTATCTGCAGTGTGTTATTTGCCATATAAACTTAGATGTTCAAGTCAGTGGTGATGCATGAATCGCACTTTGCCAGACTCGGCAGTAATGCCGATTGTTATTTTCTCCCTTTTCCTCACTATGTCCTACCTGCATGTCTTTCTACTCAAATTTTTGCATTGTCGGTGTTTTCCCTTTGTCTAACCTTTTGTCCTAACCCTTCCCTCCCTCACCGGCCTGGATAATAGAGAGTTGACAGAGATGTGAAGTTAACTACAGTAAAGGTTGTGAAGTACTTACACAGCTTCTATTGTGATAGTGGGTAAGTACCTAAGAGTGATAGATAGATACACATACGCACAAGACCTCATGACATACGTACTTATTCTTGGTATCAGTAACATCTAAGCTTCGTTCTTTACAAAGCCTGGTTGTATAGCACAGTAGTTTCCTCAGTCTTTTATCCATTCTGACTCTAGTACTTTCTGAAAAAGAAGTCACTTATTCTCTGTCAGTGTCATACCCCCAAAGGAAGAACATGTAAATCATGTTTCAGTCTTTTCAGTAATAACATAAAAGTTGGCTAGTAAGAGCCTGAAATGAAGTCTGTAAATGGATTCTCTGTAGATGGGCATGATGATTTTTGTGGACATAAGTGTCAGGTTTGGCATTACATGAACTAATTTGTAATTTTTTGCGAATAAAGCACCAATGGGCTTTCCAAGGTGCAGACAAAGGACTGCAATCTTGTCGTCTTCAGTGATTCACCTCAGCCTTAATATTCAAATGCGAATGCATACAAGTGAAAAGTGCATGTAGAAAGTTGCACATGCACAAATAGAGTCTGAACGAGCTCTCTTTGAATATTCAGCCCTTAATGTGTAACATTTAATCACTAAATACTGAGTTTAAATAGAGCTCTTTTGATGATGATGAAATGATTAATAAAGCGGTCTGAAACATAATTCAGAGCCTCTCCCTAGGGAGTCTTGCTTTGCCAGTTTTGGCAAGATGGCCTCCTACAGCAACAGAATCAGAAATGCCAATTGTAATTGAAGTCTCTAATTACATTTCCTGCTTTATTTCAACGTAACAAGTGTGTGGTTTTGTGGTGGGTTTTTTTTTTTTCCCCTCCTCTTTGAATTTCAGTAGTGCTGAAAATGTGTATAGGCTTCCTGTGAGCCCTTGGTTTTCTGAAAATAATAACAGATGAATACAAAGAAAAAATGAGTCCGTTCCAGAAATAACTATAGAGTTTTGCAAGCCTTTTCAAAGTTCTGTCAGGCCTTGTCATGCATGCTACAAGTTTACTTAAATATTATCTTCAAATTTCACTTCATGTTAAAGGAAGATTTGAGCAAGTAGAATGGTGCAGCTGAATAGTATGTGCATGGGCTCTTCAAACCTTACAGTATGAACCATGTCTTAAATAATAAATCATGAAGAAAGGGCAGAAGGAGACAGAAAGAGCTAAGCCGTTTCTTAGCGAGACAATTTCTTTACTTCTTGTTAAAGATTAAAGCTACCATCATCCTTGTCAACACACACACACACAAAAGGGCCACTGGAAGGATGAGTGAGGTTACCAGGAACAAACCAGAAAAGTGGAGAAAATAACTCGTACTGTGCATCAAGAAAACATTGCAGCCTGGTCACCAGGTGCTGAACGTATGCTGCTTTCAGTATGCCCTGCAGAGTGTGTTCTGACCTGCTATCTAGACTATGATTTGCTACACTTAATGTCCTTTTTATGCCAAATTGTTCTGATGAAGCTATTTGGGATTTGTGCAACCCTGGAATAAAAATAGTACAGTAGAAGACAAGATACCTCACCCCAAATTTTTCTCCTCCTGTTGCCCATTTAAGCAATATGCAATTAAATGACTTTAGTTACAGACAGTTGCTTTTTGCTGTGATGTTTGTTGCACATCTAACCATTTTTTTTCATGTCCTAATGATTTAAAAAGATCAGCGGGGAAAAATTAAAGCAAGTTGGCATTGAGTAGGCATTCAGTATTGAATGTCTGCTCCTCAGTAGACCATCAGTTGGCTTGATAGATATCAATGATGCTCACGTGTGGACCTGCCTGACAGGTTGCAGCAAGAACCATGCTAGCCTTTGCTCTGGTCTGCTATTAAAATCTGGTGAATTGTACCCTTTTGTTTCCTTTGTGTAGAACTGAAGAGGAAGAAAGCAGATCTAAGCCTTTGTTCTGACCTTGCTTTCCCCTGTTTTCTTCTGGTGCGCATGAGCTGCCACAGAATCTCTCTACTTTGGAGACATCTGCTGTATCTTCTCTTCAGCAGCAGATTTGCTGGTGTTTATACATAGTAGCTCTTCTCTTTCAGATCTGCTTCCAGTCATGCTGTTTTTTCTGGAGATTAATACGATTCAGTAGTGGCATTATCAAGTAGAGGCCACAATATCTGTATCTTGCTACTGTGATGATTACCCTTTCAGATAGTTTAATTCTACTTTTCCTACTGAAATAGGGCAAGCAAGGCTGAGGCTTTGTCCTGAAGACCTTCTGTTCAACACCTTTTACATTTTAATTTTAAACACAGTTTATTATTATGCTAGATGTCATTCTGACAGATTGTTGGTACATAAAGCTAATATAAGTCTTCCTGAAGAACTCCTGTTAACTTTCATATTTCAGTTGGCCGTGAAGACATGAATTGTTTCCTTAAGGAAATGCAATGAAAAGCATCACTTCTGTGATGGTTTTGTCTGTTTGTGATAAAGCTGATGGCAATATTTTTTATACGTAGCAGGGTCAAATTCCTCCTTCGTTTGTCTTTCCACCTCAGAGAAGTTACAGCAGAAATCTCCTTCAGGCTATGTTGTCAAAAGATCTCATCTTCTATTTGAGAACCAAAGTTGCCCAATTTTCAGAATATATCAACACAGCAAGGACACTTTGGACACAGAGTATTTGTGAAAACATCTCAAGTTTTTAAAACTTTGTTAATTTTTTTTTGGATGTGTAAATTGTAGTTTAGCTTTTTAGAAAATCTTGTCTTGGAAACAGTGCTGACAATGTTAAAGTCGATGTTTGAACAACATAAAAATTAAGCTTTATTACCTTTAGTCTAATGAAGTCAGTAGTTGGCTTTTACATTAGAGATTCCTGTAAGTATACACTCACTTTAAACATCTCATTTAAAAAGTATAAATTTGGAATTTAAATAAACTATAAGTGGTTTCTTTTCAGGAATTTCATAATGCAATTGTTTTGCTTTTTAAATAATTTATAATTTCCAATTTACTGTTCCTATTTAATTTTTACTTTTCAGGAAACTATCTTTGAAGTTTAAACTATCTTTGAAGTTGAAACAATTTTTTAGATAGAACTTAAAATTCTCGATTTTTAGATCATGGGGAGAAAAAGTGCAAATCCATTTTCAAAAGGAAAATGTGTCATGGAGGAGAAACTAATTTTTGAATCCTTAACAGGCTTTAATAACTCACTTTAAACTCTACCATGTCTGAAAACAATTGTTGAAAATTACTTAGTGTTCCTTTAAGTATGAATTTGTAAAACCAGCATTTTAGCAGATGACATGGAGAATATGGTTTTTCTGGGAACCTGAAATACAAAAATGTGTCTATCCTTTTCTTGAGCAGAATTCTAGCTTTTTATTTATTTATTTTTATGCATTGGCTTATGCTTTGGTTTTGGCTTCATTGAGATGCCAACTGCAGCAGAGGCCCTGGAGTGCTTTGTCTGTGTTTTGTTGGTGCTTGTTTTACAAAAACTGCTTCTTTCATGACAAAAATGATTTGAGTTAAGGCTATTGAAATTCTGCCCCTGGAGAGGTGGTCATTGGAGAAAGTCTGTCTTTATTTTAAGCATATGTATTTGCTATACGTAGCTTCATGTGGATAAACCACGTTACCCACTTTAACGCTTCCCCTGAAAAACCCTCTTTGCATTTGCACCAGGGGAATAATCAGTGGCTGTAGGGGGACGTGGCAGTACCCGAAGTCCTACGTACAGCACTATCTGTAAGTTGCTGCTTTCTTGTCCTTGCTTTATTCTGCCAAAGGGTGATGCAGCACTTCAATGTCAGAATAATCCTTGACATGCCTTGCTGCTGCCGCTGTTTCTTTTGCAGCTGTGAGAGGGACCATGGGGTGGTTGGAAAGCTAAAGCCCAGGGAGCACACGGCGTTGTCCTTGCTGTGCTGTCAGTGGCCAGGTAGACAGCAGGTGACTTGGCTGGGTTGTCTAAATTTTTTGCTTCATTCTGGTGTGTGTGTGCTGCTATTTTGTGTGTAGAAATATTGCTTACTGCCTCTTTAACATCTAATAAGGAATTTCTCATTTTCAAATAGGAATTTCCTTTGAAGATGAATGAAAACATAGCTACCAGCTTCTTTCTTCCTTGATGATGCAGTAAAGAAATATCAGACAGCAAAAGCTATTTTTATTAGCTCATGTTCTCCTTTCCCTTGAGTTTGTTGTGCCTCACTTGTGCTGTATGCCTAATTATTCTTCCAACTGAAATGAAAAAACAGCTTTATTTAAGAAACAGTTACAGATTCAGATTTAACTATGACTTAATGGAAAAGGCAGAGAAAGAAGCTGTAGATTGTAAGAAAAATTTACAGCTCTGCCTGCAAAAAAATGAATAGTTTATAGCTTTTCTTCATATTTTTCCTAAATTCTTATAGTTTGAATGCTCAGATTCTTTCTCTGTAATGTCTCTGGAATATGCAGTCTTTCCTAACCATCCTTGCAGCTAACATTCTCAAGAAGGTTCATATGTAAGCTGCAGCACCGTCCCTTTCTTTTCCCTTGGTGCTGATGTTAGAATCCATTCTTTTGCAAAGATCTTTTTCCTTATCTGCCCTTTGGACCATGTCACTTCTCTCTTTACAGTCCTTCTTTGCCTCTTTCTTTATCACATCAAATCAAATCTCTCAGGTTCACTTGTAAAGCTATTTGCAGCCTCTCTTTGCCTTAACCCTTATTTCAAGGCTGGTATCAAAAGTCAGCTCCCATATCTGATCAGCCTCATATACCAGCCACTGTATTCCAGCTGTTAAATATTACGAGCAAACAGCTTTGTGCATCTCCCTCATCCTTGGGAAAAGATTCCCACGCTTACAGCAAAGCCACATCTTGGTTCTCTTTCAAATTCCCCTTTTAAAACAAATTTCTCTTCTAAAAACTCTTTTGTTACAACACCTTCAAAACTCTTGAGTGGTTAGCTGCTGTTGCTTGAGACAGACCATTGGCATATGATGTGGATTTAGTACTGGCTTGCTGTTCAGTTCTGTTTCTTTATCTGTCTAAATTCATCTGGTTTCTCATGTATTAGATTCTTGGAATGGGCCATCCTTTTGTGCCTGTATAGGCTCTAACTGGCCCTAAGCTATACAGAAATGCAAATAATGTATGCATGTAATATGAACAGAAAGGTTTATCCTCTTCACGCTGTCCTTAAGCTCATGTTCCTTAAATATCTGTAAGATTAGAAGGTAAGGATGTTCTTTACAGCATGAAATCTCTCGTGTTTCTTAGAGATGCTGAATTTCACTGTTTCAAATACTTAATTGCTTTTAGCTCCATTTGAAAACACCACTATAAAACAATTCATTCACACCGTGTTGGGAAGTTAAATTTTGAGCAGCTTTTCTTGTTTTGCATTGTTTATTTTTAGGGTGTATAGAGGCAAACAGAAACTGTTAGACAAGCACAGGGGTAAGAAGAGCTACCTCCTCCTTCGTGCCGTCACCAGCCATGTAGTTGCACACAAATAATGGAAATGATCTGGCTGAACACTGACCCGAGAACAAAAAATAGCAACTTGAACAATGGCCACGTAAGCTCTCTGGTGTGACTTGCCAGGAGGTCGCGTGACTGGTGCAGGCACAGGGATGGGGTGGAAGCAGAGCACCAGCCAGGAGGCAGGGACTAGCTATCTCTCAGCACCAGCCACCCCTTGGATTACAGCTATCGTGGATTGCAGCTGCAAACCAGAACGCTAAAAATGAGCGAAAATGGAAACAGCGGAGGTACAATGAGCAAAAATAGTGGGATTATGAACAGGAAGGTATATCCACCACCATGAAAACTAGCTGGAAATGCCCATCTCAGCATTCAATTGTCACTTCTGTCTCTTTGACAGAGCCAGGTTACTTGAGAAAGAGCCATATTTCCAGAGTTCATATATGCGTATGGTCGTGGCCTAAGACAATGTTCAGTACAGTATGAGTTTTGATATGAAAACCAAAAAGGTTATACAAGCAGGACTGAGTTAATCTCAAATGGGAAACCATTTTAACAGACTAGCAACAACATTTGTGGGAGCTTGAGAAGGTGAAAAGAAAGAATGTTTGAACAGAGGTTATTGCAGCTTTTTTTTATGGGAGAAATTGTGCTGTGGTTTTATTTATTTATTTATTCATTTAGGTTGCATATGTTGGTCATCCAAACTAAATCATAAGTTAACGCTGAGTCCGTAAAAGTGTCTCAGTCTTGATAGGAAAAAGGATGAGCACAATTCTGGAAAACTGAGAAAAAGTTTTTCTCACTCTTTTTTATTCTTTTGAATGACAGCTCCTGCAATTTTTTTTTTAATACAAATTTAACAGCTGGAAAACAAGATCGAGTCATATTTCAAACTAGATGGTGTGAGTTTGGAAGCAAATGCCGTGAGTTTGGAGATTAGTGCAAGTATAATGTTGTCTGGCCTTCATTAGGAGCTGTAAGACAAGCCTTCCCTCTGATCGTAGGGGTGTACAAATTGGATACAAAACTAGTGCCTATCAGACCTGAGATGACTGTGAAGAAAAGGGAAATTAGGATGCCCCTGTGCAGCTGTAGACCTAAACTAGATCTCAAAAGGTCATCCTGTCCATACTCTTTCCCCATCAGGGTGAAGTACACTTTTAAGATCTGTCAGTCTCTGCAGCTTCTAGAGGTGGACCATTTCAATACATTGCTTAGTCCGAGAAAGTATTTCTTATTACCTAATGTGACTTTTCCTTTTTTCAGTTTAAATCTATCACTTCGTTATAGACATAGGTAGAACACTTTCATCCCCAGCTGTTATGCATTTAAAGATCACTATCAATTTCCCCTTCTGTTTTTTCTTTTTCAGGCTTCACAGACACGTTTGTCCTCTGAGGAAGGATGGGATGTATTTTCTGAAATCTCTGAGCCTTGTTGGAAGTTAGTGCAGATGATTGTTCTGGTCTTCCTTTATCTTCTGAGCTTGTATAATACTTCATTCCCTCTTTCCTACTGTGAAGCCATACACATACTTAAAATAATATGCAGCTTCACAGGGAATTTCTGTCTTTACTGGAGTTAAAAAAAGAAAAAAAAGTTTGATTTCCATATGCAAAATCAAAGACTTTTCCAAGGATTTCATTGAGGAGAGGAGTTTCTGCAGCAGAGGGACAAATGGGTGATTGAATATTTAGTTAGGAATTCAATCACTGTATAGATTCTCAGTAGGCCTTAATCATAGTCTTCCATGCATGATCCCGCAAGCGTTATGCAAGCAAATTTTCATTAAAGTTGAAGAGAGATTTTTATTGCTTGAGAATTACAAATTTAGTCTGTTTGGCATGCATTGATTTGCTTGTTTAGTTTTGTGTAGTTTAGGTGTATATCCAATACTTAACTTTTTAAGTTCTGTGTTTCAGACACCCAGATCTGCCCAACTTTTATGGGGTAAATAAGGACAAAATTGTGATTTCCCCCCCCCCCCCCCGCCCCGAGCAGTGAGGGAGAAAGAATTAATACCTGGCTATTGCTGCTGACCATTAGTCTTCGTAACTTCAGAAAAATATGCTTGAAGGTATGTGACTTCCTAGTTTTGCCAGAAAATTCCTCTGGTAGAAGGAGGCAGTAAAGCAGATACAGAAAAATAGCGGGCAATAAAATCTTATGTAGGAAGCTAAATCAGATTGCAGAGCTGGAGCAGTATTTTGTATTTTGTTGGAAAGTTCTTGCTGGTCTTCATTCAGGAAATGTAAAGCAGTGGCAAATCTTGCTAAATATTCAGCCTCATAGGGACTGCAAGCTAAGTGCTCAAGCTCCCTGCCATGAAGCTAGCTGACAAGCTTTCCTTTGCATTCTTATGTAAGGCTGGGAAAAAGTGTTTGAAAAATATCTATTCAAAGCTAGAATACTAAAACCTCTGTATCTTCTGTAGTGTAGCATAGCTTAATTCTCTGAAATTTCTGAAAATGCTGTGGAAAAAATGGTAAAAATTCACTGTCTCCACTTTCCATAGTGATAGAGAGATATTTTTTTACAATCTGTATACAAATAGGAAAGTGTTGCTTGTATGAGAGAGATGATATTTTTAGACTGAATTTTCAAATCTTTGCTCTCAGCGAATTGGCTATAGCATGGCAGGGTGTGCATTCAGGACTCGAGATGAAGTGTTGCCTTTGAATGAGATTATTCTGTTTCTGGTTTGGATATTGCATTTGGCGGTACAGCAGAAGCAGTAACAAATGATATCGAAGTTTGTGGTGGTCTAGTTAAAGTTCACTGCCTCTCTGATGGAATGAGTTACACATCCTGTAGCATTTGCAATTGAAATAATTTGGAAATTATTCACATAAGTAATATCCAAATAATTGTGTATAATTGAATGTATTCAGTAAGGTCGTGATTAGAATTGGGTAATTTGCAAAGGATGAAGAACAGGAAGAAGGATAAGGGTTTTCTGTGAGATGCATGATCCTCTTACAGCATTCACTTCAGAGAAATGAACCTAAGGATGGGGTAAGGGAAGAAAAGTATCTGGTCAGGTAAAGCACATGTCTGGCTGCCCTTGAGTAACAAGTGTTGGTCAAATAAATCCATGGCTCTGGCATCTGGATTCTGCGTTGCTAGCAAAGTATGGTTCTGCTTTTGTGCCAGCCCTTGGGGCTTGTGAAGAATGCTTTTTATTCCCATGAGTTTAGGAGGTGCCCCATCACTTGCCTTATCTAAGATATTGTCTGCTCCAAGGAAACATGTTATTTCATTTAATATTGAATCAGGAGCTGGTGGGTTTTTTTCCTGGCACTAGGACTTGAACCAATTAGAGCTAATTGCTATTCTCCCCCATGGAAGCAGAAATCCTGCCTGTCAGTCCCTGGTTTATTAAATCAGGCTTCCAGACACTGTTTGATTAGGAGACATACACATGTACCTATACTGTTAAGTTTGCTATCTCTTTTATCTTTTTTTCCTTTGGTTGTTAACTTCTGTTCATTGCATTGTTTTTCCTTCCTTGAAATAGATGTTTTCACAGGCATAAAAAAGTAGATATTTAAAAAATGAAATACACCAACTATATATATAGAGAGAACTGCTCGTTTGTTCACCTGTCCTGAGTTTGCAGTTTTTACTAACATTTTACAGCCTAATTCTACTGATTCATCCCCTCTGAGAACAAAAGTATCCTGTGAAGGGAAAAAAAAAATCCTGTGTTTGTTTTTAATTGATTGTAAGTTTAGATCTTTAAGGACAACAGAACAAATACAAAGGAAATACTTTTATTTTTTTACCATTAGGTCAAACTTCAAAGGGGAGGATAACACTTGATGCTTCCTTGTGGTTTCTTTTCCCATTGTTTCTTACGTTACCTTTCTGCTCTTTGGTAAGCCTTTTGTGGGGTCAACAGCTACTTCTGTCACAAACCAAAATGATGTTTCCTAGGCTTTCGTGAGAATTGTATGTAGCGATTTAAACCATGGCACTGGGCTTCAGGCACAAATGCACATGCAAAATGATACATAGAGAAAACTGACTTTCAAGTATCTTACGTGTTGCTTAGAACAGCACTGTTTGGTGCAGCACATAGAAAGTCATAGCTACTTCACCTGTTTTTTAATATTTTATGCATTATTTGGAATAAGTCAGAGTCTGTTATACATTCTCAAAAGATCCTATGTCTCCAGGTTGGGCAGCAAAAGACTTACTTAGGGAATAAATTTCTTGCAAGATTCCCCTGTATTCAGTTATCGTAAGGTTTGTATGACTGTGCAATAGGAAGACATTCAGTCACCATCTGTGTTGGAGTAGAAAGGGAGCAGCAGCTGAGGGAGAAATCAGAGGAGATAAGCAGTGAAGCTCTGTGGTGTTCAGGTTGGTGTATTCCCTCATGCCCACAGGAGAGCAACAAGCATCCTACTCACGCTGTAATACAGCCTGCACCTATGGTAGCTAACCCAGGAACGGCAGCCTAGCGTGGGGATGCTCGCAGAAGTGGTCTTGGTTTAGTGCATCACTGTAACTCAGGCTTTACAGTACCTTTCTGTTCTGACTACTACTTGAAAGGTACTGGAATGAGGTGGCTGGTTTTTCTCACTGGTCTTTCTTGCGGGTTGTTTATTAATCCAACTCTTATTCTCAAACTTCAGGAGACGTTTTGCTCTGACTGAAACCTTGTAGTGTATTTACTCATTCCTCAGAAAACGTCCTGATCCACTGTAAGATCAGGCTAGCTCTGACAGATCTGCTATATTTATGGTT
Organism: Balearica regulorum gibbericeps; assembly: GCF_011004875.1. Classification (NCBI taxonomy): domain Eukaryota; kingdom Metazoa; phylum Chordata; class Aves; order Gruiformes; family Gruidae; genus Balearica; species Balearica regulorum. The sequence goes on from NC_046196.1 coordinate 4,483,463, forward strand.
ATAGTCATTGACAATTACTTTGGTAACTATAACTACAGACTAATTAGGAAGAAGCACTATTAAAATGCTAAATAGATAAGGGAACTAGAATTCTTTTAGCTTGTCAAATTAGTCCATTAAATCTGTGTGTGTTGTACCTGTAATTGCAAAGCTCCAATTATCATACACTTAGTGAAAGGAGTGATAAGGTTTTCTGGAGTGGAAAGTGATAAGAGATAAAAGTGAAAAGTTGCCCAATAATAACTTTTCCTAAAAGCTATCAACGGCAAATGTGTACTTCTGATAAGAACCAGAAGCCAAAACTTTAAAGCCTGATATCTCCAAGCAAACAAAATGAGGAAAAGTAGAAGTTGGAAGGAAATGTCATCACCTTGTTCATATAGGTGTTTTAAACAAATTAAGACCCTCTAGTCTTCACGGCCTATTCATATTGCTCCTGGTAAGTGCTGTATTGGTGTCCATGCAGCACTGACATGAAGAGACCATGGCCTCTGGAGACATTTAGTACTTAATGCTATCTAGGATAGAGTCATCTTCCATAAAACCATTAGAGAATGAAGGATCTCACCTAAGCTGACATTCTTATTTCTCTCTGGGGATTGTTCTTGACTGTAATCATTCCTGGGAGACAGCCAGCTCATAGGGATGGTTATAGTTTGTTTTGAAAATAGTGCTGCCTTACAGGTTCTCTTGAAAGTCTTTGGGGTAAGATGGAGAGAAATGACCAAAATACCGGTATGAATGAATTCAGGCACTGAAGACGACTGGCATTTATGTAGAGGAGAAGGGAATTAGAGCTACTTCTATTCTGTCATAATTCACAATGGTGGAAAGTTGAATAAAGGTCTCAGTACCTTTTTGTTGATCTGAATCTTTTGAAGTGGGAGCTGGAGAAGTTTTTAGAAAGCCTGGAATCAATTTGTGAAGGGGTATAAAGGTGAAAGATTGTGTGAGGGACCAATGATTTTGAGAAATACATAAAAGGAGGAGAAGGGTGGCCTTAAGAGCGGGCAAGATAGAAAGGATTGTTGTTGTTAAGCAGAACTTACTTCACAGAAAAACAATACTGAACTGACTGCTGTTTGTGAGAAGGGGGGAAGAAAAAGAATCATTCTTTTCTAAGAACCCAAGAGGCTTTATCCATTTTAAAACCAATTCTGTGCAAAATAAAGGCAAGTGAGCATATGTATTCTAAATGGCACTTCAACCTCTCTCCAGAAAAAGTCATCAGTGTTAAAATAGGCGTCATTACCCTGTGGTGTTGCTTGCTTGCTTTCTTTTTTTGTTATTGGATTGAAAATGACAAGCCTGACTTCTAATTGGTTTTAGAGATATTGTTTGCAAAGCTTTGCATATAAAGGAAAGGAAACTGAATTTTTCTGCTTGTGTCAAAAGTGAAAAAAATGAGAAATGATACAGATAAAAGACAAGAAAAGGGTGATCATTTCTGCAGTTAAAGTGGCTTTGGAAATTTGACTTTAAATGAAGGAATGTTTTCCTTTGAATGGTTGAGATAAAACAATAAAAAGGTTTTTCCTCTGAGAAATCAAAATGTGTGTTCCAAGTGAGGGAAGGCTGATGGTCAGATGATTAAAATTACACTTCTAATGACTTCTTAAGCTGAATTGTATCCACTCTGCTAGTGGCAGTCATGTATGATACTGGGGGCTTATAGGTACCTGGAAGGAAAAAGACCTGGAGAAGAAGAAAGGAATTGGCTTAGAATTTGGTCTTGAATACCATGTTTGTTAAAATGTAGGATGTACATATCTACCAGCTGTAGAGCTGAGGATTTTAAGGGCAAGGTCTCCCATCCCAGCTCCTCTGTACTTGACCACATTTGTGAGCTGCCTGGGTCTCCTTGTGACTGCTTTCCCTCTTCAGGGTCAAATCTTCAGAGATGTAAAGCACTTTGCACCAGTTTCTGCAGGAAATGAATAAAGGAGAAAGAATAATAGGTTGAATTCACTCTGGAGTATGCATGTTTGAACTGTACTGACCGTCCCTGCTGTGGTAGCAGAAGTAAGCAGTTTGAGAGGAGGTGTTACAAGGCATTTAGTTGCTTCAGAATATTTTTTTGATTGGCACATTGGAACTGTCATTTAGAAAGTAATCTGGCTTCATAATAGGACCACTTCAATAACAGTGGTCCTAAAATTATAGTACAGCCATCATAATATTTGTCCTCATTTTCTTGTAACTATATGCATGTTTTTCAAAGGTTATTAGTAACAGAACAGGTTAAGAATTATTAAACAGTGAAAAGTGTGAAACCTTAAATTTAATTATATTTCCTTAAGTGGTGGGAAGATCTCGTCATGTTGTGATTTATGTTTGACAGACTGCTAACATCCTATCTGACAGGACAAAGGAGAAGGCACTTACATTTTTTTATGATACTCGTTCTGTATCTTGGATCATAGCAAATGATTCTTGGGACAATCTAATATCAAATTAATAAATGAAGAATTGAGGCACTGACAGAAGGGACAAGTGGTGAGAACTGGCTTAAGATTTTCATCTGTGTGGACACTATCTCAAAGAACGCACTTTCCCAACGCCAAAACTGCGTCCAGATCCGTGGTCCCCAAGAAGCAAATTGGTATTGGAGAAAGGTACAAGTAGAGCTGTTCCAACAGTGTCTTGACAGGAAGCTTTCCGCATGGAATAAGCTTGCTGAACTTCAACGTGAACAGAAACGACCAAGCAATATCCTTCTGTAAAGGAAAGCAGCAGCTTTCACTGTGGTTACATGAGGAATACGTTAGCACTTTTGGCTTATGCAGGTGTATCTGCTGAAACAGCCCAAGTAATTTCTACTAGCTATTGCAAAATAAGGGGTCTTGCTATTCCCTTCCTCACTGTGTGTCTTAGTGCCTCAAACTTTTGAGCAGTGTGCTTTACCTACCTGACAAACAGTGTGCCTATGGTTTAAGACTGGATCATGGGATCTGTGAATACTGGCTGCTCATCCACCTCTTTCATCTGCAGGAAGCAATTTAATTATTTATATGTTTTGAAATTCTGTGGGATAAAATATAAGAACTTCATAATAAAAATAATAATACCTGAGAGGCCACAAGTATCACTGGGGACTTTGATTTTATTAGCTAGCATTTATTAAGTGTGAATTAAAAACTAAGCACTGCATCAAACAAAGGTCTGCAGTGACACTTGCAACAAACACTTCTACAGGATAAAAAAATCTGTCTTGGCTAATTTTAAAAATAAAAAAGCTTATGTTTAAATCCAGGCACTTTGTTTGCACTTTTTTGAACAACACATTTTTTTTGCTTGGGAAGTGAAGGATGACTTTTGATCGCATAAAGAGTCTTCTTCAGGGAAATCAAGCATTCTTGGAAGACTACAAAATCCCTTCTCTGAACTGCAGCTGCAAAAGGAGAGCTTCAGACTACTGTGTCATGTTAAGTGCTCACAGCAGGAAAAGAACCAGGTACTTGAACTGACATGATGGATTCCCCCTTCACCTGCTGCCTCTATCTCATTAAACTGTAGTGATTAAAGAGTTATCAAAATTTAATACTTCAAAATGACTGCACAAAAGCAACTTCTCCTTAGGATAAGCTGTCTTTATAAACTGTCACCCACGTACACAGAATTTCTCCCACAAATCTCTTCCTCTGTGCACCCCTTCCCTCCCTAACACATTCAGTCCTTAAATTTATGAGGAAGTGGTGATACCTTTAGCCAGTGAGATCCACTCCTGAGAACAAATATGGGCTCTAAATTATTTGAGCCCATCGGGCATATTGGTTATTAAACCTCATCTGGTGCAAGAGGGCAGATGGATGTGCTGTGTCATTGCCAGCTAAATTAATTGCATGCTAAAGATTTTCAATTTTTTAGGTAGAAATATGGATCGGAATAATACCAGGATTATTCAGGTGACTCTGACAAGCTGTAGCTTGAGAGATGTATTGAAACAAATTAGGAGCAGCTTACTTTGATCAGGCATTGAATGTTGTCACCTTGCTGCTTTTTTCTTTCTCCTTTCTGTGCAGTCCGTGCACATGTGAGATTAGTCCAACAAAATACAGACATTAGAATTTGGTGCTAAAACAACTAATTCTTATCATTTTTCCATCAGTAGATCTCAGTGAAGTAGATCTACCCCCACCCTCAATACTCAAGAGGAAATGCTGGGAAGCCAAGTGACTTGCCCAAAGCCACTTGGAGGGAGGTGTTACGTATAGAGTCTGTTTATCTGGAATCCCAACACATTGTAATGTTTGCTAAGCTGTGTTGTTTCCCCATATATGGGGAAAACACGGAGATGAAAAAGTACCTTAGAACGGTGCCTGGCCGGAGGATCGGTGCAGACCGTGCCAGCTAGTGGCATGGCCCCTGGGCAGCATTGTTTGTTCGTGAGGGCAGCTTGGAGCTCTTTCTGCGTCTAGCTGCAGAAGCAAGGGGATGAAACAGTGGGGAGAAAAAAAGCTTTGGAGCCTCCAATTTGTCAAGCTTACCTGCAGCTGACATAATGTGAATTTTTTCCTGGATAGCAGTAGATCCTGTGAATTATGATATAGTGCCTGGCAAAATTCAGCTATACAACGTGGGTTCTGATAAAGCTGACGGTCAGCGTAGGATGGGGTGGGGTCCCTCGGTGCTGGTCCTTGTGCATTGCAGTTTTGCCATTTTGAGATTGGATGCCTTCTGTGTTTAGGTGTATAACGTTTTCATTAACCAAGTTTCTGGTGGCAAATAATAAAAGAATGGCCTCTATGTAAGAAGAGGAAAAACTTCCTGCAGAAACCCCAAAGTAAACAAACATTACAGTACTGCTTTTGCAGGCAGTGAAAACATTGATATTCACCAATTCGCAATATTAGTAATGGATCTAAAATATTCAGGGAAATATTTTAACGTCTAATTTCATAAGGTCTGGGTTATATTGCAGGAATTACTGTAAAGGAATCTCATGTTTAAAAAAATAATAAAAAAAAGCTTTTCAAATTAGTGTTCTTCAAGCTACTAGTACCACAATACACTTATTTGTTTTGTGAGTGTGCTAGGACCCTCACTCACACAGTGGCTGTGCGGGTGGGGGATGTGTACAAAGATCTCTGACCTCAAAAGCTTGTAGCTTGCATATAGGAGAAGAACCAACCCACCAGTACAGGCAAACGGTGGGGAAAAGGAAACAAGGCAGCAGCGTTGGTTAGCCTGATGGACAGTGGTGTGGGTATGTGGCTGCTCAGCTCCTCTCAAACTGTCTGAGGCATTACAGAAAGGAAACTCCAGAGAAAGGGTGGTAATGCTACACTTTTGTTTTGATCAGGGTTGATCTGGCTTTCCAAAGTGATGTCAAATACAGAAAAGTCTGAACCATGTAAATCAGCTTAAAGTTGCATTAGTGCCTGTATTAACTACCTGATATGATTCTGCTTATATGTTAGTTTATACCCCAGCGCAATAAATCCAAATTTATATACACATTTTCATATATGCACTCTGTATAGTCTCACAGGTTAATTTTAAGGAAAGGGAAACAGTTATGCAATACATGTTTTTGTTTTTTGTGTTTTAGGGAAAAGAAGGTTATTTAATAAAAATTAGTCAATCTGCATTCTGTTCTCCATCAAAGACTTTGTTCAGCAAACTCATTCTCCTATATATCAGACAGGGAGGATCATACCTCTGCTTTTATATAGATTATTTACTTAATAAAAGGTTATGATTAGTTCTTAATTTCATTTCCAGTTTATTAGCATGTCCCCCTGGCTGCCTCTGTGTCACCTATGTCTAAATGTTATGGCCAGAGCAAATAAAGATTAATTTAGGGGCTGCAGTAACTGTTGCAGCACTGGGCTTGCTGGTCAAAAGTTCCTAATATAATTTTCAGAGCATGGCAGTGTGTGAAAGATGAAGTAGTTAACTATGATGCTGGTCAGAGACAGCACAGCATGGCAATGGCTGGGGGATATCTGTGGGACGTATGTATCATACAAAAAGCTAGTGATATGGTTTGTTTGGTGTTTTTTTTACCTGATGGAGATGCAAACCCTCCCCACCTTCGTTGTCATATATCAGCTTACATTAGAAAGTGCACATGATAGCAGAGACACGAACAGTGTGAGTGGAGTTCATTCTATTGTTTCTCATACAAGTAACACAGGTCTAAACAGCTTGCACAAGTATTAATAAGCAGTGGAAGGCAAGAAACATTGGGGAAGCAACAGTTACATCTATAATAAGAATATGAGAGATGAAAAGCTTATTTCCAGGTATGCTCTACAACTGTTTTCATGATCTGCTATCTCTCTGTATCACACAGTGGTTTACTATTCTTTCTGTAATTGATTGCACTTATTTGTGGTGCAGGCTTAAATGACCATTAGGACAAGATGCCTATCCCCTGGAGCTCATAGTCAAGGGACTTGACCTTGTGTAGCACTGACCGACTTCAGTCTTGTATAGGTACACTCGGTCCAATTCAGTTCACTTGCTGCAACTGCAAAGATGAAGAGGATGATTTGTGTATGCATAGTCACCTTTATTACTACTCTGGAAGCACAGAGGAGCTTTGACATGAGTGACCTTGTAGGATGCACTACACCAGTATGCAAACTCTTTTTTCCCTTGGAGAAATGTAGCTAATGACAGTTTGTGAAGCTTCTAAAGGTCAGTTTTCTACTGTAGCGTGAGTGAAAGATGATTATAAAGAGTTTTGTGTAGATACAACACTGGAATTGTGAAGTATGTTGCCAGCTTGTGTTGTAACTTGATTTACTCTGACCAAAACTGAGGATGCTGCTGTTAACCAGATATCCCAATGATCTCAGAGCTGTTGACTGTAGATATGAGAGTTGTAGCTCTTCTGTGCAATAAGGAGCTGCACAGAAGCAGGAGTGATAATGATTGCATGAATATGCAAGTAGTTCTCAATGCCAGCATCATCATCGCAGATGTTCTCATGCATCTGGGGTCCATGCACGATTCATTCATTTTGCACATGTTCCCACTCAACCAGCTACTCTGAATATTTTCACCCAATTGGGGATGGCTGATTGTTCAGCCTTTATCATATTTTCCTCAAGTTTATTCTAGTAACATCTGTGTACAGTCATTATAGACCTGGCACTTGTTCTGAGTCAGTACTAATTTTCTCTTTTGGTGACAGGCAATGCTCTCTTTTTCTATCCCATTGAACATGTAGGATAAAGCAACCTATGCTATCAGATAATGTCAGGCTACCTTCATTCCACTGTAACCCTGAAGTGTTAAGCCATCTTACCACTTTTGTGCTAAGCTGTGGAGCACTGGCAAAGCTGATGATGGCACCTATTCTACCAGGAGTCCTAGGCTGTGCTTTGGCTGGTGTTGCCCTCAGACTTGGCCAGCTGAACATAACGCTACAGTGTCAGAGCATTTTCTTAGCTTTGAGTGTGTGAGACACTCTACCAATATACTGATCAGATTTTGCGTCGTTTCCTCTATTTCTAGCATATAAAAAAAAAAAAAAAAAAAAAAAACAACAACCCAAAAATCCCAAATCCAGCTATTAGTTAAATGGTTACAGAACTCTTCTGGGCAGTAGGTCTGGTGGAGTTGATTCCATTTGGGTAAGGAAGTCCTAGAACCCTGTTTCCCTTTTTTGAGAGGTGATGAGTGACTTACAGGTAAGGTAGTTGTCCAAAAATAATCTGCTGCTTCTACTGCACTATGTGGAGAAGTAAACGCAATAGCTGTCAGCTCAGCATGACCTTATCCTGCCCGTATTTGAGTTTTGAAGCACCTCCGATCATGTAACAGGAACCTATGAAATGTTGCAGTTGAGAAGTCAGGTGCCAAACACACTGTGATGTTTGTAAGCTCTGACAATGGCTATAAATACAAGATTTGCAGTATTCACTCACGTGCTTACTAAGGTACCTGTCTTCCTTTTGGAAAACATAGAAATAGTTTAAATGAAGGACCTGAACAGTTTCAAGAATTCCCTATTCCTAGGAGCAAGATTGGGGTGAAGTTATTGAGTAAATAGTGCAGTTTAGTTATCAAAATATGTTTGCACTAGTTTGGCTGTTTGGAAAGGAGATTGTTCTTGGCTTGCTTGTTAGTGGTGTGTGTTTTCTGTGAGCAATAATTGAGATTAAACATTCTCTAGGGAAGTAAGTAATTTATTTTGTAGTAAACTGATATCTGTTGATATTTTAACATTGCTTACATTATTTATATGTAGATTTGCATCCATGAACTGGAAAATATAATCTTTTACTTCATAAGAAAAGTAATTTAATGTTAAAAATTTAATAAAATATTAATTACATATTAAAAGGCTTATGTAGCACAGAACACAACCTGTATGTTATTACAAATTGTTCATGCTGAATAAATTGCTTTGCAAAGGAAATGGGAATACATTAGCACAAAATAAAAGCAGTGGAAGTTGGCTGTCCTGTTTAGTAGCTTGGTATGTATGGTTAGGCAAGTTGCACGTGTGGATTCTTCTCCTGTGCCTGAAGACAGCAAAGCAGGAGAGAAATTACTGTATCGCAGCTATCTATCCCTGTTTCTGGAAAGGATCTGCTGGCTAAAAGCTTCCCAACTGCAATGCACTGTATTACTGCAATACGTAATTGGTTTATGTCCCTTCCCACCCCCCCGTTGGAGTGTTTGAGAACCTGCAGTTGGAAAATTTTGGGCTGCCACAGTGCAGTTTTCCAGTTCATCAGAACACTAATGATTCCAGCAACAGTGTAATTGGGCAAAGACTGGGATTAATGTTGTGACAATTAATTTAAGACTTTAATTCTTGTCAGGCAAAGGACAAGCTCGGCTGGACTTGGGGAGAAATGGTTAAATGGTGTTGAGGAGAGCATTTTGTTTCATTGACAATACCAATATTCTCGATTAGCAACAGATTTCATTGCAAGCCATCAGCACACAATTATCCCTGGCGTGTACATTAATTTCTATGTTGAGTCTTAGCCTCACTTAATGTTTTATGTGCTGAACCAAATGACATCTGAAACAAGGAAATGCTTGCTTAGATGGATAATCTCCTGGCAGTAAATGCAGTATATCTGAAAGTTGTTTGAATAATGTGCATGCTTTCTCAGGCGGAAAAACCTACCTGACTTTCATATGGTTGAGAAAAGTCATGCCTTTTAACTTTGCATTGCCTTTGGTCAAGATGATTTATTCTGAGGACGTATTCTTACCTCATGCACTCTAACCTTTGCAAAACTCGTTCCATTACACGTTCGTAGCCTCTTCTACAGGAACGGTAGTTCTCCTTCTAATGTGCTCTGTGGCTTTATAAATGGCAAGGTCACATCTTTGTGGGATTTGCAACAAAGATGGAAGTTCTCTCCAAGTCTCTTTCGTGAGAGCTAAATCCACCATAAAACCAGGGCTTTCAAGATTTTTTCTAAGCTGAGAAATGTTGAGCACTCAGATAAAGATCATACTTTTTTTTTTTCTTCATTGAAGCAACTGCAAAAAGGCATATGTATTAATTCACAGACTCTCTGCATATATTTGGGTCTGTCCTGCAACTCCCATCATTTTTCTACAATTACTGTAATACTAAGCTAATTTGAGTAGGTTTTGATCTTCTTGTGTAAGCTACATGTTTTTCTGTGGGCAGGTTGAGTGATTAATAACTAATACTGTGTATATTTCCTCCGAATATCTCAAAGCTGATGATTTTTTCAATATCTTTGAGTGCTTTAGATTATCAGGTGTCAGTTAAAATTTGTGCACACAAAGCAATTGTAACATTTATGGTATGAGGCCTGAATGCTTGGCCTGTAGCTAACTACATTTTAATAATATCCTCCACCAAGTGATACAATAATAGATATATTCAGTATGTTTAGCTGTCATTGCGTATCCATTCCTCATGTTTTCCCTTCCTTTCCTTTCCTTTCTTTACGTCAAAGACCCTCTTTGGTGCATGCAGTGATGTGTACATTTAAATTCACCATAGTGAAACTATTTTCCTAGAATTTCTTTGTACATTTTATGGTAAAATTCCACTAGGCTACTTAGTTTTATGATTCAGGATGTTTCCTGCTTAGTTGTCTCTCAAAACTATCAAGATGTTGAATCTATATTTCTTCCTTGTCTCTCTGAGCATCCAAGAACAGCGATGAATTCTACTCTTAAAAATAGGCTGTCATCTGGCAACACAAACACAAAAAATAACATTAACTATATCGGACATTATGAGTTTGAGGAAAGTGCTGTTACATTTCACATGCTGTCCACAAACTGTGTTCAGGGCACCTGTGATGGAAACAGTATATGCCCTTTTAGAGCTGAATTTCAGCTTCTGTATGAGTACAACAATATTGAGTCACTGCAGATGGAAACAGAAATTCCTCCATTCTAACATGTGTTCTCATGAACATATTAAATTAATATATACCTCTGAATCAAGATGTTATTTTCTCATAGGAATGCCATTGGGATTCTATGTGCCTGTCATAACATTGATCCAGGCACTCTGCTCCAATGGATTTGTTAAACAGGTTTTTACATCAGCACGTAAAATCAGGAATTTATGGCTTGCCATAAGGCATACAAAGTGAGATTTCAACTCCCTGTGGTGCACAGCGCATCACGCATCAGGAATGTCACTATTCCTTGTAGCATCTATTACTCCAACCTGCTGCTAAAATGCAATTCTAGGCTGTGCTTCATGTGTTTCAGGAGCTAGGATAAGACAGGAAGATGGATAAATTCCTGTGGGGTGATGGCACAGAGGTGGTAAAACCTATCCTTCTCCAAAATTTTTTGTAATTTTATTTCTGAACATGACCCTTTTAAACCCACTTTTGATAACCCTGACTGTTCAGATGGCCACAAACAGAACAAATTAAGTAGAAGTGAAAAGTAAAAGCACACTTAACACATTATGAAAATCAAAGTGGTGAAATTTAAAAATTGCAACAAATAAATGATTGGTTATCAGTCTGAAATGAACTTTTCTTTCATGCCAACACCCTCTTCTGCAAGCTCTATTTTGTATAGCACCTGATGTTAATTGTTAGGAGTACTACTTGAGCTCTCCTCCAGTGCCTCTCTGCTGAAGGGCCCATTTCAGTTCTGAAGAGCAATTTTTTTTTTTCCCCCCCCCTGTACAGCCAGCAGCACTTACCTAGCAAGTCCTTGCAGGGTTTCAAAAGCTTCCACCAAGACTTTACAATTTCCGTTCATCTGCTCATGATCTCTAATCCTAGTGTTTTCAGTGAGACTAGCAATTACCACCCATGAGACACAGAGTATGGTTGTGCTTAACCATATATAATATGGTTAATATATATAAAATAAATTATAAATATATTATAATTATATATTATATATTGTAACCACATATATATATTAAAAATAGCCAAACTTAAGACTTTTAAAACCAATGATATGCTTCATAGCAGCTAGTATTACACAAGCTTTCAACACAACAGCCACTGCTCCAGGTAGGTTGTAGTCAAAGTGAACCTTTTTCTTTTGTTTTCTTCAGAGAGGTGGAGAATCTAGTGATGGTGATACTTTGGAGTTGACAGGCATAAACTCACTTGTGCAGGTTTTAATTACATGTGATCTGTGTTTCTCTGTGAGTCAAGGTAGCAAATCCATCTTCACATGTATCCAATGAGCCCTTGAGTTGACTCCTGTTTTGCTGGATGAATTTCAGCCTTGTTTCATTTTCATTTCACGCACCGGTGTACAAATTTCCTATCAGCTTCTTGCCAGAGTAATGCATGTGCTATGCTAGAGAACTGGATGTCAGGGTAGTGTAAAAATAAAGTTGTTTTTCATTGGCTGGCCTTTGGGAATGAATAGTGAACTATGAGCCGCTCACATCCTGGCTTCCATTTCATATGCTTTTCATGTAAATAGTGACCATCATCAAATAGTTGTCGTCTGACTGCTTGACACTTGGTATGAGGAGGAATAGTAGTGCTTACTACACTGACAGTTGACAAGTCCTGTGCCTCTTACAGATACTATCATCGCTGGCCTTGTAACCACTTACCAATAGAAGATGCCAGTATGTATAGTGTGCTACATATACCTATACAGTCAGACTTCTCAAGAAAACTGCTACTCGGTCCCTCTCCCATCATACCCCATCTCAAGCTTTCCGTGTCCAGTTCTTCCATGTGACCCAATGTAACTCTATAATGGGTGCTGGATCGCAACAGGGATGCTGGCTGGGTGCTGTCTGAGTTTCATCTAGCCTTCTGCTTCTCAGCCTTCTGGACTCTTGTAATTACAGAAGTTTTATTTCTTTCAAGATGTACACACCCTCCCTTTTATGCTGACAACACAACTTTCAACTGGAGGACCTTGAATGAGGTGAGGGCTGGATTTTGTGCTATCTCTTGAGTGAGGGTCAGCGATTGCAACGGTTGATTTCCTTTAGCCAATCAGCGCTTCTATCCAAGCATTAGCAGCCATCCTGCTGAGCAGAGAGAAGGATCTGCCCAGATTGGGAATACGTTTCCTCTGCTATATCTATTCTTTCAACTGCATTCACTAAAGAGGCACAAGGAATCGTAGCTTTGTTGTCTGAACTTTGGTTCCAGCCTCACACATTAATGGAGAACATGGATTAAAAAAAAAAAAAAAATCCATTTTTATTTGCACCTATGTAACTTCTCTCTCCCTCTCATTTATTTTGGCATTGATAAAAACTGAGGAGAGGCTGCTGTATCACTGTGTTATTATTTGGCTCAGTTTCAAGAGAAACCTAGTTGATTGAGGTTTCTGTGCTACAGGCAGCTGGTCTGCCCTGCTCAGGGGGATTTCAAAATAGCCTGCCAGCCTTTGCATGGGTCCCTGCTCTGCTTCTCAGGCTTTAAGGCCATATTCCAATTACTCCTTCAGAAGGGCTGATTTAAGAATGAGGATAGGCATGCCAAAAAGGCATTTTTGGCAAAAGGCAAAAAGGCATTTTTTTAGCTTGCTAGCTAAAATCAGCAGGTCTGATGCTGCTCTGTGGCACAGAGTAGCTTACTCTAAGAGATATCAAATATTTCTTTAGTGTGGTTAATAGGATGTTTTGTACAATGCAGGGAATAAAGACGACTGTTCAAGCTGGAATACAGGAGAGAGAGAGAGAGATAGAAGAGGGCAAGGTTACCAGTTAGGCAGAATTCTATCAGCCTTACCTACCCCTATAGTGTAAGCTACAATATATAGCCAGAATGCCCAAGGTCCAGGGCTATGAGCAACAACTAGTTATGCTACATGCTGCTGGTTACTCTTGGCTGCTGCCAGCTGCATACTACTAGCTTTCGCACTGAAACTTATCCTTTTTGGTTGAGCTGATGCTTTTGCATAACTTTTTCAATCTTTTCTCCTTGAGACGGAGCAAGAGTATAGCTGTAGGACAGAACTGACGTAATGAAAGATCAATCAGAACTTCATTGGGAAGCATCTAAGTGTCTAAGGGAGCTTATAAGGGATTGGTGGCTTTCATGTGTCTGCTGAAGTTGCATAAAATCAAAACTGTCCAAGATACTATCTATTTAAGAAATGGGAATTCATCTACTTCTCAGTCTGTTGGAGCAGTCACTTCAATGCTGTTTTCAGTAAACAGGAAGAGAGAAGGAGAAATTCTGGGAAGTGAGGCACTGGCAAACGCTGAGAGCGAATGTTCTACACTTTATTGCTCAAATTGCTGTTTGCAAAAGTTAGGTCCAAATAACCTTAATAGGTAGCCCTATGGGCAGAGGAGTTAATGAAGCCTGCTCTCCCATGTATTTGGGTCTATGGTTCATTGATCTAGAAGACCTTTTTTTTTTTTTTTTTTTTTTTTTTTTTTTTTAAAGGTTTCATTGTGGCCACACCCCTGATCAGACACCAGGGCCAACTTGGAGCAAATTCTTGGGGTGTTTTAAATGGTACTGTCAGGGTTTCCCTCTCATTAGAGGTGAGACAAGCCTTATGAGTGGATGACCTAGTGCGCAATAAAGGTCTGGCTCACAGTGCAGCCTTTTTCTCAGCAGATAACCTATATAACCTCTCTGTTCTCTGTGTGCTGCTTCTTTTCATAAAGCTTGCAGGAATTTTGTATCTTTGAGACATTTCTCCCATCAAATTTGATTGAAACTTGATGGACAGGTTTAAAAGCTGTTTGCTGGAAGAAAGACAAAGTTGCACACGCACTCATATATCTTATTCCATGATAAGATACCAGGATAAAAATCTATAAATCATAAAAGAACCACCCTAAATTTTGCAAGTTAGGCTTTGTCACAAGGGGGAAGGGATAAATTTATTTGTTTATTCTCTGGATAATGTTTCAGACATCATTATTCTTGGAACCCTGTAGTTTGCCACGTCAAGTGAAGCATCAGTTTCTAGACACCCTGCTGACCACACAAGGAAGAATGCCAAGTCCTTCCCAAACCCAGGACCTTCACACAGCAAACAGATGTGCTGCCTGCAGTGCTGAGCCACCGAGTATAAAGGCTGGATCAGTTTCTAGGAAATTAACATTATTTAGCCTTTAGCAGAGAAATCCCATCCCTGGTACTCTTTTAATAATTTTTCTAGTAGTTTCTATTTCATTTGAATGTATTCCTTAGTGTCACATCTAATTTTTGTATCTGTATAGAATGCATTACGGAGGATCAAACAGCAGAGGCTGAGAAAGCAAACATATGAGCATGGGTGATATGGCACAGAAGTGCGGTCTCCTTACTCCATTGGCTACTGCTCTGAGCACAACAAAGACAAGCACTTTCAAAATACAATACAATGACTGTCTGAAGCCTATTCAAACCAGTGCAGGACAAACCTCAGAAGGGGCTGAGGTTCTGCTTGGCTCAGATAAGCTTCAGAAAGCATCCAACTGTTTTGATGATTATCGGAAAGTCTCGCATCTGCCAGATGGGGCTGGAAAACTTGTGAGAAGCTCCCAGCTTTCTTACGAGATTTTTGCTACTACCTGCTTTGGGCTAGATGTGCCTCTGGAAAGGCCTCAGTAGTAAAGATGAGTGGCACACTAGAAAGAACTAAAATGGACAGAAGTGTTCAGTCTCCAAGGAATGTGGCCCTGCATTTTCTGATTCCAGCTGGGAAGGGATGATAGAAAAGTATGTAGAAAGGAGGAACAGACATTGCCTTTTAGATCTTAGTAACAGCAATAAAACATCTGCTCTTCTTTCTGGTTGCAAGACTTTTCATCTTTCTGGGCTGGTTGTGTATCTCATCCAGACCAGAGCAGAGAGTGATCTCCTCCTGCCATCTCTATAACTTTAGGCGGAACAAAACACAGATCCTGGCTAGCGTTCTTACAAAATACCGTAACATAAATATGTGGTGTTAATTTAATTGCTCTTCATTTATTCCCTTGGCTCTGGTCATCTTCGTGAGATTCCTAGTCCCATGCAGCTGACTTTTTTTGTGTGCTGATCCTGCCTTTTTGCTATTTTCCACCACCTTTTCCTCTGTGTACCATTCCCTTTTCCCTGTTAGCACACGGAGGAACTGACAGTGTAGTTGAAGTCTAGGTGTTAGAAAGGACCATCCTTTTAAGAAAGTACACACAAATATCCTTATCTCATCATGAGGATTCTGAACCTCATGCAGTATTTGCCTGTGGGAGTTGGACATACACATATTCTCAATACAGTGGGAGGGAGAAAGTATTCTTCAAAGAAAATGTAAACATTTGAAAGTAGCATATATCTTTAAGGCTTTTCTGTTTGCTGAATTGCAAAACAGTTCTTTCGTTAAGTTTGTTATTTGGATTCCAGGCTTAGTGAAGCTAGATACTTAAGAAAAAAGGAAAACAGTGAGTTGTCCCTACTGTCTTTCACACTGCATCTCTGTGCTTTATGAACCAGTTCTGATGACTGGATTATCTTGATCTTGTATGTAGCACATCATGTGTGTTGTAAGGTATTTTATAGCTGTAAGGCTACCACAGTGGGTCCTGGCCTTCTGCTGTACAACTTGGTGTAAGACCTATCCAAATGCCTCGTGCTGTTCTTTCTAAAGGTGATAACCAAGCTCCCTTGGAATTTCAGTATTAGAGTGTGAAACTGAAATATTTATCCAGATTTGGCCCACTCTGAATAGTAACAGACCTTTGTTCACTATTTCTGAAAGCTCGACAAGATCTGAGTTGCAGATCCACAGGTGGTGACAGTGTTCTTTTAAAACAGATGCATGTAAATGGGGAGTTTGGAATGCTGACATCCCAAAAACCTGTAGAACAGCTTGCTTTCTTCAATGGTTTGAAAAAAGAATAAAAAATTGCCAAGATCCATTAACATGAAAAACTTTATGCTAAAGCTCAAATATTTTGATTTAAAAAAAAACAATCAGCTGTTAGCACATTTTATTGTGTGCAGTGAAACTCCAAACAAGCCTAGATCTGAGAAAGAAGTGAATTATGTGCAAGTATGAAACAGAGATGGTTTTGCATTTGGGAGTTTCCTTGGTTTTGCTTGTCAGGGACCTAATTCTAGAGGCAGCCTTTGCATCGTAAGCTGAAAAGTGCATTTTTGAAACCCAAATCTGTAAAACACAACGGATGTCAGAGCACAAAACCAGCACGGGAGCTATGTGAGTAAGTTCTGAAGGAAGTACTCAATGCATAAACTCCTAGTTTTCATCAAAAGCCATGTATTATGGTTACTTTTGTATTTCCATTGTATTGATCCTTACTCTGGAAAGAAACTGCTTACACGTTCACATCTAAGTTTGACTGCAGTGAAGTCAAGGTTCTCTTCTTTCTTTGAGCTGTAGAAATTGGGGTCTGGTTCCCTATATCCCTATATTGTTTGGATGCCAGCTCAACTGCAACAAGGGTTATAAGTTTGCAAGATCTCCTTGGTTGTCATCAGTTTAAAATTTTCAGTTTCTTTTTGCAAAAAAAACCCCAAAAACCACAAACCCCCAACCCCCCAAAAAACCCCTGTAGGACTGTCAAGCATTTTTAGCTTTACATTGATAAATGCTATTTCTTCTGTTTTTATTCTTTCTAAATCTGAAGGGCCTTTGGCCACAACTTCATCCTTTGTTTCCCACAAGACCCACTGATTAAGTCAGTGGGAATAGTCAGGGTTCAAAGACAAAATATGTATTTCGGGTACATAAATTTCAATACATTACTCTCTTTAGTGACCTGCAATAATATATTGTATTTTTAAAAAGAAGCTTTTTTTTATTAAGAAAAGTTATATACTTGCTTCAGAGCTTTAGCTGAATTAATTCTTAATATCATCAGGGCTAAGGCATCATCTTTACTTGAATGGCAAGGGAAAACCTCAGGGTTATTCTCTTTATATACAAAAAACATTTCCAGCAATAACATTCACCAGTGGTTTCCATGTTATCTGTGTTACTTTAAGTAACTTTTGTGCAAAGGGATATGTTGCTGTATCTCTAATTGTGTACCGCAGTCACTCCTGATGGAATTTTATTCCTTATTACTTCTATTGTCTGCATTGCATTACTGGAAGATGACAAAGAGATCTGGTCTTCACTCTGTTATATTCTGGACAAACATATGATAAGTGACTTGGAGACTCTGCAGTGTAGAAGTGATAAGGGGTAGATTAATAAAGAGGAAGGCTAAGGTGAAGAATGATAACATGAATGGACACATGCTTGTGAGAAATTATTGCATTTTTAGCATTGCTAATGCTAAATCTGACTTTTTTTTCTTCTATTTATTTTAGCAGCTGTAACAGGGATTTCTGTAGAAGTTATAACAATGGCACCCTCAAAAAATCAGTTAGGGATTTTCTGCTAGCTTATTTACATGGACTGCTTATTTTATTCTTTTATTTTTAGTTCTGCAGCACATTCTCTATCAACTCGGACTGAAATTAACTGCCAGAAATAAAAATTCTAATTTAGATTCTTAATTACCTGCCTTCAGGTATGCTCATGGATCATCAGAGGCTAAGGAAAATCTGCAATGATTGTGTAATAATTTTGGACTGGCAGTACATTAAACAAATGTATTCAGGCACAGAGTTTTACTGAAGCAGTTACCTTGGGGACTGCTCCCCAAGCTGCCACGTACGTCTGTAGCCTCAAAGGCACTACGGACAAGAACAGAAACGTGCCCAGATAAGAATTTAGTCAAGGGGAGACTCTAGTCATGGTGCTTGAAGGAAAGAAGTGCTTTGCAGGTTTTGTTCTGTTAGTGCAGAAGAGAGGCTTTTCATAACTAGTCCATCACCATGTTCAATTATATTAACTCACTAACTAGTTATGCTCATTCATAGGTCTGCTGATAGGCAGATAAAATTCTACACTGCTGTCCCTCAAGGGAAAGCTATTTAATCAGCCTGTCATTTGGGAGACAATCCTGTTAATGTTGTCCATGCTGATAGCCTCCTTATCTTTAATGGGACGATTTCTGTTGATAATCTGGAATTTCTTTTGTTTCACCCAGAGGAAGATAGCAACAGCTATTCAGACCTTATTCCATTTTGTTAAGTACAGTAGTACAGTACATTAGTTTCTCTTTCATTTTACTGGCAAACTTCTGGTTTGATATATTTAATTTATATGGTAACTCTAGTTAATAATTTTCAGCAATCCAGCAAAACTGTTGAATCAAGAGGATCTTAAACCTATTGCTGCAAGCTAGCTGATAATGCTAGTTATCTGGCAACAAGAACAAACAGTGTGAGAGAAAGCAATGGACCAAGGGTAGTGGCAACTGAAGAAGGGTCCTTTCTATAGACTAGTTAGTTGTCTTTCGTTTTTCCTAAGAACCAGTCAGATTTGGTGCATGATGTTGGATAAAAGTTTTACATATATTTTATGTCAGATTTGGCAAAATATTTAATGGAGATACTGATTTTTTGTTTGCTTTATCAAAACAAAGATTTTTTTTTTTTTCTTCTCTTCTCTTTAGAGTGGACTCCTTAGTGTATCTCTGCTTCTACACTACTATGGTCTGTGCTGGGTTGAATAAGGGTATCTGAAAAGTAAAAGACTGGGGTGCAGGTTTGCTTTGTTGGGAAATTAAATGAAGCTACAGTGAGGTGGGTTTTTGTATTTCCTGGTATCTTATTGCCTGCAAATGCTAAGTTATATAGGATAATCAGTGAAGAAGATGTACCTGTTTCATAATTGGTGTATGACACTTCATGAAACCGTAATAGGCGACACAGGATTTTTGCACTGATTTAGTGAAGTACCTTTTAAAACAAGACAGCTGATTAAACCATGTCAGCCTAAGTGAGAGTGCATAATGAGGGTCCAAGGTTTAGGATGTACTATTAGATGGTGATTAAATATAATCCAGCCTTGTAGCCCAATCAGGAGTGAGGCAGCACTGAGAAAATAAAGCTCACAAGGACAGATTTCCTCTCAGTCTCTACAGAAAGTCGTCGGCATCCGGTGTGCCAAGACAGCTACCCATCGTGCTGAACGGCACTGTCTGCTTTTGCTCTGACTCAGCTGTAACATGACTATACGGTGCCTGATAGAATTGTTGTCGGGTGGGTGAGCTTAGCTTGGCATGGAAGAGGAGCGGAGTGAGGTGGCATGTTGTGCAATGACTGTATGCATCTCTAATCTCTTTGTTCAGCTATTGTCTTTTTTAAAAAACTCTCTAGGACTGGAATTACTGTACTGGGAAGCTGTTTATGATGAGGCTTCCTGACCTTGCTGCAATACAGTAATTGTATAGAATAATATTTTACTTGCAAATGCTTCCCAATTGAATCACTTGGCTAAGTTCAAATTAAGCCACTGTTCACTGTGAATGAGGATGACAGAATCTAACCATCAGAGAATAAAAAAAATCTACCACAATTTAAATTGTACTCCCTACCACTTTCCCACTTTTCTGCAGGAAAATGAGCTTGCCTTGTTGCCAAGAATAGCTCTGTCTGAGATATTCCAGCTGAAGCACATAATGTATGAGTCAGCCCAAGTTTGCCTTTGAACTGAAAGGTTCATTAAAGTCTACAAAGTGGTGCTGAGTTTCAAACAAAACCCAAGGAATGAAACAGGGCAAAACTCTTCAATTTTGATGAGTTCTGCTTTGAATTTTGGGTGCATCTATAGAAGTTTGGGTATAGGAAACCAGGCAAAGACAAAGGTTACTACATTAATATGAATCCATTCTTTAATAAGCTTCCCTTAGAGAAGTAGTCTTAAAGAAATGTCACCTAATTTAAAAGTTTGTCCAAAGGCCATTGGATTTGATTGCAATTTTTTCCCTTGACTTTATCAGGTTGAAGTGTCTGAGTGTCACACTTTAATCTGAAAATATGTTTCAGTGAAGCCAGCCATGTTTGCTAATACATGCCAAGTAGATTTTTGCCTTGTTAATATAATGAAATATTCAATTTGAACAATAGTTTAGTTTAATTGAGCAGTTATCTGATAATCTGCTCATGCTTAATGGGGTAAATGTGTGAGGCAGGTGCAAAAAAAAGATCCTTCAGTAAATTAAACTAATACAACATTCAATGAACTAATGAGGTGCTGTGGGAGTTGCATTTCAATTAAAAATCTGTGAGGATATAAGCAACTTATGAAAGTTGTTTGTTAGATTTGCCTGCTTGCAATGGAAGGGAGAATCAGTCAAAAGCCCCTTAAACACAACTGAGTTAGAAATGAAAGCTGAAAATATGTTTTAATGAAGATATAACAGTTTCTCTTCCAACTGTATTCGGCAGGCCTACTTCTTAACAACCTGCCTGGCCTCTCTTACATTCCACATAGAGCGACTTGGATTTTCTCATAACACTTGATGAAAGGGCCAACTGTAGAGAACGACCAACATATGTCTCAATTCCTACAGGCACAGTAGAGACTAGCTGTGTGTCTGAGAAAACCATTAGGTTTATAGACTTTAAGAATGAATAACTCCCGATATGCTTGCAATAAGCTAAGGGGATTGATCTTTAATGGTTTTCCAGATATGTTGAGAGTTATTCAGCAATTTGAAACTCCAGAGGCTGCAGCTGAAGCGGCCAAGAACAGATTTGATTGTCAGCCTTGCAGAGGTCCAATGAGGATATAGATCATTTGTGAGAGCAGCGTGTTACAAATAGGCTATTTGAAGAGAAGCAAAGCAGTAGGGAGAAGATGTACCAAAGGGACTGCCATTGGCAGGACTTCTGTGAGCCTGCACCGAAGTTTTCTGAAGTTTTTGAGACTCTTTTAACTTAATGAATGTTAAACCAGGTGTCATCTCACTTTCATGACGGTCTAACAATGCTTTAACAAATTGTAATTGCACTTCTTGAATTGCAATTGCAATAACATTAACTTATCGCCAATGTCTATCTCTTTCTGCACCTTTCACAGGAACAGCCAAGCTGAGGCAGAATTTCACTTGGGCTTTCTGTTCTCCTTATTTTGTAAAATGGGGGAAAATTCTGTTTTGTTAAAATTTGTGATGTGTTGTTATATGTGCTAAAACAGCACAGAGAGCAAAGGGATCCTGATTCAGCCCAGAGATCTAACAGAAAGTAAAAAGAATTAACAAAATTAGTGATAATGTACCCCCTTTGCATACGGAAGGCCTTAGTGAGAGAGAGGGGTGACCTAGTAGTATCTTAGAACTCAGATTACAGATTTGGATTGCTCTGGTGTTTTGCCAGGGAACAGATCCCCAACTACTAGTAAAATGGTATTCCTGCTTGATCTCATCATCTTGGTATGCCTCCAGATATCAAACCTGTAAGTTTTGATTACAGATTTGTCTCCAAAATAAAGTAGAATTAATCTTTTACAGGTAATCTAATTGAGAGGCTTTCATCAAAAAGGTTACAAGTAGTCTTCTAAACCCTGAAAATGATAAGGGCATTGTTTTTTACTAGAGTAATCATGGAATTAATAAGCTTGGAATTTGATGTTATTTTGTTAACTTGAATGCTTATACATGTCAATCGACGTAAGATTATTCTTGACAGGTGGACCTGTAATTTAGCATATCACTTTCTTTTTCTTGTTATAAAAGTAATGCTTTATACCAGGAGGAAATTATTTGTCATACTCAATGTGTCAAAATATTTGGAAAGTTGCCCAGAACATTAGTTAACCAAACACCATACAACATTAGTTTTAATGTAAATTACATTAGTTTATAAATTACACAGTGGTTGTATTTCCCATATCTCCACTGGTTTATCCCAAGGAGCATGTCAGCATGAAAACTTTTTATGATGCAGTAGACAAGCTATACAGAGATATTCAAAAGCTGTGCTTTTGATGAGAATCAGACTTTGGGCTGATGGGGCAAATGGTTCCCATCCCATGTTCTGCATGACCCTATCTCCAAACCCACTGAAATTAAAGGAAAAACTTCTGCTGACTTTAGTGGAAATTGAATCCGTGTAACTTTCTCAAAATAGCTCAAACTCCTACTTTTTCTGAAATGGATGGCAAAATTCCCAGTCTTCATTATGGCTATTGTTTTAGACTCTGTTTTTGAAGGTTTTTTCAGTTTGCATATAGATACAAATTCAAGAATGAATGAGAGGCTCATGCAGCCGTCAACATCTCATGGCATGTGCTGTTCTGTTTACAGATTCAGTGTTGCATTACATTGTAGTCTTTTGTTATTTTTACAAGTGCAGCTATTTCTCTCGGCAATTTTTTAATGTCAGATGGGTGTTTGCATTGTTATGCTTAGAATCAACATTTAGCCTTTCTTAATACGTTACATGACAGAAACAGAGTTTAAAATATCGATCAGTTTTGGCATTGTCATTGTGGCAAAGTATTTTAGAGATACCTGCAAGTAGTCTATGAAAATAGATATTTCAGAGGAAGCATAATTCTCTTTGATGAAGTGCTTATTTTAAAGCAAAGACGTTATCTGTATTGCAACCTTGTATGCTTTGGAGTTTTGCATAATTTCTAGCAATCTCAGTGTCTGAATTCTTCTCCATTACGTATTCTGCTGGTTAATTTATGAAGTGTGAGGAATAAAGCTGGTTAAAAATAAATTTACTTTGGTGATACTTAATCTTTTTCCACAATACGTGCTGTAATTAACATATTAATCTGTAACAAATGCTAAAAGTTTCTTCCTAATCGGTTTGCCATACATTTCATTTGACATTTCAGTTATATTTCACTAGCTTGCCCGATGAGCATAAAATGATAAAAAATTCAATGAAATCGGACGTATTCATACTAAGAATCTGATTTTTATATAAGATTAGTTTGATTTTTGTGAAAAGACTCTGTAGTTGGGAAGAATGTGACTTACAAAAATACCATTTGCTAAATGCCAAGAGGAGTGAATAGAATAAGAATTTGGAAATGATTATGTAACATTTTAGATATACTCGAAGCTATCTCAGTATAAGTTAAGTGAAAAGCATTACAGAGGCACATTAAGTTGCATCTTTATGGGGAATAAAAATCTTCCAAATCACAAAACCTGCTACACGCTGGAAATTAATGGAGAAATATGCTGGCATCGTACCTTGCTGTGGGTCAAATTCCTCTCTCAGCACAACAGCCCTACTCAGTTTAACTTTGGGAATAGTTTGAAGAACTTTAATAGGATTGAGTGATTTGTTTTGTTACAATGACAGCAATATTTAGGATTTTAGTTTTTCCTTTCAGTGTTGGGAATTAAATATGGCAGTACTGAGCTTAATCTGTAAGAGTTATAGAAGCAAGGTGATTACAAAAATGCCTCATTTAGTTTCATCAGCGTTGTTTTGTATCAACTCTTCTCTCTAACAGCTAAGAGCATTTTGGTAGACAAATTATTATAGTTATTTTATTGTTTGTATTGGAGTAGCAACTTAATGTGCTAGGCGTGGACAGTGTTCCACAGTGATAGGCATAGCAACCTAAGATCATGAGTTGGACCCTGCCTCAAGTAGTTTATAATCAAGTAGTTATGATAAAACGACAGTGGGAAACCATATGATGGATTACTGAGGTGGTACTTATGGCATAACATTCAACATGGTATACCTAACTAAGCAAACTAATTAATCTATTTATTCATTTTGAATCAACTCCCCCCAAACCTCTACAACAGATGTTCCAGTTTTCACAGAAGGGAAAACTCTTTTTCATGGGGTTACAGAAGTGTTTCATTAAATAGGAGCAACTGAGGGCTAAGGTGCCAAATTCCCCATTATTGCTCCTGCAGGAAACAAACTCCAAAACTCCAGATTCTCAAAATTACTGTTCATCTGTGATCGCATCCTGGCAGCCAGCAATTATGTTTTCATGAGTAAATGATCCATAAGTAGAAGTTGTGATCCTGGGCTGGAGGACTAGGGGTACGTAGGAAAAGAGCATAGTTCCAGATCCTGTCAGAGCATTGACCCGAAAAGTGACAATTACAGCACAATATGCATTTGTTTTGTTTGTGACCCTCTCTGTAAATCCTTTCCTGAATTTCTCCTGCCTGCTCAACTTCTCCTCATGTTGTGTTTGTGTATTTGAATTTTACTTCCTAAATGAAGCCATTTGCATTTGTCTTTTTAACAGATTTGATAAACTTTGGAGTATTTCATTTTATTAGCTCACTGATAACCCTTTTTCCAAAGTACTTGTTAGTTACCTGTCTAACTTTGCGTCATTTTTACAGTTTATGCCCAGACAAGCCCTCTGTGGCCTGCTTCACATATGACTGCTTTTGGAGTAGGTTTATTCGGCTAATGTCCTCCCTCCTTACAGTAACTGAATGCTGGATGGGCAAATGCACGTGGGCTGTCCAGGGCCCACCAGAAGAGTTAGGTGCTCTGTGTGCTCCCCTAAAGCACTCTGACCTGAGGAGCTCTTACGGGCACCTGGATGCCAGGCAGTGGCATGTCTGGGTGCACATCAAGCCGTTTCTGCAGTGTAAGCACTTCAACAACAGCTTCAATAATCGATGCTGCTCTGTAGGAATTATTGATCAGAAGCCTTACTAAATTTAAGATGTATGACATCTACTGCTCTATCCATTAGGCAAGTTACCTTGCCAGAGATGGAAACCAGACAAGTTTGACATGATAGATTCTTGAAAAATGTCAGCCGTTTCTTGTCACTTATTTATTCCCCAGGCACTGACAAATTAATTCTCTAATAATTTGTTATAGTATTTTTCTAGGCACTGAAATTAAAGTAGCTGTTCTCCAGTTGTCTGTATCTTCCTTTTCACCCCATTGTGAAGTTAGGTATGATATTTGCCCTTCTTATTCTTCTGGGGTCTCCCCTCTTCTTTGAATGAAGGCTTGCTTATGGGAACTGAGTTAATCATCCCATTTTGGCTTAGAGTTACTGCTGTGGCATGACTGGCATTTGATTCAGCACTTCTCTCATATTGGTATTTGAGAACATACGGAAGAAACTGCTTGCTCTCTTTTCCTAGTTAGTATTCAAGGAATGACTGGAGCAGAATAGACAGAGGTGTCCAGGCTTAGCAGGATTATAATTAAAAGAGAACAAAGAAACTAAGAACAAAGGTGAAAAATAAAAGGGAGGAGTGAGAAAGGAAGAAGAAAAAAAAAAAAAAAAAAGACCTAAAGTGTCAAAGAGTAATAAGAAGTGGATCTCTTGATTTAAATCACCAATATGATTTTAGATCATTTTTAGCTTAGTGTCTTACTGTGTCTCCCCCATTTTTGTCTTACACAGAAAAAGGAAGTTTTACTGCATGAAGGTGCTAAAAAATACTAACATTGGGATTTCCCTCTGCCAGGACATCAAGGTATGTTGCATATCCCTGTATATATGTGTATTTTATGAATAAATAAATAAATATGTATATATACACACTCATCAAAATTGATAGCTGCCTATGATAGCGCTAAGCCTCCAATCTATGTAGAAACTGATTTTACTTGGGATACTGGCTGTAGCTCACGGCAGTGACTGCACATGAGCTCCCAGTGTTCCTGAATTGTAGTTTAGTTGCCGAAAGAAAAAATTCGTTACAGCTTAGCACTGGACAGCTGGTACAACCCTTCCTTGGCAGGATGTTGTTACAAATCTCCTCTAATATTCTGGTTGGAAGATGGCTGCCAATGTACTTGGCATCAGAGCCGAGACCAGAAAAAGCTAGGTTTTTAAGTCCTCGTCTCTTATGTAATATAACACTGTGATAAGTGATTTGGCGCTCTGTGCTTCAGAGGAAGAAAATTATTCTGTAACCGGTGTATTTGTAACCCAAATACATTCTAGTGAATTCACCACTGAAATTTCGCTTTGTTCTTACACTAAGAACACTAAACTACTGATTTGGATGGGGTTTGTTTTGACTTTAATTTTTTGTTTAATGACTCATTTTCTAGACAAGGTGAAGTAAATAGCTACTTTCTATTTTCCAACCTGTTTCGTGCAGGTGCAGTAGACAGAGTCATTCGTTAAAACATAGCTTTTTTTTTTTTGTTAAGAATTTTATTTGTTAAGAATTCTAAGACCTTTGCTATTCTTTTTTTCACTTACAGTACACTGCATTTATCAGTTGAAGGCCACTTGTCCGCTATGGTTTAGAAGGAATATGCTGTATATCTTCAAAAATACCTATTTAAAAAAAAAAAAGGTAGGTAACTTTTGAAAGGATTTTGGAAGAGGAGAGTAATGTATATCAGTCTTCTACTGATTTTTGTTTGAATACAGAAGGGTTAATTTAGTTATACTGAGTGTTTCTGTTCTACTTATGACATCACATATGGTTTTCATAGAATCAGAATGGCCTGGGTTGGAAGGGACCTTAAAGATCATCTAGTTCCAACCCTCTGCCATGGGCAAAGACATCCTCCACGTTGGTCAAAGCCTCAAACAGCAGCTTCCCACTGGGGATTTGTGCTAGAGTTTGCAAGAAAGGCTGTTCCTTTCTAGGTAGAGCAGGGCTGTAAAGTAAAAAATGCAAAGGTGGACTTGTGTCACCTGGCCAGACAAAAGGGAGAGTCTGGAGGTGCTGCTGGGCTGAATCAGAGAATGGTGTCTAGTCCAAGCTGTGCTCTGCCTGCACAGCCATGCAGTGAGTGGCCCTTCCCCAGAGGTGGGGGCCCACTATCCAGGGCAGGGTGACATTTGTGGCCCGAGCAGTGTGTTTGCTTGGGTTCCCTCTGCTTCTTAGGGTCCACGTAAGAGCAATTGTTTTCCTTTCAACTTTCCTGAACAATCTGCATTTCTGCGTACTCCTGTCACACATTCTTTATTACTAAACTGAAGAGCCCTACCTTATTCAACTATTGCCAGTAGAGAAGACAGTCCATGCCTCTGTACTAGGTGTCCTTCTTTGCACATGTCTAATTCTGCTAATTCCCTCTGGTGAAAAACAAGGCAAGGAACCAACCTGCAAATCGAAAAGGAGAAGACAAAGGATTGATGACAGAATGTCACACTATGGGCACAGATATGAATTATGAGATTATGGCCGTAAAGACAATACCTGAAGAAATGAGGTCTGCTTATTGAATAACGGGGTACTGCCAGAGATTTTCATGTAGCTGGAGCAACTTGTACCCTTGGGGGAAAGTGCTATAGTGTCTCCTGGGTGGAGACAGAAAATGGATAAAAATTCTAATGTGATCTGGTTCACAAAGAGAAAGATGAAAGTGAAATACGGTGAAAACTGAGTGTCATTGAAGGTAAGGAGAGGAGGAATATCATTATGTAACTCCTGGGAGGGAAAAAACAAAACCCCATTATCCCATTGGATGTGTTCAACAGCTGCTAAAATATATACCAGATGATCAGAGATGAGTATATTATAGTATTGCATATGCTTTCAGGTGCTGGTTATAGACTAGGGAATTTGTGAAAAGGCTGCTCTATTATCAACAAAAAGAAGCTATAATAAAAAAGGCCAGAAAACTGAATGGATAAGCTTTTAAGGAAATCAGGTACAAATTTATCAGCATATCAGTGTAATGAGTTTGGAATGAGGGGAGAATAAAATAAAATAACTGAAATCTGGAGCAGGAGGAGGATTTGCCAGCATCAAGACATGGTCTGCCCTTTACATGGTTAAGCTCTGCACATTACCTGTGTCACTAGGCAACATTATCACAGGGCTTCGGGCAAGTTAATTCTCATCACCCTCTTAATTCTCATCTCAAAAACATTGCAGAAAGCCTTCAGGCTGTTTGTGAGAACATTTTTGTTTTATTAGGAACTTGAACCAGGGGTGTCGGGATTCTCTAAAGTAGTGAATCTCTGTATGAGGAATGACTATGCTCCACAGGGATTGCTAAAAGGCAACTCTGCAGTGGAATCAACAGTTTAAAAAACACACCTGTCTATCTAACTATACCAAACTGAAGGATGCTGGACAAATGAAAAGCCAACATGGCACTGTAAAAATCAGAGTTCTAAAGGCAGAATAGGATGAACTGAACAAAATAATTTTGCAAGTGATGGAGCATTCATGTGTGGTCTTTGAAGGATATTTTTTAACGCTGAGTAATATAAACATAAAAATGTTTTCTCTGATGCATCTGGAAAGCATACACATGGAACTCAACAGTTCATCACAAGTATATTTGTATTGAAGTAGGCCACAGCTTTGTAGGTAACTTAATGTAATAGAAGAAAGTGAAAATATAGTAAGTGTGGAATTTTATAACAGAGAATTACATCAACAGAGAGTTTAGTTACTAGTAGAAGAAGGAAGTGTGTGGCGTGTGTGGCACTTATAGGTGAAGACAGGTAAGTGTCCAAAGTAATTTGAAAAAATACTGACGTGAGGATTGTAATATTTAATTTCTTTTTCTTAGAGAAAGCTCTTAAATGTGAAAAAACTGATGTCTTTGGGGCAAATTCATATCTAACATAAATTGCTATACCTCCAATGTTTCAGAAGAACTATGACATCCTGTATCAGCTAAAGAATCTGTCTAAAATTGTACTGAAAGTAGCATCTGAAAAGAAAAATAAGACATCCTGGTATTCAAAGACACCCAAATCAAAGAACTGTTATGATCAAATATTAGAAATTTAAACTTGCTGCCAAAGTATAGCTCATTAAAACAATGATTAAAAACCTGTTTCATAGACACTGTTGTAGCATCTGAAATTGATCTGATTTTTTAATTTTGCACAATTTTTTGTTATCTTTTACATTTTAAGCAAACACTTCTTTAAAATTGCATTAAAAATGAAACAACCCACCTTAATTACCCCTGTTTTCCCCAGAAAAATGAGATCATCATAATCAATGTTATCAGTGACTGAAAAAATACACATATACTCATGCGTAAGCCCCAGTGCCACTGTACTATATTCTGCAACGTAAAAATCTGGAAGAAGTTTCTGGCAGTATTGCAAAACTATCAAAGATGTTGCCATTTTGACAAAACATTCAGTATTCAAGGAAAAGCCGTTTATCATAGAAAACACATTGTGTAAAAAAGTTACAATCTCTAATTAATGCAGGAGATTTTCACTGTGCATTGAATCCCAAATTTGGAATTATCGGAGAGAAAGGTAATTAAGGATAAAGCTGCTGGAGATAAGTAACTCTTCAGCCATCTTCTGGGTGACATATGAAAGCGTCTAAACACTACTGTGAGCAATTAATCTTCTATAACTCACACAATATGCAGATTAAGAACAAATCTAGTACTGAGCTACACCACACATGCTGAAGTTTTGAATCTGTACATATAGTCAGTATCACATTTCAAGTTTTGCCTTAGTAGGTCTTCCATAAAAGGTTAGTTCTGGAGACAAGAAAAATAATATATGTGTTAAATTGTTTATTAGCACAAGGACTTCACACAGTGGAAGAAATGATTGTTTATTGAAACAAGACCTTCAAGGGACTCTTTAATTATAAAACAGCTTGATATTTTAAAGAAAATGACACAAACAACAGAAAGAACAATTTACTGTGGGTAGCAGGTTGAGTATAGCTTGGGGCCTATTAATCAGTCATGCATAACAAGTATCCTATAAAGAAATTGGAGTAAACATACAGAAAATATTGCTTCTGCAAGAAGATTGAAAGAAACATTACTGGGTTTTAAAATGTACTTAACAGTTGCATCATATTACATTTAGAGGAACAAAAGCAGTATCCATCTCACAAAAATAGATTAATAAAATGAAGACATCGGTTCTCCAGCTTTGGAACCCTCTGATAGCAAAATAATTGCAAGTTCTGAAGAAGTTGGAGCATGTTAGCTACATACCATCACTAGCTCCAGGCATTGGTACTGAGACACCAAGCAAGGCTTTGAAGCGGATGGATTTTTTTGCTGGGCGTCTCCAGTTTCAAAGCCAGAGAGATAGCAGCAGAGAATTTTGTCATGAAGTTTTCTAGAAAGTAAACACAGACCATGGCTGTTATCTTTTAAAAAACACACATCTGTAAATATGCATAAATGCTTAATAATGGAAAAAGGATGTTTTCTCATCAAAATTGTGCACAGTGTAATAAAAAGAAACACGGAGGGGGGCAGAGTTTTCCATGTGTGAGCTATTGGTGTGGATTATTGAAATTGCTGTTAGTACAGGGCCCAACAAGGTTCTTCAGTGGGCTGTGATAAATTCTGGGGTCAACCCTGCAGAAGCATGAGGTAACCCTTTGCTGCTTTTGGGAGACACCAGGGAAGCTTTCCTTTACCCCAGAGCGCTATTCTGAAAAATCAGTGTCTTTTGAAAAGCATTATCTGTCTGATAATCTTGCCCAAACACAAGACATTGGACTACTCTTTGATAAAAGAGCAGTAAAATTTAGTGAGTAGGTCTTTTTTAATGAAGACGACAAGCAGAACAGTGTGAAGGTATGATGACAAGTGTTTATTGGACAGATGAGGTTAAGTGAGGTAACTGGTGTGAGGCATCTCAAGATGTTCAAGGAATTCGAGAGCTACAAATATTTCAGATGTTTTTCAATTTTGTTTGACAGCATTGATGTTGGTTTGTTTCATCCCTTGAATTGTAGCTTAGCTACGATTATTTTGGTACCTGGTATGTAATTGTGTCTAGTTTGGCTGTGATAACGCTTAGGTTGTCCTGCCCTTCTATCTTCCCACTGGCTGAGTGGCAGGGCAGCTGTTATTTACAGCAGCAGAATTGGGGTCTAGTTCACTTGTGATTCCCAGCTGGGCAGATAATATTCTGATTAGTATCATTAAAGGTATAGCGTTTGGCTGCCAACATTAACACAAGAGGTTAGATGGTATAGTGAAGTATCTCCACAAAGTATATAGACAGCACTAAAGAGATTTCCCATGTTGCAGCAGGTGGTAATGGATGCAGAGAGCAATGATCTAACATTTTGCAGTGGTAGGATGTATTTCTTCTGGAAATAATTTTGCTATAGCCATCAATAAGCTGGGCAGCTAGTCTAATATGCTCAACAGTTAGAAATTGGCCACTCCAAAGGGCAGTTCGTCCTATCCTAAAATAAATTAGATGAACCGACTCATGCTGACTGCAAAGGAAGGCTAGATAATTAGCTGAGATTCCATTTTTGGTTTTTAGTTGTCTGAAGTTAAGCTAGGCTGAATGCCTCTCAGATACTTTTCTAAAAGGGAACAGAGTAGTAGCAAAGCTTGTAACAGTGCTCTGTTGATTATCCACATTCACTGGCAAACAGTGCTAACATGTTGAGCAAGTTGTGAGATTCTGTGGCTTAAGTGTTTAAATGCTGGCAGGTAAATGCTGAAAATACCATTTCTGCCTGCAATTACACATCTTTCAATAAATCAAAACAGACTAATGCACACATCACCGTGTGTAAAATGTGTAACTGCAGGGGATAGTAGCATGCATAGCAAGTTATATGGCTAAATGTAGAAATAAGTAAATATTCCTTTTGATCCCTCCAGATACAACAGTTGGTCCTTTTTCAAGGCCTTACAGAATTTTGGAGGTAGAGACCAGACCGCTTGTATTGGTGCTTACCCTCTATCAGGCTAGAATTTTAGCCACTCTGTTTGCAACATCTCCAAATTAGATGCATTTTACCTCATTAATCACAGCTAGGAA
Organism: Balearica regulorum gibbericeps; assembly: GCF_011004875.1. Lineage (NCBI taxonomy): Eukaryota > Metazoa > Chordata > Aves > Gruiformes > Gruidae > Balearica > Balearica regulorum. The sequence continues at coordinate 4,515,338 of NC_046196.1, forward strand.
ATATCACATTTTATTCACCCTGAACCCAGAGTCTGATCCCCATCATTAACTGCCATCTGCTACTTTGTGATAAAGTTATCCTCAGGCTTCCTCTATCTGAGTCAGGTAAGAATGTCAAAATGGCATTATTAAAATTGGAAAGGCTGTTTATGTCATTAGCATGCCTAGAATAAGGCATAAAATTAGGTGGGTTAGACTGTTTGCAATCTGCAGGTTGGTTTTGTTAGTCAGAGACTGTAGTGCCAGATAGCCCTGACTTTGTCTTTTGCAAACCTGTTGCTGAAGCCAATTCCATGTACAGGACTGCCAGGGAGGGTGATGCTAGGCCTTGTAGTGTGAGATCTAGACAGACAAAATGAACTAAAGAGGCTGGTAGCATCGTGCTGTGCACCCTTTTAACCTATTATATATGGTGTTATCATTGGTAGTGACAGACCACAGGCCACAGTGCTTCGTTTTGGCCCAAGGGATTTTCTTGACTCCTCTTGCTTGCCTTAGCGGCCGAGCAGTTGGGTAGCTAAAGTCTAGTAGCAAAAATAAAAGGTTACATGGTTATTGCTTAATGATGGGTCTTGTTCACTAACCTTCGTCCTTGCAGTTATTTGGACTTGTTTCATTAAATTTTGTGATCTAATCCCTACCTACAGCATATCTGGTAATGCTGAGTGATGCATACATGGCAAAAGCTTAGCAAAGAGCCTCTAGTGAGCAAAAAATTGTAGTATAGCATGAAATTGCTGATCATCAGGAGGGAAAAATGTTGACAGGCAACAAAATCAAAATTACTATAAGGCAATCCCAAAGCAGCACCGTTGACACTGATCTTCTGGCAGGAGCATAAGGCGCTAACACCACACCTCAACCCCAAACTCTTCCCCAAGGCATGCACGGTTAGCAGCTCCAGGAAACCAGGGGTGGTGACCCCCAAGGGGAGACAAACCTCAAATAACAGGGGCAGATATTAGGTAGCATATTCTATATATTACAATTTTAATTGCATTATTAATTCTTCTTTAATCGAACAACTTGTGTTGTTATGCAGGTGACATTTTAACTGGGCTAGTAATGTCTTTTACTTGAGTTTAATTGGGGTAGCAATAAATTCTTGCATCCTTGTATGAGGTGGTTTTCCTTTTTGCCCATAGCAAGTTTTTGAATATAACGATTAGAATGGCCTTCCTGCGTCCTTCTTTATCATGTCCTGCAAACATGTTCCATCTCTTTTTAATAAGCTTGCACAATCTCACCTAGAAGTAGTTAGGGTTTAAGAGGCTTTTCTGAGCATCTCAGTAAAGGGATGTTTTATTTGTTTTGGTTTTTTTTAAAAATGTTTGTTTGTAACCATGAGCTGTCTTCTGACAGGAGCAGGATAGAGCTTGTCCTTGAAAGGCCTGAGTACGTCCACAGAGCATCTGAGGTCTCTCCTCAACTGTCTGAAGTTAGACACCAACGTATGTGGCAGGATCAGGACCCTGGGCAAGGTAAGTGAACACGTGTAGTGAGTCTACCCAGTGCTTTGAGGGTTTATCATCGATGTTCTCCTGCAGCTATACCTCCTGTGAGTTAATGAAGATTAGATCTCATCTAGATATATAGCTCCAACACACTGAAACTTCCTTAATAAATTTTAGGGTAGACTTTAGTGCAGAATTACAGTGTAGGTCTCCAGCCATTAAAAATGAATTATTGTTACTGATGTAACTCAGCAGCAGAGCACCCTGACAGCAATGGCCTGAGCTAATTCCCCCAAAGATTATTCTCTGTTCCTGGAAGATAAGTGCTCTAGCCTTGTTTCCTTATGTTGGATTTTTATATAGTACCTTGTGTAGCACCGCACCATTTTCATTTGCATGTACTGTACAGGACTGTATCGACAATATCAGAGAAGATATTATATCACACCTCATTTGAAAGACTTGGTGAAGGTTATCTCTGCCTGAAGCAAAGATACTACTAGGCTGAATATAAAGCTGTTAGAGTAATTTCTAATGAATAATATATCAAACAATTTTACTTCCTTTTCCCCTCCCTCTGTGCATGAATTTTGAGGGGGTTTTTAAAGAAAAAAGGAACTATTTAATAATGAAACTACAATAATGTTGAATACATAAGTTAGTTACAGGTGGCAGATCTCGAGACAGACTTTAGTCTGGTTAGATACTTAAAATGCTCAAACTATTAGCTACTATTCTCTCTGGTAGGTTTGGATTTGCAGGTCATTTATTAGCGAGATGTTATAGGCATCTGGCACTCCTATTTTGACTGGATGCTCAATCACCTGTTGTCATTTTTCCTCCCCAAATAGCTAAAGGTGATTCATAGGATCTCATGTTTTGTACCCCTTACTTTTCAGCTTGAAGATGAAATTTAGTTTATACCAACAAGCTGAAATGCCCGTTGCTCTGATAGCCATTCCCTTTTTATTATTTGTACTTTTAAAAGCTGACAGAAACAAAACACAAAATGGACAAGAGGTGAATTTTTTTTCGGGATATGACCCTTTGTGTATGATGGTCTTTATAACACTCACCTACCTGTTTGCAGGAAGATAAATATGAGAGGCTCAAAGAGAGAAAATGTCTATGGAGAATATTTATTAAAATCCTCAAGAACGTGCTACATTTGCAGAAATTCAGTGATACATAGGAGTAGTCTGTAACATTCCTATTTTTATGGTAAGTCTTTATCTTTTCATTATGCCATTTTACCATCAACAATGATGTGGTTGCCTGAGGCTTTGGTGTCCTGGTGAGTGACAGCTGTGGACTGACTGTTCAGCCAGATCTCTTTCATGCTTAGGTACAGGCCGATCTGGGTGCCACTGAACCTGCAAGGCAACGTGTTCCATTTTCAGAGTTCAGTTCTCTGGAAATGTCTTAGATTCTCTGAATTTCTTTTTGAGAATAAAAAATAGAAAAGAACTTCATCTGTGAAAAAGGAGAACCTTATCTCTGCTCATGATTTTATCAAGCTTGTTCAGATGCAACAACCTCAATGATAACAAGTTGTAATTTTCTTGAGGAAAAACAGGAAGGTAACTGTCTTCAAAGAAATCAGTAAATATATTTTCATGATGTCTTCCCATCCTAGTAGTCTCACCTTTGTTTCATTAGTGGCAGTTTCACAGCAGTCTTTCCTCCTTATGTTGTTCTCTTTTTTTTTCTTTTTTTAAGAAAGTAAATTTAAAATTGCTAATTGCACCTGTCCTTGGATGTGCGTGGTGTATTTCATAAAGATGAGATAGATTCAATTAACATAATGTGCAGACAAAGCTCATAATGTTTGAGCCCCCCCCACACAGGGGATGCATGCTAAAACTTTTGGCTTTTTTTTAATAAACAGAAAGGCAAATCATTTGTGCAGGGTTGATACCAAAAGAGAAGGACTCAATGCACAATGTAATTGAACATTTGTTCTTAACTTTACTCAGGGACATTTGACATGAAAGTTCTTACCATATTTGGCAGGAAATCCCACTGATTTCACAGATGAAACCAGTTGCGTGTATCCAGAACTAGATGGTTTAGGGAGATAGTGGAAGATGATTGCACATTGTACAGTCTCCCAGGCTTTCAGGGGCAATTAGAAATGCAAACCTGTTACCCTGGCAACTGCAAAATTTGCCAGGACTTGAAATCTCTGATCTCTTTGGCTAAGGCAGCAACATTTATAAATTTTTCCTCATTCACCTCACTATAGTTGTGATTTTGAATTGCATCAGCCTCTTTTCTGCTGAAAAGACCTCATATGACTATAAAGCTAATATATAACAGCAATTTTACAGGATAGAGGTTCCAAAATTTCACTCCATGGACCACTGGTGAACTGTCAAGTGCCAACTGGCTCCAAGATGGCGGTTCATTTCCCTGTGTTTCCAGCTGTTAATATTTCACCAAAAGGCAGCTAAGCACATTATATGTTCTCCTAATAGCTCTAGAGAAAAATCAAATCAACAGCAAACATCTAAACTGCTAATACCAAGCTTGTTCTCTCATAGGTTCCCTCTTCCCCGTCCTCTCTTTTGGTGCAGTTGCATACTCTCAATTTTGTTGAATTCGGAGGTTTTGTTGCACTTGACCACAATAAAGTCACCTTTGCAAAGCTGCATATTTTTGTTGTAAAATTGAAAGTTCGGAATTTTGCCTTGGATGGAGCTGGATTCTCTCCAGAATTCAGCAATGCTGAGATTAATACCAAAGAACCCGATTTAGTTCTAGAGTCTTTATTGTTTCTTTAGGTTTATGGCAAGTTTAGAGGCAGCAGAAAAAAAAGAGGCCCTAAAACGATTTTTGAGGACTGCAGAGAAATAAAGGTGATAAGTAGCATGTAAAAATGACTGACAGCAAATTCAGTTACCATGTAGAAATAATTTAGTGGGGGACAAGCACAGCAGGTACAAAAAGGTGCTTTTGCTAAGAAAAAAGATAACAGGAACTAACTGCTAGTTAAACACAGAGAAATTAGGAGCAAAATGAAAATTTTTAACCATAAGACAACCACCATGCATAGAGAAGCTCCAGATTCCCTGCCTTTTTGAACTGTTCAAGTAAAGACTGAATTTCCTTTTTTTTTTGGTGGATGGTTGACATTAGGTATTTGAGTCAATACAGGAGTGATATTACAGAGATTTTCTTATATAAAGATCTGACAAGATGAATTTATATTCAAACCTTAGTATGAAAATGTACTTCACTCTTCCTCTGTTAAAAAAAAAAAGTATTCCCACTTAATACTCAACATCACCATAGTACTTTTATACATTTGATTGGCCTACTTTAGAGTGTTTTGTATAAATTTATGAGTCTGAAATGGAAGAGTTCACTGAAAAAGTTTCAAATGTTGAAGATTTTGCATATGCCTGAGCTTGAAAAGGGCCTGTGTTCTCTTTGCTTCCTTGAAGTGGATCCTGTATTGGGAAACAGTTTCTTAAACTTCAGCTAACCTCAGAGCATCCCAGGTGAGATTTGAGAAATGTCAGACTCATTCACCACCACTTAACAAGAGTCTATCTCAGTTAGTCTTGGCTTACCCTCCAATAACTATTAAATGCTCAGCCAGCCATAAAACTCTTATTCTCCTAATTAGTGTTTTGGATTCTGCTCATCCTCTTTTCCTTTCAGCTTTCAGGAAATTTGCCATTTCTGCCCAGCACTGGTTCATAGCCTTAGGAATAAATCCTTCTATGCAGGGAACTTCCCTATTGCCTAATTTTCTCCTCCCTGATGGGGAAAGAATTACCTCCAAACTAAGGTGCTAATTACGTCATTGACTCTGTGATACAGCTGCTGACTTCACTTACTCTTCTTAATAACTAGCACTAACTAATGACTTGGCTGCTATTAAGCTCTGGCTGACGTTAAGTGGCAAACTCAGTGAAATGGCTCTGAATGCCTGCAGCTATCTAAACCCCTGTAATATTAAAACTAGATTATACTTTTATCTTCAGAAAGAAGTTTCATGTAAGGACGTTTACTTTTCTTGCAGATGTCAGTGAAAGGGCTGAAGGATTTCATCCCAGCTGCATCATGGTTTCATTTACCCTTTAGAAAAAATACACATTTTGGGCATTCAATCTAGTGGTTTTTTGCAGAAGCACTAATCTTGCTTGTGTACAGATTCAGAGATGGACAATTCTGTTTTAAGATTTGGGGGTTTTTCCATTTTTTTCCTTTTCATTTGGGGTTCTGTGCTTGTGGTATGTCAGCTAATTAGTTTTTAGGCAAATTAATCTTCAAGTGACACTAAGAGGTGGGAAGTTAATTCTCAGTCATTCCTTGTTTCTTTATGACTATCTAATTATTCATGAATGTTGTAGGGCTTATGTTCTAGAAAGGCAACTCAGCATGGGGTTAAGCAGTGCCCCAACAGAGGAAGAAGGGTAAAAAATTTGCATATTTGACAGGCGTACAGCTGCTTTGAGATTGTCATTCTCCAATTTTCATTTCTGTCCTGTTGGTATTGTAAATTATTAATCAAACAATGATTACCTGTACAATCCTCTGAATTTCCAAAGAGCTTTGTTAATATGGACTAAGACACCTGTCATGTGCTCAGGAGAAGTTAGGATCTCGGAGCCAGATTTTCCCTTGTATTATGCTTATGGAACATGCTTATCAATCAAGGAATTTGGCATGCAGGAAGAAGCATAATTTTGTTGTGAATTAAATAGGACAAGGAAAGACTTGTGATACAAGTTGGGATAAGGCCTTTTAAGAACAGAGGAAGAAATGCTGGCTTGGGTGGTCATAAAGAATCTGTTTCAGGAAGAGCAAGGAGGTATAGAGATAGTTGTGGAAGAAATAAAGTAAATGAGGCAAAAAAAATTGTAAAGTCTTGCAAGAGTACAATTGAATTTCAGGGATATCTAATACAAGAAGTAAACATTTGTGGATGGTAAGGGATGTCATCAGATCACAAAAAAGGAAGATGGGCTCAGCTGCAATGTCTGAAGGCTTTCTGGAAAGAAGGAGGATGAAGCCAGACAGGTAGCATCGGGAAAGGTTTGCATTATTTTATCTTTTTCATTTGCAGTTGCTAGAGTTGTATTTGATCTACAAGAAGTAGAGATGGTCAAATGTGTTCAGTGACTAGCAGAAATAAGGCCCCCAACAACTCAGGTTCAATATTTACAGTCAGAATGGGGAGGGGAGAAATACCTCACTATAAAATAACCTTTCTCCCACAGGTAAATGTAAAATAACCTTACTAAGTTGGGCAAAAATGTGGGATGTATTTGGTTTCTTTGAACTTTTCCAGAGAACTTTTTGACTTTTCTAAGCCCAAAATGTATTGTTTTAATTTTGTTCCTCTTCAGCCTTAGAGTTCTTCAAGACTGAAAGAGCAAACATAAAAAATCTTGTGTCCCCCCTGCCCCCTTCCTTCCATTTTGACCTTTTTGGAGAAGAAAAGGAAAATGGCCAGTGTTAAGACACCAAAGAGATGAGATATGTAAGAAAGAGACACCAAGGTTAGCAAAAGGGTTCTAAAACTCAAAAGCCACCTTTTCTCTGAATGCAAAGCAGAACAGAGCAACATTTGAAACAGAGAAAACTCAGCAAGACAGATTAAAATGACAGATCTCTCACCTTTCCGCTATTTTCGTGCAGGACCTTTGAAGTCTTTCTCAGTCCAAGAAATTTCAGTGCATTTCTTGTTTGCAGCAAGTTCTACCTTAAGTCCCTCTGGGACATGGTGCTTTCTTTTTTCCATCACCTCTAAAGCTTGACTTTGCATATGCTCCCTATCAAGACCAACAAACTCGTGTTGCAGGTTTCTTGTTTTCTACCTGGTTTCCCCACCTTGTACTCCAGAATCTACTTTTCCTCATTGATTTCTGCACTTTTGGTTGCTTTACAAGCAGTAACAACTCCTGTTCATGCCAGAGGGTCTCACCTTGGCCTGGGCCAGAGAGATGTAAATACAAAGCCTTCTTCCCATCTGTCTCACTGCAGCCTTTTTAGCAGAACACAGCATACAAACCAAAGAGATGCCATCCATCTTAGTAACATTTCCCCTCTCAATACCTCTTCTCCCCCACCCTCACTTTTTACACCACTATGAAACAAATTAAAAAAAACCAACAACAACAAAAAGGACTAAATTAAACTTTCCATTATTGCTCACTCGAAAAGCTGCTATTCGTTAAATGATTTATACTGTGATGGTTTAGAAGCTGGTTTTAACTGTAAAGGTCGTGAAGAAGGGCCACGTACTGATCACTTTAAAGAAGCAAATGAGTTTACCCATCTCAATTTCAGGTAAACAAATGATGCAGGTGTTAATAACATCTTTGGTTGTTGGTGCAGAGAACAGGAAGACAACTGAATTTTCAGTGGTGACAGTAGTATTAACTAAAATAGGTGTGGAGGTAATTAGCCTTCAAACTTGTCAATATTTCTCAGAACTGTAGATAAGACTACAAATTCAAAACAATAAGTAGTAGCTTTCTCTATGTCATTTTAGTATGATCCGTGCCAGGCAGAATTTATTTTTCAAATAGTGTGTATCCAGCCAATTTCACTACCTCCTCCTCCTCCTCTTGTTAAAATCAAAGTAATATAGCTCGCTTGCTCTCAAAAAAAAAAAAAAAGAAAAAAAGCAGCATAATATCTTGATGGTTTCTTACAAGATCTCTTCTCACAGTTATAGGTATGTTAGAAAGGAAATTGATGTATCTTCCTTTCTTCTTTGCGTGTTCTTGGTACCACAAGCTGTGCACAGCATGCTTTCAATTAATTTAAACTAACTTTCCATCTGCTTCAACAAATGTAGGATTTGAGTGAAAGACAGTATGATGGAGTGACATGAAATACGCTAATAGCAAACACTAATGTGAAAGCCAGTCTTCTGTGGAAAATGTAATATCCATAGCGCGCTCTTTCTACTCCATATTAAAGGCTCACTTTAGTGAAAAATGATTATTGTTTTCAATATTTGCCTAATCAAGATGGGAAATGAAAGCTTTAGTGATGGAGATAGAGATTTACATTTTACAGAGCATGGTAATGTGAAGAACAGGATGTATCAGATCGATTCCTTTTTAACTGCCACTTTCATCAAGCTTTATGTTATGGAATTATTTCTTTATATTTGTACACTTAAAAGAACACAAATGCTGAAAATGATTAGAACTTGCGAAGCTTTGGCTTTGTTATCAGTTTGATCAGAATACTGTGTATTTTGCAAATATTCTATTTTTCCTGAACAAAGTTCCCAGAAAGGAATTTAAATTAGAAAAGCCAAGGCCACAGCAAAACAGCTACAATGGCTACATTCAAGTAATGACAGAGACTAAATTATAGTAACCACGTACAACAAAAGCCTTTTCCTACTAAATGTATGCTCTTTACAGACATTACTGTAGTTCTTTATGTGTGGGTTTTGGTGGGGGGTTTTGTGGGTTCTGGGGTTTTTGCTTGTTTGTTTTGGGGTTTTTGTTGGTTTTGGTTTGTTTTTGTTTTTTTTTTTTTTTATTTTAGTATAAAGTAGGAACCTAACTGTGATTCTGGCACCAGTCTTTCAAGCAATAACTATTTAAAGCCATGTTGTAATTAAATTCTACCTGCAGCCCAACCTTGTTCTCAATCGAACCCCTGAGAATAGGGTTATAAACTTTTTCCCCAATTTAAATTAGCATGTGAATTTGCAAAGTGGAATTTATTTTGGACCGTGGTTCCTCCTTCCCATATTTCTTACATTAAGTACTGTACTTACTGATAAATGCAAATCAAAATTCTAGACTTGGTGAGATGCACAAGGAAGCACGGTGGCAGCATTACTGTGAACAATAGCAAGCAAAAGATGATAAAGCTTATTCTTGAGTACCTCAAACTCAATACCACTTGAACTTAAAAGTAGAGTTCCATAGGGGATAAATCTCCATAATCTTGTGCAGATCCATGGAAGTGATGTCATATTTTCATGGCAATTATATACCCGAGTCCAAACTTGCAGTAAAGACAGATACTTCTCAACTGCTGCAGTCTATAGCTGCCACGTCTTTCAAGGTTGAAATTCCTCAAGCACTGACAGTTTTTTGTTGTGGCTTGTTTTTTTGTTAAGATATGCCTGGAAGGCGTTCATTCTTGGCAAGGCTGAGCAAGTGCTGAATTGCAGGTGTCCTCAGAGCCTACCTATAGATTAAAGTGTATAAAAGATACTCAGTGGATGAAGGAGAGGGTCCTTCAAAGTAAGAAAATAAACACTGCATTTCTTTCTCTCCCTGGGAGTATATAAGCATCTAGCACCTAATGTCTAGCCTTTCGCAGCAGTGCACCCTTATCACCAATTTATGGCAATTTTGGTGCAGCTCTTCCATTCTGCAGAAAAGAATTAAAGATTTCCCAAGGCAAGATGATGTGGGAGTAGATGATATTTAATTTCCTTAAGTTCCTTTTTAGTCTGCCACAAACAGACCCAACCGAAGAGAAGTCTGTTCATCAGCTGCTTTTCTTCATTGAATATGTTTTAAATGTAGCAATGGTTTCAAAGATAGAAGGATATGAGACAAGAAAGATTTATAATACTTATACATGACCAGCTGAGACAAGCGAGTAAGAAAAAAAGGACATTCTTTTGGACATACAGTAAAATCATTCTTCACTGATATTTAGCAAAGGTCCTATGTGTCCAAACGCTTGTCTGTTTTCCCAATTATGTCATATGGTCTAAGAAACAGTATTAACTTTCCCTACACACCTTTCCTCTTTACTGTTCTACTGGACATTTATACACTTACAGGAGATAATGTCCTCAAGAATTTATATGCTTAACCTGAAACCCTTGTAAGAGAAGTAATTAGGCTTAATTAGGGCTGGCATGACAAAATATATGTCAGTAAATCTGCACAATTCTGCCCAGAAAGGCATTTTCAAAGGGCTCTGACTGCTCTGTTAGTAATGCTCATTTTTCAGGTGGTATATACAACAGTATAATATTTAACCCCCATTAAATGCTTTTCCAGTTGGGACTGTTTCATGTGTAACTCAACCATTTAATCAATCTATCTCATTCATTGTTAGATTACAACTGATGTGACTGCAAAAAGGGAGAAGAAAAGAGAAAATGAGATGCTCCATTAGAAAATACCATCCGGAAGTGACAGATTAAGCTATTTGAAATGAAGGCAATTGAGAATGATTTTGGGGATATTTTATTTTATGCGTAAATTGGATCATTGGCTGAAAAATAATCACTTAGTCCATCAAAGACATAACCCAGAAATGAGGTGGAGATAGAAGTTAACAGAGGATGAGTAATAGAGGTAAAAGATCAAGCATGCAGCAAGGCAGGGATGATAATACAAGTTTATTTAACATGGGAAACAATGGCAACTAATGGTAATTAGCAGTAAAGTGAACACATTTCCCCCTCATAAATCTGGTGTTGGTGTCAGTGTGACTTGCCTGAATGCAGATTCAGGAGAGAACATGGCTCCAAAATGCTAACAAGAAAGCAGGAAAGAATTATCAGAGCGTGACTTGGCAAGGGTGGGAGGGAGAGGGGGGAGTCCAAGAAGATGAGGGGAAGAAAAATCAGAGAGGAATGTATCAGGAAAAACGTGCGGTCTACTGTTAGATGTGTTTCTAGATCTTTCCTGTGCCCAGCAGAATAACAGTCCCTTATGAACATAACTCTAGAGGTAAAGCTGTATATTTTTAGCCTGTAGGTTCCAAATTATACATTGATAGACATTATTGAAGGAAAGATGTCCTTGTTGTGGGACTAATTGCACTCTCAAATACAGTCCCTTAAATCTCTTACAAGATGTAAATCATGTCCTTAAAATAATTCCTGGTTTATTATACGTGTCAGCCAGAATTTCTTATTATGTTATACAGGATGTGGTATCTGCAAACATTCGCTGTTACGTGTAGGTAAGTGTGAGTTTATAGAGATGAAGTGTGACTTTTATTAAAAAGTCTCCCTCTCAGAAGCAAAGGAAAATAGATTTCTTCTCTCTCACATATGAACATGTATGCCTGTACACGCAACTGCCGTACCTAAGGCCTAACATCAGCAGAGGAGAACTCTTCTAGTTTGTCCTAATGTTTGATAGCCATAACATCTCCCCGCTAAAAACTGTACCTAGCTGTGATGGAAGAAAGACTTAACTGCAGTTTCAGCATTTCTTGCCTTGTTAATACAATAGTATAATTTTTGCTAGAATAGGAGAAAACGTCCTGAGTAATAGGTCAGATGTTATTTTCAGTAATATTTTGGGGCATGATAAAGAATAACATATATTTATAATTTAACCTGCCTGTTTATGAGGCAAATTACCTGGATCCATTATCTGGGATTTCTGCTTGTTTCTTAGAAGCTTAATCTGAAATAAACCAAACCATATATGGTATGTATAAATTTATATATGGGGTGTGTGTTTGTGTGTGCATACCTCTAAATTGTTATTTGTGCAGTCTCTAGAAGTGGAAAATATTTTCAGACATAGATAATTCTGCGTAGCATACAAGAGACAGTAATTCAGCTATCAAGTATTCAATATTATTCACTCAGTCATGTGTGAATGGTGGCAAATTATCTCTCTCACCTCCCCATCCTTAGGAATGCTCATAACTTGAAATAATTTTGTGTCCCAGACCTGAAGGATGTGAAGGAGAGGATTTAAGATTAAGTACAGCTGTTTGTGACTAGAAAGACATGTCAATCTTGAAGCTTCTAGATTCATTTCAGAAGTTAAATTTGTCTAGTATTATCATAAAATGGAAATACACCATTCTACTGTCAAAGTAGTTAAATATTCAGGAGTAAGACCATGGTTAATAGGACATTAATCATTAACCATTATTCAGAGACAGTTTGGATCAGGCTGGAGGAATTATAAAAAGTATAAATGAGCTCTGAAAAAGCCATCTGAGTTTGGGTGACAAAGCTATCAAGCGGACAGGAAGAAAAATCTAATCTGTAGGTAGATAAGACTTGCACAAGTGACAGATTCATGGGCTATAATGAATGAACAACTCTCTGGCTGATTGATTTACTCAGATGTTAATAAACAGTTTGCTATCTAGACTTGTCCACAGTTGCAGTACATCACTGGTCTCCTGGGAGTCATTCATTGATGGACTGGTCTGTCTGTACAGCAGCAGGCTGGAGAGGCCACTGTATTTCAGCGTGATTCCTTCTGTTCAAGAGCACTTTCTTACAGGGAGGATACACTGCCTCACAGGAGGATTGCAGGGGCTGCACAGATGTTGTGAGAGTATATACAGAAGCGGTCAAATCGCTGACCTTGCGTCAGCTCCCGACGAGCGCATGAAACTTCTCCAGAGTGGGAGAGCGCGTTGTTCTGCATTAATGTTCTCCAGAAAATGTGTTCCTTCAGAGCTCCCATATCGTATGTCCAAGCAAGACTATTTTTAGGACTGCACATCATTCCTGGGCTACTAAATAAATACACATCTCTTTTTATAGTAGGCTACTAATAATACAAATTTATATATATAGCAGGTAGTGGTTTAAAACATGTAACACTTTTAAAATACTTTTAGGCATTAAGTTTTAGCTTCCTAGTCTAAAAATGTTGACTATAATTATTAAATATTTAAGGTATTCCATGCTTACAAGAAAGGTTTTCTGGTGTACTATTTACCATTTTCTTTGGTCAGCTTAATTTCTTGGGTTTTTTTTAAAGCAAATCTTTCTTACATGTTTATAATACCTTAGAGGTAATTATTAAGATTAAGCACTCGGCTTATATAAATTGTCATTCCAATTCACATTCAAGTAAACTAGAATTGCAACAAGCAACAGAGATTTTTCTTGAATCCTTTTAAAAAGCTAAGTTATTTGTATATTCCAGTTCTTCATATTCTCATTTTTGTCTTGGTTTGTTAAGACTGGTTTTAAATTAGTAAACAGGCTTTCAAGACTCATGGTAGGTCTTAGATAAGGTGCAAAAATGATGCTAAAATATGCAGTGATAATTGCGTGTCAATTTAAGAACATGTTCCCCATTGAACAGGTGCCTGTTTTTTCCTGCGAACTTGAGGCTGTTGTTAATACACTGTTAACAGGTTCCCAGGAGTTTCCATGCAGTTCATTTCACACTTGGACGTTGCAATATTTGCAACAATTCGCAGAGTTCAGAAATGTCCAGGAGACTTTGGCAGGGACAGCCAAGCAAAATGCTAATAAGGAAAAACAGAACAGAAGTCTGAGCCAGGATTCGACTGTTGCCAGACTCTGTCGGCACTACACAATGTTGACATGAAAAAAAAGAGTTCTTTCATCTCTTACAGCCATAAACCAATGGGGATTTTATTTATTTATTAACAGAGAAACAACAGAATGAAATACAAGGGAGGGCTTGAAAGAAGCCCATTGTGTTAGGCCAGTGACCTCTCTCTCAAATGAATGAGTATGTGTGAATGGGTTTTGCTTCATAACATAGCTATGTAACAGAGTGATCTAACAGTCACATCAGTGTTTGTCATCCTGCAGAGTAATTTACAATTCTACAAACTGAGAGGAAAATACTAGTGAATCAAAGCTGATCTGATTTATAGTCGTATGCTTTGGCGCACCAGTTGTATAAAGGCATACGAGGTGTAAAGCAACAGCAAGTCAGCCAGTTGGACTTCCAACATCTTAGTATCTGATGTTTGACTGACGTAAGAACGTCTTGGACCTATGCTTTACTTCTGGTTGGAATAGTAAGCAGTAAAGTTGTGTTATGTAATGAAAGACTGACCTCCAAAGGGCAGAAATCAGAGGAGGCTGGCTTGTGAAGTACCCACCAAGGTATATGGCAAGACCCAGACTTCCAAGGAAGCAGCTTGTCATAAGCACCAACAGCATCATCAAATTTTCGTTTGGCTTTTAGTCTGAAGCCCATCCTGCATTTGGGTGTAAGCAACTATTTTTAGCAAATCTCTGCATCAGGGCCCTCTGCTACTTAACTGTGTGACGCTAGTACTATCAAAAGTGAGGGGCAAGTTTTCAGAGTCTTCACTCATGTGACATTCTACTTCTAAACAAGTTAACTTCTAGATTGAGTGCTTAAAACAAAAAGAGGCTAACAGGCTCCTTCAATGTTGTTTCCTTAGAGATTTGGCATCCTTCTTTCATCTCAATTATGAGAAAGGCTGCAAAATACTTTTCATAAAAGCCTGGTTTATAACAGGTAAATGTCTTCTGACTCACAAGAAATTGGACGGCTTGTAAGAATGGTTCTTGACACAGCGGCCTTTGGTAAGAACAAACTAACAGGGATCTCCCATAGCGAAAAAATGCTATGTGACTGAGGAGCTAAGCAGGCTGAGAGTTTCATGTTATTAAGTCTTGGGGTATTTCAAATTTATTTGTGTAAAGGAAAGATTTAGTGTCAAGAGCAGGTCTCTACATAAACAAAGTGAGAGCTGACTGTGTTACGGGGATAAGTCATATATGAATCTGCTCTTTTTTTTTCGAGAGTGTTTTTCCAGACTTTGTGAAGACTCATGTTAGAAAACATTGCCCCCCCCCCCCCCAAGATTTCCTTTAAAACTAAAACAAAAAAATAGAACTCTCAACAGAACCCTGAAGTAGCGTAAAATCCCTCTGCCAGGCTAATGAAGATGACTGGTACAAGTCCGTCCTGCCTACTGTCCCTACTTCCATCTCTTTAAAAGTATTTGAATTGCCCCAATTCCCATATTAATTAGTCTGTAGTACAGTTTCATTGCATCGTACTATTTTTTCCCAATGAACTGAGCTTTTAATGAGTATTCACTGTTTAATAACCAATTAAAAAAATAGCCTATTATTTTGCATGTGGGATAATGAAACTCATCACCTTAGCTGTTTATAGATACACATGCATATTTTAATACTTTGAACAATAAATCTATTACATCTATCTATCTTTGTTATAAGTGAGTTATACCTTCACTAAATAATTGCAATTAAATGCACATACTGTCTCCCTCTTATTTAGCCTAAACAGGACAAGGCACGAAGAAGCGCTGCAGTAGCAAGAGGACTTTTGTTTGAAGACAGAAAGAACTGAAGATAGCAAGCTTTGGATTGCATCCAGTCAACCCCAGAAGACAGACTTGTGTACTGCACACATTTTCATTAGCTTCAGGTACTCCGTGCTCATTTGCTAAAGAACAAAGTACACAGTGCCAAGGAACAGAAATTAAGAGTGCGAGAAAGTAGTGCAGCTCGCAAGTTGTGTAAATGACGACAGACAACTACAATTAGAAGTAGGTTTACCACAGAACTGATAAAAGAGTAAGCCCTGATGGCTCTTTAATAAGGTGTCAAGCTAGAGCATCACTGCAAGAATGATGGCTGGATGGCACGGCACAGAAACCAGAAGATGAGAACTGTCTTAACTGAGTGAGAAAGAGGGAGGAGGAAAAAACCATCCAAACTAAAAACCCTTCCACGTTGTTTCATTTGCTGGGGGGGGGGTGGTCACTCATCTTGTGCAAATGGTGCCTGGCAGCCCAGCAGCGTGTGGGGCCTGAGGAGCACGTCAGGACTGCTCAAAGGTACGATGTCTGGGGCAGAGTCTGAGAGTTGCTCAGCTGGCACATGACCACAGGGCTACCTGACCTCCCCGGCCCTGTGTCCGGGTGGCCGAGGCGGGGTCCCTCCTCCGGGAAGGGTTCAGCTGTCAGGCGGGTGCCTGCCTGAGGTACGGGCATGAGGTGCTGCTGCACCCTGGCTCTTTGGTCATCGTGCTGAGCTGCCTGCGCTTGCCAGGAGGGTAAGTCTCCAACTGGCTCTGCTGCCAGGATGGTTTTGAACTGTGCCCTCTGTTTCTGTGTTTCTGTCTTTATACTGCAGTTCTGTCCCTAGCACTGAAACGGAGCGAGAAGAGGGAATAAAGACACAAGAGAACACAGCTCGATGGGTGCACGTAGGTCAGAATCCTGCAGTCAGCTCTGCCAGTGTGATGGCCAGCAGCTGCACGAAGCCCTTGGCAGGGCTGAGGATATAGGGGGCTTTGCCATTAGGATTTTGCCAATCCAAAAGGATTTCTGTAGCCATTATTGTTTTGACTTATCTGCGCGGGATCCAAAACCAAGACATTTTCACGTGGATAAATGCAGTTTTTGCCATTAGTAACAATGGCAAAATTTGCCAGGCACCATGACCGGGCTTTCTAGCACTGGTCTAGTTCTTACATGATGTAGCTAATAGTCACAGCTTGCATGTATAAATTTTATTGCACCAAAAAGTCTAAATCTTTCCTTCAGACTTACTGTCTCATAACGAGGGTTATTCTAATTACTACAGTATATCGTTTCTACTTTATCTGTGCACTCTGTCACGTTCTCTATGATTCTCGTATGAATTAAATATCCCTGATCTTGTTCTTTTTCTTGGCAATCCAGTATATAAAAGGCTGAGTATTTGTTAATTAGGGCACCTGTTCTCTAGAGGTTTTGCTGGTTTTGCTCAATAGGAAAGTTGATGACAATTAAGTTACCTTGGAGATACAGGAAACATTTCAGTGTATATTAGCTCATCATGACTTTAAAAAAAAAAAAGTTTATAGTTATATAATATTTTATCAGGGGCGGCGGGGGGGGAAGTTTCGGCTCTTAGGCTTCTGGCTTTTTAGTGGCGCTAGTGGGAACTATGTGTTCAAATCCCACCAAAGGCTTGCTCCCTTGGTACTAGCAAGTCAATAATCCATGCTGTAACCCCAAGGCAGGTTATAATCCCTGTTTTATGGCTACTTGGAAGGTGTCTTACTGCAGCTGATCAAATAGCACAAAGAATGAGACACAGCTGATGTGATTATTTATTTATTCATTTGTGTACAAAGAGGCACTATTTGATTTGCTGTCATTTCCAAGTGCAGGCTACGCTCGTTATCTTACCACTGTCCCCAGCAAATCAGTTACAGCAAGGGTGAAGTTGGTAAGATAACTGGAATGGCAAAATTAGCCCAGTATAAAATTTGTTCCCAAGTGGCTGCTGGCGTGAAGCAAGATATCAGGTGTTAATAACAACGGACACATTTATAAAAACTAAAATTTTAAAACCCTGTTAGTGACATGAAGATTTAATGCAGTTCATAAACACCGTCTACTTATGTTTCATTATCCTTCTGTTAAAAATAGATGCAGACAGTTTGAAAAGACAATACTGAGAGTTTTGGTTTGTTCTCTGTTTTTCTTTGAATGTGCCACAAAAAGCTGTTTATGAACGTCCCCCCTTCCCAAATGAATTACTCCAGTATTGTAACTGTATTGCACAACACTGTTTGCAAGGAATTAATTAATTATAAGTGTCCAGCCATAAGCTATATTTTATATTTTGTTTTTTCAGCATGCCTTGTAGTAAACAAGCAGTGTAAACACTTTTGCTTTTCTTGTTTTGGACAGTTAGTCATAAAAAGTACATCTAGCCACAGTGGTGGATGTAATTGTGGGTAGTGAGTATCCCACAATTGCATGTGGAAACAGTAAGTTGCAAAATGTGTCATTTGTAATAAAGTATACTGCCATATAATGTTGGAGTGTACTGGACTAGAGTAACTTACTTGCTGCTGTAACCACAGGAGCAGCGAAGGTCATCAAGCACTGGGAGGTGGATGAGTAGAGTCCGGCCAGAGGCGTGGCAGTTGAGGAAGAGCATCCTAGTAGTTTTACAGCAGGAGTAATGACCCTTGCTTTGTTTCTGCAGGTAAGAAGGTTGTACTGAAGCCAGAAGGGACTGTTCTGATTTACTATTGCTGGAGAAAAAAAAGTGTAACTGGATTGAACTGTGCAAAGTTACCGAGTAACAGTAGGCTGCAATCCGGAACATGTGGTGTTAGATGAGACAGAAGAAGGTTGAAAGGGCAACGGAAAACTTCTACACTGCTAA
Organism: Balearica regulorum gibbericeps; assembly: GCF_011004875.1. Classification (NCBI taxonomy): domain Eukaryota; kingdom Metazoa; phylum Chordata; class Aves; order Gruiformes; family Gruidae; genus Balearica; species Balearica regulorum. Next base: position 4,533,668 of record NC_046196.1, read on the forward strand.
AAGCCATTCAGCATTTTCTATCTCTGTTAACATTTCCTTGCTTATGATTTAACTTTGTACTGTTTCAAACACTTCTTTTTAGGTACAAGGCACAGCACTAGTTTAGGACAACGATCTCAACTGAGACCAAAGGAGGCGATGCTTTTTTTTCTGCAGCTTTCAGGTAATGACCTTTCGCTCAATTACACCACAAGTTTCACGTATGCTCTTTCATCCTCTACTTATTATGGACCACATTAAAAAGCTCCCTTTAGATTCAAACTCTGATAAAGCACTGGCAATGGGCAAAAGCTGGAGGTGGGTCTCGATGGAAGCAAGCTGCTGTGGCTTGTACTCAAATGTTTCCTTCAAGTGCTGCCCTCCCTCCCCCAGCTTCCTCCAGTCTCACATGTAGTAGAAGGCTATTTTCAGGGATATTCTATCTTTATGTGTCTCTGTCACTTTAGATAACTTCCTACAAGATCTGAAAAACAACTTCAGGAATTTCAGAAAGCCAACAGGCTCTAGTTTTGTGCTGGAAAAAGAATCCCTTGATAAAAAGGCAAAAATGCCATAGTGCTATGGTGCACATTTCCTGCAGGATTTTCATTCTGCCTAGCCCTCTATTCTTTTTTCTGCCCCGGATTCTGGGCCAGAATTATTATTTAGTTATTTCACCTACTGGGCCCTTCTGCAATGTCTGGGAGCAGCTGGCAGCACAGGAAAGCGCACCCCTCTTTATAATCGCAGATTATGAGAGTTGAGTGAAAAAAAAAGAAAATAATATCTTACAAAGCTTAGAGTCCTGCTACTGGGAACACAGCGTGCTAAAGTGATAAGCCTTGCCAGTGCAGTCTGCAGTTCCCCGTACAGAAGGGCATTAAAGCAGTGCAAGTTTTTTGGTTTTTGGTTTTTTTTTTGGGGGGGGGGGCAATCTGGCCCTGAGCGGGTTGAGCTTGAAGGCAATAAGGCCTCTAAATTTTGGTGTAAGACTTTTTTCTGATTCAGGGCAACAAGAAGTAGACCGTAGCTGCAGACACATCTGCATGTTAAGCGGAGGGAGGGAGCACATCCGACAGGACTGCAGACTGTGGCAATACTAGCTGTTAAAAGCCATCTTGTAATCAGCCGTGACAGCAGTGACAGAAAAGCAGCCCTAGAGTATCCCACGGTGGTCCTCACTGATTGATGTTTGTTCAGCCTGTTTCTAGGTTGTTGACAACATTCACTTTTTTGTGGCTGGCTGTTCTAGATAGGCTGAAGTGAGGGTGGTAGGTGGGGAAGGTGGCCAGGTGAAGCAGAAAGGAAGTGCCAGAAAAAAAAAATCCATTAGAGCTCCTGCACACACTCCAGCCTGGGGACATCTGACACAGATTTGGCTCAGTGCAACTTTTTTGTAATGAAAGTGGGGCTTTGGAAGGCAAATCATTGCTGTTACTTGAATGGGTACTGAATAACCTGCTTTTGCTTTCTTGTGTGGTCAAACCTTATTTACCTCAGTAACCCCCAGGTTCTCAGTCTGTAACCATGGCATGGTGATGATGAAGGCTGCGCTTTAGCTCTTTTACTTAATGTGGGAGTTTCTGGTATTTCGCGCAGGCTATTCCAGTCCTTTGGCAGTCTCAAGGTCATTTGTAGTCCTCCATTTGTGCCATATTGAAGGTCTACACCCAGACAAAAAGTAAAAGCCCATACATCCTTTATTTGAGCATTTCACAAATAAATTACAAGTTTCTTTGCAACCACGTCATAAATCAAAATGTTTATTTACACCTCAGAAACAGCAAGCAATTCAGCAACTAGGGCCCAAAGGAACGATTAACTGGAAAAGTAGCTGAATTAAGTATTTTTAAAATCAAACAAAATATTTTCCTCCTTGCTTGAACTTTAAAAACAGAAAGGAAAAAAAATCTCTTGGCGGTAACTTAAAGAAACAAAGTTTGTTATGGGGCAAATACGATGTTGCAGGAGGGTTCTGTCTGAAATGGCAGTAACGACACAGCTTGTTTGTACGGAATTCACCATCGCAGTCCACCAGACATGCTCTTATTCTGCAGTCCCAGGCAGGATGCGTATGCATGTACACACACACAGAGTCTGGCTTTAGACTACATTCAGTTTAACCCCCCCAAGTCATCGACTACAGTCGTTTGCTGATGCAGAGGAGGAGTGCGATGTTCGACGGGTGGATGAAACTTTCCCAAATAGCTGTCCCACTGAAAGCGCCGTAATGCAGAATTCTGGCTATAAACCCTTCCCTTTCCACTACTGGTGACCTGCTGATACATAGACACCTAAAAATGAGTCAGTAAACAATTATGCATATCTTCAAATGATATAATTGTGTGAAGAGGGGACAGCTAAAGGTAGCATGAATACAACATGAGAGTTGGGATAAGCCTGGGTTTTAGTGTGGGGTTGTTTTTTTTTTTCCTTTTTTTTTAAAATCAGACTTGTTTGGCGTACGTAACCCATGTTGTCCCTTAACTCATGTATTCATCCATAATTTGTGGAACTAAGGTGCTTATTCCAGGTCCCCATGTTGTATTAGTCTCCCTCCATCTGCATATATTTTTAATATATATATTTATATGTGTATGTGTATATCTCTATATATCTACATATATACACACACATAGCAATTGTGCACCTAGTGACTTTCCACTGAGAGTGTATGAGTGTATCCATTTCATTTGGACAAATATAAATCAACTCGCATATCTCGATGTGAGGCAAGAGAACAGTGTAGTCAATGGGCTATGTGTTTTACATGGTGAAATAGTCAGCTATATCTGCTTTAAATAGAATAGTTATAATAATAATTACTAATGTACTTTGTATGTTAACTCTAAAGATTATAGAGCACAGAGTTAGTTGAAAGAAAATAATTGCTATTTTAGATATTTATCTTTTTGTTAACATTGGACAGTGTATCTCTCGGACAACAGAGTTTTTAGAGCTGCAATAAAGGGAAGATAGGAGCAGAGTTTTGCCTTAGACTTGGTGTTCTCAAGCTGATGTGACTTTAATATAATTAACTTGTGGGAGGTTTGTTTTTTTTTTAATTAAATAAGACATTATTAAACCCATTCAGAAAGAAACTTAGCCTTTAGACAAAGTGATGTAAAGTTATTTGTGTACAAAATTCTGCTATGTTTCAAGTGGCTGAGTGTATTAGTAGCAATTGAGAAGAAAACCGGCAGCTTTCTCAGTATTTCAGACAGGAAGTCTTTGCAAAGGAAGGACCGATGATGTAAAAGTTGTTAATATAACATATACCTTTTTTTTTTGTAGTGATAAAACACATAAGCTTAGGGCCCTACAAACTGATTGTAAGTCTGTAATTTAATAAATGAGGGTTTTTTTTATTATAATGATTCCTAACTTAAACGACTACACAGGAGACCAGGATGAATTATTTGACTACAGGCCACAGCCATTTCAAATAAAGGTTAAACCAAATTATTCTGGGTGCCTTAGAGACACGTTGAAGTGGTTGGTGAAGAAAGTGAGTCATCTGTGGGAGGCATCTAAGCTGTAGGTTTCTCTATATGTCACAAAAGACAGACTTTCGATAATATGTAAGCACTCAACAATCCTGTGACTAATATTGCTGCTTTACTGTTCACATAAGACCAGTAAAAGCAATACGTGAGGACATTTAGATGAAAAATTTCATCTAAATATGATTAACTGAATCTCAAACAATTCTAGTAATGGAGTTGCTCTTTGATTTACAGCCGTGTAAACGTGATGAGAACGGGGCTCAGAAAGCGTATTAGCCAGTGTTCCACTCTTACCTAATTTTCCTTGATACCTAGTGGGAAATTCAGCTCGTTTCCCTTTGTTTTAATCTTCAGACCTACAGTTACTGAACAAACTGTACATTAATAAACGCACATAGGCATATTGTAAAAGCATACACGAGGTGTACAGACAAGGGTTCAATTAGCAAGTACACCACAAATGAGACCTTTGTCTTGCTAATAAACTCCTCTTACTGATTGTTATACCCAATTTGTGTTTTAACAGCAGCTACTCTTTTCAAGTGAAATGATTTTTGCACAAGAAGTTTTGTGCACGTTACAAAATGAAAATCAACAAGTTCACTGCCTTTCTGACTCTATACACCATTATTGTCTACAAACAGACTGAAATAAACATTGTAGTGACCAAAATAGCTAGGTAGAAATATAAGTGCTACGTTATAAAACCACCAAGCTTGGCTGAACAAATGTTAAACATAATTAGCTATTTAGACAATGACAACCAATTTTGTAACTTCTCTACTTTTTCATTATATTGTAGAAAAACTAATAAATTATTGTTGTGCCTTTGTTTCAGGAAATGGGCATCATTTTCTGAACTAGAGATGACAATTTTATTCAGGTAAGAAAACTCAGATTCTAATACGGTTCCTCACTTGTATAACGCTACAGAAAGTGCCGCAATCTCTTGTTAAATGGGGTTTGTTCTCAGGTACGGAGAGGGAGAAACATTAACACGGCAGCTTCATCTTCTCTTTGCATGCTTAGGTAGTCCAGTGATTAGCTCCATCTGAAGCCTAGAGACACACAGTAAAGGCTGGGAGGCTTTAATCTAGGTGCAGAAATAAAGTGATAATAGTGAATGAAGGCTTTGATGCATCTTGATTCAGAGTTTCAGCCATGATACTGACCTCTCTACGTGTCAAAAGGTTGCAGTGTTATCCAAGAAGAAAGATCTCTTGTCCTTGGGCACAGAGTGGTAGAAAAAGTCTTCCCATTGTTAGCGTAGTTCCAGGCAGAAGAGATTTTTTTCTTTGTTCCTCATTTTGGATGCCCTTGACACGATCCACCAAATGCTATATGAGCCTTGGTTTAAACAAGAAAAGGGTAGCTTTATCTGGTACTTGATAGAAATGACACTAATGTCAATGGGTGTCTTTCCAGAGGTGGGTTTTGCTGGATAGAGAGAGGGAGGAAGCAAGTAGAAAAAGAGTATTTGTCGGGGAGGATATTACAATTTCTTTTATTCAAGATAGTGGTTTTGTAGATCAAAGCATAGGGTGCAGTTTATCTTTGGGTGCATCTGGATGCATTCATTAAATATACATGTTGAAAATCCAGTGGTGTTATGCATTTGTTGATTTTCTTGTTTTGAAAAATTTGCCTGAAAATTACATTTTTTTTAAAAGACATGTTTGTTGATGATAAAGCAGCAGCATATGATTATTACAAGGCATGGGCAGAGAAAGAGAACTAGAAGCATGCCCATGTTAATGTTTGGGATCAGGCACTTTCCCACTGAAATGCCTGCAGCTGCCTAACAGCCCACTCCTGAAGCCCTTGCTCAACACAAACTCCCACTAACCTCGAAGTACCACTTTGGTAATTGAAACACCTAGAGCGTACTGCAAGGGAAACAAGGTCAGTGGGAGATTTGACTTGGTCAGGACTGCAGGAGTTTCACTGGAAGAGAAAAATAGGTTCCTGTCTGAAGGCAGCTTGTATCTTATCAAGACATCTACAATGTTAGGAAAGTTCACAACACAAACTAATTTTTCCTCTGTCACGGTTGTTATTACTCCTTCTGATTAAAAAAAAAAAAAAAAAAAAAGAAAAAAGAAGAAAGACCTGTTTCATATTTGGTACAATACAGGAAGTCAGAGAAAAGCTATTGTACAGCAATTTTTAACCACCAACACACATTTAATATCTAGTGTAGCATTATGGAGAACTAAATGTATGTTTGGACTTTTTAATGCTTCCAAAAAGCTTTACTATTGAAACATATACGTGGTGTAGAAGATATGCTCATAATCTCACTGTAGTAAAGACAACATACAGTATGACTCATAAGTACTGTAAAAATGCTAACTAAAGAATGCAGCTGCAAAGTTCTATTGCATAAGGAAGCTTTCTTGTTTAAACTTTAAATAAGCAAGTTTATTAAAATATTCTAAGACACTTACCTTACCCTAGTTACTGGCAAGCTCTAATAAAAGCCACAGTCTGTCACTAGTATACTTTTTGTGTTAATTTTATAAAAATTTGGTGTGAGCTTTGATGGATCATTTACAATTTATTAACAAGATGATCATCTTGATACAGTTAGAAGGTTTGTTTGTTTTTTTTTTAACCTTACATGCTCACAGAATAAAAAAGGATCCATATTCATATATAACGAACACCCTTTTTTTCCCATGTCTGCAAACAAGTGTGGTAAGTTTACACACACAAAGAAATGCTCTTGTTACTCTTAACTGGAAACTGTGTGTACATGTGTATGTATGTATATATATATTCAAAACTCTATATATGTGTGTGAATATATTTATAGAATAGGGTATCTGTTTTCCTCCTTGCACTTACGTATGTGATGACGGCTGCATAGAGGCTGAGAGAGACACCAGTGCTTCTGAGAAATACTTTGCGTTTGCTGTTCTAATCAGCTTCTCATATGCAGACTCCTACCTACTTAACTGCGTCTGCAGAGCTGACGAAATACTTAAAATTTTGTAAACTGCTCCGGCAAATAATAATCTGCCGGCACATAAAGGAAGCCCCTTTAAAATCAGGCCCAGCACTCCCACTGCTGTAAATCGTGACCCACACAGCGCTGGTCGCAGCTGGCTGCTTCCCGCTTTCTCACAAATCTGAGCTTCGCAGCACCTCCCAGCGCTGCTCCCACCGAAATGGGGAGCAAAGCGCTGTGCTCCTGCCGGATCGTAAATTCCATTTGGGGCATAAGGAAAGCAGTTCAGATCCGAAACAAGCCAGGGGGACTTGCATTTCTTGTTTGCTGAACCTGAGGTACAAGAAGTGACACTGCAGAGCCCTGGGCCTGCTTTATTTGGTGTCAACAAAGTGGCTGTTGTAGCGGTATGATTGCAGTAGGCTCTCTCCTTCTGGCCACACTATAAACAGCAACTACAGTAGGTTTAGCCATGGTAGAATAGTTACAATTCATCTGTGGCTGAATTATTCTGCTTTGTCCCTTGCACGCTCCAGATGAATATTTTATAAAAGCTAAACCTGTTGTATAACTCTTCTCTCTATATAAATATATATATATACATACACTCATACATATACAAATACTAACCCACAGACAAAATATTTTCTGAACAGTTGAATAGCAACAAGTCAACAGATAGAAAAAAATGGAGTCAATCTGTTTTCTGCTCCCCCAAGGTCCAGTTTAGATGTCATGGTCTTTTAACATTCAGAGAAAATTCGCATAAACCTTGCGTCTTGCAAGAGGAATCCATTAATAAATGAAAGTTAGGGTAGAGGCTGTCAAACACCAATGTATAGTCGGACAGATTAGGTGAGGTTGCAAATTAAACTGAATCTGGAGCAACTGAGGCCTAGTAGTGAAGAACAGTAACTGTAAACTGCAATCTTCAGATCTGACGTTTTCTTTTTTCTCGTTGCCATGGCAACTCGGTAGGACAGCTTCAAATGTCAGGAGTTCTTACAGACCTAAACGATGGGAAACGTGTGTGATTATTACTGCGCAGATCGTAGTATCTTTTAACTTTTTGGGTTTTTTCCCCAATCAAATTACTGACTGAGTGCATGCACATTTGTCAGTAATTAAATATAAATTAGCCAGGTTCAGAAGCAATTATTTGTGAAGACAGAAATTTCCACGAGGAAACCCAAAATGTCACCTGGGGCATTCAGAGACCTTTGCAGTGCAATTCAGGAAAATGTAGTGCAGAGGTCTGAGCATAAATCTCGAGCCAGGACCTGACTCTCCCAGTGCTGGGCTGACCTTGGCTGGTCACCCAGTGCCCACCAAGCTGCTCTATCACTGCCCTCCTCAGCAGAACAGGGAGGGGAGATAAATAAGATGGAAAAAAACTCGTGGGTCAAGATAAAGGCAGTTCAATAAAGCAAAAGCAAAAGGCTGTGCATGGAAGCAAGAGAAAAAACCAAAAGATTTATTCTCTACTTCCGATCAGCAGGCGATGTCCGGCCACCTAAAGGGAAGCAGGGCTTCCGTATGCATAGCGGTTGCTCTAGAAGACAAATGTAAATAACAAATGCCCCCCTTCCTCCTCCTTTTTCTCAGCTTTTATTGCTGAGCAGATGTCATATGGTATGGAATATCCCTCTGGACAGTTGTCCTGGCTGTGTCCACTCCCAAGATCTTGCCCACCCCCAGTCTACCGCTGAGCAGGGGGGTGTTGGAGAGGCAGCCCTGATGCTGTGCCAGTGCTGCTCAGGAGTATCCCAAACACTGGTGCGTTACCAACACCTTGCTTACTACCGATACACAGCACTGAGGGCTGCTTTGGGGAAAAGTAACTCGTTCGCAGCCAGACCCAATACACTCCCCATTTGACACCTTGATTATTTGTTAGTGCAAGAGTGCAAGTAAAATGCCAGGGAGTCACTCCCTTGTGTGCACACACACACTGATAAGCAAAGAGCAAACAAACAGTATCTTTAAAAATGACATGATTATAGTGCCTGTTACGTGTGATGGAGCCCTGCTTTCCTGGAGATGGCTGAACACCTGTCTGCCCATGGGAAGTGCAGAATGAATTCCTGGTTTTGCTTTGCTTGTGCGCGTGGCTTTTGCTTTACCTATTAACCTGTCTATCTCAACCCACGAGTTTACTCACTTTGCCCCTTCTGACTGTCTTCCCCATCCCTCCAGGGCAGTGAGCAGCTGCCTACCCGGGTTAAACCACAACAGGGCATTGAAGGATTGCGCTCTCTACCCTGGGAGGAGACAACTGCTGTATCAAAACACAACAATGCAAGTCAAACATATGCATCAAAACTCACAAACACTCAGGAAATGTTTGTCTAATATATATTGTGTTTGTACATTTAAATGATGCAATATCAATAGTTTTGTCACAACCACAGAGCTGCAGTGTCAACAGTAACATACTGGTCATTATTAGATGTTGGCTTGTACTCTTTACTCATTTTTAATTACCTGCTTTTGGTTTGGGGCAAATCAAGTTTAATATAATTATTGATAAGGCTATTTTACTTTATCTGTTTGTTTCTTGTTATTATATGAATTGACTTCAATATTAAATTCTTCCAGCTAGGGGCCTGTCCAGATGGGCTGTGCAGCAAGGCAGACACCTGGGGAGCACACATCAGCATGTCCTTTCCCCTGTAGCATGACCTCAGTTCTGTTAAATAAAGGTAAGTAAGTAAAGCAAATTAAACAAGCGTAAGAACCAGTAGAGGGACTGATGGATGGGACTCACTGAAGTAAGAAGTATCACTGAGATTTCCAAATATCTGGAAATTCTGGAATTGCTTGGCAAATGGATTTTAGCATGCTGTTTAAAGAAAATGTCTGGCCACAAAATTAGGATTCAGACTTACATATAGGAAATTTGTGATCGTGACTGCCAAAGTTTGTATATATTGGGATTAAGGATTCCAGCTAGGACTAAATTCTCATAAACAACTTGACCTCCTGAGGTAGTGAAAAGCAAGAGTTCAGGACTCTGATCTCACAGACCATCGGAAAAATAGCATTTCCAGATCGCAAAGAAGCTTAGTATCATTAAAGGGCATTTTTTCAATCCTGACTCAAAGGAAATATAACACTGGCTTTTGAATTGGCAAAGCTACTCTGAATGTTAGGAGATCCCTGGATGTCTTCCTGCCAAGGACAGGCTCTTGTATATGATGAATGAACAGCAGCTGTAGCACTGAATTTCTGCACAATCTATAGGCTGAAACTTCACCAGAGGAATCTGTCAGCACAAAATTTATAAATATCACACAAATTCAAGCAGCTAGTGACTGCTTTACCAACAGCTTGTAAATAAAGGGCAATATATGTTGATTTATGTGCAGACCTGAAGAAAAGCTTGTATATTTTACATTATATTGACAAATATAATGAGCGTTACTACCTTATCATACGCCTTGCCTTTTCTGAGTAAACTATATATTAAAACTAGTTAGTTCAGCTTTAATTATGAATATGTTTTTTCCTATCTTAGTTTTTTATCTACTGAAGGCTAGCTTCTCTCTCTCACAATATAAGCATGCTTTAGATTCTCCCTGTTACCCCACCTGCATCTTCAAGCACCACCACAGCTCTTCATCTCAAAGCTCTACAGTCCCTGCCTAGACTTTCTTTCTACTGAAATTTCTTCTCAACTTCATCCTTTCTGACCTATCAGCTGCCTTCAACCCATTTAATCACATGCCTGGAAATGTGATGCTTCCCTTGGCTCCTGTGTCTCCTCCTGTCATTTTACTATGATTTCTCTAATCACTTTTCCAGCATGACCTTCTGTCTCATTCCCTCCATCCCAGGTTTCTGGGGAAACATTTTCCCCCCTACTTTAATTGCTTCCCTTTCTTTGTGGCACCATTCATACACGTTCAGCAATCCCTTCAGTGCTGACAGTTCAGAGATCTTACTCTCTTTACTTGCTTTTCCATTTAAACTAAAATGTCGACCTCTAGCTCTGATACCTTTTCGATGTTTAGCTGACAGCTCTGCACAGCCAAAACTGAGCTCTTAAATCTTTCCCCTAAAGCACTCCCTTCTAGTTCTTCCTTTGATTGCTCAGGACAACATTATCATCCTGCCTCTTATTCCAGCCTAAAACCAGAAAGAAACTGGAGAAGGTTTTTGTCATGGAATCTCTCCTTTCTAGGTCTGTATATTTAGGTTATGTGTTAATCTAGAAGATGCTTTTTCACACATCATCCCAAAGGATTTTTTTTAGCTGTTCAAACAGCTAAATCATCTACCCAGGCTCTCCTCAGTTAGCAGTTTTGCAACGTCTTTTCACAGCCCTTGACAAATTCAAGCTACTGTGCTCATATCCTGCCAGTCTTTTGCTGTACAGAGCATTTTCCTAGTCTGCCACTTTGACAAACCCTCTGTTACTCGAACGCCTTCATGGCCTTCTTCCCTACTGCACATATTTTCCTGGATTATCCCTACACAACCCATTTTTCATCTCATTCGTAGCCCACGATGGCAGCTTTCATTGACATGTTTTCAAAGAAACCTGTTTGGGCTTTTCCCCAGGCTTTCCCATGTATGAGGAGGAGCTCCCTGCGAGCATCCATAAAGTCCTGTCTCCTTCACATCTGCTTTTGCTGAAACAAACATCTACAAAAATCTTGGCATTGGCAAAGGGTGACAAAACTACTATGAATTCAGCTCAGCCCTTTCACCAGCCTTAACTGAAGTTGTGTTAAAAAAATTATCTTATTCCAAACATTGTTTGGAAGGATAGTATATATGCCTCTGTTCATTAATGATGACTTGAACCTTTTGTAAAGCTGGATTGATAAATGAGTAGTTTTTAGCTTTTAAAATAAGATTAAAAATTTAAAATTATAGGCTGTAAAATTTCAGTAAATAATTTTTGGTAGTTCCAGTAAGAATATTTAAGATCAAATCTGTCTTCCTTATTTCTATTGCACACAGAGTTGATACAAAATTGCTTATGTCCAATACAGAATTTAATCTAACTTTTAGTTTCTGTGGTTCATATCAAAGTTTATCAGTTACAAATTTACTGCCTAAAAATATACTGATATAATCATCTAAAGTGTTACTGGACGAGCATTCTGGCCAGTAACTCCCTTAATACAAACTCTACAGAAATCAAGAACAATCAAAGTATTGTGGCGAAAGTGCAATGATGAATGCAAGCAGATCTACTGACCTCAACAGAACTGCTCTATTATAAATTCTTTGGGGGTCTGATAAGCATCTGGTCCATATTTAAAACCTCAATTCCCCAGCTGGATTTCCAGTGTTCATTATTGTTTCCTGTATAGGAATTGTATTTTTCTTGTTTGCTTTTTTTTCCCCCCTCTTTATTCTCCCCATAAAGCAGGACCAAATGAAAGTTCCAGAAATACACGCACGATGCCAAATTATTAGGGTCTACTTATTTGAGTCCCAACTCTAAAAAAAAACGACCCTAAAGAGTACTGACTTCTAGTGTTTATCCACTGACTTCAGTGAGGTTGTGTTGATGGTTGCTTTTTTTTTTTGGACCCATTCTTATGTATTTTATATCATGCACGATTTAAAGTTTGCAGCTGGCAACAGCTCGTAAAAGATATTAGTATTTAAGGAATACTGTGAGCATAAAAGGTGCAAAGAATGTGTGCAGGGAGCACATTTGCTGATCCATGCTAACTATCTCTTTTAGGAACTTAATGCCTTGGTAAGCCTGTGCCTGGCAGGTTTAGATCTGTACACTAATGATCATTATGCCTAGTAATTATTTTATTTTCTTTGTATTGGCTGTTAAGAACAATGCTGTCTCTATAGCTGGTCTCAGCACTCAAGAACTATTACACACCGTGTGTTGTTTTACACGTGATTTCTGACTACCTACAAGAAGTAATTTGCTGCATACAGCTGCAGGCACGAAAGCCACAAAGGCAGTCTGTGCATCGTTGTTCTTACGTGGTCATCCCCCACCTTTCCCTTAAGGTATCTGGGGAATGTGCAAGCAGCATAAAGCTGGCACAGCTACATAGAACTTTTTTCTCCAGAAATCACTCTCACTGAAGTCTCTAATGTGATCTTCACCATTTTCATCTCACAGTTCTTCTCTGCTCTACCTTTTCGACACTTGAGAGGTACATTCAGCCACGTTCCTTTTAAGATAACAGTCAAATGGTGAGATAACAGTGAAATAGGAGGGGTTATTTTTATGTGCTTGCTGTCTGAATTATTACTATTATGGTTAATAGGTCTCAGCACAGCTTATTGTCATAAACAGATGGTGTCTGTTGGCATTAGTACTTTAGCACTGGAAGATGATGTTTGTTTTTGCTGGTCAAGAAAACTGACAAACACTGTATATATTTCTCTGGATCTAATGTACCAATAGTATGGAGTGTGATAATGCTATAGGAATAATAGGTCTAGGTATGCAGTTTGAGGTAGGGACATCATGATGTAGAAGCTTAAATGGAACAAAACCCCCTTTCTACTGCCACTAATGTCTGTTGATGTTGACTGTATTTGGAAGGTCAAAAGAGTTGTTGATGTTGGCGGCAAACTCCACAGGACAGATCTGAATTGTCATCTAGTCATGGAGTTTTGGATGCTGAATTGGTTTGGAAAAGGACCAAGTCACCTAATACAGACTGTTTATACTGTTGATGACTTCAGTGTCTATAGCTACCTGTCTATTTCAGAGTGGGCTAATCTAAGGTTTATTCCTTACGCTGATCAACGTGATAGAATAAAATGGAGAAAAAAATGCACATAACTCTAAGACAAAGATTTCATAATGCCCTGTCCTAGGAAAAAGGCAACTGGTGGCATGTAACCTCATTCACTATGGTTCAGGTTGCCAAGAGCTCATATTCCACCAGAACCCTTCTAATCAACCAATAAACAATCTTGTTGTTTGCAAAACAGCTTCTTCTGATGTCAGAAAACGCTTTGGCATTTCCCAGGCATTCTAGCTTTCCCTGTTGCACCCTTAGCTTTCTCTGAACATATTTACGTATTAGTGACTCAATTCCCTGCTTATTTTAAAGAAACAGGTTTAAACTGAGTAATTCAAAGCCTTTGAAAGATGTGTTCCTTATGAGACCAAACTCACTCCCCATTGCACAGGCTATGCTTCCTACATTGCAGTTAAAACCTCATAAAAATTAAAGGCATTTACATTTCATGCTGACCCTCTGTACAGGAATGAACTTTACCCAAGACACATTCATCCTCTAATTCCCATTTAACAGAGAAGAGAGTTAACACAGCTGGAGTTTGGAGTTCAACTCATGCATGCTCCATTTCTTTCAGATTTCTTTCAATTACCCTCTCATCAGAAATATTACATTAATCTTTGCATAATTAAAAGTTGATATTACATCATGGACTTTATCAAAACCTCAGTAATGTTAAAGAGGTAATGCGAAAATTGTAGAAGAGATCAGAACCATGCTTCTGATTAGGCAGCTAATCAACATCCAGGTATTTCTTTCCTGGATTTACCATCTATAAAAGGACATTAATTAGATACACAGTTATTAGTTTAGCCTCCACGTAGAACTTAGAAAAACAGAAATGGTTTTCATGTACATCGCTGGTTGATTTGTCATGGATAGTTTTCAACACCAAAAATGTCACAGTGTTTGCACCATATGCCTATAAATTATAATATTTTGCACTTTTATGTAAAATAATCATTTAATAGCTATGCTCTTCTGTGACCTCATCAGTGGTCCAAGCACTGTCTAGGCTTTGCTGCAAGTGCCAAAATCTAGTGGTCACTGGTTTTTGACTACCCTGGTATTGTGTTCTAAAAAAAAAAAAAAAAAAAAGAGGAATCTTTTCACCCCAGATGTCACTGAACTTGAATTGAACACAGCTATTCCCAGACACAGCTATTCCTAATTGCAGTCCTTATTCCTGCAATTAGGAAACTTAGTTTTTAGTATCAAGTATAGCAGTAGGTATGCTTGTGATGAGAGCAAATTAGTGATCTCACTGAACAGTAATACATTGTGGAAAAGTTTATAAGGAAGAGAATACTAAATGAGTTTATCCTGAAAATTTGCAGCTTATAACATCACATATAATTTGTTTCCCATTTATGTGAGGAAATTATTTCAAAGTTCTTAATGACAGGAAAAACACAGTATGCATTAGCACAGTGTTTGTGAAATGAGTGTCTCATAATTCTACTCAAAGCTCCAGTAGGCCTTCATATATCAATGTCAATATTTAACTTCAGGAGTTAAATGCCAGCGTGGGCTATGCAATTGGCCAAAATTGGCAAGACGGTGGAGAAAGATGCCAGTCTAAACTAATCAGCTTGCACAGGGGAATAAGTTGCTCAGGCTGAAGTAATTTTCAAAGAGTATCTGTTTGACACCAGCAGATGATATTTCCAAGCATGTCTCTCTCACTGCTAACTTATTATAAGACTATACTGGCAGATCTGAAACAGTGCTGATTTATGCCAAAGTGCTCTTTCTTACTCCTCTGACTTCTGGCAAGGACCTTGCTCACTGTTGAATCCTTGTCTCTGCTTCACCTCTTCCTTGTCATGTGCCCACATAATACTCACTATGTAATGGGCCATATTTATGAAGTGCAGAATGTACATGCATATAAGCACCATCTGAGAGAAAAGTTCCTCAGATCAACTAAAAGACTAGCTATGTTTGCTTAGAAATTCAGAAAGCTGTACTACTCAGTCCAGTGCAGTGCTATGTTTCTAGAACCAGAGAATAGTTTGGGTTGGAAGGGACCTCAAAGCCCATCTAGTTCCAACCCCCCTGCCATGGGCAGGGACACCCTCCACCAGACCAGGCTGCCCAAAGCCCCATCCAACCTGGCCTTGAACACTGCCAGGGATGGGGCAGCCACAGCTTCTCTGGGCAACCTGTGCCAGTGTCTCACCACCCTCACAGGGAAGAATTTCTTCCTAATATCTACCCTAAATCTACTCTGCAAAACAATTGCAGAGGTGACTGCCTGCAGTCTGGGAGTACATTTTTCTCATGCTCTAATCTGATAAATTTAGCCAAACAGTTAAAAATATTTAGCAAGTGAAATGAATAAGTACAGTTTTGAAATAGTAGCATTGAACAAGTCTCCCAATTTTTCATATTTGTGCTGAAAATGAAATGTATCAAATGTAACGGCTAGCCACCCTTCTAAAGCGATGTATAACTGCGTAAGCTGTCAGATCGCATCTTCCACAGCAGTACAGCTTAGTTTACTATCAGGTTTTAATAAGTAGAACATGAACAGAAGTAGTCCAGACACATTCAGATCTGTAGGTATGCACTAATCCCAGCTCGAAGTACTAACAGAATCATCTGAAAAACCTCTTATTAAGCAAGAATAAAAGTGTGAGGAAAGTATTATGCTTAGAAGCCATGGAAAAGGAGAAATCAAATTAGAAAATTGCCAGGTTTGGCTAAGTTGATATCAACTTGACTATTTCAAAATTTTTCAAGAAGAACTTGTAAGCATGACAGCTTATGTAAGCACTAACCAGTGACATATACAAATGAAGTGTATGGGTAAAGTAAGGCTTTAAGATTAGTCTGAAATACTCCAAACCTCAATGGCATTTTAAAGGACTTTGTAAGTATGGTAGGGAAGCAAAAGCAATACCATCTAACCTTTAGGCAAAACAACTCTTCCCCCATTCAGCTTTAATATCATATATCACATTTAAAGCTGAGTAGCAGCTGTCCACATGGAGAGCACATTTGGAGGTGGGATGTTATAGAGTGGGGAAATATTCAAGGACAGGCACAGTTAAAAGAAGCAGAAATCCCATGGTGTATAGTGGCCATTAATGACAGAAAAAATATTTGAACTGGTCATTTATTCAGTTCTACTTTTTAGTCAGAGTCCGCTCCAGAACAATTCCAATGATAACTATCTGAAGTTATATATTTATGTGAGTTTAAGAGGTTGTTCAGAAAAGAAATACAAAATATTATATATCAACAGTGACTGTTGAGAAAATGGAAACATAAAATGTTCATTTGAATTCACAACACTGAATGGTCTATCAAACCGATCTCTCTAAATGTTCATTTCATGACTACAGAATGACCATCGTGAACAATATTACAGCTCTTAGGGAAGGAGCTGTATTTGCTAGTAACATTTTTCTCTCTTGCATTCCAAACACACATCTTCTAAACTGTCGTATTTTTTCATGTCTATACTTCTGGAACATGTTTGGATGGTTTAAAATGTGCGTAAAATGCCATTTCCCACCTAATTGACTCAATAAAATGTAATGTCATTAAGTACATTTTAAATATGCTGATGTACAATTTGAGGGTATTTCTATTTGTCATGTCTATATGACTAGGTATATAAACATCCTGTCTCAATTATGTACATACATATGGACTTCTGTGCCATTTCAAGCCCCATTAACTTTAGGTGGGCTCCCAAAGCCAACTGCACAACAAATTGAGTACACTTGCAGAGAAATCAGAACACTGGACACAGAGGGCTGTGTGAAAAGTGAGATTCAAATCAAGACTGTCTCAATTTGAATGCAATCCCTTAACCCCCAAACCATCCTTTCCTTACTAGAGTCTAATCAACCACAATCTTTAAGGAGACAAATAACAATGTTATTTTTCTCATATGCGCGTTTGAGAACGCATCTATACCCACTGACAATTTAGCAGTAACAATAATAATGTTAATATGGACAAAAGCATCTGGAATGAAGATAATAAGTATTAGAGAGATAATAAGTATTAGAGTAACAGTGGATATTGCTGCTGTTATTATTGGCTTTAGGAAGTGAGATTTGTATCACTGGAACTCACTAAATGTCACTAATTTCCAATTACATGGGTAACATCATTTAGCTGCTACTTTAAGTACCCACATGGTATGTGCTCTAATGCAGGAATGTAACTTAAGTTATAATAGTGCAAAAAACCCCAAAACAACCCAGCAAACCACCTTTCACTGAAAAACTTTCCCCATCTTGGTAGTTTTTGAAATTATAGCCAATATAGAGATATTTTACTTCTCAGAAATAGGAAAATTAATCTTGCAAACTTTCCTAGTCTTGTTAATTAAACTAATTTTTTTTTAATTAAATGCCACTGCTCTGGAAAGTAGGAAATTGCTATAGAAGATTAAAATATGCTAAGACAAACTAAAACATTAAAAAAGTATTGTTTTTAGCTAATTCATCTGTTGGGAATGATTTCTCTGAAGCTTCATCTTTGGAACTATATGGAACAGGGATGAACTTTTTCTTTTTTTCTTGGGAAAAACAAAAATCCTACTGTAAAAACTAAATAGTAGTTAGCCCTGAAAAAATTATACTGCATGCTTGTCTAAAACTAAGCCAAGTAACTCACAATAAAGGCTCAAAACTGTGTATCTGCAGGTAACAAATCTGCACTTGTTATGGGAAGAGCAATGACCTTAAAGGTCTTTTCCATTTGAAAGCTGCTATGATTTGTCTTAGTCTTATGCCATTCAAGAATGCATTGCTTCAGTCTTCAGACATTTGATGTTCCTGCACAAATAACACAGGACATACAAGAAATACAGATGCTTCTGTTGCTTTGAAAAATGAACTAGGTGAAAGATAACACTGCAGTTTTAAGTCTGGCTATGCTCAGGTAAATTCAAATCCACCAGTTTACTATAATTTGAATTTTTTGTAATAGTTTAATACCAAATATATAGTTTTCAAGGAAAAAAAAAAGACATTTTGACTATTGACCCTGTAGCTTCATTCCTCAAATCAGAAAAATATGGTGGCAAGCATTAAAAAAGGAAAAGTTAGTGGAAAGTAATCGGAAGTTAAATTCAAGGGTATCTCTAAGGCTTCTTTGCAATCGCAGTACAGACATCTGTGTGAGTCTCTGTTTTTCAACACACCTGAGGCCTTTCACCCGCAGTTTAACAAATTAATTTCAATGTAGAGACCTCCAGCTTATTTAATTTCTTCGTAGCAGTATTTGCCCCCCAGTCTCTCACCTTACTTTCTGTTCATAATAATGAAATACTTATTTAAGCTCAAGTCAACTTACAACTTTGTAGTCCACTGGCCAGGTTAACAAAAAAAAGTTTCTTATCAGTGTTTGACAGTCAAATAAGATATCATTTTTTTTTTTTTTCCAACATGAAGTGTTTAAAGTCCTGTCTTTTTCTAACAAGGAAATTTAAGTAAAATATTATTGCTAGTGTGACTGAGCTACTAATGGAATTGCTCTGAGTTCTGCTTGTTCAGGTCATGACTATTGTGCCTTTGGTTCTTCTTTCAGTCCCTTGATTCAACACATTTGAATGTAACTTGGTCTTTTATGTTGGTAGAATATAAAAGGAAATATGAAATGCAATTATCGTTCCATGATTATGCAATTAAGTGAAATAATTATTATCAAATCAAAAGTCTAGAATTCAAATACTCCTTTAAATGATAATAATAATATAAACCAATACCTAAATGAAATATCAGCTACCGATTTGTAAGTTGCAATAAAGGGCACATTTTTACCCTGTCTCTCTGTTCCGCATCCTTATGGCATATTGTAGATAGTCTCTTACTAAAAACGTTCCAGCGCGAACTTGTTTACAATTCTAGTGTTGTTGAGCGCATCACTTTGGTTACAGTCATTCTGAACAGAGCTGTTTTAGCTGTGTCAGTTAAAACATGAGATCACTGAGACAATACAGCCGTAAGGGGCAACATGGACAATCTCAGACCCAGCACCAGACATGCTGCATAACACGCTCTTTCTCCCACTTTCTCCAACTTATCTTCCTCAAGTGACTGATTTCTGTAGTCCTCCTCCCTGACTAGGAATCCAGATCTACTTTTTGATGTGTTCTTTTTCCTCAGTCTGAATTACTAAATTCTAAATTATATCTGAACATTTTGGTCCTATCTTGTCTCCAGTAGTGGCTAGGAAAAGCTCACAGAGGACAAGATGCCACTACACTAGGTCTCATCTTAAACATGGTGTCTGCACTAATGACAGATAAGCCTTAATATTTTTTCCATTAATTGTTAGCATTAACTATTATAACTTTGGAAAGTCCTCTACCTGTCCACTATACATCTTTGCAGCTTGACTGCAGTGATTCCCCATGGTAATAAGTTAGGTTAAGTACAAAACATGAAAAGATGCCCCATTTTTCAATCAACTCTGTATTCACCATCTTTTAATTCCACCACACACCTTACTGTTTTGTTGTTGAAAACCAGCAGTCTGCCCATATACTTTGGCATCTTATAATTTCTATTTCTGGCTGACAAGAACTGCTGTATTTTTCTTGTTCCAAGTATATCTCCCTTTCCAAGGGCTTCTGGGCAACTCTGCAGTCTGTATCCCATTATCCCTCAGTATACTGAACACAGTAGGGCAGCTACAGAATAGGCCAAACTGCTGCTTTTTGCATGCATTACAGTTTTAATCAGGCTCTTCAGTTCTGTGCTGAGATACTTCAGAAATCTACCACATATGACTTCTTCCATGATTTACAAAGGAGGCATATATTCTAAGTATAGATAATAATTGCACCATTTAAATGATAATACCAAGTTGTTTTGTATGGGTAGGAGATTCATGCAGGGCATTTTTATCATGAACAGCTCTTTCATAGGGCTATCTATCCTCACACCAGATGTCAAATACAAAAAGAAATACTTTGGCATGAATAACAAAGTTCATTTGACTGAAGGATTTACCTCCTAGGAACAAGAGCCTCATAAAACATAAACATTGGGAGCAAAAAGTAAGCCACGTAAGGGCTTTTGCAAAAATTAAACCCATAACTTGCCACTAGAAACGGGATATTTCATCTGTTCAATAAGCACTAAAGTTCTCTTTGTTTTTATGGCATCGTAATCTTTGATTACTCTGATAAATATTTGGACTACACAAAACATTGCAATGGAACTAATCACAGTTATAAAAAAAACTATGTGTGAAAATGAATTGGGAATGCAGTGATACCAGCACATTTTAGAGAAGTTCAAATACAGAACCACATTATTTTAACTGGCTACCAGCCTCATTCTTTTATGTCTCCATGTAGTCATTTACACCTGAGCAAGATGGTTATGAAAGTTGTTATACTTGCTGGCTTTGCACAAGCAAAGTATCGGACATGGATTACCAGCCTTGCTTTGCGTGACTGGCTGAACCCAAACCACACAATGGACTAGTAGCATATTTTGGCAAAAAAAAGGGTGGTCCTGTGTTGAGGATTAGGTCTCTTTATGCTGAAGTGTATTTGTGGAATTCATGCTCTCATTCACAACAGCCTCGGTCTCAAGAGGGAGATCGTTCCTTCCCCTTCCCTTTAACTCATCCACTATTTCCCTTTGGTTTGGTTTTACTGCTCAGACCACAGACCAGATCATCATACCACTGGCAGATTATGTGCATAATCTTACTCCACTCTTTGTTTAAAATTACAACTCTCTCCATACTTGTTACAGTACTCTGAGTGAATATAAGGTTGCAGAAAGGCTCTAGGCATGTCTGTATTGTTTCCCAGTGCAAAGACTATTCAGTGCTATTTATTCTTTTATAGTAGGAGAGGGAATCCTGCTGTAATTCAGGATTCAGAGCGCCATGCACCATTCAGATGCCAGGGGCCTATATTCTGCCCACAGCTGAGCTGGAGAAGATCTGTAGTCAAGAACAGCAATTCAAGAAGAGCTTTCCAATACCTAGAACTGCTTTTTATAATTCAATGTAAGGAAAATGATCAGACTTCTTTGGGGACAAGAAAAAAGCAACATGATTACTTTCAAAAGCAAAATGCTTTTCTCTTCCTCCTTGTATTCTGAACAAATGCATTAATGTAAAGAAAGTTCAAGTGCAAATCAGGTCAGATAAGAAAGTAATTCCAGTGGTGAAAGTCACACCTAGTATAGCACCGGCAACATTTATGAAATGGTAACAAGAATATATTTGAATCAATGAGCTGCATATTTATGTCACTGATGCGATAGTGTCACGTACTGTCAAATATTTTTAACATATTACTTCTAACAGCTGACGTCTGTGTTTGGTTCCAGCAGACTAAACCCAGAATAACTGAACCAAAGCCAGTGGAGATACTTCAGATGTCACTGATTGGAACAAAGAACGTGAATTTGCACTTAGCATTTATATAGTCCTTTTCATCTTCAAAGAGCATCACAAACATTAGCTAGTTCTAATTCTCTCACAATGACCTTCACGCTAACCTTGTGGGATAAAAGTAATATACTGTAAGAAAAAAACCTGACAAGATGTGTAATCAAGCATACACCAAGCCTCAGACGTGTAAACTATCTGTGCCTTGACCTCTGTCTCTGCCTCATGGTAGATTTTATCTTGTCAAGAATATAAGGCCTTTCACTACGGCTCAGGTATTAATTCACCATACCATGTATTTTACTAACATAATATGATGGTAATAATCCTTGAATAACAGATTTACTATCATAGTTATAGGATACAGCTATTCCTTTTTAATAGATAAGGAACTCAAAATAATACTGCATCAAAACATTTGCTGGAACCTGTCACAGGACAAGCCAGGGACACATCTAGGTTAGATGTTGGGATTCCATGGCTTTGAGTTCCTACTCTTTAGTCATTCTGGGATTTTTTTTTTTTTACTCCTTCCAATTCAAACTAGGAACTTCATAAGTCTCTTTTAGAAAGCTTTCTTAGAAGCAGCAGAAGCTTCCTTTATGTATCAGTTCTCTCTGCCCTCCAACCCAGACTTGCAATTTGATTATCAATTCTGGGTGTCTCTAAGCCCAGAATCTTGAATAGGTTCCCCACGTTC
The DNA here is from genome assembly GCF_011004875.1 of Balearica regulorum gibbericeps. Lineage (NCBI taxonomy): Eukaryota > Metazoa > Chordata > Aves > Gruiformes > Gruidae > Balearica > Balearica regulorum. Next base: position 4,555,925 of record NC_046196.1, read on the forward strand.
CAGTTGCTTGTGCACTTTGTTATGCAGAGGAATAGATTGAAGCAGATAGTGCTCATTTTCATGGCGACCCAGAACAGCTATTGTTACAAGAACACCTTTAATCTCCTGTTTCTGAATTGAATTCAAGTGGGGAGAGATGAAAGCATCTCACAAATCTGCTACTACAGCTGGTACTTCTTAGTTTATCATATGCTAGTTCTAATTCTCTTTGATTCTCCTTAAAATTATTGCTTCTATTTCTTAATTTGATGACAACTAGGCATTCATTGCTATTTTTGACTACGAAAAAACCCTCCCCTCCCTCTTTCTTATAGCTACTTATTCAGGAAAAAAAGCCCCAAACTTACTGCATTTTGGTATCAATGTATGTATTTAACTTCTCCCTTGGTAGGTTTTCTTATGCAGCATACAAATGAGCAGCTAAATAACACTTCTCTACTTACAGTTCAGGGAAAGACTTACAAAACAAACTGAAGAGTGAAAGAAGAGTAAGGGTCATGCTGATATGAAGGGCATCAGTTGCGCTGCAGTCCATTTTGGATTTCTTGCAGGAACACACTTGTAATTTCAGTTCTGTGTTGTTAGTCAGAGGTGGTTTTCCAGAATCTGTCACTGAGATTGGGATGTTGTAATTGGCCTTTTTCAGGTTTTGAAGCAGGATGACCTGGGCATGAGTATCTGCAAAGGATAAGGTGAGAATTAGCCAAATAGCGGTTGTTTGGAAGGGAAGAGGAATCTGCAAATAATATTAGACATGCCACAGTTACTCATGGAAATTAAGAAGAAAATGAGAATGCTCTAAGGAAAAGATTAAATAATTGACTTGGAGGTAAGAAGAAGCAGTTAGAGAAATTCTTTCATGGGCTGAGAGCTAATTGCAAACACATTCCAAACCCCACCAAAAGACAGACTTTTAAGAGCCCCTTTTGTTTAAATACCTTATTTGGTCTGCAAATTATTGGTAGAATTTGCCTGTGGAAACTAATATATTAACAAAATGCTAAGGCATGTCATCCCCAAAGCAACACAACAGAGAAGAATATATTTATTTGCCAAAGGCAAAAACCCTTCCTGCAAGGAAGTACTGGCAAAGCTGCTTAACTACAGTCCCAGTTTGACTGAGAAGGCAGTGAAGGGAAGTAATGCCCCTTCAGATCCACAGATCTGCTCCACCTGAGCAGCACTGGGTCATAACAGCTACCCAGGTGAATGTGCTGACTCTTTTAGGGGGTTAACAGAGTGGGGGTTTGATATTTGGAGAACTGCAAAGAAAATGACTCCTCTGCTTTGCCCACGACAACCTGCAGGCAGGTACAGACATCACATCCATCATCAGGTTTTTCTAAGAACAATGTGAAATGAACTGCTAAAAGATTCGATCGTGACAGAGACAAATAATACATACTAAAACCCAAACAGAAATAATCTACATTAAAAAGAAATGTAGTAGTTTGTGCCCACAATTTGCCATACGAACATTCTGTAGTTGCATAGCATGTGCTTTGATCCTCTTGCCAATAGCGTACGGTCCTAGTGCCTTTGGGTATTTTATTTGCAAAGAGTCCAAATACTTAAAATCAGGAATTTTTTCAAGTACATTGTTAAAGCGCATGCAACAGTTTGGTGCTGGCCTATAGCAAAGCCTTGTGCATCTTGTGCAAACAAATTCCATGCCATGAAATACAGTAATCTTTACAAAACTGTAAGTCATTAGTAGCCTTTCTTTAATGCAAAGCTAAAAGAGGGAAGTTTGGTCAACATAAGAAGAGGAAAAAAGTTCAGATTTCAGAGGAAAAGGCAGACAATCATCCCACCAGGCAGCTGGTATGAGCACAAACAGCACAGTGTAAAGCAGCAGCAATGGATCCATCCTGCAGGACTTCCATGCACAACTGCTCCTGAATTCACATAATGGGCAGCCTCAGGGTGAGTATACTGGGATGTAGAGGTGGGAGAACTAAATGCATATGAAAAAAAGGTAATAGACTTACTGTTAAGCTTGGCAACTCTCCACAATTTTTCTGGGCCAGATTGCTTACTCAGTTCAAATTTGAATGGATCTGTGTTGGGATGAAGGTCTTTGTCCGATGCCCCTAGTACCACTACCTTGAGATCTTTTGCATCGTCACAAACTTTTGCCAGTGTTGGATAAAGGGATGGGACATTGTCATTGACATCCTCCAAGGTGATGTGTAAAGTTCCTGTACCTGTAGCGGGAGGGTTACCTATATGAAAAAACAAACATATGTTTATTAAATCATACTTCCATAAACACTTGCTATTTGTACCTCCATGCTTGCAAAGAGAAATAGTTTTTATAGTTCTTACCTCTGTTATATGAAAATTATGGCTTTAAAAACACCTGTTGAGTCACTATTGTAAATTTGTTGCTGTATTTGCAGAATGCAGCCTGTCTGATTCTTTACAGTATGGATAATTATTCTAAGGAAGCCTCTGGGAGAGGAATATTTTGAAGTTAAAATGAGTTTAGGACATTAATAGATATCTGGAAAAGAATCTGTTCATAACCACATACTGAGAGAAACATAGTAGGAAGCATCCCCTAGATAGACAGCATGGTCTTAAAAGAATCAAGAACAAGACAAGTAAGAGGAAAAATGACAGCAGAGAGGAATCAATTTGTATGGTGGGTACCCCTAAACAGAACAGGACCAGATCATTCCCCAACAGCCCTTGGAGCCACATTTAGTTATGTCAGCAGAAGTGAAACCTGTCAACGTGCAACTCTGGAAAATGAGATCTTTTATTTCCCAGAGCCACCCAGTGTTAGCAGTGGAGTTTCAAACTTTCTCAAATTATTTGCCAGCCTGCCTCAGCCCTGACCTGAAAGAACCAGCTTCAGAGGTGAGGATGTTGTTTATTCACCGCCGCACCGCTACAAGCCTTTGCGCCAAGGCTGTGACTGACAAACCAGGCATGGTGCTGGAAGTGTTCGTAACGGAGACGTCTGCCCACTGGGAGCTGGACTGAGACTAGCACCTCATTTTACAGAGGTCAGAGAGGAGCTGACAAGTGGTAATAACTTTCAGTCAGTACAGATGTGTGCCATGGTTGAGCCAGTAACCTACTGCTTTCAGTCTAAAGCTCAATATCTTATAACGGATCCCTTTGCCATTTTAACTGATCTCGAGGTTTTCGAAATGCACATTATTTCCTTCGTTGTATACCGCACTTAATAATTTCTCATTTAAAATGCTGCACTTCTGGGTTGTTTGTGTTACTCGTTTTTCTGGTTTAGTACACAAGATCTATGATCTCTGCACTTCCCTTAGCAGGCAGAAAGGATTCAAGAGGTTGCACTTAACCTGTAAAGCACTAGTGCAATGTGTCACAGTAGTTTTAAGTTTAGCACTGAAAGAGGTACACTTTAGCATAATTACCCTGCCTATAGCAGCCCAATAAACTATGGAGTTATTGCTGCACTGTGAATGCATCCTAAGGGAGAAGTAAATACCCTGTGGTCTGGATCTGATAAATTACTAACTGTAGCAGAATGCAATTAGTCCTTTCAATAACAAATGTTACTAATGGTGACACTTCATCTGTTTCATGCACACATAAATGCGTAACAAAGGCAGAATTTTCATAGTTCTTTAGCTTTCCCCCCCCTCCTCATCTTGCACTTTGTCATCAGAAGGGTTAGGGTTGAGTTCTTTTTAATGAAAAAGAAATTATTTTTCTCTTTTTATTGGACTAATTGAATTTGCAGAAAGACTCCAATACATTTTTTGTTCTTGATATATTATTAAGTAAAGTCATACGGCAGAATGGATGAAAAGACATTCGAGTATTTGAAATATGATCATAAAAGCCAGCCTTTCATGCACTTAATTAAACTGCTGTCTTTAATTTTGAATGCATTATTTCCACACTGGACTGATAATGTCTTATGCACTGCCCTTCTTATCTTTCTCTGAAGTCAGTAATATTAAAATCTGCCTTTTGAAATTAAGAAGCCAACAGCATTATGAATGTACTGTTATTTTGTCAAACGCAGATATGGCTGCATTTTCTCTGCCATGCTAATGTTTCACTATCTTTGAACGGCTTATGGGCCAGTCAACTATTACGCACAAATAGAGAGAAAGGAAATTGCTTCTGTCCATTTCAATGACTTATTCTCTGGTTGGTTTATTTATAATGATTTAAACAAAATATTTTGGTGATTTATGAAGACCTCCAAAAGAAAAATAAGCAAATGTCAAGGTCATAAACTGAAGCTTGTTAACACGCATGCCATAAAATATACAAGAAAGGAATCAAGGAAAAATGGTCACAACATATCCATTGGGAATATAGGACTTCCATAACTTTGGCAGTATTATGCCTTTGAAATAATTCAAAAATCCCATGATCTCCAGACAGTTTTGGTTTTGAAATGAATGATTTTCATAGCATGTTTTAATTCTGAAATAAAACTTCTCTTAATTGTATTGTAAAACCTTGCAGCTGAAAGCAGAATTAATACATAAACCAAGACACAAAGGGCTCTATCCAACAACCCTTGGGAGCAGCTTTTCAAAAGAGCTCTGCTCCCATTTTTGCCACTGAACTGAACCAGCCATTGTTCCTGAGGCTGAACACTTTTAACCTTTAGGTGCCTTTAGAGCCATTTGGGATAGAGATAATTTCAAATTCCTGCTAAGGCTCCCACAAGCAGCATAGCTGTGAATATACCGTGACAAGCATATGAATGAAACAGCATTACTCACGTGCGTAGCTACTAAAACAGAGACTGAAAGATAGCTAATTTCATACTGAAAGAAAGTGAAAGCTTTGTATTGAATCCTGATTTCAATAACCTAGGGCAAGACCAAGAACCTTAACGAGTAATCTTCAATGAGACCGAAATGCAAGTAAGATCTTTCAAGTTTGTTAGGGTCTGTGGGACCGGAACTTTGATCAGCAACACTAAAAAAGTACAGATTCATCTTCAAACATGATGCAAGTGGAATTATGTGCTACACTTATCTGAATTGGACCAGGACTGGTAATGTCTTTATATCCTGGCATTAGACGGCATACAAAGCTTCTAACAGCAGTCTTCAGACAGGCAATAGCTACTGCTGTTGTAAGATGCAACAAGGGCAAAATAGACTAACAAAAGTAGTTCTGTTTCATGAGTTAGAGAGTGCCATAGAATATGACGGGGTCTATTGTCTGGGAACTGGAATCTGTAATGCAAGGGACTGTTACCAGAAGACGTAGAAGTTAAACTGGATTTTAGTGCTATCAGCATAAATGACCATGTTGCTAACTTTATTTAAAAAAAATAGTTTCAAAAGAAATATTATAGAACAGATACTTTGTATATGTCTGTGTACTTGAATTTTGATGAAAAATCCATGCAGAATCATATTAGAATTATTAGTGCAAAGTCTTAAATTATAAGCCCTCTGTAGGAAAACACAGCCAAGAAATTTGAAAACTGGCATTCAGTTTTGGTGCAAAAAGTTCCCGTAGGAACAATAATATCATTTAGACATCTAACTACTCAAATGAGACTGCCAATCAGGTAGTTAGTTTCTTAAAAGACACCAATTATGCACAATGATGGCCATGGACTAAGATGACATTTCTCTTAAGCATAAAGACTTGCAGAAAATGGCATGTCTAACAAGCAATCATATGGTTGAATGGCTGATGATGCATTTAATCTGGGCATAACATTTTTATGGTCATGAAGAGCCATTTTATGTTCCACTTTCTAGTTTTTCTACAGAAATCTGATGCTGTTTTGTACAGATTTTTTATATGGCTGAGTTATGCTCCATGAAATTAAAGACAGTATCTGAACTGCATTGAAACTGAATTAAGACATTCCTAATCAGCGTACATTCAAATACCAACAGCTTTCATTTATTTGAAATGACAGCAAAAATAGAGTTAGGAATCCCCACACAGCAGGTGAGATTTTCTGATTTGGCATGCACAATACGCAGCCTAACACCCCTAAAAAGTCAGTGGAAGTTGAGGACTTATTTTTTCCAAAGAAAAACTCATAATATGACTGAGGGTGTGTCTACACAGCACGCTGTTTCTTTGCACGATGTAAACACACCTGCACTTCTATCTTGTCTTCCTGCCATTAGCATCCTAAAAGACTGATAGAAGGATCCACGCTGCATGAGTAAGTCCACAGTCATCTCTCAATGTCTCACCACATCTTGTGCAGACATGTCTGCAGATGCTAATAACTCACCTCAAATTATTAATATGAAAGTTGTTTTTATTTATTTTAACTCAAAGTGTGACTTTCATGGAGCATTTTGAGTTCATACTTTTTTTCAGCATTGGGGAACACAACACTGGCTACACCAGTGGTATCTGGGACGTATCAACCTGCTATTTTCACCTTCAATGTGTTTTTCTTCATTAACAGTTCTATCAACAACAGTGGAAGACACAATTTAGGTACTTCATTGTTGGAATCAGAACAGTTACCGTGTTTAGACACTATATTCTCTTCTAGGAGTACAGCCGGGCATGGGGGTAGTTAAAAGTAGCCATCCATCTACACTAAATTGCTGGTGTGTACTCACAGAAGCCGGTCAGAAACATTGTTCTAAACTGGAAGAACATTTTCAAGATGGAAGAGATGTTTAAATGCATCTCAAAGAGAAAAAAGTCATAAAGACTTAATCCTTTTCTTCCAGCTTTCCCTTTTCAATTTGCAGCAAACCTCAAGATTAGCCTAAATTACCCTGATTACATTTTCCAAGCATTCAAAAACATATTCAGAACTTAGAAAATGAGCAGATTTGGACATTAGAGATTATGGTGAGTTTAGATTGTCCTTGAAAATGAGGATGAATATTCCTTAAAGCAGTGGAAAGGTTCTTAAGAACATATCCAAGTAAAACAATTGCTTGAACATTGCTGCTTAAAACATAAAATCATTCTTTGGTCAACAGACCACCCAAAAATCAAAGAGTTAAACCGATGTTGTCCATCCTACCTTAAGCTTTCTGAGTTCTGAAATTTTTAAATCCCTCTTTGGAATAACTCAGGTGTATTTGGTTTTATTTTTTTTCTTTTAGAATTGAGTATTTAAAATATTTTTATTTTAAGATTTAAAGGATATTATAAACTAAACAAACTGGATATAAAAAGAATATTTGTTTGGGTAAATAAAATTTAATTTCATTTGTGAAAACCAACAGGAAAATCCTCAAGAAATATTTTCCCTTCTAGTTTGATTCTTCTTTTTAGTTTGACACAAAACTTGACTTGATCTAAAGTAGAACAAGTTGCACAAGAGAAAACAAGGATTATCAAACACAAAAAAGTACATTTCCACATGCTACATGAAAATGAGCTTTGAATAAATCAGACGAAAGTCAGTTTACTTGTAAATAATATAATTTGTTTAGTGGCACAGCTAAGGAACAAAGCATTGATAATCAAAGCATTGATAACAAGAAAAATGCCAGAGACAGAAATCAAAACCTGTTAAGACCAGGAGACAATGAGACTGCAGGTTTTCACTTATATTTAGAAAGTTCATCTAGTGGTATCAAAAGCCAAACATAAGCAATCTTCTCTGTTTAGAACTCTGATGATTTCTATCTTACAGAAAAGGAAAATTTATGTAAATGCCTTTACATAACAAAATTGAATTAGAAACAAATATGACAAAAAGCAATTTAATTTGAACTATTATACTTTTAAAAAAATAAAAATCCAAGACCTTGGATTCTGGCAATATTGATCAAAATTCCAAAGAAGAAAAAATCAACCATTCTAGAGAATTCAGCTTATTGCTGGAAGCCAGAACAGTTTTTAGGAAGAATGGAGCATGAACTGTCCCTTTTCACATGCTCATTATGAATGGTAAAAAGACTTCTGTAGTAATTTCTTCTTATTAAATTAAGCTTCCAGCACCATCAAATTAATACACATTATCTATGCCCTTCTATGCCATGATGCAGAAATTACAAGGCCATTAATTCCTAGAGCAAGCAATAGGGTATCCATTGCCATATAGATTCCCTTTCAAGCTGACAGAGTAGAAATTAATTTATTCTGAATTTTACTAGAATATTTATAGTTTACCATTTAGCAGCAGTTTTTAATCCACTTGCACTATCACTTATGTAACCCAGAAAGCTCAATTTCAACTTTTTTCCCCTGCTTCTATTTTTTTTGCTGGCTAACAAAGTTACACAGATACAAAATGAGTGAGCAATTATAGTAAGAACAATTTTTCTTCATATTTGAGCAGGAGAAAAAGCCTTTGAGAATGTGGGTTTGCTAATTTCTGGCACAATTACCTTTCCTCTGAACCATCATGAATAAAGCCTTATCTCTTAAAATTTCTATAAACTACATTTGAATCATATTCATATTGAGGTCAATTTGGAACTGCAATGATGCCTACAGAATTTCCTTCATTTTACTCCCATGTAACTAACTGTAAAATGTAGGACTGCCTAGGATCTTTCCTTGGATATAGATTTTTTCACCTATTTTTCTATTTTCAGCTTCATATTTGCCTGAAGGAGAAAACAACAAGAAAGGAGGAGAATAAAGAATGAAAAGAGCATTGTAGAAGTTCCTAAATTGTTTGGAGAAGGCTATGTAGCCAGACTGCAGTACGTGGTTAAGCTAAGTAACGTGTTCTCTTTAAATTACTATACTTCAAATACGGACTGTGAGGAATAATGCTTCATTCTTTCTAATGATACTGCTATGAAAATCTACACACAAATGTCTGTCTCCTCCCTCACAGTTCTTTTTTTCCCCTCCATATGCTGTTTTTCTAATCAGAAAACGTGTGCGTACTAGGTGATTTGGCAGCAGGTACCCTCTCTGCAGGCACAAATCCCATTCAGACGGGTGTATTCCAGTACATTTTGTGTTCAAGCCCAACTCTCTTAATGGTTCAACCACAGTAAATGGAACCGGTAGAGTGGGAAGATCCCAAACTGTGGGTGTGCTGCTCAAAATTTGACATATTTGAAAACTGGTCTCAGAAACGCCACGTGCCGACATTTTGTATAAAAGAGGTCCCAAATTTCCCATGCATTGAAATTTCCCATGCATTTTCTGTACATATTGGCATATAGATATTTTTCAAAATTCATGAAATAGTCTTTAAAAGTTACAATTTTTCATTCATTCACTCAAATAATATATGCAGATCCTATTTTTGAGTAATTACATTTCAAAAGAGCACAGCTCTTTCAGCATATCAAATTGCTACTGACATATGCCATCCGTCTTAAATACTGTTTTCAGCATTCTAATTTCTTTTTCTAATCATGAGTCCGTGATGACAAATTAAAACAATATTTTGTGTGCAATCCATATTTTACTGAAATTTAACATGGCAAGAAAAGGATGAGTATTCAATTTATTTTCTCTTCTCAATTAATATAGCAATTAAGATAAGGGGTATAAAACTGGCTTAATTGAGTTGCCATGGCAACTAATTGCCTGATTTCTTGAAAAGTAGCATGTTTTAGGTGGAATCAATCTGTGGTAATTTAATTATGTACATCATGAAGCAAGAAGACAGGTTAGATACATGTAAGGAAAAGTTCTAATTGCAAATTGTTACACATCCCTTTGTTACTCCATTTTTTTCTAGATGTTGTCTGTTACTGTTCATTACACATAATACAGAATGATAATTTTTCTTTTTAATGATTAGGAGTATCAAAACTTGCACAATAAATGAGATTTGGAATTGCTTGGGTGTAGTTCAGCTGGTCCTTGGAAACAAGGAAAAAAGTGAAAACAGACCCTGACTCACTTCTTCTTCATTTTGTTTTGCACGTACAACAGGGAAACCGAAACGGTGCCGCTCAGCTATCTGATTTATACATATGCAACTGGCCACAGTCATCGAAGCAATATCCAAGATGTTTTGTTGCTTTTTTTTTTAAACCGGCCAGTGTAGCTCAAGGCAAATGCTGAAATCATGCCGATCCAGAGAGACCTTTTTATTGTCCTCCATATCTCTTAACCTTTACCTTGCTCAAATACGTATACTCCATTAAATAGAGGCTACTGCTCCTGAAGGTTATGTCCTGCAGCTCAGTTCTCCTCTTGGACATCCTGCCCGTGAGTGCAGATGGCTGCCATGCAAATACTTACAATGTCAAACACTGAGGACGGTGATGTCATATAGGGAGCAAACCACTTTCAGAAAAGAAAAGAGTTTTCACTGATGCAGTATTGCTGTTAGAAACACTGCTTACTGTGATTAGTGCATTTAAAGCTACATCAGTTAAAATTTTGAACCCTTAACTCTATCTCTGAGTATCTTTAACATCTGGAAGAGATGCCACATTTTTACTGGCATTTATCCTCCTCTATGTTTAACGTAGTAGAAGTTCTTATATTCCCAATTTTTGTCTCAGTAGTTCGCAGGTGACGAGAATAGCAGGGGAGCAAGGTGGCACACTTAAACTAGATGAGAGTATCTGTCTCAGCAGGAGGACATTGCTCCCGGGCTTTGTGCGGGGGCTACTCCACCAGGGTGGCACGAGAAAAGTGAGGCAGGTAACTGCATTTAACCAAAGCAGCAGGGCGGGGTATCAGTGTTTCATCACTTGTCACCAGCAGCTGACAAACTTGAACAGCATAGCCGGTTTTTCTGTGTATCAGGCAAACAAAGGTAACCAAAGTTTTTTCTCCTGAAGAGATAGAAAAAGTTACACAATGGGGACATTAACTAGGGTATCCTGCCCCTCTCCGATAACAGGAGTGATTCTTGCATAACTAGGGTAAATCTGGCTATATTTTATTATTCATCATTCTCAAATACGGAGAAAGCAATTTTAGCTTTTTTAGATTTCACACATTTTCCAGATATTTTTTAGCTTCACCTCCAAAATTTTCATGTTTTACTCCTCCCTTACTTTTCCTAAATTGTGACTCTCAGAATACAGGGGGAAAAAAAGACCATTCCTGGAGATTTTTTAGCATGACTGACCTTAGAAGAAAAACATACAGGTATTCTGCTTTATGACAGTCATCCTGAATACTGCAGTGCATAACAGAATCTGTAGGATGACGCTACAACATGGTCATGCAGCAAATCTCCTGGAAGGTCTGTTCCAAGCAGATTCCTCAAACTCAAGTGATTTCTTGTCTGTATTTAACATATGTGTGTTTTACAGCTATACTCCCAATAATTGCACTGTATGCTTGTGATATTGCTTTGTTTCTAGTGATTAGAATGCTAAATTCAGGAAATAAAATGGTCACCATTATTGGCACTTTTGTTAATTGAATGAAACCTCAGATGTCTTCCAAGTTTGCATAAACCTGACTTTGTCCCATTATGAGCTCATTCTCAGATTAAACACAGTTCATGACACTTTAATGTGTTAACTCTGCTTCATGATATTTCCTACCAGTGTTTAATTTCTTTTTTAATAGACCAGAGACTCTGTGTCCACACAAGTCTTTAATAAAAAGAGTTTTCAAATTCTAAAGACACTACCTTGACCTTTACTGAAATCAAAAGTACAGAGAAAATTAGGATATTAATTCCAAAAGTCCTTTTTAAAGTGAAATTTCCCCCAATAAAAGGTCAAACTTTATTATCTATAAAATTAATACTGTGTCCATCAAATTTGCCCTTACACATTGTTTCAATTATGTTTGGGAAGGTACAGGAATTGTTTAGATGAGAAATAACGTAATTCATACTTAACTACTTTTCTCTGCAGTTAATTTGATAATGCTGACAAATAATATCATAAAGTTAAAAAAGAATATCATAAATAACTGAATTATTTCCTGCAGTGGAATGACTCCATTTTCTACGGTCCATTCATGGTTACTGCCCTACTGGTAAAGAATAGTTTTAAGATTTACTGAAAAAAGATAAAGATGTGATGGATTTATATAAAGAACTACCAAGCATGAAGCTTCTGGTTTTACTTCTGACAGAAATCTTCAACATTTTACAAATAAGAAAAATGCCCTGGCACTTGTCCCTCGCACTGAAGTGTAATAACAAGAAGCCAGCGCCTGCTGAATCCAATGACGGATTCTCTATTGACAACAGTGAAAGGGTAGGGAAGTGAGTTTTGTTTTCCGCTGTCTCCACTCCTCACCCAGGATAGCATGTGAAGATAAGGTCATTTTAAAAAGAGGCGGTCATGGAATACGATGGGACAACAGTATCTTTTCTGTAATTATATAAACTCTATATGCTATGAATACTAACAGAAAAGAATATGTTTATTTACTGGTTTAGTGTATGACTACGGTCCTTTAGCAAAGTCTAAGGTCCAAGGTTTTATTTGATTTTAGAACCTCGCCTTATTAGAAATACCGTTAAAAATTAGCGCACAACTGACAGACACCCTTCCACAGTAAGCGTCCTGTTTGCAACCCCTCATGCTGACGATTAACAGCGTTAACACTGCTGAAACTCCTGGTAGTGCTGGGGGAGATGGATTAGGCGTTGTTGATGTGGCCACACGGACACACAGACCCGTGACGGAGCTGGGCTGCCTAGGAAGCCTCGCAAGCACCTGCGTGGTGCTGGGCCTGGACTGAGGTGCTCTGTTACGCTTGGAGCTGCGCTGGGCACCAATTCACGCCGCTGTACTGCACAGTGGACATTGCCTGAGCTCTTCTATATTCCCCAGTTAAGAAAAGGAAAGTGGATGGCAGCTCAGACTTCCTCAGTGCATGTGCCAGCACATCTCAGATTTGACCTAGAGATAAGATGATAGGCCAAAGGAAATAATAGCCTACATTGAATACTTTTGAAAAAAGTATCTCTGATTAAATGGGGTTTTTTTCCTCTCCTGCCTTTTAGCTCCGAGTCTGTTAGCCCAAGCAAATGCCTTGCTCTATTGGAAATGCCTCTGAATTTTCAATTTACCACCCTATCTCATTTAGCAATTCTTAATCCTGCCTTTGGCTGCCCTCTCACATAAAATCCCTAACCATACTCACTGGTATTAGACAGGCTACACTTACTAACCTGAAGAAAGAGAATTGCAGTTTGTGGACAAAGCTGTTTTGAAGAGAATGCATACAGTTATGTTCAATCTGATTTTTTTTTTTTTTTTTCCTTTTCCTTTTAAGTTAACATAACCTTCTTTTAAAGTCCTGGAAGAATTCTGTATTCATTTCACATTATTCTACCACAATTTGGCTTGTCATCTAATCTAATAGCCCTTTTCAATATGGACATTAGCTATGATGGCTAGAAAAATGAAGTGCGTTTCACAGCTTTGCTAGTTAGCGTTACGGTTGCCCGGAAATAAATTGGGGAACACCTTCCCGGGATATTATCAGTCCCACTCCCCAGCACCGCTCCCCTGGCCAGGTGTGACCTGGCAAGTATCTGTGTGTGATGGAGGTTGTGGTTGGGGCTCCAGAGGAGCTCCTGCTCCTCTCAACTCCCACAGATTCAACTCTTACATATTCATACAGACCAGCAGATAATTTTTCCAGTTACCAACCTGCGTCTAAGTTTAATGTGTTTCACAAGCTGTTTGGGTGATGCAGACCACAAGGTTAATATCAGCTATTTAAGTTCTGCTATTTATTGCCACTTCCACATGTGGCTGAGCTACATACAGTGAAGTAGTACAATACTCCTGAATGTTCATTATTAACATCTTAGCATGACAGTACTAAATGCACACATGTGGCTTCTAATTACTTCACTCAAAGAAGTCAATAATGTTGGAGCAGATTAGCTCCTGTGCTAACAGTACTGCAGAATTACAAATAAACACAGTAACAGCACTTGAATTAGATGCTGACTCAGTCCCTCAGCTGAACAGGATTCCTCGTCTCTAACCCACGTTAAGTATCTTCTCTTGCTCTGCTGTTCAGCGCACAAACGCCTTTCCCTTCTCTCATTTTTCCAGAACGGAAAAAATTCTGGGAATTAAGAGGGGTCACCTAGCAGTGAGGTTCTTGGCTTCGAAGAACCGAGCAATGCATGTTACTGCCCTAAGCGCAACATAAAGGTATACCCAAAAATCCACTTTCATTCAGACTGGTTTCCACAGTTGGTAATATTCAGCTTCTTGTTCCATCTATTCTGTTTGAGGATATTTGACTCCACCTTTACAACATAAGCAATTTTGTCCTTTTGATAACCCCTCAATAATATTATCCTGAATTTTTACTTTCATTGTAAGATGACATTTCCCCGTGTACCAGATTTTAAGATGCATTTAAAAAAATTTTGTCCAATAGCAAGTAAAAGACAGAGATAAGTTTAGTGCTACATTTTTCCATAGAAATTTCCTGAGAAAAATATGTATATGAATATATAAGTAAATCATCATCTCAACAGATTTTTTTTTTTTTTCTTTTATACTTAAGGCGATATTTTCTTTTTCCTGTCAGGCCCTGCAAATGTTCCCTGAGTCATGTGGTTACAAAAATGTAGAATTACTCTCCTAAAAAGAACATTTTACAATTCATCACCAGGGCTAAACCAGCTGCAGCTGTGAAAAAGCGTGAGCATATTAGCTGTTATATTACAGAGAAATCTTTTATTTATTTTGTGCCTTTAGCTCTGGAGATTTGGAATGTTCCGGATTTTCTCTTTCTTTCTCTGCTCCAAAGTCAGTCACTGAATTTTCACTAAATAGTTTAATTTTGATTATATTTGACAGAAGGAACTTTATTCCACACATTATGTAAGAAGTACTGCATTTTAACAAGGGTTTTTACTTATGTTTTTATTGTCACTGTCATTGTATTGAATAGAATAGAATTCAGCATATCAGGGATGAGTTGTTATTGGTATTTAGGTGTCTTAGGCCTACTAACTGCTCAAATATTATGAAGAAATTAACTCTGATAAAGATGATTTATTACTTTCCAAGAATGTTTCATAGACTATATGCATCAGTATTAAAATCTCAGTGTAGGAATAAATGTGTGAGACGTAACTGTAAATCGAAGCTGTTCTAAATTTGAAGTTTTAAGTTAATTTCTCTATTTTCTGTTTGTCACAACGATCTCTAATACCTTACACGGCCACCTAGCAAAGTGCTGAAGCGTATGCTTAAATCTACACCTGCACCTTTCTGAACAGGAAATTTCATGCAGGGAAAAAAGTCATATACTTTAGTGAATATGATGCATAATAGTTACTCACCACTGTCTATTGCCAGAAAGAGAGCAGTGTATATGTTATTCTGAACATGAGGAGATTCCCGATCCAGGATAGCAGTGGTGCTGATGGTACCATTGGTTGGGTTAATTTCTAGCCAGTCTGCTGGATCCTTGTAAACCGAATACCTAAGTAAAAATATAGAAGTTGTTAACAAATTGTATATCTAGGCATAAAACAATTACATTACTACAAAAAAATTTGCCTTTGCGCTCACTAGCTTTCATGGGGTGGATTTCTTAAAACTTAAAAAATTCAGTTTAAACCTTGTGCCTTCCCTTGGAGACACTTCATTATTGTTATGCTTATCTGACAGTGAGAGATATAGAGAGAGGTTTGACTCAATTTCTTTGGATACATATGTCCCAAAGCTTAGTACAGAAATCAAAATTCAACACATTATGCAGGACCTGTTTCCTATTGCTGTGTTATACAGCCAGAGTACCCGAACACTTTCAAGGGACCTCTGCAACACCACGGGTATTTACAGACCTCATGAATCCTCTCACAGTCCTCCTTTTCCAGAAGCAAAATTCTGGCTGGACTAGCAATTATATTTTTAATTTATTTTTTGAGTGTTTTCCATTTTTTCCTTGCAATTAGTTATTTTGAGTGAGGCTGGAAATGTAATAAATTGGGGATATGGTAGCCAAAAGAGAGTTAGACTATGGATTCATTAGGTCTGACGGGAGTGCGTTATATGCAGCCCTGGTTTGCACCCATTTGTTCTGCAGTCTGTGATCTGTAGTTTCCTGCTTCTGATGATTTCAAATAGATGCTCAGAATCTTGGAACAATTCAACCACACACATGGTGTCTAAATAAGGACTTGAAAATGCTGTCAGCCGAGATCCCTCAGTACAAAATTCGCTGTTGTGCTTTCTCTGCATTAATCGGCACAAATATTTAGGCCTTGATACTGGAAACATTTAGAGAGATTGTGGAGTTTACTCACTAAGAACTGCCCTACTTGACTGAAGTAATAAACATAAGAGTGTTCATGATTAGGGCCTAATTCTATACTCAGTTAAAATATATTAAGTAATATAACCGCACAGCTGAATTAACTGGTACCAATTCCCTCTCCAATGAAATGTGTTAATATTTTAAACCAAAACTCCAATCATATAATCAATACTTAGTATAATAACCTGTTTACCTTTTTTGTAGTGAATTGTTATAGGGCATTAACAGCCATACAATCTTCTATAGACGTTTTAGATTAAAAGTAATTGGCATGAAAACTGTTACTGTTTAACGAGTATCTGCCTAGCCAGTGCCTCACAGTGGCATTCATCTGAAAGGTGTGTATGTGATAATGCTGCCAAAAATAATTTCTCAGCACAACTATTTTCTGAGGGAATAATCAAAAATAACAGATTGTTAGGAGGGTAAAAAAAGTAAGTAAAATGAAATAAAATGTCAGTTGCTAGAAGAGGAAAGAATAAATTGCAGGCCAAAAAAGGCAGACATGGTCTCATTGAATGCTTATTTGAGAGGCTTGCTTTAGTCTCTTGTGCCCTCTGGAAAGCAGAAAAATAAGCTGTGATTAGTTGCTAGATCCCTCCAGCAGACTGGTAAGGGATTTCCATTGTCATAGCTTACAACGAGGGGGCAACGTGTGGCTGTCCCAGCCGGCTGCCTCTGACCCCCCAGGCCTCGTTTCAGAGCTCTCAGTCCTGTACAACTTGTGCTTTTTCACAGTTATTTTGATCAGGCAGAGTTTGAGAGCTTTGGATTTTCGCTGGGATCTCAGAAAAGCTAGGCAGAGCCACAGCTCTGAGCTCTCAGATGTCCGAGATGGCCATCAGCATCATTCATTATTCATGCAGCAAATTTTACTGTGTTTGAGCAGTAGGTCTGATCACTGACCGAAGGTAAAAGAAAAACAAAAGCAAATGACTTAGTCCATGGCTCAAGCTTAAATTCTGTCATTAAGACAGCACTGTAAAAGCCTATTGAATGGATGTCTTCCGTCCCTCATCCCAGGAACTTCCCCTCCAACATTTGAGATAATGCCATGGGAAGGTGTCATTAAGCAAAGATGGATTTTTTTCCCCTGTGTAAGTCAGGAAAGATTAGGACGGATTTGACTTATAATAGCCTTTGAATAATAAATTTTGGGCACAGACACGATACTATTCAGCAGGAAGAAAACTTAATTGTTAAAAAGTTCCGGGCAAATTGGTTTCCTCATGCATAAATGAGGCAGTGCAGATACAGGAGCTCAGGCCTGAGAAATACAGGCCAGAAACGGAGACATCTTTCCCCAGCCCCCAGATCAGGTATCCATTATAACCGGATTAGCTGGAGGCAGAGCGAGACTTGAATTTATGCCTTAGAAAGCGCAGGGCTCCAGAATCCCTATGAATTTGCCGTGTGGCCCGCAGGTCCATTTAAATAAACTATTTTATAGATTGACATTATACTTCAAAGATCAATAAAGTACTCTTATTTCAAAAGAATGATAGTCCAAAGAAAAAGTACTGAGTTTTGTCTTTGAAAAACAAAACTGCTTTTATCAGAAAGCCTTCTTTTAATTCATCAGAGAAATATCTCTCACCAAAAGAATCATCAGCTGCCTCAAAATTTCTTTGGTGTACCTCCAGGGGAAGTGATGTTATCCTACAGAAGATGAGCGTGGCTAATTTCAGAGGTGCTAGCAGACAACGCTGTCCACATGACTGCTGTTCTTTACCAAGACCTTGCTTCAGGCTTGACAAAGGCAACCTCCTCGGGGCTGCTGAACCAGATTGACTTTCCCGTGGTACACAGGAACCCACAGGTCTTCAGGCAGCCAGTTTCAGGATCAAAACTTCAATATATACAGCCATGAAAAATTCCACATTTTTATGAGCCATTTATTACTGTGTTTAAAAATAAACTAAAGGACAAATTTGGAAACCACAACCTTTTAGAATTTATAAGAAAAAGAGACAAATAGTGAAAACACTTGGCTTATTCATGCTCCCACACAAGTCACTCAGAGCCTCACCAATGGCTTCCCCAGGGGCAGAAATTATCCCTTAGGAAATATGTGGAAAAGAATCAAAGGCAAATGCTAGTGCATAGTGAGACATTCCATCAACCCAACATGACCTTCCACTTAATAACCATTTAAACATTAATCAATACCTGAGATTTATCTCCCGTAAAACTGAGTTACTAGAATAGTAACAATGCAGATCATTATTTCATTTCACTTCTTTGTTTCTTTTTTTATTGTTGTTTTTATAACTTTGCAACAAAGGTATGCACAAAAATATGAAACAAGGGCAGCCTAAACAATTCCTAATCTATTGTAAAACTGCAAATTCTCAATTAACCCTGAAACAATTTAAGAAGATTCAACACTTCTAAAGTAATGAGAATTTAAAATGGATTGTATTATCTTTCTTGATTGCTCTACAAAGCACTGTTGGCTGTGCAAATAAAAAACTGAATTGTATAACCTGTGATTTGGCACAGGATATTGTAAAAGTAGTACTTTGTCTTTCCCACCACATTTTTTACTTATTGTAAGAGCACATTGCAGCATAGTTAAGATGATTGTTCTTTGTTCATTTTTTTGAGGGCACTGCTAGCAAAAGGTTTAGAATAGACTCATTAAGAAAAGCACTATAAAAAATAGTAGTATAGAATACAAAGCTTTGCTTCCTACTTTTGATTTTAGTGGGATCTGCTGATTGTACAGCAGTTTTGAAAAATCAGACCATTTTTTTAGGTGGTTAAACATGAACTTATGTGCCTGCGTGTACCTACTCAGTTTTGATAATCATAAGCACATTGATACATCTGTATGGATGTATAGAGAACTATGTTCTCTGGTGTGCCAATTACTGTTTATTGGACTTATTCTACATTGCATTTAATGCTGCCTTGTGGGGTTTATTTCTTTTTTTTATTTTTATTTTATTTTAAACCATGCCAACAGCTTACAGTTCCCAAGGGCTTATATGACAACAGGGCAGGGGCAAAGTGGGTGTAACCTATTTTGTCTGTAACCTCCTTGCACTAGGTTCATGTCCTTGCACTATCTATAAACCAGGTATTGCGAAGGCAGTAGAAAAAACAATTCCCTTCGACTGGAAATCGTCTGCTGCGAAGTGTAAGTACACACCTTAAATATAGACCTACAAACAGATGCAGAGGGACCGTAGATGCAAAACGAGAGAACGCAAATCAAAATATGCAGTTGGCCTATATGGTGCAGAACTAAAATAAAGTAGCAAATATATGGACATAATTTAAAATTTATAAATGGCATCTTCCCATTCCTGTAATACAGGGAAATAATTCAGAGAACACCTCCTGGGGTTGCTAGCAGATGTGATGGTGCCGGTGGCTGGCAGCTTGATTAGCACAGAAGATCATTACACAGAACAGTGGTGATAATATGGACATAGAAATCTAATCAGAGCCACAACCTTGCACTAGCCACAAAAAGAATTTCACAGCCGACAGTGCAATAGCCCAGGGTGCCACAGGAGAGCAGCCAGGCAGCTAGGCACAGAGTCAGATGCTGCTCTTGGCAAGCACTTCCAGCTTGATAGTTGCCAGACTTTTCCCATGTGGAGTCAAGGGGTCTTGGCTCTTATGCTTTAACAGAAAGACAAGACAAAACAAAGCAGTGCCAGATCTGTGCTGAATGACACATCTGCGCCAGTTTGATGTGTGGCATGGACAGGAGTTAAGGTGAGCGAGTCAGAGAGGCTCATCAGGATGGCGGTTTTCAGCCTTGCACATCTGGAGACTGCTCAAGTCACGTTGTGCGGAGACTGGATGACTAGAAAGATGCAACAGAAAGGAAGCGGTACAGTGGCATTGCCCCCATGAAATAGCTGCCCGATGCTGCAGTTAGGCTTTGCTACGATAATGCGTTACAGGGCAAGAGACTGTAGGCAGCAAGCTGACACTGTGGTGGACTAGCGAGCAAGGCTGGTCTGGCTGAATTGGGACTTGGAGAATTGGACTCTGAGTCCCGGCTCTGTCACAATGGAATTAAGGAAGCCCTATAATTCATGCTATGCCCCCAACTCAGCTTTAAAATGGTGAAGATGTATTTCTGCCTTGAAAAGCCGTTAAAAGGATAAAATCTGTAAACCGTTGCAAAAAGGACTGAGAACATACAGCAATGAGGGAGATCAAAAGTACAGAGATAGCCAGAATAGAAAAGAATAATCTGAATAGCTTTCTGAAGATGCAGAAAGATATTTACTGGCATTTTCAAATTGTGTAGTTGCTCATCTCCTCAATTTTTTTGAAACTATGTTTAAAATAGAGGTAAACCCAGATGAGTAAAAACTCATATTCTCTGCGATACATACATATATATATATATAAGTGTGTATACTTACTGGCCTTGGGTGAAACCAAAGGAGTCAAAATACTGATAGTAACCATTTTCATACTGTTTCAATCTGACAGGCAGGAGTCAGTATCAGAAATATAACACAGCTCATTCATACATTAGATTTCCAAATCATGTTTGCTGCTTTTATGGATCCTGCTCCCACTGACTTAAGTGAAAAAATATCAGTTGAATAGACCCAATATTTCATCTAAGAAGTACAGCTACACATTTGTATTTTGAACGGAAAGCATTCATGTTATCTACATTTCTGAATCCATAGCAGTTCACCTACAATTAGGTAACATACTGAAGTTACCATGTCTGTCTTGCTCCTGCTGGGACTATACCACAGAATGGCAGTCCCTGAAATTTTTCTGTGCGCTCTTCATGAACCATCCAAGTAAAATGATCAGTGGGGAAGGTAACTTTGTATTGTCTGCGCCTAAGAGCTCAGCATGAGAACTCCCTTATGCCTCCGAATGAAAAAAATCTCTAAATACAGACATTATGTAATCTTTAAATCCAGCCAATATGAATTTCATCTCATTATATCAAGCCCACCTGAAAAATCAAGAGCGACTATCTCTGGAAAAATATTCACAGGTATTTGGAAGAGACCAGTGTAGCAATTACAGCATAAATACAGGCGTCTTTGTAAACAATGGGGGTTCTAGGAGAAGGACAGAAATGCTTCAAAAAAATAGAAGTGTAACATAAAAAACCTGGATTACAACTGCATTGTGCTTCATATGCTTCATGTTTGGATGACGTAATGTAGAGCTTTAGAGATCAACCTGCTTCCCATCATGCTCCATCTTCTCCACTGTGCTATCATTACCTTTTGCCTGCACTATGGCAGCATATGGCACCAGAAAGAGTAGAAAGGAAACCTTACTGCAATGCAGTTCTCCAGCTGAAAGATACTCCAGACTGATTAATGATCACACACTGCAATTTTTCTGCTATTCGGCTATATGATAACAAAGGTATTCCTGCTCCCATATTGGTTTAGGTTATAAGCTTGGGGAGAGCAACTTACATTTCATGTATGTACAGTCACAGCCTCGCACAGCACGGTCTGTAATTGCTAACCCATGCCAAGTGAAAATAATAGTAGTAATTCTTTAACATATATTACATCTAATGTTCTTTAACTATATAAATATTTGATTTTGTAAAGCTATTTATTATGCAACTTCCAGGCTTTTTTTTTATTATTATTTTAAAATGTTTGTGTCAGTAAAGCCATTGGAAGAATGTCTTTGGAGCAGCTGTAGGTTTTTACTTTTTTCAGCTATTGAAAAACAATGTTAATGAATAAAGTGTTTTAATTTCAAGGTGCAAGTATATACAGGTTTGTTTTCCATGCTATACCCAAATACAAAGGTACTGCCTAACATCTGCTGCCGCAGCCCCTAAACACTATGTTGTACAAGTCAGTAACGTGATCCATGGTCCTTGTGTTTAGTGTGACTAAGCATGTCCTGATAACAGAAAGGAGGCATTATTAGGGATAACCGAATTCACCATATTAACAAGAAATTCTGGCAGTGAAATAGAGAGATTGCCAGTAAGGCTCATCTTTACCTTATCACATTAGCTTAACGTATACTACCAGGAAGCAGTTCTGTGGAAAATCAGTTATTCAAAAGGGCTTTTCATGCCTCCTTTCAATACTATGTCCTCATTCGCTTTCCCATTTCCATACCCAAATACATTTTTCTTTTTTTATGACCCTTGAAGAGCTCTACAGTTTCTACTGATCCATATTAGAGGATGTCTTCACATCCTTCTGTATGAGGTAGACTCAGAGGCTGGTAGCTCGCCTTTCAATTTCAAAGTGCCTGGATCTGAGCCTGCATGTGAGTATTATGCTGTTTCACATCTCTCCAACGCTCAGCGATGGTCCATGCTCTGAGAAAGTGCTGATGCCAACCACTCCTCTCCAGTGCCGTTGGCATTGCTCTGCCCTCACAGTTTTGTGCCTTCTTTGGCGACTGTTTAAATGAGTGCGTGCAGTCAGCATGGCGGTGTTGTCAGAAGTATAAAATTACTATTATGGGCCCCAGATCGTGACAATTTCAATGTAACTCTGCTGTTGCTTAGGGTGTTCTGTTATGTAGGCATTACTGAGTGATAATTCAAACCTAAGCCTTTTTTTCATAATTCATTTGCAATTCAAATAACACTGCCTGAAATAACAAAACCACGTCAACAGGTAAATGGCTGTGTGTTGGGAGAGAGGGGCAAAAACTGATCGGTCCTGGTTTTCATACACACACCAGCTACATTGCTGTTGGCAAGTGGAAACGCAACACTACCTTGGCACTCGCTAAATCCCCTGTTCCACATTGCGTTCAACACCCTGCTCTGTCCCTGAGCATGTGGGTCTGGTGCTTCCCGAGGGAATGCATTAGGGAATCTCACTCTGTTTAGAGACGTACTGCCTGCTCAGTGTGCTTTTTGCAACAGAGCTATGGTCTGCACACAGGAGACTTGGCTACAAGCAATTCAGGTACACATGTGACGTTTGAGGAGTTTGGCAGTTTAGGAGAACTGGGAACATTAAGTGTTCATAACAGAGCTAATCAAGATCCCTGTTGAATAGTGGCAATAGGTTTGTCATCCAATGTGTAGGAATAAGATGATATAACACATGCAGCCCTACCAAGTCAGCCAGCTGAACGGGTTCTTTCGTTGTAGCATTTTTCTTTTCACTCCTGTAATATGAATCATCAGAAAAAAAATCCTGCATTAAGCTTAGTGCTATCGATAACAGCCTGTTACTAGTTCTAGCTTAAAGCTAGCCTGGATATCTATCCACCATGCTATGGACACAACCTAAAAAAGCATTTCCATTGCAGGGAAGTACTAAAAAGTAACCAGAGGATTTCACATCACAGCATAATGCTTCATCACAGAATGTTATTGAGACAAAACGTAAGCATTTATCAATCAAAAAAGCTACAAGGTATAAGAGAAATGATAAAGGCAACAGTACTGATAGCCCATTAAAGGGCTTTTTCCAATCTTTTCCGGTCACTTGTATAAATGTACATGTTGATTACTGATCCTCAAGGCTTTGAGTAACTATCTTCTCTTTGTGATTCCACAAAATGATCACTGACAGTTTTAAAGACCTGTTTTGAATCTTAAACCTAACTGCATCTGGCCAAACCCTTGATGTACATATATCCCTTACAAACGTGATCTGTTAACACGAAGTCCCCAACAATCTTCAAAAGATACTATTAAAGTCAGAAATCTAAACTGTCATCTGTTTGTACTTTCCAGTCCCCATATTTGACTTATACACTACAGTTGGCAAACTAAGCATAGTTAGCCATCTTTCCCATTAAATATATGATCAGACAAGATGCATGGGTTTGAATTTGTTGAAATGCTGTTACTAAAAGTGTGGCTATACGCTAAATGTGCAGTAGCCTGTAAAATATCGCCTGCAGTGCTCTCCTGCAGAGATTTGGACGTGCTCAAATTACTTTGGCTAGATTCTTTACAATAAAAAAAATTAAAAGCAAATTTAACTAAAATATGCTATTATTAACCAGAATAAACATATCATTAAAAAAAATCTAAAACCTGAAATAAATCACATTTTCTGGCAACATGGTTGAGAAAGGTATTAGGTCAGGTGCATTTTTAAACTTACTGAAGATAGAGGATTTATGCAATAGCCATTTTTCAGCTTCATGGAACATATTTATGGGCTTGCAGACTGTCTGTATTTTCACAGGCTGGAAATGTCAACTTAGGCTACAATTTAAAAAAATAAATTAAAATCCCCATCAATGTTGTGCCACAAGTCACCCTGTGCATTTTTGGTCACTGAAAATTCATGTTTCTCTTTGATAAACCGGACATATTCCTGGGTGAATTCATTAGCTACACACTAGTGCATAGCTCAGCTCTGCAGGTCAGGCATGACAATCTGTGTAGTAACCCACTGCAGCAGTTTTTTTCCCGGGTCGCCCTGAGGTGTCTCTCAAATTTCTAGGAGTTTATGTACAAACATGAGCACACACTTACTGTATTCTAACCCTATCTGAATAGGCATCACACTTCTCTGGCTTCAGTGCCAGTCTGGCACATGAAATAATGTAATAATCCCCTCCCAAGTGCATGCGTATCTGTAAGGATGTACAGTAGACAGGATATACACGCTACTAAATTCAGTGGTGCTGCACAAGACTGATATATGCTGCTTTTTAAGGCTTAAGGTTTATGCACATTCATGTTTTGGTCAGATTGTTGTTGTTGTTAATACCAGTTTTCCATTGATTCAGTCTCATGAAAAACTCATTTCAGCTTGGTGTAGAGAAATGTGTATTTTACAGAGAACCGGAGCAGGAATGCTGGGGTACAACAGGGCTGAGCATAATGCTGAAGAACCTCGGCAATTTTTACCAAAACTCCTCTGTGCTGGACAAGCACAGAATGTTCTCTAGGAGAAGGTTCCATTTGAGCCACCTCCTTTCAGTCACCCTTCCAGTTTATCAGTAATATATAGATATTACTGCAGGAAAAGGAATCTGCCCAGTGCTCTGAAAGCACAGCTTGGCTCTGCTACAGCCTTTCCTGGCTGGTATCTGGTTTATGTCAGCAAGTCACAGGAAAGTCTGCTGAAAATGTAAAACACCTTCCAGAAATATTTCAGCTATTTTTTTTTTTTTTACTTTTACAGTTGAAAGGGTGCTTTTTTTGATACAACATACTTTAAAAGGCAGACAAAATAATAAAATGGAAACTCTAGGCACTACTTGGGCTATACCAATATGCCATTATACTTAGAAACACTATAACATTCTACTTCCCATTTACACAAGTAGAAGTACAATTTAAAATTATCATTAAATAAAAATCAGCTAGAAATAATAAAAAATAAATCCTCCTCCCTCCAAAGTATATTTTATACAAGCAACAAATCTTGGCAGGAATGATTTTGCTTAAAAACAAAACAAGCAAACAAAAAGAACAAAAAACTTGCTTACTTCAATCTTTTTTGCAGTTAACAGGGCTGCAGTATAAATATTGTTTTGTATGGGTGGGAGGACATTATAATGCTCGTATCTCTCTATTTGTGGAATTTTCTCTTGGCCTCAACTCAGAGCCAAGGGCAGACCCAGCAGAGAGAATTAAGTAGCACAGCTCTCACAGAAATGGGTTTTTGTCTCATTCGGGTGAAAATGAAGTATTGCCAATACAGGCAAATTGGAGCATATGGGACAGCATGAAAGGTCAAACGAGCGAGCTTCAGCCGCTCATCCTTACTGCTAATGACAGATCGATATATACCCAATATCATCTCCTGCTACTCACTGAATCAGAGGGAGCACAGTGGAAGTGAGAGTGTTATAAAAAGAAATGTTGGTGCTATTCCGGATCGGACTTAGAAGGCGACGAGCTCCTTTGCTCAGACATGAGTGACCAAGCATTCTTCAGGCTGGGGCTCTAATCTCGTAGATTTTAGGACTGGAAGTGGTTCCTGTGCCCCGAGGGAGCAGTTTGCAGGGCTGTGGCCACATTACAGACAGTATTTGCTTCTGTTTCCATCTGCAGATCACTTTTTAAATTATGCGCCCCACCTCACCATCTGAGCAAAAAGATTCATCGTTTCAGCTTTATTTTGCTTGTCACATCAATGATTTAGCAGGTTGGCTTTCATCGTAATTCTCTATCTACAATGATACGATCAAAACAGAATGAAAAATTAGATGAAATTCAGGTTCTAGTCCCCTGCCACTGAGAAATATCAGATGAGAAAATGGTTGACTAATTAGTTATTTGTGTGGAGAAACAATAGGAGTAAAACCCTTGGTAAACATGAAGAAAGTAACAGGAGAGTCATTGCAACTAGAATAATTAAAAACCCCAAACACAAAACCTACAGCAATTAATCAAATGAAAATACTAAAATTGTAATAATGAGGCAGTTAAATAAAATGTTATGGAAAGGGAAATATTTTTTGTTATTATTGTACAGTCTTTCAAACATTTCTCTATGCAAAGATCTAATTTTCAGGTTTTTTCCTTCAGGGCAAAAAAAATGCTAGAAACTGAGGTGTGACAAAAAAGAAATCCACAAACTCATTTATGTAATTTTTAATCAGAAGTGATTAGGGCTATGGTTAAATGAACCCAGAGGCTATTCTTAAAACTAGGGAATAATACACCATATCTGGGACTAACACACTAGTATAATCGGGTTGTTACTGTTAGAATAATTGTCGACACATGCAAATCAGTAAAAGATTTTTCATTGTAGCAATTGTGCCTCAAAAGCTAATCAACATGAGATGAGCTGGAGGTTCTTTTTTAAACTACCTAGAGAAGGTTTTGGCAGTAAAACTCTATCAAGTTTCTGCACATGCCAGTTCTTTGCAACCGTGCTCCCAGCAAAAGCGGCTTCTCCCACTGCAAATCCATTTGCTGCTTTCCCTTTCAAGCAAGGGTCCCGGTAGCTCTTGAAAAGCTAGGAAATTTCTTACAAGAGCCCAGCAGATTCACTACTAAAATGTCACTATTGAACGCAGCCACGAAATAGCGCATTTCTACAGAGTCAGCGCAGTTATTTTTTTCGAAGGGATGGGCAGAAAAGAGGCGAGAAGTGGCTCACTACTGTGAAGCATTACTCTATCCGGATCATACAAGTCCTGGGGGACTGCGGATCCTGCTGCCAGGAACTGGCTGGTCCCAGCACGGCATTACTTCTGCCAGCTGCCATGGAACCTCAGTTTTGCCCTGGCTAATACCAAGGTCACGAAGAAAACACCCTCACCTGGAAGCACTCCCCCAAAACGGCAGGGCAGGGGAGCCGCGAGACTCGGCTCCAGCGCGGGTTTGCAACCTGTGTGGTACAAACACCGTGAGGAGATCCAGTCCTGGCCCCTGTTCACATCTACTGATGTTGGGACTCGTCTCATAAGGAAGGGAGGGAATTAATGTTTCTGAAAATTAATTTCCAAAAGGAAAGGGTAACGAATTGGTGAATATGCCGAATAATCATTTTAGCACAGTTTATGGCCTGTGCCAATCTAAGGCCTTCGCAATATTGATGCCTTTGGAAGCAGAGGTTGGTGCAGCAGGCGTCCCCTGTGCACTACTTTATCTGTTTCTGTCACGTTCGCTTGCCTCTTTTGTTGCCTTTTTCTCATCAAAACCTTTCAAAGAATTACAGCCCAGTATAAATCTAGAAGACATTGGGACTAGGTTGCCCCAGAGATGGGGAATAACTCCTTGTCACTCTGAAAATAATTAAAAATAAAGCCTAGAACTATCATAGGCCGTTCTCCCTATTGCCTGAGCAGCAAGAAATACCAAGGAGGAAATTTTTTGAATCGGTACCTGCAGATTTAGCAGAATTACTTCCTTTGATACTAAACATGCACAACTTTTCCCATGAATTACAGATGTTCTTTGGGAAACAAAGAATGTTCACAAATGACACAAATGGAAAGAGCGATGTCTAAATCCAAATATACACGTGGGATCTCTGGGACCACAGCTTTTGGCTATCCTCAAGGCATTCCGAATTATTTATAGTATGACTTTCCTCCATCTTATCCCTTACTACATGTAGTAATTTTTACCTCTTCAGTGCTAGAGAAAATGCTAAGCAGGAGTGCTGAAACTGGCATTTGAAAGAGGAAAAAATGTCAGGTATTTTTGTCATCCTCACTAGTAAATAAAATAATTACCTCTAACAGAAGATTAAATTATGATCCTCAAGGTGAAAGATGATGCTTTTGTCAGTGTTTTTCTTTTTTTAAAAAGACTGCAACTTTTACTAGGTCACAAATACCAGGCACATTTTTCCCTTTTTTTTTTTTTTTTTTTTTTTAAATTAATACCTGAAAAAAATAAGGGAGGAGAAGGGGAAGATGAACTGCAACAGAAGTCAGGAAGTAGGTATTAGCCAAAACAGTGCAATTCCAAATAAAGGAAACTTATGAATTGTTAACAGAGTTGGAAGAGACTGTAAACATTGCTGAATAGACAGTTACTTAAAAGTTAATGAGACCTTGAAAATGTAGTAGCTCGGTGAAATCAATTCTACCACAGAGACCTACATCATAGCCACAGAATGCAAAGATATTAACAAGATAGACAGTTTGTTAGAAAATAAGTTCCAAACTCACAAACCTCAACCTTGAAATCACCGGACAACATTAGTTAAAGTTGTAAAAGAGATGCCATGAAGGAAATGTCTGTTCAGTCTGTCAAGTCAAGGTCAGAAAAGATAAAGTGAAAGGTTCCAAGCAATGAAGAACAAATACTTCAAAAAAAGTTCTTTGAGACCTGGGTCCTAATGACATGAGATTTTCTTAAAAAAAAAAAAAAAAAAAATTAGGGCTCCCCGGCTATATCAGGTATTTCAGCGAAAAAAAAATTACATAAAAGTGTATTTACTATGATGAACCAGCATAAATATTTTCACTAGCTTTTTCTTAGCGTAGCAACAAAAGACAAAGAAAAAAGGGACTAGCATAAGAAAGGACAAAATTTAACATACAATAAATTGACTGTGCAATAAGTAGCAATTCAGAAAGAAAATCTGTGAAGAAGCTGATACTGCCAGAAAAGTAATCGAAGTAGTTTCCTGTGCTGACTGAGCTGGGGCATTCCTGAGTTGGCTGAACTTGCACAGGACTTATTTCTAAGATTCAGCTATTTCTAAGGCGAGCGCCGTAACACGAGAGATGATAGGCGAGCAATAATGTTCTGCTGACTTTGAAAAGCTTCTGAGTTTCTTGGCAGGTTGCAGTTAGGGGCCTGGCAGGAAAAACAGCCCCATTCCTGCTCGTTCCCTCTCCTTTCCCCATCAAGTGCACAACACTGTCCCCACAGCTCTGTTTAAACTGCGTGTGTGACAACTAGTATAAAATATGCAGCTGGTGCGGGTTTCCCTCTCCAGAAACTCATTTTGGTGAGATATTGGTTGCTAATCCTATGATTATAAGAGTGTGTTTTCACATATTTGACAGGCATAATCTTGAGTGGCAAAGATCCACGTTGGAATCCCGACTTCACTCAAGTAAAAGGAAAACACTGATCCTGGGAGCTGAGCTGAACCTGATCCAGGCAAAAAACCTGGCTTGAATCTTGTTTTTTCTCACATTAGAGCACTGCCTGAGCCATTATTTGTAGTCTTTGCTGAATGTGGAGCTGATCCCCAGAAGTATATTTCATGTTACCAGTTCACAATAACAACTGAATTAATAACTGACATCTCTTAGAGAGGATTTGTTCAACGGGGAGAGCTGTGCGAACCCACAGCAGCCTGCAGCATCACCCCTCGGCCCCTCCTGCCATCCTACAGCCTCGTGCTGCTATTGCTGCCGCAGGCTCCCGTCAACCCCTGCCGCCCACTAATCCCCGTCGCGCCCCACCACACGTTTACACGTTTCCCATTATGTTTGTGTCTCGTACCTCTGGGATGGGTGCCTGTGGGTAGAGCTTTATCAGCAAGGTCGAGTGGTTTCACTAACGCGTCTCCTGCACCCACCACGACATCGATGCCAGCTCTAAACCAACAAAATGCCTCTCTGCCTCTCCCCTGCCCGCCACCAGATCCCTGAAGCAGGGAGCTCGACAGAAGCAACAGCTGTGTGCTGGAAATTCAAGTTCCTGCTGGTACGTGGCACTGGGAGGAGGAGATGGGGAAGGAAAGGCTTCTCCTGGCTCAAGCCCTTCATCTGGGCTTCCTAAATGCTCCCTCTAGGGAAGTGATAAATGCAGTTCCAAACCCAGTCAAAATATTTTAGAAAGAAACAGAATGAAATCAGAATTATTTTGGTCCCAGTTGGGTGCCAACCGATGAGTTGGTTAACTCCTTGTTCCCTATTTAATCTACTAAGTGTCTATTATGAAGGCTGAATTCTCTAAAGGTCAGGACAAGAGCAGGAAATAAGGATGTGGGGGTTTTTAAAAGAGATTTTTATTAACCTTTTTTTTAGTAGCCTACATTTTCCTATATTTCCTCTAAATTCCTAGTGTTTCTTCATGAAAAATATTTTATACACACAGAAGCACATAGAAATAAATTTGTCCAAGAAGGATTTCTCAAGGAAATTCTATGAGTTATTCATACAGATATGAGAGAATTACTCTTTGTAGCCATTCCTTCTGGAAAATTGCAGAGGCACTTATGTAAAATCTTCTGCTAAATTGATGTCCTAGTAAAAACCATATCCTTACCATTGCTCGGCATCAGATTATGTTTTCAGTTGCATACTGCAAGACATGAACACGATAATGTTCATTTCATGTCAATGTCTATGTGAAAAATATATGCAAGGCTGCCTAGTGTTTGATTAATGGTCTGACTTTATCCGGAAGAACTGGAAATTCTCATCGGGTTTTATAAATCAGTGAAAAGCCAACAAATTAATAACTTTGTTTCCATAGAAATAGAACTCAACTAATTCCATAAAATATGTCACTTTGGTAGTATTATTGCAGCAATTAAGTTGTTTTTCCTTTTAATTCTTTAGTTTAGCTTTGTTTAAAAATAAATGCATTCGTAGTAGGAAAATAGACTGTCTTAATGCTTTTGTATAGTTATGTAGCCCAGAGGAATTAATACCCACCAAGTAAAAATACTTTCCAACCTTGTAGCGTTCAATAACAAAGAAAGAAAGAGTAGGTGAGGAATTCAGTAGCATGTATGATAGATAATGTGAGTATATAATATTCAAGAAAAATTCACCCTACTATCCAATCTGATAATATGAAGAAAAAGGCACATTTATTCCTGCCTAACAATAACACAAAGTAAGTTTTCATTTTTTCCAGCTGATTTTGAATACACTGTGCACTTCATGGGTGCAGTTCTTACAGATGAAACTTAATTAATTCTCTTTCATTCTTTTTGTAATAATAGGCAATCTCCTATCTGAGGTTTATTTGACTGAGTACACTGAACTACATGAAAAACAAGCAACCGTTTTCTGTCCTAAATGTTGGAGCAATGTATGATATCATGTCACATCTTTTCCTTTATTTTAGGCCAGTTTCTTTTGTTTGCCTAACTCACTATCTTTAAGGACCATGGCAAATGAAAAGGAAAGTGTGATTTTTTTTAAGCTCTACGAATCAGTTTCTTGGGCATTCAAGCTGTCCAAATGAACTGTAAAAGCCATGGACTTCCCTCTTACCTGTCTGGCCCTTATCACTTTTCAAGATTGTGTATAACCATGTCTTAGTTGTTTTATTTATAATGTCATCAAGTCCCGGTTGTTACATTTGTTATAGGCTGCTGTGCTGAATTCCACCCCCCTCCCTGGCTTTCTGCCTCTGCCTTCAAGGGATGTTAGAAAAATGAAATACTACTTTTCACTTGTTGGACAAAAACATTAAAAGTCAGATTCCCTACTTGGTTATGTTCACTCAGGGGATATTCACTGTAACATCCCTTGTCTAACTGATGTTACTGCAAAACAAATTTGGTTCTCTACATGTAAATATTAATAGACAATACTGCCAGAAATTAAATGCTGCTAGATATTCTGAAAAGCATGTCACAAGGTACAGTGGGATTGAGAAAATGGCCCTTTTATATATATTTAAACATATAATATACAACCTATGAAAAAACCCCTGTGTTTTTCGAAGACATAGAAAATTAAAGGATATTCTTTACAGGGAAAATAATCCTTTATTTGCTAAAAGGTGATTTTGTGCTAAACACTTCTCAGTAACGTTCCTTTGGAGGTTAGAAAGCATCTTTTTTGTTAGGGTAAGTATCCTGTGTGCATCTGATATACTGCCTACAACAAATCTACTCTATACAGCACAATTTTTATATCATGTTCATCATCATAATAGCCAAGCCCCTTTCGGGTGCACGTTAAGCAACATAACAAATGTGTGTCATTTAAGAAATCTGCTGGCCAGTGACGGAAAATGTGAAGAAGTTCGAGAAAAAAGCTCCACATAAGTATTCATTTATAACACAAAAAAGAGCTTTCATTAGATGTAATGGGATTAAGTGCTGAAAAAACAGGAAATGGAAGAATTACAGTTCTTTGTTTAACCTTAATTTGCAATTCTTTACCAACAGTCTTCCACTATTTGGTCATATGTAGTTTTATCTTCTGCTTGATATCTATTGCATTCAGTGCACAAAATATATGGTGCTCTGTAAATTGAAGGTATTTAATCCTCTCCTAAGCTTCTTATTAACTGTTATGTCTTAGTTACTGTATGCTATTTAACCCTGATTGGATCCCCAAGAGTTAAACTTCTTGTGCACTTTTCCGGTGTCATTAGGGATCCGAATGTTTTGCCAGTGCCTTCAATGCATGTCCATAGTATCACTGTGGGTTGAATTTTAATGTTTCAATTTGACGGACAAAAAATAGAAGCCTCAAGACCTTTAAACCTAAGAGTATCTGCTATTTTTTTCCTGAAATGACAGAAACTGAAATGAAAAAACCTCACCTAACTGCACAAAGAAGGACTCATTCAAAGGGTTACAGTTATACAATGATTAAAGCTATTATGGGCTTTTTCTTCCTCTTTTTTTTCTTGTACTTAAAAACCTAAACTCTGTAACGGTTTCCATGAGTCAAACTAACAACACAACTGACATGGAGATATGCAAAACGGAGACAGTGTTGTTTTCTTTCTCTACTAAAACGTCTTTTAAACACTAGTTAATGACTTAGAAGCTTCCAGGGCCAGAAGCAACTTTTGAATGCTCCATTTTGAAGCTGCAAACCTTGTGCTCTACTAATACAAAAAATTCTTGTGTTAGCCCTGAAGCATTATCAGATAAACTTTGTGGCTGCATTTGTTTTTTTATGTATAAAATGCTACTGAGGACCTAGGGCTGAATCTCCCGAGAGGTTGGGCCTTAGGCTGGTAGCATTCTATTGGAAATTTCCCATTTGAAAGGAAAAAGAGGAAACATTATTCTGACAGGCCCATTAAAACAGGTAAATGTGTAAAAATTCTCCAGGGTTTGGACTGTTCAATGAATCTGGGTGAGACAGGTTAGTATCTCCAAGGCAATGCTATGCTAAATACTACCCAATGGAGCTGCCCCAAGGGATCACATGGCTAATAATTATCTAGCTATATGTAGAGTAGGCATGCATGTCTCTGTAGGCATATTTACCTAGAGCATAATGGTGATAAAATTAGGAAGAAGTCAGTGCCTAGCAATTCACATTTGAACCAAGAATGAATCTGCAGGCTTACTGCTGCTTAACAAAGTGCGTAATTTCACTCTTACTCAGAAACTATTTCACAGAAATTGGCATCCTTATTACTAAGTTAATAGAAAAATTCCAGTTGAACTCTACAAGACTTTTTCCTATTACAGTAACATTGCAGAGCTCCATTTAGTAAAAATGAGTGCTTAAACCTTCTGACAATTTCTTCATTGAACTTAAATTCTACTCCAAGAATAACCACTTGTGAGTCTGAAAGAAGATGGGGTTCTTTACGTCTTGAAACACACAGACTAGGGATATCTTCTGGTTGAGCAGTAGCTGTAAATATACAACAGAAGTTCTGTGTACTTGGGAAAGCTTCTGCTCTGAGATGCAATCCTACACCCAGATTCAGTGGGAATTTTGCCACTGAACTGAGTGTGTCTATGGTTTATTCTGACCTTAATCTGCAGATGGCAAATTAATGAAATATAGCCATAACATTAGCATCTCATATCTTCACAGCAGGACAAAAAAGCTGTGGAAGAATTACAGCGTTTCCCTTTTCCAATCAGGACATGAATGCCAGACAACACCTGCTCTGGCATCATCTGAGATCTATACTGCCTTAAATACAGAAGTGCTGAACTCCACAAGAAGAACAAGAATGGCTTAATTACATGTGTTCACTTGATAACAGGATTCTGGCCTGGATGCATTACCAGTCTTCCTGGAAAACTTTTATTTGAGTGCTTGGTTTTCCAGCTTTTGCCTTCATATAAAATAACACTGGTCACTGGAGCTACAATCTCACATATTACCTGTCCAAATAAATTTCTGTCAAAGCACCATTGAAAG
This sequence comes from Balearica regulorum gibbericeps, assembly GCF_011004875.1. Lineage (NCBI taxonomy): Eukaryota > Metazoa > Chordata > Aves > Gruiformes > Gruidae > Balearica > Balearica regulorum. Next base: position 4,590,446 of record NC_046196.1, read on the forward strand.
TTGTAACTACATTCAGATGTGCACATGCGATCTAACTTGGCTGAGGGACTCAAGAATTCAATGGCTTTAAAATATTAGCAGAAATTCATACCACCCCCTTCCCTGTGAACTTGCCTCCTCACACAGCATCCTCAAACTTGATAGCTAACTTATTATAATCAAGATACTCTTTACTTCTTCCAGAGGCAAAATCCTGCCTTTTCTGAAACTAGAAGAGAACAGTAATGACAAAGCGAGTTATTGTCAAGATCTGACTTCCACTGCAAGCATAACTTGTGACTGATATATCCTATTGTTATATTTCTCAAGAAGATCTGCAATATTGTTTAGTCAGTGACATGAAAAATGTGCCCTATAATTTCACAGTTCACAGCCATTCATTGAGTGCTGACATGGTTGAAATCATAATGTGGCATAATATTGTTATGCAGGATAAAGACAGAGGGTCTAATTAAACTCCCCTTAAATGTTACATTCATCCTTATTAATCAAGAATTTGGGATTCTTAAGGTGATATGAAGGGAAGTTAAAATTGGTTTCTATGACTTATTTGATTACATGGAAACACAGATTCTCTATTCTATCATCTATAGCTTTAATATCAACATATTAAGTATGATTTATGCCAACAGAATAGAGCAGATGGAAAATTTCAATAATACAATCTTCTGACAAGTATTGTCAGGAGTGATGAAGACTGGCTTCAGGTAGCTGGATTCCCTGCAAAACTATGAATCACTGGATTGAGAATTCTGGAGACTATGCTTTAGGTAGTCTTTAAGAATTTAATTCAGACACTTCTGCTATTTCAGGGACTAATCAAAGAGAGAGGGTTTAATCTTTTTCTCTCAGGAAAGGGACACTGTTCTTCAGGAGAACTGCCTCATTCAGTCTGGGTGAAAATTTGCTCTCTGCTTTGCCTCCTTTTCTACTAGGAAAGTAAGGAAAAAATAGGTGCTATAGCGTCCTGTTTATGTGCATTAATCTTTCCCCCAAACCTTAACAACTGCTAGGAAGAACGAAGCAGTAAGACAAGATGTTAGCATAGATAAGACAAGGTAAGTATGGGAGTTCCTCCACCTCCTTGCAAGGCAGAAGCCAGCATACCAAAGCTTAGCACCAACTGGTTAGATGGGATTGTCCTTAAGCACTACAAATTGATATACAAAAGCAGACAAGGAGAGAAGAGGCCTACATTTGCACCAACACAGAGAGTATCAGTAAGAAGAGGGCAAAAAGAAACAACGGAGGAGACTTAGAGGTGTTCAATACTAGGAGAAACACCAGAAGCAACTGGGAAATCAGGGACTCCTAGGGAGTCTCCAAGGTGCAAAAAGGGAGGTGTTGACAGGTTGGTTGTAAATTAAGCAAGCCAGGGAATGCCTGTGAGTGATAATAGGACTGAATAACAGACTTTGGGAAGCAGACTATCAACAGCCGTTCACTACTCTGAGGAAAAGAAGGTCCTGTAATAGTATAGCTCCGGTATTGAAGCTGACGGAGGCTTTCCTGAATGGTCAGCATTAGCTGCTGTCCGCAGCTTTTATAGGACCTGGCTTCCAGATTTGGCAGATGCTTTGATTCTCTTGGCACTGAGATTTTACTCCAGTCAGTTATTCTCTTCAGTCTCACCTCAGTAGTTCCCACCAGAGACTTTTGTGTGTTTTTTTGTTGCTTTTGTTTTGTTTTTTGTGTACCAGCTGCTTCCTCCACGTTAATTCAGGCTCAGCGATATACTACCTGCACAGTGCTGGCCAGCTACAAATCGTCTTCTGAACAGGAAAAATGGGGCCTGATTTTACTCTTCAGCCATTATGACCCTTCCAGAGTTACATCAGTGTGGGCACTGGTATGCGAGGAGAATAAAGGAGGCACAGTACCACTCAAGAAACAACTTTGCTTCTTTCCCATCTGGCTGTAGGCCTAAAGCATTTGCTGTATGGGGAAAGAGGGGCTTGTTTACTTTGTCCAGTAAACAAAAAGTGAAAGTCAGTTTGGTCAAACAATGACCAAAAAAAAAAAAAGACAACACATTTTTTCAGTAATTTTTCCCTTCAGATATTAATATTATACTACTAACATATATATCACAGTGATTACCTACATAATAGTATTCACACATTTAAGAAAGAGTTTCAGTAAAAAGACCATTGTGTAGAATACTGTTGAGTTGATGAGTGAGTACCTGCAATTATAGATGATAGTTGTTGTGTAGCATGAGGGAATTGGCCAAATTCTTTCTTTCAGCAGTGATTAAATCTCTCCTTTTCCAGCACTGCTTGCTGGATACCCCAATACATGCAGGTCTCTAGACTTAGTGTTTCTGTGTTCAAAATTTTGCAGGAAAGACGGAAAAAGAAAAACTTTTTGCTTCGAGCAGATTCCCTCTCTACCTGGCTTTACTTCTAACTAAAATAAGAGAAAGGAAAAGAAAAACAATGTGCATTGTCCAATATACAGCAACTTCAGATCTAGAGATGTGCTACAAATTCCCAATGGCTGGGTTCAGACAGGCCATAAATAAAACTGCAGAGCCAACTTGAGATGCTCTCGGGTGTAAGTTAGAGTGAAAAACTCTGGCGCTGCATGCTGAGAGCATGGCTCAGCCATTCATTTATAACAATAGAACTATTCTTCTGTCTGCACAAGGAAAACAAATCTCCTGTTGTTAGGAATCAAAGACAAGTCCTTCAGACTCCAGGAGACATATTTAACAATGACTAAGTGTATTACTTCATAAGCGTTCACTCTTTAAGACTTTCTATCCCTCTCTCATTATACAGTACTTCTGTAAGTGATTGCTGTGTATCCCAAAAAGCAAGTTTATTGACCTTCACCTGCAACAAAAGTGCTTTAAAAAGGCTTGATGTGCAACAAAGTATGCAAAATTGATCCCTTAAGTATTTGTGAGGAATGTGATTTGAAGCCTCATCCTTGTTCAGAGGGGGTTCAGGATCTTGAAAAAATCCTGGCAAGAGACAGGAAAAAGGCTTTTTGAATTGTCTTTGAAATTCATGGCTTATGTATTCACTAGGAGTAAGGGGGGTGATTGGCAGCAAAGACAAGCAACAGAAGTAAACTTGCTTTTTCCAGTGAGTTCTCCTTAGTTTTCTCAAGTATTTGAGATTTGGAAGAAACTCACTGAACTATAAATCCCACTTCGGTGTAGTGTCAGCACTATTTTACAGTTTTTTAGGCAGCCAGTTTTTTTTGACAAAAAGTACGCAGATCATGGTTGCCACCAATATGAGTTTGGAACATTTCCTCTGACTTTCACCAATGCCATAGGCACCGACCCCAAAGTTATGATGATGTAATCTAAAGCAAAATGTGGCCCAGTAGCAAAAATTCCCATTCCCAAAGTCAACAGCCAGTCCGTTGTCCAGTGGCTCTTGGTGAAATGACAAATAAACAAACATGGTCATTTTAATTCAGTGTCTGTTAGGTTCAGGCTTATCATCCCCATGGTCTGATGTTCAAGGGTGACGCCTCATTAATATATACACTTAGTTTGCAGTATAGAAAAATGCACTTCATGTAAAGGAAAACAGAGTCTGTCCACCTTTCAGATAGACCGGTAGCTGTTATTTGGAACTGATGACAATAATAAATATGACTTTGCTCCCATTTCCAGACTAGTAGAGCTATCAAACACACAGCCAGTACAATGCCAGTGCTATAGCACCTGAACATCCAGGCTGTTGGTTAACAGGCAGCTGGGTAGCTGGATGCATCACAGGCTATTCTAATTTGAAATGATTAATCTCAAACAAATGGAGATTTACTGGTTTCATATTTGTGTAATTCCACTAAATTAACGATATGGTGATATAAGGAGACCAGAATCAAATAAAAGGATGTCAACTTCCAAGCAAAAAATTGGCTTTCAAATTTCTGTGGTTGAGACTTCACCGCTAAGACAATGTACGTATGCTTCCAGAAGCCACTTATACTATGTGGGGTCAACTGGATTCAGGGCCAGGTAAAAAAAAGTATACACATAAATATACATCTTATTTACATATATTGCTTCAGATATTTATGACAGTCTTTCATATTCCCATGAAACTCTCTGCAGTTTGGGTTCCATTTCTAAGTTCTCCAGTTTCAAATACTGCATTTTAATTCTGCTTAATGAATTAGATATGCTTTAGAGCTATAATAAACTTTTCTTGTGAAGATATTTCTGAAGCATTCAGTCACATTGCTTACTGAGAATAAATACCACAATAATATATTTGCATAAATAATTTAAAATCCAAGAGCACAGTAGGTAATAAAAATATATTGCCATGATAAACCATGAAACCAGAGAACAACGTCATTTTAATTAAAAATTACAAATACACCACAGTAAACAACTTATTTACATGTAGTTAAAAGTCTAACTATCGAATATCCTGGACTTGTTGAATCCAAAAAAGGGAAAAATACTGAAACCAATCTCTTCACACAGACAAATATTGAGGACTGTAACTGTGTTTAATTAAGATCTACTGTTAATAATGGATTTCAGAGAGTGAGGTTCTTCTTTTAATTTCCCAAGGTAGAAAATGTTATTAAATTTGGCCTTTAACTTCTCATTGACATGTACACTTGAAACTTCTGATTAAAATTTCAGAGGTTGGGAAAAAGCACCCAAAATTAAACTCTTAAATCTGGCACAAAAATACCAATGATCCCTGATTAAGAAATCAAATTTCAGAAACTTCATTACTGTTCTATTAATAAATTGTTGGGTTATAATTAAAAAGGGGCCTGCTGGATTTCCTTCTTTTTTTAGTTCTAAAAAAGTTGGAAATTGTAGAGGGAATTAAATCCTTTAAAAAAATAATAAATAGGTTAATGAATCCAAGAAAGGTAATCCAACTTCAGCAGGTTTCTTTTCTTTCTGGGAATGATCACAGCAGAACAAACATTATTTTCCACCCAAAGGTATGTCTTCAGGAAGAAACACTGGTTCTGTCTGCTCCTCCCTTCCTACAACATCCACAGTCCAAAGCTCACTATATTCATCGCAGACTTTTCATAGGAAATCTTAGATCTGCGTATAGTTGTGAAAGTCAGCGTTAACCTAGTTTTAAACGGGTATAATTTAGAGTAAGATTAAACTTGATGCCTACATTATTTAGCTGGTCAATATGATCATGTGGTTCTCGTTTCCAGGATGATGTTTCTACCTCTATCTTGAGTTTCTTTGAAATGTTAACGTCAGTAGATCAGAGAAGAGCTGATACCATGAAAGTTCACTGCTAATCGTGTGCAGACAAATAGCTAGAGCTCAAGGTACGTGCTTTTGAGTCTTAGAAATACTCAGAGTCATATTTTTTTCAGTGTAATACATTTTTGCCAGCTTGTTTGAGCTCTTAAATGAAATTCCTTCTCAGTCTGCAAAAACACTTCAAGCTGAAGAATAAGAAAGAAAATTGCTTCAAAAGTACAGCTGTCTTTAGGAATTTTTACAAAGTAAGCCACTTTTTTCAAAGAGATAAGTAATTTGAATCTGACTCAGATATGCAACGTTCAAAGAATAAATTCAATATAGATGTGGACAATGGCACAAATGGTTTCTATATACTATTCATGGTTCTTCAAATGCATTTATGATGTTATATCTAGTAGAGTAACTAAATTTCCTGATTACAAATAATCAGTCCCTCCTACAAGTTTTATATAGAAAATTAACTAAAAATACCCCTGCAGTTAGACATGTATCAGTTGTTATAGGTTGAAAATAAAAAAAAAAAACCCAACATTACTAATTCTCTGTTGTTCTTTTGTTTGTATCTGTCTGCATATTTTGAACAGATATGTGCTTTGTTGGGGGTGATGTACATTGTTCCCACAGCACACACAATATGAATCTGGTATTCATTGCCTCCCGCAGACACAAAACATTTCTTGCTCATGATCACTGATATTTAGTGAAATACCTCATTTAAAAGCCTGTATTGTGGCTAGTTGGCCTTTATGTTACCAGTATAATCATAGTAAGGACTCTGATGCTATAATTTATAGCAGCATAGTCTGAGAACCATGTAGTTTGGTGTGCATTCTCTGTAAAAGTCCTGGACGTACGCCCAAACTCTAAACACAAACCTGCCTGTAGGAACTTAAGAGAAAACATTTCGGCCAGATCCAAACTAGTGAATAGCTTTAGCCCTTATACACACAATTTTACACTACCCTTAATTGCAGATGCTGTTCTCATATACTACAGTCTTCCTTTTTCCCTGCTAGTAGCTATATGCTTCAATAATACCTGTCAGTGTTAAATGCATCTTTTAAAAATGCTATTTTATGCTTTCCCATTATTTTAGCAAAAGAACATACAAGTAGTCAAATTAGCCTTTCCTGAATCATTCCACCATTCCCAGATTTCCATTATATCTGCATTATTTTCTTCTAACTTATACAGCCACTTCCTTCTACAAAGTTTCTGTATATGATCGTGGTACATTCCCAGCCCAGTCTAGCTTATTTCTGCTCTTCTTTTCTGCACATACAGGGTAAGAAAAGAAAAAATCTTGCTTTCCAGGTTTTGGCCATGCAGATATGGTAAAACTTCTGGGAAAATTGTATTTAGACTATGAGCTAGTTATAGTCAAGATTTGAGAAGTCCTTTGCAGTCAGCTGTGAGATGTGGTGGACTGCAAAAAGTGTTTAGGTTACTTAGCTGGTCATACACAATACTTCGAGTTTTCAGTGACTCATTGGTATGTCCTATAATTTCAATGTCAATGGAGGTAGGAGAAATTCAGCAACATCAGTAGATCAAGGGGGGAAAACTCAGATAATAGTTTCTGGATTGTTGTTTTTTGATAACTAAATCCTTACATTTTCTTGGCTTTTCTCTTTCAGTATTACCAAATCAACTGTTACTTATCTCCTATGAAAACGCATGAAGTTATGGAGAACTTCAACAATTATGTTTCTTAAACTCAGTCCCAATCCCAAAGAGAATAAATATCTTTTCCCTACAAAAGTCAGGTTCTGAGTAATGCTGCTGAGGGTCATATTGCTGTATCTGACAAGCAATAGAAATTCCATAGGTTTTCCATCCATAGACGCAAATTTGTGTGACCACAGTGAATAAAATCACTGGAATCTTTGGAGCAAAAAATAAAATTAAGACTAAAAATACATTCCATAAATAAATACATTTAGAAAACAAGGAGAATGACATATGCTAAGAATAAACTTGAGATAAACTGATATTGCAATGGCAGAACTCAAAGGTGGTTTTGATAGAGAAAAATGGAAATATTCATACTCCACTAACAAGGTATTTTTGAGGTGATGTAAAGAATTGAGATTTTTAATTATCTGCCTTGCCTTTTTCCTCCTTGGAGACGAGCACACTCACCTGCTTAAATTCACCTTCGCATCATTCGAATCCAAGGCTGTCAGTGCGGTCCTTTGCAATGGCATGTTTACCAATATTTGTTACTGACAGAGAACATCTTCAAGATCAGTAGCTTTATTTTTTTGTAGCACAGTACACATGTCAAAATTTCTTTAAGTAGTACACGATCACTGCTAAATAACCCTGTGATAGTAGAGAAATCTACCTCTATGGTATAGATTGACAGTGCTCATTGTTCAGGTAAAGCTTTGAAGTCATTCTCACAAACATGTTTATGCCCTTCTATATACATTCATGTCTAGGGGAAATTAGACTCACAAGTAAGAACAAAAAATTAAACACAGAGGTAGATTTTCGCTGTAGTGCCTAACCTTCAGTTCTCAAAGGCTGAGAAAAGTTGTCTGGAAAGTCAATTTAGTATGAGAGAAGAAAGCGGTTGATCTTTCATTTTTCAACAAATCTCAAAACAAAAGATCAGACCAGGTGGGTCAAAATATATCATGATGGCACCACTTAATACCTAGGTTTGCTCCTTGCAACATGGCACATGTGGGATTATATTATCATAGCACAGAAATAATAATTTACTTTTGTCTATCTGGGCAAGGCCAAGTCGTAGCCAACTGTAGCTTCAATGTTTCACTGGGAAATGTTTTGTCAGCCCTTGAACGTGGATGGACAGTCATTACTTCACTGAGGGACATTATAAATGATCATAAACTGACAAATCATATGTAAACCAGATAAATTATTTTTATACACATTTTCAATTTTTACACGTTTTCTCTGGCTCTCACAAAGGAAGAGGAATAAACAAGCAGGTTAAAAGTAATTTTGAAACACTGTGCAAAGGTATGTCTATTGCTCCTGGCATTTGATTGTTCTACTGCAGTAATCTCATGGCCTGGAAAACTACTGCCCCCTGTCTAATGCAGCTCTTTCTTTTCATTATACTGAATCTCTTCAGTGCAGGGAAAAAAAAAATAATTGCCACTTATTATTATGTAGAGCCCAAACAACTTTAATTTAATTCTGTACTGGCAGGCAAATTCATGGGCACAAAAGACACACTCGCTTCCTGATGGATGAAAATTAGAGGGTACTGCACTCACCTGATAGTCTGATGCTGCAAAGTATCTGGATCAGTGGCATTTACCGTTAACACGACACTGCCAATAGGGATGTTTTCTTGTTTTGTCACTGTCATTGGGTTTGGGTGGAAAACTGGGCCTTCATTCACATCCTCAACAGTAATCTGAACTGTTGCCGTGGAACTGGGGCCATAGGCTATGTCTGGAATCAGAGGGTCTTCATTTTCTACTTTGATCAGCAGCGTGTGAAATGCCGAAATCTCGTAGTCTAAAGGCTGTAAAACACATCACAAAATCAGAGTGCAAGGTGCAAAAACAGTACTTAACCCTTTTTCCTTGTACCCCATTGCAAACTTGCAGAGGATAGAATTAGCCAGACAGGGACAGCAGCATTCACCGCATCTGATCAGAGTTTCGCATGAGACACAATGCTAGTTATAAAGTGCATTGAAGACAATGAACATAATGGACTTGATGAAAGATGGAGATGTCCCTCTGTCCAAGAGCATATACTTTTTTGCTATACCTCATACATATAGTTTAATTCTCATATACACATACTTATTTATGATGTAATATGCATTTAGCAAACAAATCAGTCATAATTAGTAGCTTCTTATGATAAGTAACATAAGGCTATTTTCTCAACTCCTACCTTGAAATCAAAAGCACCACCATGGAAATACATGCCATTTATCCTAAAATTGAAAATGCCTCTTCTGAAGTCAAACAGAGAAAATTCTGGTACAGGCAGCAACCAAGGCTATTCTCTTTTTTTTTTAAAGTGTGAGACAGAGGATTATCTTCATACAAAGACAACAAATAAATTTTTTCATGAGACTTTAGAAATGTGGGACCCAAGACAGCTCTCCAGTTCAGTCTGAAGCCACATCCTCTACTTCCCTGGTATTTGCATCTATGTTCTCTAACTTAGAACAAAATGTGGCCCTTGAATTCTAATTGTACCCTCAGTCACAAACAGAACTGTGTTGTAAAGTCTCACTATTAATTGTGATGCTTACTGCAAAACTAGCTGCTGTTTAAGCACAATGGCAATATAGTTAGCAACAGTCAGGTCCTTACGGCTAAAGCAGTAAGCCTACTGTGACAGCAGAAAGGGTTATACGTATCGTTTGGACAAGGGCTGATAGCCAACTATATATTTTTGAGTAACTTATCCTTGGTGTGCCTTCTCTTACGCAGTGAATTCAGTGGGTGGACCTTACACTAATAATACAGTACAACAGGCAATTGTTCTTACTTTGACAACTGAGAGCATTCCCTCATTGGTCTGGGGATTGGTATGGATTTCAAAACTCTGCCCTGGATTTCCATTAATAATGGTGTAGACAGCTCTCCACGCTCCAGTTGCTGGGTCATCTCGGTCACCAACGGTTAAGTTTACTATTACACCTGTGACTCCCTCCTTTACTGTGGCTTGAAACTAGGAAAAAAAAAACAAAAACCCAACAGAGAGGAAATTGTTACTATTTGCAATTAATGACCACACACACATGCAAAATAGCCAAGCCAGCATTAATTATTCACCATGACAGGAGAAAGATGTAATCCTTGACTGAAACTGAATGTTATAGGCTCTAAATAATACATTCTCCCTCATGAAACAGAAGGTAGCACATTACAGCTGCTCTCCATTTAACAGGTGACAGATAAGCAGCAATGCGATAGGAATCAAGCTTTGGAAGATTCTGATCACAAGACAACAGTTCATCTCATATTACTGGAGAAGTGAATCCTGAAAATATATACGGTGTTGAAGAGGTGCATATGCTATCAGAACGGGAACTATACTCATAGCTAAGCAGAAAAGGAAACTAATACAGCCCATTCTTGCCCTCGAATGTACTGTTGTATACAAATAATCCAGTTTTGCATTTCAGACTATTATTTTTTATGAATTACCCCACCCATATTAATTTTTCACTACACTGTTATCAATACATAAAACATTTTTCACAAAAAGTGTTCCCATACTGTTTTTTGGAGGGGTTGCTCTAACAGACTCAAAAATAATTGGACCTCATGCTGCCACTTGGTCTGCATAACTAAAAGTCAGCGTTACTTTCTTTTTTCAGTGGAAGAATTTTTTATGACCTTGTGCAATTTGTTGCACTGCTGTACTATTCAGCTAGTCAAGCCCTATGAGAAAACTCTAATTTAATATCCAGTCAAACAGTGTATAACATCATTCTTATTTATGTAGGAAAAACATTAAGCAATCCATTGGAAAAGCTTGTAAGGGTCAGACCTAATAATACTCCTCACCTTTCAAGTACTTGAGGCTGACGTGCTAAAAGCACCGTATATAAGAGTGATAAGATAATACCTGCTTTATAGGTGGATAAACCAGAATGATAACATACTTAATCCTGAGAAGTGCTGAACATCAGCAGTACCATTATAGATCATTAGGAAATCTTAGCATTTCTGGGGATTAAGCCTTCAAAAGTCCAAAATTACAAACTTTAATGACACAAATAGGCTTTGCTGTACGTGCACGGCTTAAAAGCTACATCGTCGGTGACAATATATCACTCAAGGGCAAAAATCACCCAAGTGGCTTCAAGACCTGAATAGACTAAATGTCTTTTATTCTGTCTTATGACACATGAAGTCATAACACTACAGAAGATTTTGTGAGAATACTGAACCCAGAAAATGGCATTTTATTAATATATAGATTTCACAACCTGGACAAATAGTAGGTAAAATGGATTTCGTCATAGTAAAATACAAAGGAGACAACTATGTCTTTTCCTGTGTTCAGTTATCCTTTGTTACATTTCTTCCAATAGATTTGACTTATGTTTCTAAACCCTTTTTCAATTTAGCTGTGTAATTTGAGTGTATGCATTCGGTTCAAGCTTTCCAGCCTCAAACCTGATTTTATAAAAGGATGACATTAATGATTGCCTATTTCTATCTTCTTTGGTATATTTAACAATGAATTTAAAGATTCTTTTGATTTTGTTAGTTAATATGTAACAGGTTGTGACTGAGCTTTGTTTCAGACACATCATTAAGCTCATTTGCAGTTTAATTAACTCTAAACGATGATATAACAATATTTTCGCTTGCTTTGAAACAAATAAAAAGAAAAGCTCTATTAAGAATCTTGGAAATAACAGAGGAATGATTACCAAGACTGTATTCCTTCCTGCTCAGCAAAATGCTGTCACTGGAAAGCACACTTGGACACCTCTTACTCTAATTGAAAATAAGCGATTAGCATGATTAATATTTTTGTATCATTTCATATTGTCTCAGCTTGAGTGTGTGTAAAATGAGACATCAGAACCATAAGGGCCACAATTTTTCCCAACAAGCGTTCAGTACCAAACAATTCCTATTTAGTAATGTAAAAGGTGACTAGACTTCAAGGAACCTAATCCTAAAGAATCTATTCGATTTGACTAGGCGTCTGCTCCTAATTCATATTGATCCTTCTGAAAAATCTTTTCCTTAATCCACTAGTCTGATTCAATTAAAGGTTCAACTCTCCCTGGATCACCCTGGGAACAGTAAGACCCGTTAGGGTAAAATATTTAAAGATCTAGCTATTTTATTCAGATACATAATTGTGAAGCCAGCGAAATAAATTTATTATGCTTACCCCACCAGTGTCAGACTATGATGGAAAAGGTTGCCATGATATGCCAGCTAGTTCGAAAAACACTGAATGTCAGTTTAAGGATATCCAATTCAAGGATATCTCAGCAGGGGTTGGCTTTCTTCTGCATTCCTATTTTCTCCTTATTTAGGAAGGGCTCTCAGTAGCTTCAATTGCTATGAGTTAGTAGTGCAGAAATGGCACATAGACTTGCTGGGGGCATAAAACTGACACCTACAGATCAAGGAAATGACAATGTCTACAGCCAAAGGCTGTGCCAAGCCAAATAATTCCAAGCAGAGTGGTACGCTCACCCCTAGCATTCTTTGCATTTTAGAAATGACCATATAAACACAGAGGGTATTTGAAGCTGTCTGGAATATTACACTAAAATCTGCTCAAGATGGATGAAAAAAGCAGAATGATCAAATCACAGAAGTTGTCACATGGGTCTACTATAAATTTATAACTTGAAAAGTGTAATAAATCACAGATTTGTAATTGCAAAAGGCAAATATCTATTGTGAAATAGAGGCACAGAAAAATATAGTGTATATTATCTAGAAGGTGATAAGGTGACTCTTTTACCTGTTCAGTCACCTTTATATAAAGAATAGAATTCCCAGTATTTAGAAAAATCTGTTATATTTATACTGGGTACCTTAAAAAAAAAAAAAGGGGGGGGGGAATTTAAAAACTATGAAAGGACAAAAATAGGAATTAGATTTGCAAATAGAGAAAACATAACCACAGGTTCATCGTATTTCAAAATGAAAGGTTTACATTCTCAAAACACAGCACTTAACTGGGCAAGTCTGATCGGGTGCTCTAAAATAAAACCCCATAGTGGCTAACACAAATAATTGGATCACAAGTTAATTGATTTTACTCTTTTTAAATATCTGCACATCCCTTAAGTACCACTATAAATTAAGAACAAAATAGATGAGTTCAGTACTTTATTTAAACTGCTATCATCTAGACCCATATTAAAAATACTAACTTAGAAGGCAAATACCCTGTGCCAGAGTTACATTTGGTTGGAAGGAGCTATGTTCATTTACTACAACTAAGCTTTGAATACCTAAGGCTAACTTGCTCTGTAGAGTGAGATGCCATATTGTCATTTATTGTGTTTGTCATGCATACAGCCTAGAAATTCTAGTCATTCTGTCATATTCAGAGTTTTATCAACACAGGAGGGGAAAAAAGACCTGATTCCCCTTTTTCTGCGCCCGAAATCTTATTAAAAAACTACAGAAAAAACAGACAACAGACTGATAGCAACTTAGAAGGAAAAAATGAGTCAACAGTGGCCAGTGGTCTACCCTTAATAATAATTTTTTTGTAGACAAATGAGACTTTTAATGGGGAACTGAAAGACATGAAGGAAATATCATGATGGATATAGATGAAGAGTTCCTCCAAGAGTGTGAGGGTAGCTTGTGAGGAAGCACAAATAGACTTGAAAATGTAATACATGAGAAATGTTTGGTGTCATGACAGACTGATGGGAAGTAGAGACCGACCACTGGACATTCTTTTGAGAGATCCCAAAGATGGTTCCACTAGGCATGGAGGTCCGTGAGAGTGCAAACAGGCAATTTATATTTCTTACAACAAAGGAGTCAGTAAAGGCATGGAAATGGTACCTAACCTCTATGAAAACTGGATTCTTATCTGACAGCCTTATTTAAAGTTTCTGTAGTAAGTGAGGTTTTATTTACTGGCTTCCCAGAGCACAGAGGAACAAATGAACTCAACTGCATCAGAATCACCTGAACGTCTACTGTCCAGCAACAGCATGAGCACACAGTAATAACCTTAATACCTTTATGAAGCTACCAAAAAACTGTCTCAGAGTGGAGTATCGATATACCCAAATTAAAGAGCTGCCACAAGCAGCAAACACAATGCAAGAGAAACGTGTCTGGGATCGGTGATCACTACCCTATGGCTCATTAAGATTCTGCATGCTGTGATTCCCAGGCAAGAACAAACAAATTAAAACTGCATGTCAGTTTGCATTTATCAGCGCGACATTCCAGTTGAAGGTATTCTGTGCTACTATCATGTGTTTGTTTCCCCTTCTATATATCATAAAAGATGAGAAATAATGGGATATATTAATTCACATGTCTCTACTAGAAATTCCCCAGGGAAATTGTATTATTGTACTTGTCCTCCTCTACTGAAGTCCACGGCTTTTGCAAACATATTTTGTCTATCTACTTTCTTGAAAACACGAAGACAAGCTTATACAATCTCTTGCAATCTGCTTGCTCTTTGTCTGTGTCTTTTACTTTGCGCTCTGTCATTCAGCATGTGAGCACCTGAGTGGCCAATATTTATTTGCTAAGGAAACAACGTATTTTCCATAGTTCTGTACCTGGAATATCTCCAAGGACAAGTGGATTTTCAAAGTGATCACAAAGGTTTGCATTCCTAAGCAATCAGCAATGAGAATCTCACAAATGCCAGTAATGGTCATTTCGTGTGGAATTCACTGGGACACAAAGCCCAGCTTGCCAGCTAACGATAAACCAAGTAATCTGGTGCTTGGAGCTCATCAGACTTCACAAACTAGGCAGGTGAAATACTAGATGAAAATATTATCATAACATTTGTGCATCGAACAAAGTGATACTGACGATTCTTCAGTCACCTTTCATCTCAGCACAACAGCCAGACATGCTGGCCTGCTATCAGGGGGCCCTGGCAGGCTGAAAAACAGGACCTGACCAACCGCAGCTTATACCGAACTCTCCATGAGCAATTTAATGGCCAATTTTGTGGTCAGGGCAAATTGAAACTTGGTATTACATTCTCCCTAATCTCTTCTACAGATTTTGAAGGTATTTTCCCTCTTAAAACTGTGCATAGCCTTTACTATATGGACACAAATAGTTGCTGTATTTCACTACTATTAATGCAATGGATTACGTTGATATAAGTTGTGCACGAAGCAACACATGAAGCACTTTGGAAACCATTTAGATGAAAGAAACTATGTAAATATAAAGCATTATTGCAGTATGACAAGGATTTGACAGTGTAAGTAGATGCAAAACACAAATCAAAGCTATGAATCACCTAAACGGTCATTAGTAATTGTCATTGTCTTACTGCCATAATACTGGCTCATAGGCACTATATTATTTCTTAACTTAAAGTGTTTCTTTCAGCTTATTCTATGTTTTTTCTAAGTACATAATATTCTTCCATCTCCCTAGTAAAATTACAGAAAGAATTCAATTATAGCTTAGAAAATTTTTTCTGAACATATTAAATTGACCATAATAATTTTGGATGCATTTTCACCTTTGACTTTTGAATGAATTTCACAGGCTATATATTGTAAATGCCTTGTGATCTTTCAAGGCACACACCAGTAACTTTACAAAATAAACGTACTGCTCAATAATGAAAGACTGAATGAATATTTTTGTCCACTATGTGCTGCAGCCTGCAACAACAGCAACAAATCCAAAAGATTAATTAGCTACATGGAAAGCCAAAGATTAAATTCTGCTCTCTGTAACATGGCTGCAACTTCTGCAGGCTCTATAAATTTGTATCTTTTTATCGAAAAACACAAAGATGCTTAATATCACTGATACTAATCCCAAATGATCAACAAAAGGCAAGTTTCAACATGACTTTATCTTGTTTTGCTACTCATCAGTCTGCTTGGAAAAGTACTGCTAAGGAGTGCTAGTAATGCAACAAACAAACAAGAAAGTATTAATCAGGCTGTTTCCCCGTGCTGCATGTACAAGTCCCTCTGGGAGCAGTTTTCTGTTGTGATGAAGCCAAGCTGTCTCTGAGATTCAGTGGGACCACCTCAACAACTCTTTAGGTATTAGGATTCATGATTGAGTAGGGCAGGGACAGAACACAAAAATAACAGGGTGAGATGGATGGATGGATGGATGGATGGATGGATGGATGGATAACCTGCTGGGTGCTGCAAGAGTTGACTGTAAAGTTGCCAGAGCAGCAATGTGAAGAGTACTTCTATCTCTTTTGCAGACATCACGAATCTCAGAAAACTTTGGAAGATCTACAAGAGTAAGATCCTCATAAGTTTCACAAATGAATTTAAAGAGCTTTCCTTTCTGTTTCTTTCCCACAGCAGTGCTGAAACTCCATTCAGAGCTGATGATGTACTCCTATCCTCTCATTTACGTGCTTGCAGAAGACTGAAAAGCCATTCAGGGACTGTAAATAAGTGATGGTGAAGGATACTTGAAAATAGCCACTTTTTGGAATCATTTTGAAGACTTTTGTTTACACTAGACTTTGACACTTTCTCAGCTCATGGCCTCACTGAGTGAAGGTAAAAATATAATTGTAACATGTATTAATCATATGTTGAATGCCAACTTCAAAGTCTGTTACCTCCAGGGTACACATCAAATGTAGTACAGTTGTCTGAAGATTCAGAAAGAAGACAAGCATACCCTCTTTTTTTCAAGAGTATATAAATAATTTAGAAAGAATTCATTCTTTTTTTTTTTTTTTCCCCCACTTTTCCACCTATAAATGCAAGGTGCATTCAATTATTTTCAGAATAAATCAAGTACCCATAAATACACTTCTAGAATGATGGTCGTATCATAGAAAAATAAATACTCTTTCTCCAGGTGGACAGAGGACAGCGAAAGGTCACTATAATATTTACTACACTTAAGGTACTTTCGAGAAAAACACAAAGAAATAATGATGTTATTTTCTTATCTATCAACAATTCTTTCCCCTCAGGTAGAACAAACCTTATGTTTAAAACAACAGCATCCTAGAAAATGATGATCTGACCGAGCCTGAAAAAGCAAACTACACCTATTCACCTGTTACAGCATCAGCGTTGCCTAGGGACCAGGGAGATATCTGCTTTTCACATTTATGAGACCACTTGCACTGTATTCAGCCAACCCAGCTACGTATTATTTCTTCCTCAGTGCACTTCCCATCAAGAGCAGTGTTAAGCCTATCTTCTTTCTAAGATGCTGGATGTCTTATTTAAATAGAATGAACTTTAAATACAATAGACTTAGCTGGATTCTTCTTTCTTTTCTATCCACTGCATTTTAGGAGCAGAAAGGTTTCACAGGCTTTTCCCCCCATCAATCCACACAGTTCTCTCTTATGCTAATGACAGTCACGAGCAAAGGGAAGGAGGCCTTGTTAAACGCTCCTCTCATTTTTAGCAGAGGCTTTTTCATACTCAAACCAACTTTTCTGATGCTGAAGATTAACATCTGAACATATATGGCTGGGCTTACCGATACCATCTTACTAATAGACAAAAGTGTGGAAGCCACATACTCATGTTACAATGAATTTATGCAAACTCTCCTATGCCACTAAGACTGCTTGACATGCCAGTCCCAGTTACAGGTGGGATTCGTTTGCTCCATGAGTCAGAACAGTAAGCAAGAAATTCCTACTACTGGGTTCCCAGACTGTCACTTTTGGAGGTTCATCTGGACACGGAATGGGTTCAGAAAAGATGTCCGCTGAAGTTGCTACCTGTACCATTTAGGCTCCTTAACAGCAGGACAGATGAGTTCACTCCTCTCTGAACATCAAAGTGGTAGATAAAAGGGGAATTTTCTCACAAGAGAAACATTATTTTATAGCATTAACTGTAACATGCATAAGCAGAGACCAGTCTATTTGCTAGAAGGCCTGGGAGATTTAGAGGAATGAAGGAGAAACTACGCTAGTGGGCTTCGTCTCCTCCTAGGTATGAATAAATGCAACGTGGCTTCTGTTCGGATGGGGACAGGGCTGAGCAGTGACAAGACCTTCAGTAGATGAAAGCTACTGATGGATGTTAAACTATTGTCATGTTAATGTTTAGGGAGTAAAGGGCATTTCGTGACTTCTCTTTAGGAATGTAACTTCCAGGATTTCTTTTCCTACATGTATGAAAACTATACTTTAGTGCTATACAAAATCAAACTAATGGAAGAAGCT
The DNA here is from genome assembly GCF_011004875.1 of Balearica regulorum gibbericeps. Classification (NCBI taxonomy): domain Eukaryota; kingdom Metazoa; phylum Chordata; class Aves; order Gruiformes; family Gruidae; genus Balearica; species Balearica regulorum. Next base: position 4,608,516 of record NC_046196.1, read on the forward strand.
AAAAAAAAAAAAAAAAAAAAAAAAAGACTGCTTCCTTCTAAATAGGTCAATGAACAAAAATTTCCTAGCTAAAATTCTAGAGGGATCTTGTTCATCTGTATAACTACTACTACAGTTACGAATGAATGTTCTGTGAAATTTTAATTTTGTGATTTATTACATTTTTATTTTTTAACACAATTCTTTTCAGTCCCCTATTCTATTATTTGAGGACTTAGCAATGAATAAGATATATCCTGAATACTTTACCAAACATGCCCTTAGAACTGACATGAGCTATGACTGCACACAGATTTGATGGAAAAATTAAATGCCAAGAAATCCATTCTGACAACCAAGGGTTTATACATGTCTTGATGGGGAAAAAGAAAAATAAAAAATAAAAAGCCCTTTAGGACGATGCGCTTAATATTCAGGAAATCATTACCTAAAATGATGTAACCTGTTCTGGGAGTAATTTTTCTGTGTGTTTCTCCTGCCTTACATGAGCACCAAATAGAAAAAGCATTCACAGTTTTTTGAATGCACATAGTCTAAGAGAAGTGAATTCTGTAATACTGTCGGCTGTTTTAAATATTTGATCATGCACATTTTGAATAGTCATCTCCAGTGACACCACATCAATACTGACAACTTGAAGTTGAGCACAATTTTCTGAAAAAGCACCAATTCTGGATTTAAAGAACCTAAGTGATAAGCATATTATTAAATTCTTTGGCAATCAGTTTCGATGGTTATTTGCTCTCTATTTAAAATTATGATAATGATTACCTCTCAAACTGTGTATAAATAAGGAGATAAAAAATTAGTCTATCAAGCTCATATATATAGACACCAACTTCATAGCGACTGTCACAATGTTTTGGAACACAGTTAGTTCAAGATCAGGTTTCAAATGTAGGTTAAATACAATTTGATTATTGAATGGTAGATGGAACTGAGTCACAATTTAGCAGTCTTTCCAAATAAGATTGCACTAAAGAAATCACAGATTAACAGGGGGCTTTTCAAATCCTTTAAACACTTTTCAGAGCATTGTGAAAACACTCTATTTTGGTACTTTAATATTGCAAGACTGAACCATGTTCTTACCAGGTTAAGAAGCCAACATGTCTTTGCAGAGAGGTGGAAATTACAATGTAAATGAGATTTTCTCAATGGCAGAATCTTTGGGCTCTTTGATAAAAAGAAGCATATGCATCCAATGAGAAATCTTGCTTTTTCTGCCTGAGAGGACACTGTTTCCAAAGAAGAGAGTTATTCACTGTGCCAGTTTACAGCTGATCACAACCCATGCTGCCAAACAACAGATGTTTTGACAGTGGTTAAACTTCTTCGCATGGTCTTTGGTGAGCAGTGCCTAGCAGCACCACTCAACGCATTCAAAGCAACCTGTATCTCTAGAATATTTTAGCAATGAATTTTATCAATTCCCCAAACTTCTGGCATTTTAGGTTGTGCCAAGTGATGGGGATGAGATGCCCTAGATTTACAAGTACCTCCAGCTGAGAGCTGTCTGAAGTTAGCCCAGTTTGAAAAGTCTTTTTTGGAAGCAGATAAGAACTCTGCAAGGTTTCACACTGTTCCAGTGGAGGCAGGAGGTACAGATGGAAGTTTACAGGCAGTATTATCTGCAGTGATACAGAATTTGTCTGAATTTTAAAACTGAAATCTCTAGCCAGTATTTTGTTTTCTGTGGAAAACTGGGTGGGGAGAGGAGAGTTTAGACTGAATGTTCCATATTTCAATCCATCTGAACACAGTAAGTCTTCCAAGTCTGCCGACAAAGTGATGAATGAAGTCTACTTCATGTAGTTTCTTCTACTGAATACACATGATTTTTTTTTCTCAAATTGTCTAGCCCACATCCTGTTTGCAGAACATTCATTAAGCTGTATCAGAAAGTTGTGATACAAGAAGAATCATTTAGAGATCATAGACATAGGCGAACTTTTACAATTAATTAATCTCTTTCCTTTTCTGTTTTCCTCCCATAGCAGAAAAATCTTTATCATATCTTGAACACCAGGTAAGCACAGTGCTCTCATTACCCTGACAGGCAACAACGAGGTCCTGGGGTCTCCAACCCTATCAGCACAGAAAAATTCTTTTCCCAAGGTCAAGAAAAAGAATAATAGAAATAAATGCAACCTATCTGAAAAATTACTATGGAGTGATCTGAGCCTCCCCATATAGCAATGTGATGGGAGGTTTCAAGAGGCAGTTTGAGAGGAGTTCACTTGCAGCTGGGGTGGCCTGCTTTGAAAACACACGAGATTTAACCGTATATTGAGACATACAGTGCTGAACAGTGATTGAAGCATGGAAAAACAGACGTATGGTTTGGCATTGCACAGATGTGGGAAAGGTCAGGAAAAAAGCAAAGATATGCTAAATGGTTGTATTGCTTTGTGCTTTAAGGATACCCATGGTCTCCATCTCCCACTGCCCACCTCCTTTTGCCAATGCTCATTTTGTCTTTTCTTGAAAGAAAAATATTTGTAATAAAGGAAAATGAAACATTCCTTTTGTAAGTGCCCATTCTGTGCTTATTTCCTGTCTAGAATGTCACAGAGGGAACATTCAGGGCCCTTTCATTTTCTCACCTGTGATTTATGCTTTCCTAACCATACATTCACTGCACGCACAGCCATCTTGAACACAAACACTGTTGCAGCCTCAGCTGGATATGTTTTGCTGTAAATAGGTAAATATCCATTTGGTCCTTTTTAATAATAAGAAGGATAAAGAATGAACTAAGGGATTTTTAAATATCCTGTTACTGAATTCTCTCTAAGCTATTCGGATGACATCAATGACTACAAGTTTGATGGCGGTGCTCCTCGGTTTATGTGTCTGAGCTCCAAGGATAAGGAGGGAGGTCAAGACAGGCCAAGGCACTACACTTGTGCTTTGGACAGAAAGATGTGCATGCCCACCATGAAGTCTACAGCCTGTCAGACCTACCTTGTATGGCCTGCAGAGATTACCTGAACATCAACAGCAAATGTGGCCAGTCCCAGTGGCACATCATGCTTATTGTGCTTGTGAAGACCATCACTGTAATATGTTCATGGAAGGTGAAAAGCATCATGCCTAGCACAAATGTACTTCTTGGTCCATCTGGGTAGGAGCAGCAAAGTCCAATGCACCTACACAGCAAGTAATCACTAGAGCTGACTCTTGCTGGGACATCCAGAAGTCACACAATTCCTTCATCCTTGTCACAGCTAATGCTGTGGTATGCTTGGAAATCCTTGAGCAGCAGTTTAACTCCTCCAATTCCAAGCAGACCAAATTTCTAATACAAATAAAGGCAATTCCCAGGAAATACAGGTGACACCAATAAGATAAATAAGCATTTGGTACTATCTTGGTTTATATCAAAAAAGCTTTTCCATGGGGTTGAATGCTTATTAAATCAGGACCTGTATGAAGAAAATTAGTTTATTAAGCAACTGTGCTATTCCTCTCTCTCAAGACTGCTTTCCCTTCTTCTGTTGCAAATTTCTACATAATATGCTAATACATCTGCATCAAAATTGCCACACTGAACTCTTCCCAAGGAGAGCAAGCAAGTACACCAGCAATTAATTGGATCCTAAACCACATTTCTAGATACAGATTTTTCAACTGAGCTTGCCAGTTCAAGGGGAAATCATGTTAAGGGACAATAAATACCACTTTATTTCTATACACAGCAGTATGATATACTGTAAGCGGCCACCCTTTCTCCCCTTGGAAGGGAGAAAAATGCTGCGCTTGCAGGTAGCTTATACTATATACTATTTCTTGCTTCTGAGTAAGCTCATAATTAGAGTAGAAACATGAGGAACAATTTCAATGGAGCTGTAAACTCCAGCAGGAGGAAAAATCTATTTGATGTTAGAACAAAATATTTTTTAATCTGGCTAATGCTACTTTTGCGCTGATGCTGATCATTACATATATTGCAAAACTGTGGGACATTCCAAAGCGTTGATACCTGACTTCACTTGCTAGAAAAGCAATCACTTTCAGATATTCAGCTTGGTGATTAATATGCAGACACCTAATTTTTAGTGAATTAAACCATGTTGTATCAATTTGGTGGTCTTTAGGATTTATAATCAAACCCTGATGACATCTGATTAATGCCAGCATTGATTCCCTGAACCTTACAATATTCTTGTTCCTTTGGAGCTCAGATCACGGCAGGCTGATTACCCCCCTGATTATCCTGAGTAACTGGGGTCAGAGGTTAGCTAGCACCACAGAACACATTTAATTCAATCAATTCAGTTAGTGAAGCGGTTGGGAAAAAAATTACTCCAATTGCTGTAACACTGCATTAGAAAATTTGCCCAGGATTTCTGTGCTCCAACTGATGAGTATTTTTGCTTAATTTCTCATTTAATATTCTGCTGGGGTTTGCAACTTCAATTACTTGTGATATTTTCACTCATGAAGTCAGGGGCATGGAGCTTGGAGGGGGACAGGAAAACAAGCAGAAGAAGAGCTGCCTGTATTAAGCTGTATAATAACCTCTTCTCACAGATGTGCACACGCACACTTTCATAACTCAGTTGTGGTTTTCCTGGTTACACACACTAGTGGTGGCTCAGAAAAGTCCTCCATTTGTCCCTTTTGCCACTGCCAGATTTTAGCTCTTTTCCTTTTGGTAGATGTTCAGTATTGTTTAGCCAAGTATTACTTCATTTGTCTTATAAGCAAAGAGACTTTGATCACTTGTGATACACTGCAGTCCTACATTCAGACAGCCCAGCATCCTTGTGTGTGCTCAGACGGAGTTTGGGGGAGGTCATTAAAGATACTGGCACCATACTTCAGTCACCACAGCAAGTACTATGTCTGGGATGAGATATCAAAAAGAACCTCTTACTACTGCCTGAAACTTCAAGGCACTTCTGCCATGAATACGAACGCCCAGCAGCTCAGTTTGACTCCTGCTAGTTAGTTTTGCATTGTTATATAAACAATCCTGAATCTGTTGATATACAGATATTCTTTATTGTGAGTGCTGAGGCTACTGCCACAGCCACTGACTCTGCCTTTTGACCCCAAGATGTGTTGGTTATCAGAGTTTCAGAGGACTAACGATGATGGAGAGCTTCCGTTACACTTCAAAATGAGTCAGTGCACAACACACACTCACCTCCAATCAAGACACGGGGCCAAAGTTGCACAAAGTCTGCACCAGCCACGATACTTAAACTTTCTGCTACGTATGGGACCCAAGTGCTGTCCCAATCGTTAAGTGCTAACTGCAGCCTAGAAAACACAGAATGATACAGTAACCGTGTAGCTCTGTAATATGGTACTGCCACTGCTAGCAACTGGCCATGGTTTGAGTTTGCAAGGCCTCAAACCTCAGGACGGAAGTTTGTCAGGCTTGCTCTACCTGAACTTTCCTTGACCTGCCTGCAGCTTTGTTTTACTTGGTTTTCTGTAAAAGTATTTGGTTAATTTATTTTTGCTCTTTTATCTTTGTACAGTACCACCAAAGTTTCATAACTCTCACATGATGACGTAGTACAGAGAAATAGAGGCCTTGTGTGACAAAAGAGGCCTTGAGAAGTGGTGGCACGGGATGCAGTACAGAGAAGTGCAGCCACGGGATAACAAAACATGAAGCACAGACTTGACAGCGGAGACCCCACGGCTATAAACACCTCACCAATGTTCAGCTAAAGAAATGCAGACCTGGAGCTGGACAAAACTGATTTTAGGGGCAACAAAGTATCTAAAAAATGTAAAAGGCATCATATATTTGGAGGTAATGTGGAGCTTCAGACTAATGAAGAAAAAGAAACATGTAAAAGCCTGTTAGCAAATGCATAAAATGACCCCAAATGATCCCAAAGGGAGGAAGAAGAAATGATCAACATGAGCATCACGCTTGTCCTGGCAACGGACTCCAGGTGCTGACAACCTGCCATAACACCCCTACCACAAACACTGGAATGAAACCACCAACTTTATGACGCAGAGGAACCAGGAAATGGTGAGCATAACAGCAGGAAAAGGGGTAGAAGCTAAAGAAGGATGTGTGCAATGATTTTATAACTGTCATGTTATCATTATTGAAAATTTTTCTGAATAGAAGAATTTTTTTTTACAGTAATTCAATCTGGATTAATAATGATTCTTGGATTAGAATGGACTTGGATTAGTTTTCAGTTTTACTAACAATATATTCTTGGCTTTATATATAAGGTGGGCTTTCCCTTTGCCCATCAACAAGATTTTGAGTGCAACACAACACCACCAGGGTTAGCCATTTATTTGCAATGCTTCTTTAGAAATTAAAGCAACATTCCTGAGTAGGATTCTTTAATAAAGGAAATGAAGTCTTACACCTCCATTTTCCCTGCAAGCAGCAGAAAGCTGCAATTTAATCTTCTGTTTGCCCACGGAGAGGATCCATTTTCTATGTGTTCCTTTGGGGTTCTTTGGAATGAAAAAATGCTATATGGTTATAAAACATTCTCTTAATGAAACTCGCTCTGAACTAACTCTGGAATTGATGAATCTTCTTCTAAGCCCCTGTGTACATTTGCCCATGGCACAAAGTCTGACACAGCTGTCAGACTCCCTTACTTTAAGAGAAACCCAAAATAGGAACTGCAGGATAATTGCAGGTCAGAAGTTAGGTGTATTAGCAGAAGGATGTGACGATCACAGTGTGCCTAAATGGAACATAAAGCTCCCTATCCAGTGCTTATAGACTCTCATTTGTGTATGAAAAATCCTCAGCCTGTTCTGTAACAAAACCCCAAACAAATAAAACCAAAACACCCAAATGATATAATCAAATTCTCCATATTAAACACAAACCCACATATATACAAGAAAACAAACAGCAGCAAAACCCCATCACATCAAAACGCTCAATATATATATACTGTTCTCCTCCTGTGGTGAGGATGAAAGAAGAAGAAACCACATATAGCAGATGTTAGTTTTGTCACTTACTCTGCTACTGGAAAAGAATCGTGGACAATAAAGGCAATTTAATGTTGCAAAAATAGCAAAACTGTATTGAGATGTGTAAGTAGTAGTACAGTGTGCAAGACAGAAGCAGGAATTCTTCCAGCGGCTCAGCACTGGGGAGCCCCAGCGGTATTACAGCACCTGATTCCTGCCTACAGTATGGAAGGCAAAGAGCAATCAGAGAGACACAAGACTAAAGCTCATGGTTTTGAACAAATCTGCATAGAAACGCACACATAGCTGTTGTAGATAAAAGGATTGTCTGTGTGTCACATTCATAGTGGACAAGGCAAAGAAGCAATGGGCTTCAGTGGAGGCAAGGGCAATTCTCATCAGAGGTGAGGCAAAACTTGCTACTAGCAGGGTAGCTGTAGTACTGTAGTACAGTACATTGCTGGGAGATCACAGAGACTGTATCTTCAAAGCTCTTGAAGGAAAAAAAAGCAAATACTGGAAATTATACAAATAGGAGAGAGGACTTGGGCATATCTTGAGAACCGTTTCCCTGCAGATTTCATGATAAGCCCAAATCCAAGAACCTATACAGAACAGAAATGGGAACTACACACTTTTGTATAGTTTTCTAACATTTTTAAGGTCCAAGGTGCTCATTAACTTCCATGAAGCTCATGGTTTGCAAAAAAAAAAAAAAAAAAGAAAAATTTTCTGTGCCCTAAACCAAGCGATAGGAAGGAGTTCCCTAACTGAGATTCCAGTCTCAAACTCCCCATCCTACAAGACTCTTCATTACGCTGGATTTGGGGCTGACAGCTAGACATACAGGGTGTAACTGCAAAATCACATTTGCCCTCCCTACTGCAGATAAAAGAATAAAAATATGCCTCTAGCATTTGCTTTCCTAGCTGGTCATATTCTCTTTTGGCAACAAAAGGTAAAGAAAGGAGAGAGCAAAATAATTATGATCTCAGCTTGGGGAAGGATTAGAAGGGAAAAAGAATGGCAGAACTAGATACCAAAATTTAATTGTTTTGAGACCGTCTGCAACATGGCCACTATAAAAAAAATACCTGCTCCAGTTACAACTCCGCCATTCTTTCTAGTGAATTAACAACTTTTTCCTAGCAGTCCCATAGAGACAAACTGCTCTTGCCACTGCAGAGAAGGTTTCCGAAGAAAATCATGCTTTTTTACAAATCTCAACCATTACTTCATCATTTTCCTGAACTGCCTGGCAAAGAGGTATTTAAAGGCCTGCATTTAAATTCCGGAGCAACTATGAAATGGTGAAAGCAGATTGATTCACATTCTGTTCCACTACTCTCTTTTGCCAAAGTGATTTTTATCAGAGAAAAAAACCCCTAAAAAAATCACAATCTGAGCCTGAGAATTCTGTTGTCAACTTCGAACCATCAAAATTTTTTACGGCTTGCTTACAATATAAACCCTTAGAAATAGGGTTTACAGAAGAAATGCTGCCAGAACCCCTAGGGCATATTATCCACTCATTCCTCACATGGAATTAGTGCAAAATATCACCCTTACATTGCCCACAAACCTTGCCAACAAATAAGAATGGTGATAGGCTGAGAGCACACTGTCTGGGATTTTTATACTCATTTTTTTCCATGGCAACGTGTTTGTTTCATGCGCTTTTAAGCCTCCATAATTTTATTCCATCTAATCTCTGCATTGTCTTGTTTTGTTTGTTTATCACTTCCAGGGAGCACCTGCCATGCTCCCAGGCTGCCGCAAGACAAATAAAACACATCTTCATGAGCGGTTGGGGCCAGCTGACATGTGTTCCTTAGCTGCAAATTTCACTGCAATTACACCCAACCTTCTCACCTCTCCCACTTACCAGTCATCATTTGTCCCTTCCTTGGCTTCTCCCAACCTGTTGCTAAGAAATTGCACAGCCTCCACTAGCACCGTAAATGCCAACCAAAAAGATTAAATGCAGCTGTGTGCCACCTCATTCTGTCAGAGAGAACAGATAGTGTCTCCTCAGAGTCCACCTGTCAATCTTCAATGTAGATGGCAAGGGAGTTTTCCAATCAGATCCTGGGTGTTCCGGTGCCTAGGTTTTGCTGAATAGCCTTGAAGAGATGGGATTTAAATTGTATTGAGGATATTAGTCTAAAGTGAATGAAGTGGAGAGTATACTTCTCGTTTATATCCCCAGAGTGATAAATGTGAGAGTGTAATTTTTTTTTTTCTAAGGCAAAGAAAATGGGAAACCAACACGGATTTCAGACACATGAGAAATAGCTTATGAATTTAGATGATAGTTCAGCAGAAATAAATTGTACATCTGTTCATTCATTTTAATAAAGCAGGGAAATGACACACTGCTGGAGACCTTTGAGAATGCCGGTATTTTTAAATTATGATCCTATAATAGTAGCATTAACATTTGTAATGCTGCCCATACTTTATGAATTTAAGAAAAATATATTTATGGAAAAAGTGAGCTTCAACCTATAGTCTGGACTCTGGGCATTTAAAAGCGAATAAGGTGCTTCCTGAATATTTACAAATTAGTCCAGGGAAGACATTACAGTAGCTTTACTATGTAACACAGATAACCCTCTGTGTAAGTGTTGACAAACCACGCTTATTATTTCCGAATAAATAATTCAGATGTGCAATACATAGCTGAATGCATTTATTTCTGCTGACTAGTACCTAGTGTTTGCATTTATAGGCAGCTACAGTCTAGTACTTCCCTTTGAAAGGAGTCTTTTACAGAAACAAACTAGATGCTTTTCTTGGCTGTACATATGCATGGAAACATGTACTACCTTCTGCTGAATTCAGGCAGGAATATTACCTTTATCTTGCATCTCCCAGAACACAAAAATGAGAAATGGAAAAAGTTATGAGCTGAATACAATTGCTTCATTGTTTCTTTTTTACCATTATTTACAAAGATGACATAAATTTAAGAAATAAACAAGTGAGACTGCAGGGGATGTCGACTTTTACAAGCTTATGTTTTGATTTTCTAAACTGATCACCATGGGAAAGAATAAATTAAGAATTCAATAATAGCTGTCATGTTTTCTTTAAAAGCACAATTAGTAAGATCATTAAAATTCCCTTTTAATCGATTGCATTAAAGCAACTGCTACTAACGACAATCTAAAACTGATTAGTTGCTCACGTATTGCCTCATTGATCAACTAAGATAAGCCTCATTCAAGAAAAGGGAAAACAGGCAACCCTGACATCCTTGAAAAGTGGTAAAGTTCAGCTGAAATCAAATGTCAGCACCTGAGACCTCTTTTTGTAATCCACCCTACACGGTTTCCCACTAACATGCCAAATGAGTCAAGAGTGCATGCTTAAATATTTAATCTTCCTAAAGCAAAGACTTCACAGAGGCTACGCTGGAACGCAATAGTGCTAAAAGAGGTACCTTTCTGCAAACATCTCTATCTATATCCATCAGCGTGTGAGTGTGTGAGTGTGCTCTGTATTGCTCACTCCAGTTCCAGCAGGCAGTCCAAAAACAATCTCAACAGGCAGTCTAGGTAAACAAGACTTATTGTAATTTGGTTCTCTCGTGAATACAGAAGAATTGAAGAAAAGAAATACCTCTGGGACACAGAAGACCCCTAGGCGAGCACTTACCATTGACAGAAACCGTACAGATTTATTGATTGGAACTGCATTTTAATCATATGGCTGGAGGAAAGAAAACAGTTCCTAGAGACTGCCAGTCAGCCCCAGCATGGGGCATGATAAAACTGTTTCTGCCATTAATATCAGGCAGTGGTTATGTTAGAGTAAAAGGACATTAGAGAGTTCAGCATCTGCAGGCAAAGTTGAATTTATTTACTCATAGCTTCAATTATTATTTAAGATGGAAAACTTGAAAAGGTCAGAGCTGCTAAGTTAGAAAGCATGCCCTTCATTTGTCTTCGAACATACACTTTTTTCTTAGCTTAGTTCAACACTGAATCAATTAATCAGGTACAGTGTTCTCTGTTTTCAAGTGCTAGTTGTGCACATGTAAAACTAAACCAAATTTCATTTTTGTTTTAATCCATATTAGAAAATGCAATTTTAGGACAATAAAACATCTGGTCCTCAGTTTAGGTAGGTAAACATCTGTGGGCCTGTGTTTCCATGTCTATAGATATGCATATGTATAAAATCCAGACTTACATTATAGTCTAATCCTGCATTCACCTCTCCATGGAGCACTCTGTTTGGATGGGAACCATAGCTTGGATACAGGCAGCTAAGAATATCAATACTATAGATAAATCTTTTTCCTTGCTTTTATTTCAGCAAAAGACAACTGTTGGTTTAGATTTAAACTTACTTAGCAGGATTGATTTTTCTTATGTATCTTTTGAAAGTTTCTCACATAACTCCTTAGGTTTTTCAAACTTTTTTTGAACTAAAAGATTGCTTTCCACCCTTTAAACTTGTTGAGGACAGCAGCACTCTCCTTACCATCAGTCTTCTAAATGAAGAAAAATCATTGATCTAAGAACATCTGACAGTACTACATAACGTATGGGCACTGCTGGCCTCAGTGACTGAAGGCGGTCAAAACAAATGAGCTGAGGAGGAGGAAATAAAGCATAAAAGAAAAAAATGAGATGATGTGTGGAAGCAGACAGTGATGGTACTCGATTTATAGAAGGCAGACAAAGTGTACATGGACTTTTGCAAGTCATAAGCAAACAGACAGTTTAAGTCACGAAAATAGAAAGGTGGTTCCCAAGAGAAGCAGGCAGTGAGGGGATGAAGAGTTCACTGAGGGACAGCATCAAGGAATGGAAAAAGGAAGGTCTTCCAGAGATAATACTAAAGGAGCACAAATATGGGGACAGAAAGAGGATCCCATGAGATGACAAAGGTCAGAAACGTAGCTTTTTATGAAATACTAGAAGAGTTTTCCAAATAAAAACACAGTAGGGAAAGTGACAAAAATAAGAACAGAAAGAAAGGGGATATCACACTCAGCAAAAAGGAGTCAATGGCTACATCACTGAAATTAGTCTTGGTACATCTGAAGCAAGAACTGGAAACAGGAGCAGACAGGCATTTAAAGGATGCTAGATGTTCAGGCTCTGAGAGTCAAATGACAGACTCAAGGAGTTTGGAGAGGAAGGAAAAAATAAGTATTAAAATTCAGAGAAGGCTCCTTACATTCCGCTGACTAAATAGTAGGTTTGAAAGGGAGAAAACTCAAAAGATAAGTGTTTTCTGTTTGTCTGCTTGGTTTGGGGGGTTTTGTTTTGTTTTTACAAAAGAGAATGATGAAGCAGGCAGAAGGGATTTTGAAGGATGATGCAAAAAGACAACGATAAATTTCAGCACCGGGCAAATTAAATATCAAGACAACTGGACAATTAAATAGCTGGAAGGAATCTTCCACAATATGCAGAGAAGTGAACAAAACCATCTCTATAAAACCTGCATCAAGCTAAGTGGAAGAGGAGAACAGGAGTTAGAGCACAAACTCAAAAGTACTGGCCATAGAGCAATAGTGTTGAAGGCAAACACAGGATCAGGTAACCAACTGGGATTCAGGGATTTTTCCTAATGGGGTCAAAGTCTAGAATGGACAAGCGAGGATAACTTCAATACACCGTGTAGTGTTGGGATTATACGTCTTGTGACATATGGACTGGGAACACAGGGGAAAATCTTTGTAAAAACAAATAAATATTAAGTGACTGTTAGACAGCCGGCTAGAGAAAGGGCTACCCTTTAAGCAAATAAGCATCTGGGACTCTAAGGCAAACGAATCCTGGAAATAAGCCAAACTAGAAAGTACAAGGATATGAATAAATTACACTCCTGAACCATTTTCCTCAACAGAGACTATAACTGCAAAGAGTTCTGTATGAATCCCCTAATCTGTTTTTTTCTTAAACATATCAACACTGTTTTCATTCCAGTAAGTTCAAGAGACGATCAGCCCTATAGAATTTTATTGCTTTTCAAATGAGTCTCTTTCATAGGCACTTACTAACAATTTTACTTGAATAAATGTACAGCTCCTTTTAGCATGTTGATTTTTATCGGTTCACTATTTTAATGTTTCAGAGCAGAAGGAAAAAAGATATTTTGTCTAAATAATCCTGACATTTTGATTCGTATGCACAGATGGTTAGCAAATTTTGCAGTAGCCAAATCAGTTTTAGTGTTGCTGACAAAAATCTTAAAATCTCACTTGTCAGTGAAGAAATTGATAAACTGATCACAAAACTCATTCCACTCTAGTGGAATGGCCTAAGCAGTCATATAACTATTATTTTTGTATGAATATACTTCAGCTTTATAAATCCCTTCTGCTCATATAAACGGCAACTATGATACCAGCTCACACATATTGAGTAATTGCTATTAAATAGGGTTTTGTCTGGTGCAAATTGAATACGTTAAGATCTATAGTGTGTTATCTTGTTTAATCCTACTTTTAAAATAGAACTCCTACAGATGCTAGAGGCATATTAACAGTGTGGGTTTCTTAACTCATGGGATTAGAGTGATATTTTGCTACACATCTAACAATTCCTCTATTTATTACTTCTCAAATCAGCTGTGCTGTGTCAGACAAGGAGATTTAGAGTTTTTGGTATTTCTGTTAAGATTCCCCATTCCACATCTGAGGAACTGTAACCCTTTATGCACATAAAATAGAAGTCCCTTCAAGCCACAGAAAATATTTGCTGGCTGCACCATAAAGGTAATACCTGGTCTTCTATTCCCCACTACCTGCCCACCAATTTACGTACTGTCTAGGCTGAATGAGGTAAGGATGATTTAGGAGCCACTCTGCAATGAATACCACATATGAAAACCATCGAGCTGCCACACAAAAAGTAGGATTTCAGTTAACTGGATGTTACAGAGTCAAATGAGGTCTCCCAATACAGAACCCAAAAGTTAATTTGAGAAAATAGACTGATGCATTCTTTCAGATCTTGATCTGAAAATAATTGTGTGAATTTTCTTTGAAGTCTGGGTGTCAACTGCGTGCAATGTTGAAGGTGGAACTCCTTGGACAATTAATGAGATACAACATGCTATAAACCACTTTTGGAGAAGAGTGAAATTAAAGGAAATTTCCATGGAATGCTCAGCAGCACATTCAGAGGAAAAAAAAAATTCTCAGGCAAAAGACTCCAACTTTAAAATTTACAATAAAATTGAGATCTCTAGAAAGCAGTCCTAATGTGATTTGAAGGCAACTGCAAAATTCCAGCTGGAGACAAAAAATTTAATTGGAAAACCACATAGCCATTCCTAGCAATGACTGCTAATAATTATGTTTATACAGCTTCCCTGAATAAGTGGTCCAAGACTTGGTCTGGAGACATTACATTATCTATGTTTGGCTTGTGCTTCTCTCAAGAGCCTTTGTTTGAGCCTTCCTTCCTCTTTAATTTCTACTATCCGGTTACTTACCCAAACGTATTTGTGCTAGATGTAGTCAAAACTCTTACTGCTACTGTTTGCTTTGTAATTCAGACCTTAATATCTATGGTAAAGTTCACACTTCACAGACCACATTGAGGAAGCATATTAACCTTCACTTCTTGTAGAAGAGAGCAATAAATTGTGGGTTTATGGCTTTTTTGTTGCTCGCAGTGTTTGGATATTTGCTGTTAGCAGAAGCAGATGGAAGAAGTCTTCAGAGGATAGTCAGCATTGGAATGGTTTTGTGGTGAGAATTTACCAGCTGTAGTGAGAATTGCTGTTATTACCACTGAGTTGCTCCTGACCTTCCAAGCATAACCAAAGGGTTACAAAAGGCAAGGACTCACGCAGAAGTTTGCATCAGGACTGCTCAGATCAGCTGATCATAACAAATCAAGGAAACTAAACAAAGGGCAGGAAAGGAACACAGAAAATGAGAAAAGAGAAAAGGACAGGCAAAAACACAAGTTTACTATGTGAGCTGGAGAGCAAGAATGCTGGGAAAAAAATCAGATCTGGAGAAGCAGTGAAGTGCCTTTGTGTTCCTCCCCAATTTCACACTGTTTGAACGATCATTTTTATTCATAGAACCTTTCCTGTACTTATACAAGTGTTTCTCAGCTGCTTTCAGATTATAAAGCAGGCACTCTGTTGTTTTATGTACCACTGAAATGTGTTTATCTGGAGATTAAATAGACAACTTCATGTATTTCATGACCTTGGTGGAGAAAAACAAAGCAATGAACTCACCCCTCACAAGCAAAGATAAATGTAGAAGTCTGCTGCCTACTGCTATGCAGTGTATCCAGCTCTAATTATGTGATAAGTGGATGGACTCAGTGTTAAACATATTTTGCAAAAGTTCTTGAACAAAGTGCTTACACTGGTTATGCAGATAGCTTGCTGAAAGCCACATGAATACAAATTATTATGCACACAGTATGAATCTGGATGAGTACAGGAAACACTGGTCTTCCAAACCTTGTTTTTTGCTGAAGAGTCATCTATTTTGGTCAATGCACAGAATGACCGTATTTGGTTTTCTTTCTCTCTCTAAAATTATTCTATTCTTACTTGTAATGCTACAGCAGAATATTTGTTTTTAAGGTCATTGGTAATTCAATCCTGAATGGTGCTGAGCATTTCTCATCACATGAGAAACCTCAAACCAGCTAATTCTGATGAGAACTGACACACAATATTGAAGAAGAAAACAAATAACAAAAAGGTAATTTCATTATCCAGATAGCCAGATTGTTTAAATAAGTCTTGCAGATGCCTTTAGTTTGGTACCACCGCAGCACAACTCAGACATATTAACAAACATCCTTCGTGATCGCAGGCATTTTTCCAAGTTGTTTGAAAGTGTTTAGGTTTAGAAGATAGACAGGTATTTGGGATCCTAATTGCACTGAGAGTCAAAGCAATCTATACTCCTAAAACCAGCTTTTTAAACTCCATTGGGAATTTGATGTCTTTACACCTATTTTTTTAAGTCAAATAAGCTCTTCTTTTTTATCTTTGACTTTTTTTTGGGGGGGGGGGGGGGGGAATAAAAGAAGTCTAAATGCCTACTTTATTTAAATACTTAGGTTCCTAAACTGCTTATGTGACTGAAAATCTGTTCTGGAGCTCATGACATCTGAGAAAAACTCTGACTTTAACACAACTGAGATTAGTGACCAATTATTAACCATGAAGAAATGGTACAGTTAATAGAACTTCACTGAAAATTTCAAATATTGTGTTATTTTTGCAGTGAGAACAGAATGCTTGCAGTCTTCATTTAGAAAATAAAATATTTATCACTATTGAGATACTTGTTTCCTTTCACATGAATTTAATAAATAGCTTTTCATTTCACTAATAGATACTCTCTAAACTAAATTAATAGATACTTTGCGAACGGACTCTAGTAGAAACACATATACGTCTACATCTTTGCCTCGGCTTAAACATGAAAGAACACAAGTCAGTTATGGGACAACTTGATCTCTTCTGTTTTCACCAAAACTACTAGGTTAATATTTCTGGAAAAAATCTTGAGTATCACAGGTTTAACACAAGAGTTACCTATTTATTTTAAGAAATAGACAATATATCCCGAGTTGCAAAGTTGTCTTCTTCATGCCTGGTCTTGATTATACAAAAATAAAAAAGATATTAAGGGCATAATCTGTCCTCCATATCTCTAAGGATAACAGAAGATGCAATGATTTTAAGTTCTAGCACAGAAAATTCAGATCAGGCTATGCAGAAATTTTCATTGTTAACATATGGTCACGAACAGACTGAGGAGCCTTTTGATTTTCAATCTCTGGATGTTTTAAAAACAGGTGAGAGATATTTTACAAGTATGACATAGGAATAGCAATCCTGCCTTGATCCTGTTTGCTCTATTTTCCACGACCAGAGAAATTATCTTTGAATTATGCCTTTTGTATGTGAAAAATATACCAGGTAATGTCTTTCATTTGTTTTCAAGAAGGCTTTTGGGCACCTGGAGCTTCAGATATGTCAAGTGTGTTAGTGAGCTGCTACAGGAGTATGAAGTAGAAGTAAAGCTGAGTGAAAAGGTCAGTGCAAATATTTATCTAGTGTAGGGGCTTTCTGAAGGGTAAGCTATGCTTCAGGAGCCTTGCTAGCTGTATTTACAGCTCTACAAAAAACAAGGATGGCCAAAGAGCTCATCTCTGATGAACCCTAGCCATCCTGAAGCTGTTCTTTATGCCAAAGTTTACTAACAGCTGTAGAGGCTTTGTCCTGCTCTGCTGAGTTTCTGTATAAATTCTGCTTTCTCTGCATGTACATTGTCTCACAGTCAAAAAATGGGAGCCAAATGGAAATTCCAATATGCATTTTGTTCATGTGATTTTGCTAAAATGGTTTTATCCATTCCATAAAACTATTTCTCACAACAAAGCAGTACTGGAGACAGTTTGCTCCAGTTTGAACAGGCTGCTAGAATTTAAGACTGGTTCCCATAACCTTTAGGCCATAGTAAGCACTATTTCTTAACTATTAACCTGGCAACGGCTTCTTCTCATCTGTTCAGACCTGCTTATTGCTGCCCAAGTACCTCAGCTCGGTCGTCTGGCCTTCCAACATCCAGCGTGAGAGAGTGGTACGTGGAATGGGAAAAAGCCAACTCAGCTTGTTCTCACCACCTTGCTGAGCCATGCTGGCAGCTCCTGCTGGTCCTTTGCCTCTGCTCAGTCTGGTTTACACACTGACATCCCGCCCAACAGAAAAGTGAGAGAGGGCTGGTACCCTGGCCGTGCTCCTGAACTGTGTGTTACTCAAAGGACAGCACTCTTTTGCTCAGTTTTACACACAACTATGGTCCTCACTAGTGATTTCTCCAAAGCAGATCTAAGGGTCTAGAGGAGGGAGTTGCGGGGGGAATCATCTACCATTAACAGAATTGTTAGTGCCCACAGGTAGAGTCCAGCTCACTGGCAAGACACACGGAGAAAGGAATAAGATTAATTAGGAGTCCCAAAGGGCAACATTTTCCCTGTAAGACAAGATAATAAGGACAAGGGTTGACTTTCAGATCACAGAAGAATAGGTGAGATTTATTGTTGGTTTTAAATGTGCAAATTGAATGGGCAGATCTGGTCTGTGTTGGTAAGGTGTCTAGCATGGAAAATAACAGTATCATGTCTAAAAGAGAAATTTTTGCAAAAGAAGCCTGGAAAAGAGAGCCAGGAGGAACCTTAAAAGTGCTTTTAGCTCAGTATTTGGTCCTCAATATGATTTAGCCAATACCAAGAATCAAGACAGGGACTCTCAAAGCTACAAGAGTGTTTCTCAACAGCCTGAGCTGAAAAATAAATCTCTCCAGATGGTGCTCTGAAAGTCTCATATCCTCTTTGAACCATGAGCAGACGGAGATACATATTGTACTCCAGGGGCTGTTTTACCCCAGTGGGTAGCACAACTGAATCAGACAGTGCTGCAAGTCATCATAAATCACGGTGACAAGCAACCTATTCACTTACAGGTCTCTATAGGAATTGATGAATCATTTATTAAAGCACACATTAGTCATTTATTACTCTTTTATAAACCATTTATCAGTAGGTATTCAAAATGTGAGCAAATCGTATTTCTCACTTAAGACTCACAGCACTACTATACCTCAAATTTCAGTATGGTGATATTTTGTCAAATTACACAGATTTTATTCTGTTCACAGGAGGCAAGCTACTTTATTTAACTAGAAAATTCATTTCTGAGATCATATATTCCTAAAGTCTAAACTAGGAAAAATATTTTCCCAAATCCTACTCTGCTGACATGACAGAATTATTTCTATTTTACATTACTTTGTCCCAGAAATGGATGAAGTTGAAGGTGAGGATGGAAGGGGCAGAAAGAGAAATTGTCTCAAGAATGAGACTGTTCCCTGACCAAATGAAGTCTCTCTTTCTTATGAGCAAGTGACAGCACTAACAAGTCCCACTACTTTTCCATGTACGACTAGGGTTGTGCTACTGTCCCAAATCCGTGGTGAAGGACAGATGTGAGAATTAGGTGGACTGTAGAAAAATCATCCCCTTAAGCCACGTCACTGCATTCTTCTCTCAAGTGCCTAATAGTATTTACTAAGGAAAGACAATATATCCGATATTAAGGAAAAATAAAGTATTATTACAGAGCAGCAATGGAAACTTCTTCCTTGGGAACCGATACTTTAAAAAATCAGGACAGAAGCCAGAAGAGGGAGGCAAATATACTCAGTTGAATCCCATTTTTGAGCATATACTCTGCATTTGGTGATGGTATAAGACCAGAAGTAGGATTTGTTGTACTATTTTTTTGGAGGAGGAAGAATAGGCAGGAAAGGGTGAAATCCATATTGTTGTCATGTTGAAACAATGTTTTTTCCTCCACTGGGTCTTAGGGAAGATCCAGGCAGAACCATGCCTACAGGAACAGATACAAGAGAAGTATTTGCCAGCTTGTGGCTTCCAGCAGATGCTACATTGCCAGTTTTTCATCACACTTCAACCACAGTGACATTAATTGTAGACTAAAATCACTGTTTTGCAGGCATGCAACACTGAAGTGGTCTGTCCCTAATTGTTGAATTGACACTAGAAAATAATTCTCATTTTCTTAATGTGCTAGATAGAAAAGCTCAGCACCATTAGCATCCACTCAGTCTAACTAATTCCCACAAAATTTGAATATCCTGCAGTACGCAAACCAGGTATCAGATTTTCCAGAATGATCTATTCTTGCTCCTTGCTTTGCTTCATTTCTTACTTTCACATAAGTTATCCTTTGCTGCTGAACCAAAGTTGAGCCTAAGCTCTTAACTTGCTGGAAAGGAAATGCCAAATTGCTCTTTGTGATACAAAATACACGTTGTATTCAGTAATAATTCACAAAATTAATTTTAAAACTCTTTAATATTACATAAATAGGGTTGTAAATTTTAAAAACTTCCTGAAAAAGAGGCCACTAACTTCACCAGTATCTCTGTTTTCATTCTCTATAATTAACATCTGGCACAATATCCCGGTCATTGTGACCTTTTAAAAGGTAGACCTTGTTATCTCACCTGGGATTTTTGGAGAAGCTTTTAAAACATTGCTCTTTTAAGCATTAAAGATGAAATTATTTAAACCCCTGGAGGGAACGCAGTACTGTTTGCAAGTCTGAATGGATTTTTGCACTGCTCAGAGCCCATTATGAACAGGAAGGGTATGTGAAATACAACAAGGCAGATATTTTGGAGGTGTGTAGAGTGATGGGGCAGCAACAAAATAATTAACTGGGCTGAATCCCATAAAACAGTGTCTCATACATTAACCCATCAAAGTACCTGACACATAACCTCAAGAGCTTAAACTATTTCGCTGAAGTTAATGGAAGTGCTTTATTGGATGACAGCCAGGTTTGCTCAGCTTCTTTTGTGATTATGCCCTGATATACCATCAATGAATTCTTCCCCAAGCACAAAGGCCACAGCTGCATCAGAATGGCATGGGTGTGGTATGCAAGAGAAAAAAATAGCAGATGGAAGAACAGATTCACTAGACAAACGCCCCCTCTTCCAGCAAGATCTACATAAATCCAGTAGAGGCTACTGCAAAACTCTGTACAACAACAGGAGCATTTAGACCTTTCTGAAATATCAAATAAAGCTTGTTAATGAGCATTTTGAATAGGTGTGTAAGGACCTGACCTCCAAAGAATAAATACGGTAAACAGGAGTACACAGAAGTATGTCATTGCTTAGGGGTAGATACATAAACTTGTTTCTGAAGAAAAAAAAAGAAGAGGAGATTGGTCAAGTGTCAAAAGATAAAACTCATCTTCAATGGACAGAGACATGCTCATGCCTGACCGAGATTGCCTTGCACTGAGGACTCAAAGAAATACCTGTTAACACATATAAGTCTTCTTGGAAATAGAAATATATAGAAATTTTAAACTTTGGAGAAAGCTATGAAAAAAATCTTTAAACTTCTGTCTTGGCATTAATATTATTGAAATAATATATATCTTTACCAAGCTATATATAACAATGCATTCTACATTCTACAAAACACCATTTAGTGCACAGTCCAGGGTACCCAGTGTTGTATGTATACAGTGTCCAGAATTTTGAACAAATCCAGTTCTTATAACTTCATTATCTTTCACTGTGTCAGATCAGGAATGAATTTGGCCCCTGTGTTTACAGATGAAGAGAACACACTGAAAACTTGGCTTAATCAAGCTACATCAATACCATATGACAAATAAAGGCAGAGCTATTTTAGGTAGAAAATATACTATCACAGGAAAACACAGGCCAGTAAATATGCATTTGTTTTACAAAAGGGAAAAAGGCATTGAGAGAAAGTATCTCTAAAGAGAAGGAAGACAGCTGGGAACATATATCAATACCATAAGAACCCAATCATACGCAGCCAGTCTCAAAGTAAATAAAAGAAGATGCACTCTGAAATCAAATCGTCAGATTTACTGAATTTGAGCTTTCTACTTCAAAAGTTATCTTGTAGAGTAAGTCTTTTTCTTTCAAGTCTTCTGCAAATCAAGAGTATTGCAGCATGTGGTATGTGATTAGTATTAAAATACAATAACTAAGTACTTTAAGCAGTAAGCCAAATAAAGCGGCATTAGCTCTATTAATAGACACTCTCCCTCCTCTTACACTACTTATTTTAAATAGAGCATATGTTTCTAAAAGGGCCTGACACCGTACGTCTAAAGACTGATTTTTCCTGCCTTATTCATGGAATAAGAATATCACTTAGCAAGGCAGGGGGAAGATTTCTGAGGTCATTAACATCTCTAAATATCGAGAGGTTCAAAACCATGTCACAATGTATTTAAAAAAAAAAAAAAAATATGTCTCTGAGAAAATTGTCATATAAAGTGCAAGAAGAATGTATAAGACGGGACTTTTCAAAGAAAGCTATGTAATGCTGACTCTTCGCACGTGCTATTTTATTTCTATACTGAAACCATCAGACTTTCAAGAGTACAGAGTATCTTTTACTATCACTAACTGAACTGAATTTATAAACATTTCTGAATTTCCACAGAAATAGACAATGTCTAACAGTCCATTTGGGGCCAAGCAGGCACCCAAGTTTTTTAACATGCTTGCCCAAATTACCAAACTATTAAGTTAAATAGGACATACAATTATAGAAAGATTTCTTCAAAAGAAGAAATCTCAAAGTTTGGAAATTCAAGAAGGTAGGAGTCCAAATGACATGAATTGCTACCAATATTGATTAATACAATACTTCCTATTTCTAAATACGTGGCATTGTCCTTTTACATTGTTATGTTCCAGAAGGTAAAAAAATACAATGTTTTAAATATATTTTAACTACTGATTGTCAGGAAACATCTTTCAGACCATTAAAAGCCTGATCAAAAGGGTAATTCTAAAGGAATTAATAGTTTGATCAAAGCCACTTGGTACTTTTTAAGTGATTGAAATGCTCTTGCCAAAGCCTTTTACTTAAGTAATTACAGCTATTGCCACTGATTAGTGAAAAACAATATTCCTGTTGGCAAAATTGTCATTGTTTCTTACTTCTTCTCCCTTTTTAAAAAAACCCAAACTTTCTCCATCCTTTTTTTAATCTAGTTATCAGTTTACATTTATAAAAGAAGTAATTATTCAAGTAAAATTGCAGTAATTTGTTTCAAAATAATCTGTTGTCAAACCACTAAAATTAGGCCAGAAAAAAATAATTTAAAAAGTAAAAGATGAGGAGAAAACCAAGACTTTTACAGAAATAGGCTTTCCTTTCCTTCTTTTAATTTTACCTTTAAAATCAGCATTCCTCATGCTTACTTCTCATCTTTTGGGAATATTCCTTAAAATTTGCAGAGCCTCAGGAAACTTTTACAGCAAAATCCAAACCAGCTGTTCTTAGGTAAAAATTTAGACACACACTAATTCTCTCCAGATACCATAGTCAAAAAAAAAGGAGGGAAGGCAGCAGTGTAGGAAGGGCAGAAAGTTTAGTAGATGCTTTGCCTGAAACCAGAAATTTTGCTGTAGTGCTATTATACCCTCCTGCAGGCAATGGATATCTTTTGTTTTGATTTGGGATTTTTTCCAACTTTTCAACATTCTTCAGTGGAATTCAGCTTGCAGGGAAAAAAAACTTTCCTTGCAAATTCCACCTGTAGGTTAAATTTAAAGCTTTTAGGACTAGAGCTTTCCTTACAGAACTCTCAACACTAGCTGTCTCACAGGTAAAGTACTCAAGCAAGGACAAAGCACGTTGCTTTTATCCATGTTCCTGACCATCAAAAGCCTTAAGCTCGGCAAGAGGGAATTCGCTATTTTCCCCTGTAGGAGCAAAAGGAGAAAGCTACCACTGCCAAACTTATTTCACAGGTTTTCATCCTGCTAGCCAAAATCTGACTGATATCTCTTGACACAAATTTGCACCTTGTGGTTGCATTCTTTTTTTAAATGATGTATACAAATTTGTTAATGTAAAAGAAGAAAAGAGCAGCTCCAGGAAAGTCTGTCACATCAAGCTAAAAAGATGTCAAAGTATTGCCTTCCATTAAGGAACATTTTTGTATTTAGAAACAAGCTAATTACAATTACATGCACCATTTTGCAGGACACAGATGGCAAACTCTTACCTCCTTCTTGGTAAATTCTGGTGGATGGTCATTTTTGTCGTCAATAAGAATAGTGGCAGTTGCTGTGCCGGTTAGTCCCACATCAAGACCACCCATATCCTTAGCTTCTATAACTAGCTCATATTTTGGGGTTTCCATAGTCTGAAAAAATAACAGAAAATGAAAGATTAAAAAAACCCAGAACATCACAGATGACATACTACTTTTAATTCGCATTAAAATAATAAATAAAAAAATCTAAATCTTCATTTGGCCTGATAAAACATAGCATAAAACCAGATCTGTTATCATAGTGTTTTACCAAAAGAGAAGCACATGTTTCTATCAGCTCCAGCTGCTATAATGGAAAACCTTATTTGGAATACAGTATGAAGGAACAGAGGTGAATATTGGTAAACAGTACTTAATCTATCCTGTTATTTAAGGAGATTAGGAAAGAGGAAAGAAATTAAAATATACCTGCTCTTTAAGAGTAAGTTCTCACTTCAGTGCACCAATATTTAGCAGCTTGCTTCATCAGAGATATGATGGGTACATAATTAAATACTAATGTCATAATCTACATATAAATTCACTTTATTAAATCACATTCATTCTGTGTATTAGCATTTAGAATGGTAATCTAGGTTTGCTTCACTGTTAGAAACAAGAAAGTGGTTTCTAAAATGGGCAAGGGCTGCCAGTTATTGTACAAGCAAATGTGTATAATAATATTAACAATTTACATCTATAATATCCAATTCCTGTGTCATGGTCATGGTTACTTATCTAACTGCCTACCTATTGTAGAACCAGACAGCAGAGGTCCATTGCAAAAGCCACCCTTAATTTCTCTTCCCCAAAAGACAGCCATAACAAGGAAAAAAATTGTGGCCACCGCTCTGCAATGGGAATGTTACAGCATTTCTAATTCACCTCTCTTGCATCAGGCATGAAAACATGTATGTTTGAAAGCTGGACAACAGGGTAGAAATACATCCCATCAAAGGGAGCTATTATCAGCATCAGAACCTGCTCCCATGGAACTCGTAGAGAAGTTTGAGATGGATTTCACTGGAGACAATACTGGACACCTAATTAAAATGAATATTTTCCCCATTTGTATGGCTGCCTCATATGGAACCATCTGCCCAAAGACCGTATGTGCTGCATCATCAATGGAGGGCACAGATGGGAAAGTGCTGCAGTCACCTTTAAAACTATATGGTAAGAATATCATATGTGCTCAGGAATGTTTTTTTCAAACCTTCTTTGAAAACTAAGTCTGGATCTTAGGGGCAAAGTGACATAATGATGCCTGAAAAGGTGTCTAGGGCACCACTGCTAGAGGGCTTTTTTAACCTCAGACTAGCTCTATCAGCCAACTGTGTTTACAAGAACCAAGGCTATATATATTTGACATCACTCATCCTATGTCCTTCATCTAACACTTTTCCAGAGAATTAACATGCAGGGAGACAACTGGTATGAAACTCCGTATAGTAACCCAGTGATCCCTGTCTACCACCCATACGCTGCCTTATAAAGCAAAATCAAGGAAGCTGAAGTAGGGCTTATCCCATAGCAGAGAACATAGAATCACAGAATAATTTGGGTTGGCAGGGACCTTTAAAGGTCACCTAGTCCAAACCTCCTGCAATGACCAGGGACTTTTTCAACTAGACCAGGTTGCTCAGAGCCCCGTCCAACCTGCCCTTGAATGTTTCAAGGGGTGGGGCATCTACCACCTCTATGGGCAACCTGTTCACAGGAACACCTTCATCATAAAGTTTCTTCCTTCTATCTAGTCTGGATCTACTCTCTTTTAGTTCAAAACCACTACCCCTTTGTCCTATCACTACAGGCCCTATTAAAAACTCTGTCCCCATCTCTCTTATAAGCCCCCTTTAAGTGTTGAAAGGGTGCAATAGGGTCTCCCTGAAGCCCTCTCTTCTCCAGGCTGAACCACCCCAACTCTCTCAGCCTGTCTTCATCGCAGAGGTACTCCAGCCCTCTGAGCATCTTCATGGCCTACTCTGGACTCGCTCCAACAGCTCAATGTCTTTCTTCTACTGGGGACCCCAGAGCTGGATGCAGTACTCCAGGTGGGGTCTCATGAGAGCGGAGTAGAGAGGCAGAATCCCCTCCCTCATCCTGCTGGTCATGCCACTTTTGAAGAAGCCCAGGACACGGTTGGCTTTCTGGGCTGCAAGTGCACATTGCCAGGTCATGTCTGCTTTTTCATCCACCAAAAGCCCCAAGTCCTTCTCCACAGGGCTGGTCCTAGTCCATTCACCTCCAGCCACTATCTTGTCATTTAAAATTTTAAAAAACTTATTTCTCATCTCTAGCTTAGCAAAGCAACCTCTCGGGCCACACAATCTTCTCCGTAGCTAAGTGATTTGAAAGCATTCACTAAATAATGCATCATGCATTTTCCTGGGTACATCGCAACACCTTTCTTGGAACATGTGTAAGAAGGACATCCCAATTCCTTAGTACTTATATCCTGAAGCATTTTTAGGCCATGAGAGGAAGCAACCGTATCAGTTGTTCATCATATCAGCTATTATGAAGCAATATATTTGCACGTAAAATCAGTGAGTCAATCCAGAAGGTATATTTAGTTCTAAAAACATATGGACTACTAGAAAATCAGATGCCACTGCCACTTAGGGGATCCTAAGAAATGTATTTCCTTAAGTCTTACAACATTATTGCATGAAATACATCTCAGAAGCTAGCAAACCCAGAACAGGTTTTTGATTTATAACATTATATAAATATATGCAAAGAAATATTATTGACATGTCTCCAACACAATGTCAGATTACAGAGTGGAACAAAATTTACAGTCTTCATATATTTATGTTCTAAAATGTTTTCAGTGTCTTAAGACCCGAATGGAGCTTCTCTCCCCTCCCTCAGATTCATCTTTTTTCATTATTTTGATTAGGAAGTTGTTATTATTGTATGGAAAACTTGCAAAGCCATTTATCATTTCATGTTTATAAGCCTCTTTGCTCAGAAAGAGGCCCATTTTTACTCACAAATTGGCCTTTTTTCCTTTGAAAACTGTCCCATTTTCTATTGAAAGCAAGCCCATTTATGCTACAAATCGTGTCTACTGCAGCAGAAATTTCTGTGACAGGAGTCCAATGTTTAAGCTCGCAATGGAATGTGAAAAACATTGAATTTTGAGTAGTATTTCATATCGTTACGAATACGTCACACCTTCCTGCTACGTAGCACTTTCTACATCTGTCACTTAGTTCTGTCACCAAATATTTGCTTTGTTAGAGAAAGCAACTCCTACCAGACCAAAACCTGAGAGCAGAGTCATGTTCCTATCAGATGCTCTCTTTACACCAGGAGATTGCACGTAAAGGACTTTTTAGCATTTCTCATACTTGTAGCCCAGTTAATTCAGGCACTAGTAGCAATTATTTGGATCTCTGATTTATCACACTACTGGTAAATCCTGGGACATGGGAGTGGGGATCTGTGGACAGAGCATGGGTTCCTGTGATCTTCCCAACGCTGTTCCTCAGCTGATGGCACTGCGGAGGGCAGGGTCTGTGCTGGGGGCATCCCGCAGGGTCGGGGCTGCAGTGCAAGCTGTTCACGACAACGCCTCGTCTTTTCCCTCTTCACAGGGCTCAGGCCTTTTACCCCCGTGCTGCCTCTCCCTGCAGTTGTTCCCACCTTGTGAGAAATGAGTGCTCCTGGAGGGGGGCAGTGGAGGGGGAAAGCAGCCTTCCTTTACCTTCTCCATCCCTGCTACACTGTGCAGGTTAGGCATAAATGCAGCACCCACTATTGGTAGCATTTTGGGACCTCACAGTCGCTCAGACTGTTGTCCCACCATGACATTGCCTGTCACTAAACCCAGGCCCCTGCTTCTCAAAGCAGTGACCTAGCCCCTGAAGCACACTCATGAAAAAATCCAATTAATACCATTTGTATAGTGAGAAGTTAGTGCTATAAATATGCAACAGCTCTCAGCAAAGTGGATCTACAGCTAAAAAGTATAATAGATGATTTTAAGAAATGAATAGGTGTGGCTTCTTATTTATCAATTGTGACTTTGTGGAGTGTAACACTGTTGAGAAGGTTTGTATAATTACTGCAGGAAAACCATTCCTGTCTCCATAAACTTTCACTCTCGTCATTTAGCCATTGCAGGGGTGACACTGGCAAATCGTTTGGTTTGCCAAGGAGGTAAGCTGTGGTTTGAGTGTTTTTCTTGAAGGTCCACCCACTGCCATTCTCACCAGTGTTAACATTCCTATCAGATTTCATTCCTCTGCCGCCTTGACATAACTGGTTCAGCACCAGTAAGCAACGAGAGGCCAGAAAGGCACTTTTTCAGATTTCAGAGTCCTGACAAAGTCAGCAGGATCTAATCACAACAGAAGGAAATACAGTTCAGTGCAGATACACACAGGTGGAACAAACCAAGTGATTACTTTTAGGTTGTGCTGAATGAAAGCAGATAATGATGGTTTTCTGCTAGGTTTTATTCTTTTAATATTTCCCACAGAGACAATGAAAAACTGTCAGTGACTTAAGAGAAGCAAGCCATGGCTAGCATTTCACACCACCAGCAGTAACAGTCCAAGTCTTGGTATGGGCTATCGCTTGTCTGGTCGATCTTCACCACATTGTTTTTACTACCAGTATTTAAACTATATGTAGGGCGGTTGAAAAAGAATCATTTTGGCAAATGCCATTTTTCCCTTTTGTACTTACTCACATCACCAGCCTGCTACCTAACTCAGCATATTTTGTAGTTTCTATTTTATTATCCTGCTGAGAATTTCAGGCCGTGAATCCCTGTGTCCCATCAGCACTCAGCTAAAGGCTGCAGATAGGCACCAAAGTCTGGAAAGCAACAGGACTCCAGAAACCATCTCTTCAGTGTTTCCTCCTGGCTGGGTGTCCCCTGTGAAGTGTCTTTAGCTAGGGTTTCATCCCGTGCTCTCTAGTCCTTGTAAGAATTGCATGGCCAGACAAGGGCACGCTTAGTATCACAGCACCCAAGCCTTCATTTGGTGCTTCAGTGCTTCACCTAAAAAAACTGGGGAGAATAGAAATTTCCAAATTCACATAAAGTACTCAGTTGCTAAGATCAAAACAAACACTGTTTGGGAAGCAAACACCGTAGAGAATGTTCAAAACTCTTGTAAGGGTTTTAAATATCCTTGCAGGCTATCTTAATACTTATTACCGATAGAGAGGTTTTTCACTATTTTGTGGATATTAGTATTTTCTGTAACAATGCAACAAGGCCTCAACATGCATAATACTGTATCAGTAGTGTGCTACCATATCATAGTTGTTACTAATGCCTTTATAATATAATGCTAACCAGAAAGAAAAATTCTCAGGATTTAAATAATTTCAGTTCATGCTAAATAAATACTTGTGTTCATTTAAGATTGTAATTGCATATAGTATGTACTGAATATGTCTTATTAAGACATAATCAATGTTCTTGTTGAGTAACAATATCAACATTGAATCTAACATTGTTCCTGAGTATGCTGACAGGATCTTGACAAATGCAGAATAAAATAATGAAGCAATGTGACTATTAACAGCTCTAAGAGACATAATGCTTTTATAATTATAATGTCAGCATTTATTTTAAATGCCAATTGCTGCTGCATAAAAAGGGCAATGTACACAGAGGCTTTGCATTCAGAGCTTGAATTACAGTTTGATGAATACAAAAACGCAAATAATTTTGTAACATAAATACTCTTTAGCTCACCAATTTCCAATTTTTTATATCATAAAGGAAGGTCTACAGTTTAATCACTGTGATAATGTACTTCTATAATGAAGAAAATCAATATCTATTTACTACCCACAGAGGACATATAGTTCATAGGTATATCTGGAAGCAAAAGGAAGACTAAATTTTCTCCTTCAGCAGTTGCTGTTAAAAAAGGAAAGAAATTGCTCCAAAGTACTTGATACAAATAGGTTTCCTGGCCGGAGATATTTGTTTCCCATCAAGAGGAAATCTGTAACTATTTAACACATAGGATGTATAGGATCAAGACTTTAATTCTTCATAATGCTGACATAACTATAGGGCTGATATACATGGCTATATTTGTTGTATTTTACATGGCAATACAGGAACTGTATGTGCATGTTTCCTATATTTTGTGTAACATTATCAGGTTTGACTGATATGCAAATTAGGATTTAGAGCTGCCATTGAATTTGTACAATTTTGGAGAAGGCTGCCTACCATGATGGGGTGACAAGCTTTCCTTTGAGAAATGTTAGAAATTGGCAGAGAAAAACCTGTTTGTTTACTGCTCACTCATTCACTGTGCAAACATCGGCATCTCTCATATACAAGCACCGCTGTATTTGTGCAGACATTAACTTCGCTTACATGGCGACTGTTATTAATAAGGATTTTCTCCTTAGGTAGAGATCACCAATTTCTAGGACAGAACAGTGATTGAAACTGTTTAACTGAGATATTTCCATTTAAATTATCATTGTTCGTTAGGCTACGACCAAAAATAAGCCCTGGGAAGAGGGCAAATATTCAGTAGTCTAAACAAAATCCTTAATTAGCATAAAAGATATAACACCATTGAAGTTGTACCCCTACACTGATTTTTACCAGCCGAAGATATTTCCCTGAGCATAATTTGTTTGGAACAGAGTGGCATGTTGATCTGCAACAGCTACTCACTAGATGCTCATGGTTTTGGAAAAGAAACATTTTCCACGTCTGCTGCGCTAGAAATATAAAGTACTATAATAATTTTGAATAGCAATGGAGAATAAGAATCACAATGTCCCAAGGAAAATACTTGCTGTCAAATGTCATTAAATCATCCTTTTTTTTTTTTTTTTTTTTAAACACAAGCTATGTTTCAGCTTTCCTTCTGGAACAATGTATGTAATTTCATTTTTTTTTTCCAGGAGAAAAAAAACAGTTGTTCCTCATAATTAAACAGTACTGCAGAAACCTTTCATTCCAGTGTGAAAGCATCAATTATTATGTAACTTCTCTGCTGATTTTATACAATTTAATCACTCTATTATTATTACATACTCACAGATGTCAGGAATACAACTACCACAACTCATCTCACCTAAACCTTTTGTCATCAGCAGACAATAGCTATAGTGAGTGTCTACTCCCCAGTAGCAGGTTTGAATAAAGAGAACTACATTATACGCTATGTGCACTATAGGTCCTGATAGATGCAAACATTCCCTTTGTGTTGACATGTCACTAAGACTGTTGTTACTGCTATGCCCTTCCAAAGATTGTCCTGAGTTTAAAGAACACGTATAATCATGCTTGCTAGATGTGAGTTCCTCCAAGCTCTGTGTTATATGGTAGTCCAACTCGCTGCCTCAAAGCTCGCTGGAGTTTCACACCCTTCCTGCAGTCACAGACATACCCTTTAGGAGAGGAAGCGTGTAGTTCAGAGGGAGGTGGGTCTGGAGGCTAAGGCAGCTGAAGCTTCTTTTGGAGTTGCTACACACAAACATAACTTGGCCATGAAGCCTGCCCAGGTTGGAGCATCCTCTCTGTTATCCATAATTCTCCACAGCTCATACTTTTCACAAAGTGACATGCTGCCCTAACACACTGTCCCATGTGCTGTATATTCCTAATATCAGCATCTCCCCTTTCACAGTGCTTGCACCAAAAGTAACTCTCAACTCTTCTTGTACATGAAGCGCCTAGTATTCTGCTAGCCTGGCCCTTTAACATAGAATCAAAACAGTGCTGAAACCATGGTGTTACATCTATTCCTCATTGACTAGATACCTACTAGTGTTTATATTCCAATTTTTGATGCTGGATAGAAAACACTGTATGTAATTCACATTAATTAATTACACCCACATAAAAACTATTGATGGAGTGGGTGGCAAATAGTTTCCCTGATGCTTAACACTTTCCAAGCCTTAACATATTGAACACTGTAACAATACTAATAAGCAAAACCTTCCAAGGACCTTTTCATTAAAATCAGAACATATGATCAGAAATGTTAAGTCTGACTGACAGGTGCAGGAGCCACCATTCTCCCCAGTCCTGATTAATACACTTGTAAGGGAATCTTAAAACTACCATACGTTCTGCCAATTTATACTTAATTATTTTTACAAAGGTAACAGTTTGAACAGAGCATATCAAAAGAGCTTTGTCTCAGGATAAATAAACGTCTGCATCAGCAGACCGCACTGGATGAGGGAAGGTAAGATTCAGTTCTTCTGTCTGAACAGGACATTCTACCTGGTTATCTCGACAGCTTCAGAAAGTACTAAACCTCAAGCCAGCTGTCAGGAGCACTCAAGATAAGAACTCCCTTCTGGATTACAGATATTTATTTCAACAAAGCTTTGTTTTCAAATCACTATGTTTCTGTAACAAATGTTCATTTCGACAAATCAATACATTTCCATAAAAACTGTTCTCCTGTAATACCCAATCAGCTCTATTTGCAGTGTTAATTGTATATTTCATTTTAACAGTCACAATTTGCAACTCAAATAATCTGCAGACCAAAAGATATTTGCTGAAAAAATGTTCAAATAATTTTCACCCATTAACATATTAGAGCTGTACAATGTGTTTGCAGACAATTTGTGAAGAGAAAGAAGGGCAAAGTTGTTCTAATAAATTATTAGTTGCAAATTATTGAATCATTCTTAGTCCCTGGCGTAGGTA
Source organism: Balearica regulorum gibbericeps (assembly GCF_011004875.1). Classification (NCBI taxonomy): domain Eukaryota; kingdom Metazoa; phylum Chordata; class Aves; order Gruiformes; family Gruidae; genus Balearica; species Balearica regulorum. The sequence goes on from NC_046196.1 coordinate 4,640,764, forward strand.
GAAATGAGTCTATTTAAATCTAAAAACATAAAAGGAGAGACAAGTTTCTCCAACACAGTAATCTACCACGGTTATCAGTAGAGACAGCTTTTCAAATATCTCTATATTAAAATACCTCTGCCAGGAGAATTCCCTAAGTATATGAAGGGTGCAAAGGTCACATAATAAAAATCAGTACACAGAGATGAGTGAAAGTGTTCTGCTGTAACTTTAAGAGATGAAAAATCATGAGCAACCCTCAAAGTATTCAAGCCTGAAAAGATCCTCAGCCCAGCATAAATCAGCACAGCTCCACTGACTTTAAATGGGCTACCCAAGTTTATTTACGCATTTATTAAGCTTTAACTTACCATGTTTATAAATGAACATGCATATATGCTTTCATACCACAATATAAGATGCTTGTGTCTCTTGTAAAACTGGCAAGTTCCCATATATTTCCATTTAAAACAAAGCAGAACTAAGTGCAAGAGGCTGCCTTTCAAAGCATCATAGCATCAAGAGCATGAGAGCCAAAGGTTCCAAAACACATAATTTGAAAAAAAAAGTTCCCAAATTCTTCAAAACAGAAGGAAGAAGGTGCTATTTCTTAGAATCACAGAATGGTTCGGGTTGGAAGGGACCTCAAAGCCCATCTAGTTCCAACCCCCCTGCCATGGGCAGGGACACCCTCCACCAGACCAGGCTGCCCAAAGCCCCATCCAACCTGGCCTTGAACACTGCCAGGGATGGGGCAGCCACAACCTCTCTGGGCAACCTGTGCCAGTGCCTCACCACCCTCACAGGGAAGAATTTCTTCCTAATATCTAACCTAAATCTCCCCTCCTGCAGCTTCAGGCCATTCCCCCTTCTCCTATCACTCCATGCCCTTGTAAACAGTCCCTCTCCAGCTTTCCTGTAGGCCCCTTTAGGGACTGGAAGGCTGCTCTAAGGTCTGCCCTGGAGCCGTCTCTTCTCCAGGCTGAACCACCCCAACTCTCTCAGCCTGTCTTCATAGCAGAGGTGCTCCAGCCCTCAGATCATCTTCATGGCCTCCTCTGGAATTGCTCCAACAGCTCCATATCTTTCTTCTCCTGGGGACCCCAGAGCTGGACGCAGTACTGCAGGTGGGGTCTCATGAGAGCAGAGCAGAGGGGCAGAATCCCCTCCCTCGACCTGCTGGTCACGCTGCTTTGGATGCAGCCCAGGACACGATTGCCTTGTTGCAGGTATAGTCACATTAGAATTAGGGAAACATTCATCATTAATCGCAAGAGGGGGCCTGTGCCTGTGTTTGTGCAACACAGACTCTGGAAACTAATGGGAAATTCTAGGCATTTAACCCATTGGGGAGGGGGATCAATCCATGATATAAATATTTCATACAACAGCAATAACACGCAGCTGGTCAGCACTCCCCTCTGTTTACTGGAAACAAATTGCTTTCCTAAATTGTGTGGACAGCAGCCAATGTCAGTTATCAGAGATCTCATTGATAAACATACATTATACCTGCAGCCCTGAAACGTGGGAATCCTTCACTGAGCAAAGAAACAAAAAGCTCTGTCAAGCATGCTTATCACTCCTTGAATTTGCTCCTCCTTGAGTCTGAATCAGGTTCAAGAATCCCTGAAGTGTTTCCTGCAGGCTTTGGAGGAGGATACTGAACAGTTCCAAAAGGTAAAACACTGCCTTTCACAAAAGTCTGTCCCAGAAAAGGCATCTCCAAAGCGGGGGGGAAGCTGGATTTTTATCATCTTAAGGTGCCAAGAAGTGGGTCTGAACAAGGCAGAGTAAAACTTGAAGCAGTTCAACCTAAGCTTATTCCCAACATCTCTCTTTCCTCACAAAATCAGCTCTGAACCAAGCAACAAACCAGTAACAAAGCTTAAATCCTTAACACTAGGTCTCTGTACGTCCACATTGCACTTATTAGCACACATTTTTAAAGGAATGCATCACAGGAAACTAAGTGAAACCTAATGCTGATTATTTTGTTATCTACCAATATCAAGCAATCTATCATCTCACCGGAGCTGAATTTAGACTAATCAATTTTGTACCACTGAGATCTGCCTGGACGCCAGTGCAACACTTGTACTAATCTACCTCGTTATTCCAAGACATCACAGACCCATACAGTGCCTTTCTTCACTTCATCAAATGTCAAATCCTAGATGGATGTTCAGGCAAGTCGAATTCATTTAAATGCATCCAGTTGACAACAGCAACCCCAGAGAAAGCTGCCTGACCACATGCCCATGCAGAGTTTGTGCATACTGTTGCTTCAGAGCTGATCAGGAAAGCCCTTTTGACGTGAACTTTCCCATTGTTTACACTTACTACACTCCAGTTTGCATCACTGAGAGTGTGGCAACTGGATTTCTTTCAGCTGAATTTCAACTGAAGAATGTGCCCTGGGCATCACCTCATTCTTTCCAGCCATCAGTGTGATTCAGTTTGAGGGACCAGAGTAGAACTGTCTGAAGTGAAAAATGGCGGTGTACGGTATGGCTGTCAGGTCCTCAGCGTGAACTATTTTGCTCTACAGATCTGCTTCTACTGGTCTATCAGCTAATGCTGAACTAGCCTTACAATCTACAATAAACTAGACAGCTATGGAGCTCACAGTGTCTAACTAGTGACAGCAACCTCTTACCCCAGACCAGGCAAGGAGACAACAGCAGGGACAAGAACTGATAGATCCTCCCAAGTTCCAACGGCTGTGACGCAACAAGCATGGCAGTTGCAAGACAAGGATGAACCATCTGATAGCAGTTGATGCAGAAGCTTTTCAAGTAGATGCTTCATCTTTAACCCAAAACAGCATCACCAGATCTACAAAAGCTTAGCATTATTTCTGTGCCCAGTTTATACTGAAGAATGCAAACAAGGCCATTTGTTCACCTAGATCTGTGACTGATCACCAGGAAACAGCTTTCCTGAGGATCTTTGCACAGGAGCTGAAAATAAAAGTTTTCCTTGACTTTCAATTTATAATCATCTAAACCAATATTCTCTGCCTAGGTAATAAAAGACAATAAGTTTTATGATACCTTCCTAATGCCAAGTCTTTACATAATCTGTTATCAAATGAATCAAAATGAAGCTTACTGGGTTAACGTCAGAAATCACATTCTCACAAATTAGGTGCACTTAGATTATATTTCCCCTCCATAAACATTCCAATTCCCACAACAGAAAGCAATGTTATAAAGGTCAGGATGGAAATTGTGTTTCTGCTGTGTAATCTGCTTTGCAAATTTGTAACAGTGGTCAAAATGCCCAGAAAACTCAATTACTGACTTGCTATGACAACCATACATCAGCAGACCTAGGCAGACAGAGGTTATTTCTAAAATTAGTACCCTAATGCAAAAAGCATATTCTATGATTTCAGATGTACAACCTTTGCCTGATGTTTATATTGTTAAATATTAATGGGAAAACTGTCTATTATTTCAGGCATATTATCAGGAACATAATATTCTAGTTAAATAGGTGCATTCTAAGTTGGAGTTGGAGTGGAAAAAATCTCTCCATGTCCATTTGAACCATTTACCATTTAAACATGGTATTTTAATCAAAATAGTCATCAAATGTTACTTTTAATCACTATTATCATTTTTTTCTTTAAATTCAATTTTTTATGCAAACATTATTTTAGAGTTTACTGTTCGATTGCCAGTAATAATTCCAGGTAGCTTTTGAAATAAAGGACCCAGCTGAGAGTGTAATGAATCAATAAATAATACAGGCTTTGCTTGTGGACAAAAACAATTCTAGTGGCTGCATTTATACTCTCTTTGGGTTATATCTGCAGAATATAAATTGATCTAATTCTAAATCATCCAAGGGAAAATGGTGTAAAATGGATTTCAATTACACTATTGCCCTTTTACCAAAAAACTTAGCACACTATGGGGTGAAAAATCAACCCCCCATAGGATTTACTTTCTGATGAAAGATGTAACAATGGAATTTTCCATTTAAAATTTCTCCAGTCAATTTAATTCTTTTCTTACTTAATCCTGCATATCTTTTTATCAGCTTTCTTTCATGATAAAAAATAATTAAATGCCTTATTTGGAATTCCTATATTTTCTGCTTTGGTTAATAAGTTCTATTTTTGCTAAAATTTCATAATCCTACTTATATCTTCTGAGAGCGCCTGTCAACAACGCCCCCTCGGGCCCCTAAAGTCAGGCTTTGTTTTCTTGCAACCAAACCAAGATTTCTAGGTTATTCTCACTTTCAGACTTGGTCTGTCACTGCCCTGTGCAGATTTTGCACTGTAGTACAAATGCTTTTGGTAAATAGTAAGGGATATTAACCTGCTACAGGTTGCTCCTTTTATAAGTTTATGTCTGTGCACTAGAAATGTACAAAGCTTCTTTCTGTAAGTCAATCTTCCAAAGCTTTTCAAATTCACTATAAAAGGAAGAATAGATTTTGAATACATTTGTTTTATTAGTAATACCAAAACAAAATCTACTAATAGTATGAATTCAGTGTGGTGACCTAGAAGAAAACCCATAGCAAATAAACATAAAAAAGTAAGTGTGGGAAGATCATGCGTGCAGAAGAATTTTCCTTTCAAGGATTTTGGAAGATTCAATAAATGCATAGCTCTTTGGATAAATAAAAAATATGACAAAAAGGCATAATCATCTGAACTCTGACACATACCTGACATAAAATATAGGACACATTGCTCCAATAATAAGAAATTATACTGAGGTATAAACTTGACTTCTTTTCTGTACAATCCAGCAGCTGTATGTTCTTTTAAATGTTTTGCAGCATAGTTTTCTGGCCCAAAATCTTGCTCAAGACTTTGTCTTAATGAAATAAATTTTGCTTTATAGGAAGTACATTATAATTTTATTCATTGCAATACCATAGCATTTGTTGAAAATTTTGCCTAAAGTAATAACATTCTCAAAAAGTAAATATTTAGCTAATTTTGTCTGCTTTCCCCCACAAAGTATCACCGTAACATATTTATGTCAGGTTCCTGAGGACTTGTTATCCTGGTCTTCCTGTTCAAGGAAATACTCTGCCAGGAGGTCTGAGATGTGACAGATCAGGGATGCTTATGATCATCCTCACCAACAGATCCACATAGTTAATGGGAAAGTTCCCTTCAGCTTCAACAGGTTTGGGTGACATGTTCTCATGGCAAGCAGACTGTACAACTGTCTTCTCAGGTAGAAACACTCAGTGATGCAGTCTTCATTTTAATCATTTGATCATTTCAATAAGGACATTGCACTAGCAAAGATACTAAGAAATCTTACACGCTCTGCTTTAATAATGAGGCATTAGTTAACCTTTTATAATATTGCTGTGTTGTAACTGTTTTATAAGACATATAAAGTAACTTAGTAAAATGTATAGAACCAGTACAAATAAAGTTATAGTGAGCTAATGCTGCACAGCATATTTTGTACTAAGTATTGTACAAAAATATCCTTCATTCATGCTACTCAATGTCAGAAATTTCTGCAGGCTTGTTGCTCTACAAAGTGGTTTTATATAAAACTTTCCTTCAAGCAGAATTCCCAAAACACACTGTAAGGAAAAAAAAAAAAAGTCATTGCTAATTTGTAGAATTCAGGAAAAAAACAAGGATAAGAGTTAATGACTGAGAGAAATCCACTGTTTTGTATTAAGGACAAACTGCAATTAAGTGAATAACATCTACCATCATGGAGAGACAGAGGGGAGGTGGATATATGAGGTAGGATATGAGCGGATGTGGGGGTGAGCAGAGGTCAGGGAACTATGATGAAGCGAGTCTGTAAAGAGTTTTGCAAACTGGAAGGCTCATTTCCAGGCAGTTCTTGTAGACTTAAAGCAGTAAAATCAGCAAAGGAGAGAATGGTGTGGGAGGCACTGCTAGCAGGAAAAGAAGTGGGAAGAAAGAATACTTGACTCCCTTAAAGAACTGGGAAGACACAACCATAATGTTACTACAAGAACTTTTCAAAGCTAGAAAGTGCTGAGTTGCAGCTGTATCTGTGGATTTGAGAGGTACTACCATACTTAGATTAGCCATGGGAAGCACTGCCACAAGCACAATTTTCAAAATCACAACCCTGTCCTGCTCCCCTCGTTTCTTGCAATGAAGGTGAAGGATTAGTAGTTTGCTACTCGTCCAGCAGCATATTGTGCTCCATGTGTCTATGGCACACTCTTAAACTGTTCATTTTGGTTGTCTCAGCTCTGCCAAATCCCCATCCATCTGTTCTGGAGCGGTATGTGTGCAGTGCCTGCTTACTCCTGTATGCCTGGAGGCCTGATCCAAATAGCATGGATGTCTGAAGGGATCCATACATCCTTGTATTCCCCAGCATGGCATTTTAGCATAGCTCATATGGCAGAAGACAGATACAGAACAATAGTACAGATAAATTGTGGCCATAGTCCAAATGTTTTGATAAGCAAGTTTGCCCACAAGCAAGGCAAGAGCTTTTAATAGTACAAAACAAACTGGATCAAAATCCTTTCAGTGCAGTGCATCTTAGACACGTGTAGATAAATGTAATTTTGTATTACTGTCCAACATCTCATAAAGATTTGTGATTATACCAAATAAATGACTGAGGCACCTTTTCAATTCTCCACAGATTAGCATTTTCTGTGTGTAGAATGTATACGAGAATGTATACGCAATTAGTATCTAAGGATGTCCTTCAACAGCTGTTGGACCAACACCACATTTGATACCGACCTCAATCAGATCAAGATCTAATTTCTGACATTTCTGCAGGTCAGAGACCATGTGTCATTTTGGAATGCCCTACAAGTGAATCTAAACTCTTATTCACGTAATTAATTTAGATGCACAAATGTCCTACTAAAACCAACAAATGAGAGTTGCAGGATCAGGTTCATGTCCTGGAACTACTTCAAACCATATTTGTAAAAAGGAAATCAAAGTGGAGATGGCAACTGTAAATCTAATGGGATTAAAATATAATTAATATTGAATACTAAAAATTAGGGTGTGTAATCATAATGACAATTCAAGCTTAACAAGAGTAGTACAGTAATGAAAGTATTAAAAGCAATAGCCTTTTTCTCTCTCTCAAAGCAAGTGTTTGAAACTATGATTTAATACAAATCCACTATTTGAACTTGAGATTAACAAATATTAGTCTCATTATAAATTTTAATATTTGCATAAACTTTATTGAGAGAGGAAGAAAAGGAACAGAGAAATTTCAAATTCACAAGAAAACTGCAAAATAGAATTGAATGTTCTGCTGCCTTAAAAGCCTATCTAGGTCACTTTAAGTTAAACAGATTACTAGAGGTAGAAAATGCTGAGTTAATATTACAATAAACAGAAATGAATGGAAGGGAGGCTACAAGTAAAATAATTAGCTTAATAAACAGATGGAGAAGACACTTTTAAAATTACTGCCCTTGTCAAATGTTCAGCATCCTAAGCCTGGTAACATGCTATTTATTGACGCAGGAATACAATTACTGGTGAAAATGTAAAATAAAGTTTATCTTAGATATGTGCAATTTATTAAAGCAGAACTATGGTACACAAATGAAAGTAAAGCAGAATAAAAAAAATTAGCATCTATCCTGCTATCTCTCTGGGAATTCAAAGGCTGGTAACAGATTATCAAGGCAGAATTCAGTTATTTTCCAGTCTTCTCCCTCTCCCCGAACTTTGCTTTCTCTGCATCTTTCCCTGTTTCAAAAATATTTCAAAGGTACTGAATGAGAAACTCGCACATTCAGCCGTGCTTCCTGTCAGGAGGGATACCACAATGGGAGACAAAATCGAGCAAGGTTGTCTCTCCATGGGAGCGAAACTGTCCGCACTTCTCCAGGCTTGACGAGGAAATGCTGAACGAAATGCATGATTCTCAACTAATAATGAAGTATGCAACATGTTAAAAACCGTCTGTAAGGTCTGAACGTGCCCCAGAGCATAGTCTGTCCCAGGATGGATGTGTTACACTTTCTTGGGACTTAGAAATCCAATGAACTCAGCTATTAAGATCAAGAAAAAGATAATCTTTCCTTAATAAACACTTAAGTCAGCAGTTTGCACAATCCCAGTGCCTCAGGATGGGGACCAGGAGAACAGTGCCATAGGAACTCACTCACACTGCTGCCTGAAGGTTACTCCAGCTGAGTCTAGTCTGGAAGCATACTAAAACATATATAGTGAAAGTGGAGCTTTGCCTGGGACAAATTGTATTATTTGCTCAAAAACCCTTTTTGTGAAGGAGGACCTACAAGCGAGTGTCAGAGGATAATGAGTTTGGACTCCACTGATTTCCCTGGACCTAAGGTTTTGCTCTGTTTGTAGGACAGGATAGGTAAAATGGATTTATAATACCTACAGAGTTTATCAGACACATTCTCTTTTTTGGTATATTCTGATTCTAGGTGGTGAACACCAGCACCAAATAGCACCCATTTTAGTAGGCATTCAGATCATTCATCATCCAGAGCAGACCACTGAACCGTACGCACAGAGAGATAACTAACAGCTCACTATTTGATCCATACTGCATAATTCACAATGGAAATTTTCCCTTACAAAACTTAGGAGAGGAGAACTTTAAGGAAAATACTACAGCACAAAGAAAGGAAAATACACAGTTTTTACGGTCCTTTCCAAATAATAGCAAATTACAAACCGGTAGCATTTCTGCCAGCAATCCAAGAAACAACTGGCTACTAATAAAGGCACCTCTGAATATAATGCTTTCTTCAAGGGAAACTGTTGCAACGTGCAGTGAGGACTCAGCCAGGATAGCTTCAGTTCCACTTCCGAAGCTAAACCCAGCAGGCGCTTACTTCTGCCTTCTCACGTACGCACTGTTGGTAGGAACTGCACATGGGCTGCTAGTGTAAGGCATCCAGCGCCTTGTAAATTCACATGCTGCTGTTCCATTCACTCATTTCTCCACGTAGACAAGTTACCAGGAAATGCAATTTGCTCGTGATTATAAAATGAGATCTCTTGATTACCAGTTAGAAAGGAACAGGAGAAAGCCTATGAAGAAACCCACACTTACAGTGAACCGTACTTCATTAACTCCCATGTAGGCAGCTGTATGGGTTCACGTCAATGAACATATTTAGGAAATAACCAGTATTGGTTAAGCAACTTTGAGAAAAGCAAGGGTTTCATCCTTACAAGCACCACTTTTAACAGGATTTCTTTATCCAAGCTTTGCACTAAAGGAAGGATTCAGCTATTAAACATACTACTAAAATTGTGTGACAGAGCAATATGCTACTCTTACTGTGTATAGCCACCTATTTAGCATGCAGCATAATAACCAGAAGTAATGAAATGTGTCTTTACATGACGATCCTGATGTACACCACAAACACCCATTAACTGGATACAGCAACACCCCATAGACGGGGTAATTGAAACAATGATAAATGACATGAGCGACGTCATGCTGAGAATCACTCGTAGACTTAGAAGTGGATTGAGAGAGTTCCAGTTCTTAGTTTGTAACTCTAACCACTTCCTCTCTCCTAGTTATAAATGGAAAAGATTAAGACTCCCTTCCTGTGTTTATAATGACTTACACAATTTCCTTGCTTCAGACAGCTGATGTACACATCCCTCGTGTTACTCCCTTGCCTTACTTAATGACCAGCTTGCCTGTCTGGCTGAAAAGCTGCAGTCTCGAAGTTTGTGCTTCCCAGAAATATAACATTATGGTAAAAGAAAACAGCATGTGCCCTCCTAGTTTCTGCTGGCCATGGTTTCTGTGATGCAATGGTTTTCTTTTTTGAATACCATAAGCTTTGAGCGTTTCAGTAAAATCAAAAGTTTAATTGCTTTAGGAGGCAGCAGGAATGGCAGGGTTCCAGGTCAGGTCAGTTGCTGATTACTTGTTACCGAGTTACACTAATTGGAATATTTGCCTCAGAATTTTAGAGACAATAAGCGTCGGGGATATTTGCATAGCTAGTTTGGTTTAGGTATATCCTTGCTTATTAGATCTTCTAAGGAATTAACATTCATATTCTTATTTTCTGGAAACTAATTTTAAATCCTCTAAGCCTCTAGGAAGTAGTTTGTTTCTACCATTTAATTGCTGTCTTTTATTTGATGTGACAGGGCTCTCTGATGATCATAAAGTTTTACATGTAAGTGTTCAGATGGATGGAACATTTTTTTTGATCTGTTCTTTTTACCTGGAGGACAATGCCTGAGCTTCACTGTACTAGGTTTTAAAAAAAAAAAAAAAAAAAAAAAAAGGAAAATTTAAATTCTTAAGCCACTGGCCCTGGATTTCTCAATGGCTGACACGTGACTATTTTCAGAAGTAATAAAAATGTTCTATTATTAAATAGATCATCACACATACTTGAAAAATATCGTGTGTGTCAACCTTTGAAGGCCTGAGGAAAGATCTCTGTTATTCATGCTATTGTAAGCTCTGCATACCTTCCAATTCTTTATACAGAAAGCTTAATGGCCATGGATTATTTGCCTCATTGGTTATGGTGCTAGGAAATAAAACAATGGGAAATATTCATTATAATGCTCTCCTATATTGAACTTCCACTTGGCTGAAGTATTAAAACAAGCTGCAAGGAAAATTAAACCTCAGAAAGAAATGGCAGGTGTATTTATGAATGCAAATGACAAACTAAAGGCTCTATTTCTCTTGGTTTGCAGCGGTTATACTGTAAGTGCTCTTCGCTATCGGCTTTCTCCTCTATCTACCCAACAGCTTTTCTCCCACTTCCATTACTAGGTGGCAGCCTACTAACAGAAATTGGGGGCATGTGGGAGGTGAGATTAAAAAAAGAAAAAACCCACCAATTGACTGGAAAAAAAATAAAAAAGAGACTCATTGTCATAGTCAGTATTTCAAGAAGAATGATATTGAGTTGTGTATTATATTTTTTTTGGTATGTAATTGCAGAATTACAATACATGTTTTACTAGTAAAATTACCAGTTTATGATTAGGTTAACTTCTGTCCAGCAGTTGGTGTTGGCAAATTAATAATTAGAAAATTCAACACACACGGACTAAAGAGTAATCTCAGAAAAAATATTAATGGAACAAAAGCTGTGTCTTAGGCCTATTATGTTGAAAATCAAGCTTAATCTCTTTGGCAGATAGCATAGATTGTGAATTACAACATAAGGGCAAAATTAAATGGCAAGCCTTGATTTGGAGATGTTTGAAACAGTGTCTCTGATGGATTTCTTCCTATGATATTCCCAGGATCTTCAGAAAGCAGACCGACCAGATTGATTAGGGGTAGGGGAGCACCTAGCCTTTTACATTTTGTACAGCTATATATGCCAATGACAGCCAGAGAGACGTAATTACTCTTTCCTTTTGGCTGAGGCTGGTGGAAGTACAACAATTTCCCACTTTTTGCTACTGGTTTATCCCAGTAGCAAATTGTGCCAAGTTCTGCACTCTGTCAAGCAACGCCAAGCTGCTAAGCAGGGCAGTCACCTCTCTGCCACATACATCTGCCCCAGCAAGGGGGTAAAATGGTATCTTGTCCCTGTTAGACGTGTGGGCAAAGATCTGGTGGAAAAAAAACCCCATAGGAGCATCCTTACTGCTATGCTCACATTTGCAACTCCAAGTCAGAATTAGCACAGTGGGTCCGAACACCATTTTGAAGTAAGTTTCTAAATGGTAACATTACAAAACCAGTGCAAAAGGCTTCTTTATCTATACATATTCTTCAGTTCAATACAGTCACATAGTTGAAATGAGGTAGTTTCATTAGCCAGTTAGAGCCATCTTACAGGTGTGATGAGTTTTGGTTTCTTAAAAAAAAAAACAGGCAAAAGCCAGGATAGTGCTGGTTTTGTCTTATCCCAAGATCAATAAAATTGAGGCTCTAATCTTTTGAAACAGGAAGCAGATTTTAAAGACAAAAGTATGATACACTTCATCCTGGAAACCCGTCACCTGCACTGTTACCAAAAATGCTTCTACCACCTATGCAAGCCTCAAAGGCATACACACAGTAATTTTTATTCATATCTGCAATTTGTCTAGGGACTACCTTTACCTTGTTCCAATAAAAATCAGTGTAAAGCTGCATCTCATTCACCTATAAAAGTATTACAAACAGTCACAGTCTTAGATACCACAGCTTCCCATTCAAAATGAAGAAGGTGAAAGAATAAAACTCCCCTACCAGTCAAAAAGAAGTGTGTTAAACAAAGCCAGGAGTGTCTGATGCTCTCAAAGAGAGAAAAGAGGGATCTCTCAAGAGCAATGCACATGCCTTTCTCATAGCCTGCAAGACTTTTATTCAGAACTAATCAGTCACTTGTAGACTTGAAAATGAGGCAGACTTTCATATAGATAGGAAGAATCAACCAACTGTCACTAAGGGAAATGAAACTAGAGCAGATTCTGGGCAGTAATCAGCCCTGATGCTGGACTGACAATGAGCAAAAACCATGTGAGAAGTCCATATCCTGACATAGTTGGCTCATTACTGCTTTTGGACACCCTTGCTCTGCAAGGACAGATTATTCAATAGGCATTAACCAGCAAGAATTTAGCTTCAGAATCTCAGCCGGTACACTTTCGCGCAGCCCAAAGGGAAGCAATGAAGTTGCACTACACGTGAGGAGGATGCAGCCCTCCTGTCCCCACCTTCAGGAGCTGTTCTTCTTCAGGAAGCAGGAACAGCAGCTCCAGTAACACCAAGAGATCCAACAATAAGACTACTCTCTCTGAGGACAAGAGCAGACACTTGACAGTGAGTTGTTTATACCCATTTCAAGCACTGGGGTTTATTTATGACAACCATGGTAAATGAACTCTTTAAAAACTAGTCCGCTGGGACAGCAATCTTGCACATCTGTTTTATAATCTCCTTCAGTTTTTCTATGTTAGAGGAGGTTTTCTTTTTTTCACTTGTATTATGTAGATTAGGTAACAAAGCCAAGCCTAAACCCCAAATATAGAAATTTAAGATACATAATTTTTGAGAAACATCTGCAATATATTTTGACAAAACCAATATCAAGATATAATATAAAGCAGTATAGAAATATTCATTTATGATATTATTTTATTGTGAATAAAGATCATAGATTCATTAGTTCATTAGTTTGTTATGTGGAATCAAGTTTCAAATAGGCAGAATGATCCCTATAAAGCTTAAATTATGCTTAACTAAATAGTTAAATATAGGCTTTTAATGAATGCCTGTGAAAACTTTACATCAGATATAGCTGGATATTGACAGTTTACTAGTCGAATATTCACAAATTACTTTTTTTTACATCCTAATGGCTAGTGCTTTCTTCTGTCAATAAGACATGTCTGTAATTCAGAAATACTGCTGTAGGTCAACATGGAACCGAATCCACATCACTCAGTAAAACTAAAAATAAGTACATTGAAAATATAATACCTTAAACCCTGGTTAGTACATTTGATGACTGCCTCATTAACAATACAGCAAAAATGCTTCAGGGATTTATGGTAGCAAGAACTGATGATTACATCTTTTTTTAGATTTAAGCGTGCCAAGAAAGTGCCATCAGAGATCTAGGAAGAATGATAGGGATTTAGTCTTGCTTGCTTCTTCCTGAAGATAAGGTTACTTCTTTCCCAGCACTTTTACATTTCATCTTTAAAATAAATTAATATTTTTAAAGGCCAAACTTGTGGTTTCATTTTTCACTTTGACAGCTCCTGAAATGCAGATAGATTTTTGTATCATATAGACTATTTTCCTGGTTCTAGTTTAGTCGTCTTTTGTTCTAGTGCCATACAACAACCCACTGACTTTTCAAATGACCCCGTAAAAACACAAGGTCAGAAAACAAAGCTATCCCAGCTGGACAAGAACATCACCTTCTCATCTTGAGCAAGATGCTTTTTGTTCTTATTTTCTTCCATTCGGACAGGGTTTTTTTAATCTGTTCTAGCAAGGGGCTTAATAACTCAGGATCCTTTTGCAAAATCCTGGTAAATTTATAATAGTGAAAATTCTTAGCACTTAAGTTCAAAGGTGACATATGAAAACAAGCTGCTTGTTTCACCTAAGTCCTTTCACTTTTTCCTATTTGGTAGTTGTTTCTGAAGGTTTTGCTATGCCAAAAGGAAACACCAAACACTGAGATTTAAGTAAAAATAAAATCAGCTGAATCTGGCACAATCTGTAAATATTATTCCAGTAGCTGAACTTATCATGTAAGTCCAGACAGGGTATCCACGAGTTGTAGGTGCATATCACATCAAAGGTAACAAGTCTCCTTATGTGCATCGGCCCAGAGAAGCTTGAAAATACTGCCTAGATAATAGCTTTGATATTTTGAAGGGAATATTATTTTATTTGCCACTGAAAAGGATATCTTGTTTTCATTTGGTGAAAGACCATGCAGTTTTAAAAGCATTTTTGCCTTCCAACTGCCTGGATAACCCTTGTGTGCCCAGGGGAAACTTTAAGAATTGATGAAAGATAACACAACCCTGTTGAGGTATTGAACTTCCACTTGTTTTTCTAGAGCTGTAGGTAAGAATTCTGCTACCCAAAAGATGAAAAATGTATTTATAAGAAACTTGTCTACATAGTGCATACAAAAGTGCAATACAGGTGACAGTCGGGTTTATCTAATGCATACGTTAAAGCATTAGCAGAAATGTGCTGATTATGCAGAACATACAATTTCTTGGTCTAGAAACTACGTACTGTAATTTTGATTTTAAATTAGCTATTAAACTATAACACGTGGTTTACTAAACAGTAATTAAAATGTAATTTTTATTAATGCTATGAATATTAATCCATCCCAGGTTTACTTGTTTTACATAATTCTCACAAAGCAATGCATTACTGCTCTTTTAAAATATTTTTGTACACATTTCCTCCAACAGGGACTCCAAAAGGGCCCTGTATGTATCCAACAGTTCTCACTGTGATTTATTTTTGAGAAACTAACACCATATGGGTTCTAACAGCATACACTATAATGGTATTGGGCACTGGCTTATTTTTCTATCCTGTTTTGTAGACACCGAAGACATGAGGTGAATGTAAAACCTGACTCTAAGGTATCAAAGTGATAGAGTATTAGTCAGTAAAAGAGAAAACTTTTCAAACTGATGATGACTAGGAATGTGTTTTCCTACAGACATTTTACACTGTATAATGAAACCATAATATGAGCATACATTATTCTGTGTCTTCATTAGAAATTTAAACAAGCTGTAACAACACAAAGTATAGGCCACAACATGCAAAGCAGAGCTCAGTGGGTGATTTATTATCATCTTAAATAGAAGCGGAATTGGACTTGACACTGCAAACCTTGATTTACCTGCATCAAGACAAGTGTATGCCACTAATTCCGACATTAAGTAACACTCAGAATATAAATTAGTAGTGGAAAAATATTTTCCAACTGTTTCAATTTATTCTAAAGTAACAGGCATGACATGACAAGATAGAAATTAATTAAAAAAATTCCAAAAATATCAGGCCAGTATCTGATGTATCAATTGCAAAGTCATTCAGTCACATTATGTAGCTAAAAGGCTAGAATTTTATATTGCCAGATTAAACAGAAAACACAAATCAATTGGTGTAAGATGCAACACTGAAAAATTTATGTAGCAGCAGGAGAAAAATGAAGCACAAAGTATTTCAATGCCTCCCCAGGTCACAGAGCAAATTTGTGTCAGCAGATGATTCTAGTATCCTCACTCCCAGGACAAAGCTATAATTGCAAATCTATGCATCTTGGAATAGCTTCTGATTCCTAAGATAAAACAGCTTTTTATTTAGCAAAGACATTCAGTCCTTTACCCTACCTTATATGGAGATTAAAATGAGGCATGGATATTGGCAAGCCTAGGTTTGTATTTGGGAATAGGAGGATAAGAAGGAAAAGAGCTTTCTAAGGTACTGTCATATATTTACTTTAGTGAACACAGAGCTCAGATATGAACTTGAGACTACAAACAAAAAGACGAGTGAAATTTCTCTTTCAGCTATGGGCACCTTTTCAACTGCTGTTGAACGCTGTGCTTGGAAACAGAATTACAATATAGGTAACAGGCAGGATTCAGCAGGGAAGACTGGCATAATGCACAGAGGTCAAGGTTGAAAATCTCTTGATATATGTAAGTACAACTTTAACACAGTAAAGTAAATAAACAAGATTGCCTCTCTCATGGACTGCTTGTACATTACGAGTAACAGGTACCCTTGTTTTTATCTTGGGAGGAAATAACCCCCACATTTGTATAAAAGTCAAGCATTAAGAGTTAAAGAGATTCACAAAACAGGCTGAATTATAACTGAAAATATCAAACTTAAGTCCTTTATGCTTTAAAAATAGTATTCCCTTTCATATCTGTGCATCTAAATTTCAAAACACTACCACCTCATTCCGTCAATCTCCTTCCCCTATTTTCTCACCTTCTACCTGAACTCAGTAATATCTGTCACTTGTCTGCTCTGATAACAAATTCCTCTGATTTACTTTCTCTTAATTTATTCACTTTTAAAAAGGGCACAATAAACAATAACGGCCATCTAAATACCAAAACCAAGGATAATGAAAATCCAGCCACTAGCAGCTCAGACTGCAGTCTATCACTGACCTAATGATGAAAGACTGTTTAAATATGATAAAACTCCTGTTAGGAGTTAAAGTTTAAATAAATGTAATGCCTGCCTCATTTAGGTCATTTGGTCTATCATTTAGTTTAAGTTATGTGAGAAATAAATTAAACATTTCATGATCTATGCTGTCAGGAATTCCTTAACGTTACATACAACCATGCACTCGTCACTCCGCAAACACCAGTCTTAAACCTGCACTCATCAGATTATTCCATATTTATCATTAAGTTTAAGGGGAAGAGAGACAGGTTCAGTTCCAGTAGCACCAGTACTTCGCTGACAGTGCAGAACCACCAGTGGCTTCCACAGCAGCACCTTTTGCACCACTACAAAATGATGGGGTTTTTTTGCATACCACCTCAGTTATAAACACTTTACAGAAGAATTGTACATGAAACTACCACTAAACTGCATTGGCTTACGCAGCCTTCAAGGCAGAACCTGACACTGATTATTGATCCTAGCCTGAATATTGTTCCTGTCTCTGCTGGCACCGTTGCTATTTTTGGAAAGAACTGCTTTTCTGCTCGAAGACCTACCAATGAGTCTGATTCACCAAAACACCCTGAGGCACATCTAACCACAACGGAGTCCCACACAAAAAGTAATCCCAGAGAGTGCTGTTATGTGGCAAAGGGCAACAGAGGAAGAGATGTTGTTTGGGGTCCCATAAGGACTAGGGCTGTTAACAGCCCTCCATCAGACCTAATCAGCCCTGCCAGTCAGCAGAGCTAATTAGTGACAGTTCACCAATGTGTTGATGTAGCTATGCTGTTTCCAGTCCCAGCATTAACTTGGTCCTTGCTACCTCAAAGCTTCACCGCACTTCAGCTGAATCTCCACTACTCTGTGTTCCTCCTAAGTTGCTATTCGACTAGAATATAATTGTCAACTCACAGAAATTCGACAATGATTTTTTTCTCTCTCTTGCCCTTCTAAATATTTTTGCCCAGTGAGGCTTTCCAAAAGGTGACCGAACAAGTTGATTTTAAGTGGACAAAAACGTACTCAAGAAAAATAAAAGTAGCACTGCTAACAGCTTCTCAAACCCCACATACAACCACAGGCTTGGAGTTCATCTCCTGAGGCAACTGTATAATGCAATCTTATCTCAGGCTGTCCTGACTTACTAAACCTCCCAGCAGAAGTCAACTTCAGGTTACTACTTTAGAGCATTTATCCAACACAATTCCCACTCTGCCACTGCTCCTGCTGTATATCTGTGACTCAATTAGGAAGTGCACCTTACCATTACTGGTGTCTTAGTGGCTCTCCAAGTGAGCTGCAGCTGTGCTGGGCAATATCTAATGTCAGGGACTGTCAGTCACTACTTTATTGCTTCATGGATTCAGAATTTCTTGTTGGTAAAAGTCATCTGCTGCCATATACTTCAAACAAATAAAATATGCTTGAACTAAGAAACAGGAAAAAGGTGAAAAAATAGGGAGTAAGTTGATATTTTTCCACCCTGCCAATAGATACCAATCTACCATGGTGAGATTAGCTTCCATTCTTGACTGTTATTTATTATCACTTTGCTACTTAAACAGGGAAAAAAATAATCCCTTTAAAATAAAGTATGGATGGAAAAACTGTCTGCTACAAGGATTAGAAGACTGACTGATGTGAATGCCCATATATACACAGAGCATCCAGAACCTGTGAAAAACTATAACACCTCCAGGAAGAGAAGAGTGGTCAAAGCAAAAACTATCTTTTCTCCCTTTCTGGTTTCTCCTATTAGTTGGAAGAAGTTGATAAGAAAAAAGCTAATCCTTTGTTTTCTGAGAGTTCTCTATTAAGAACAAGATTTAGGACTAAGTGCAAAGAGCCACAGGGTAAAAAAGACCAAGAAAAATCATAAAGCAGACATTACAGAGGGGTTTGAGCACTTGTGCAAATATACAAAAGAGTTCTTACCAAAAGCACAAAACAAACACTGTGCAATCTTCCATGCAGTTTAGCTGCTATAATTCTGTGCTTACAAGCAGCCATTCTGCACATCACGGCCAACACCTCTCTAAAGACAAACTATAAGCTTTCCCTTGGTGCTACAAGGTACTGGCTTCCTAACATAGAAAATTCTGCAAGACTGGAAGGCAATTACACATAGATTATTTTAGTGGAACACAAGCCAAATCTGAAGCTTGACAATGCAGAAAAGAGTGCGTGGGGGAGATCGCAGGGGGGACAAAGACTTAAAACTAGTGCATTAACTTACTGAACTTTCTGTTATTCTTATGTCCCTCTCTATTTAAATTATTTTCTATTGAATTGCTCAGCAGTGCCTCCCCATTATGGTCTGAATATGTATAGACACAGCAGGTGGTTTAAAAATAGCTGCAAGTGTCACCAAAAAAAAAAAGTGGAATGTATTAGGTTGTTTAGGGAGAATTTTAATGACACCTACAGCAATTTACGGTTGACAAATTTTTATGTTTCTGTGGTACAGAAATACCCAAAAAGAATTATCTTGTTTATCACTGGGAAAAGGACAGTAATGAAACATGCTAATTTGGAAAACAAAATTAAATTCCAGTCAAGGCAGTATTCAAACAGGTGCCGTCCGAATTACATTTGTTACACCTTCAAATAACATTCTTCAATATTAAAGGCAGAAAGGTATCACGGGTTTGTCCAAATAGATTTAAGCTCTGCACAAGACTACTGCTGCAAAAGCTTGGTCGCATGTTTGAGGCTACCTGCATTACATCTCAGTAGGCTTTGCTCATTACATGGTAAAAGGAGTTTTCTCCATGGGATATCAAGCAATAGCTGTGTCACCAAATCAAAGACACGCATTCCTAAAACTAGATTCTCTACTTAAACTGGATCTCTTCAAATATATATCAAAATAATAATGACCTTTCCCTAAAATACATTTTATGGCATAAACTTAAAAAAAAATAAAAAATTTGCTAGCAGTAAATTATAAATGCTCTGCTATTTTACTTCTAAGGTCTTTAATTAGGAACTCACAGGTTTAATTCCAAGGAATTGTAGTATTAAACCGTCTTATGAGAAGGTGATGTGTCACTCTGTTGAGACATATTTACTGATTTGGATCTGCAGTCCCTCCTGTGGCCACCAATCATCATTTCTAATTATCACTTCAAATCATACGAAGTGTATCTCCTGCTATGCACAGAAGGCAGGTGGGTGAGTGGAAATCTATCATAAAAACAGGCCTCCCGGGAATGAGAATTACACTATGCTATTTTTCTCAGTTTTCAAAAAGTAGTGCTATTAGTTACAGCCCCTCTTCTTGAATAACTTAAAAGTTTCAGGGGCATCCCTGTGACATGACTAACCACCTACCAGCAAGAGGTGGTAGTCATAGCACAGAAAGAAGAAAGTATATGTTTCAAAGTAGTAAAAAAGTAGAAAAGCACCAATTACTACATGACGACATACATGACAAAAAGCCTACAGGACAACACAGTTGTATATCTATAAAGTAATCCTGAAAAAATGTTGAGAGTATAACATCTCACATAGCACCTTCTGAGTCTGAAATTAAGATATCTCAGTATCTAAAGGACAGACCAGAATTCATTGTTTGGCACAAGACTGAAATATTTGATAAAGCTAAGCTAGGGAGCTAGGAAATACAAGATAACTCTAGTTAAAAAACAAGCAGAAGCTTCTTCTGTATCAGGGTACATTACTGTCTATTTTAATCCAATTCATTAACTCTCATTTAATATTAAGAGCAGGCTCTTATGCTTTCTCCTGAGCAGCGCCCGGCCACAAGGCAATACTCGGTGTACCTGGAAGGTATCTGTTTTCACCATCCTCTTCAGCCTCCTCTAAAATCTGGTCTTCCAGGATGCTACAACTATTGTCCACCATGCTGAGAAAGTCCAGGGTTTCACCTGCATCTGTATTTCCCATTGGCTTTGCTTTTCCTATATGCTTATCATAATTTCTTAAAGGAAGGATTAAAGAGGTTTTATATCATATTCATATAGTTATGTGATATGTTAGGGTCCTGGTCCAAGACTGACATTCCTATACAGTAGTAGTTATAACAGTAAAACAGTACCAAACGTGGAAGAATGACCTGTGACAAGGTCCAGGTAAGACATGGCAATAGGAACTGTGACAAAAGCACCATTTAGATCTGCCTCTCAGTCATAACGGAGATTGAGACTGGACAACACCATTTGCCTTTGGTAGTCACCAGTCAAAAGACAGTGCCTTCTGAAGGTATCTCGTATTGCTCAGCTGGATATATTAGCTTGACTAACAAAGCTCTGCTGCTGTTTTTGAAACATGCCCTTTGGAACTATGCATTCGAATACAGCACAGGTGGCTAGGATGGAGCAGTTAAGCTCCCAGCAGTAGTATGTCTGGAAAAGTTTCTGAGGTTAATAATGGCAAATAGTGGACAGAACTGAGATGAATTAAATCCTACATTGCTCTTATTTTATTTATTAATTTTTATATAAAGCCTCATTGCAAAAGTGCTAGCATGTTTTTTGCCCGCAATGCTGTAGTACTGCAATACAAGAAAAGCTGCATGGATCTTTTATTGTAATCAAAGCTATTCCCCCCCCCCCGCCATGCCCCAAAAAGGGTAAGTAACCCATTTCTCAGTAAAGATACAGGATGACATATAAAGAACTGTTACAGACATGATAACAGCAATATTACAGGTGAATAGTATGTTATATTTTCAACAGACAGTTAGAAAACCAGTCTTTTAATCTACGAGATTTATACTAAAGAGAAAAGGGAAGCAGATGGTGAGCAGGAAAAAATGAACAAATATGGCATTTTAATTTTTATAGGTCAGGGATGGAGACAGGATAAGATAATAAGGCTATTTCAATATTTCTTTGAAAATCCTAGTGCCAGTTCCTCCACCGTCTTTTAAGGATAGATATAAAATACCAAGACCTTCTGGATGGGAAGTGAAAAAAAAAAGGGGGGGGGGGGGGGGGGGGGGGGGGCAAAAGAGGAAAAGTATACCGTTTCAGAGAGAGTGTCTACTGGACCCTGAAGGGGAAAAAAATCACCAAACAAAATCCAGGGGTCTAATCTGGAAAGCAAACAGAATCCATCAAAATTAATTTGGATAAGGGATGGACATGGTTCAGAGAAGCAGGTGCTCTTTACTCAAGGATGTGACAGGCTCCCCAGTCAGACAGGCATCAAGGTAGAGACAAAATCATCAATCTCTGAACTGTATCATATTAGAATACTAACTGTAGTAGCTGGAGTAAGGTTTGGGATGTGTGGTGGGTGGCTAGTTAGAGGCTTTTTATTTTTTAAAGAGAAAATTCAGCTTTGGTGGGTGAAATGGATTTAAAAAAAAGCTTGAAAACAGAAAAAGTTCTCCCCCTGAGCACGGTGCACTCTTGATGGGGATCAATTTTGTTCTGCTTCCAGCAACGTTCACTGCCTTCTCAATCTGTAACAAACTCACACAGACCTCCTAGGAATTCTCTTTTTCTCCATAATCACTGAGGCTTGGCTGGATATCTGCTCCCTGCTCTTTTTGGGTGTCTCCTGTTGTTTTCCTGTGTGAGAGGCTCTCAGCTTGCCGTCTTTCTCATACGCCTGCACTCCTGATACCTCTGTTCCCAAATGAACACACTTTGTTGCTCTCCCCAGAGAAAGAAGAAACCTCCTGTCACTGTTTTCCTCCAGTGGCCACATTTCTCCACCCCACATTCCCTGGATCACAATGTGCAGGAAACAAGGCAAGGCACTCAGAGAGCATCCCTTTCAGCTGCCAACCTGCCGCATTAACAAATCATACTGTTCCCACCCAAGGATAAGCAAATACAGCAGAAATACCTCCTGTCCCAAGGGGTTACTATGAAGAACCTTAAGAATGCTGGAACAAGGAACTAAGAATGAGAGAAGAGAGAAAAAAAGTCAGTGTCAGTGAAAAGCAAAGTGCGTTAAAGCTGATCAGCAGCTGTGAAGACACCATCTTTCCGAATTCTTTTCAAGTACAACTTAATGTGCTGATCACATTTACTTTGAACATGTGATGGCAACAAATAAGTATTCCATTCATTTCAAGAAACATTTTTCTATTTTTACTGTAGAAAACTACCAGTGCACCTCCAAAGTATACAACACAATCTTTGTTCTCATTATAACCAGTTTGTAGGTTTATTATTAAACAGACTTTTAATCAGAAAACACTGATCTTTCAAGACTGTATTTTTTAATTGGAAAGCACCATTTTCAATGAAATACGTATCGAGAAAACTTTTCAACATCAATATGGTGTCATTAATAACAGACTGAGGTTCAAGTCCTTATATGGAAGGCACAGAGAGCTTTCTAGCTGAATATTTTAACCGTGTCACTGTTGGTTTTAATTTTTTAACAGTCTCTACTTCATCTATGCTGATTCAGATAATCACTGAAAACTAAACAGAACAGGTGTGCTCTGTCCTAGTCTAACTGAACTTTTCTTAAAATTTCCAATCTAAAATGTTGTCGTCTTTTCCTAACTAAACTTCTGCCTTTAAAGCTTCCAGTAAGGTTCAAAAGCTTAAAAGCTGTAGTAGGAACCTCTGCGTTCTGACGAGGTTCTTTAAATCTCACACCCTACAACACATAAGTGTCCAACATAAATCACATATTAAGTCACTATACTGCCAGATGGAACCCATTTGTATAGTGCTTGGAAGACAAGGACCTTCATTTCATTTGAGCATTGCTTCTTATTAGTTACAGGTCATTCAGTCACAAGATGTTTCTAACACCTAACACAAACCAATTATGACAGCACATTCTGCGCAAGGATGAAAGTGTTACAGTCTCGCTGCTGAGTGGCAAGCATTGCTAAAGGGACTCTGATTAATATGCAATTCAACCTGATTTGATTTGTGCATAGCAGAGCAGCCCTTGTTTCAGCATGCTGAAAGCAGGATGCAGAATCTCCTGAGCCGTTCTTATTTTTGAAAGTGACAGAAGTGTACAGCGCTCCTGAAAGGGAGAACACAGACGGACTCCATTCCGTTTGATGTGCCGTCTTATGTCTGTTTTTACTGCATTTAAAAATTCCATTTCATTATGTTCATAAAAGCTGAATCTATCACGCTGCTGAGTCTAACAGCTGTGTTGCATATAGATATTGATACCCACAGGCAAAACTCTTTTATGGGACATCTCGTGGGATCAGATAGAGAAGCTCCAAATGTTTCAACTAAGGAGTAGCTGGGATGACAAATAAATATTTGAGACATACAGACATGTACTCAGACTTTTCACTTTTGATTTCTAAATAAAGTCTATAAAATATGCAGCTATGCCTAGAATCAAATGCCTTGTACCACACACATTGAAACTTATTACTTTCCTTTTGCAGCAATACCATCACCTGTTTAAGCATACATCTTAATCTACGCCTGTATCAGTGATACGAAAGATTAGGTGTAATATTTATTACCCTTCCTAAACTACATCTAAAGCAACCACAACTGTTGATGCCTACTGCACAAGGAACTATTAGTGTGGGATTTCTAACCCAGCTAAAGCAGGAACTGACTAAAATTGCACAAAAAGCTTTCTCTTGTGAGTTTTCAAGCCCAATTTTCTGGCTTTCAAAATGGTGGCCTAACTTGTGCAGGCGCAATTTTTACTGTCAGACAAATGGAAAACATACTCGAAAGTATTAACCTCTTCATTGCTGTTGACTTATCACATTGCCTAAGTACAACATGGAACTGTAAAAGTATAAAATAATGCAAGAAGTCACAATTTTTTTCCCATATTAATCACAACATTAAATATTTGTAAGGCATTTAAAAAGACAAAATGAAGACTCACAGGGTCTAATTTAGAAAACTGTTTAAGCATAGTTATATTCAGTTTTACTTGTATATTTTTCTTTTATTTTAACAGTGATTTAAGTAAATTTTATTAATTCAAATTTCCTAGTTGATTTTGGCCTAGATGTTCAATACTTCCATGCATCATCCTTCATCTTCCCCATCTGTGAAACTGCTGTAATAATTACTTTTACTCTGAGAGGCACTGAAAGGTATTCACACTATGGGGCAAGTACCTGGGAAATCTTGAATGTGAGGGGTCACCGACAGCAGAATCATTTGGAAGCAGACAGTCATCAATGTTGAAAGGTAGCTGCAATTTCAGCTTAGCTGTTCTTTTTGTCCTTTTCTGTTAGTTTTAGTGGTTATTTCTTTCATAATGGATTGCTGCAGCAAAGGACTGGAAATGAGTAATAAGAGTAATTTGCTGTTTTCATTGCAAGACAATACAAGTTATATTTTCAGTGTCTAACCGAGAGCATTGCAGGGAGAGCGCACACAGAGATCCGGCCATAAGCGAATTCAAGGGAAGGTTAAAGGAAAATGCCAAGCCTGCAAGTAGCTCACTCATTCAAAAAGAGACAGGCAGCAAAGTTCAAAACCTGGTGAGGGTGAGGGCAGGGGAAAGCGTGACTCCAGGCTAGGCAATTGCAGGGCCAGGGCACTAAGGAAGTCACGGCTGGAGCAGAGGGAAGAATGATGGTGTGTACAAGGCTAACAAGGTTGGGTAAGTCCCCAGAGAGGGTCTAAACAACAGGGATTATTTTGAATTAAGTGCTATTACAGAGCACTGGAAGTTGATGAAAGTGTCACTGTCCTGCCTCCCTCACAGTAATCAAAAAACAGATTTCCTTTCTCGATCAGATCCAAATCTATTCTCAACATGCATTTTTAACCTGTGTAAGTTAAGGTTGCATTTCAGCTGCCACATGCCCATCAGTTCAGTTACCACTGAAAGACAAACTTACTGTTTGGCAGCCCTGCGTGACCCAGTGACACTCCAAAAGCACAAACCCGCTAGGGCAGCACGGGATGCACACTCCTTTAAACACCAACATGGCTAGAGCTGACACCAATGGAAGCACCCTATGGCTTTCAGGGGAAAGAATCAGCTGGATTGGGAAAGTAACCGAGTCCTCATTCCAGAAAGCGTATCTGAATGCAGGATTTTGTAGCATTAGCATCCTCAACCATCCAGAGTTTATACTGTTTAGAGGGTTTTATTCTCTTCCCCCCCTTTTCACCCCCATTAGTGGCCAAATACCTGCAAGTGTGTTATTTCTTATATTTCAGCTCAAGAACAGTAGCCCAAACTTATTTCTGGTGTTACTCACTCTACTCTCCTGATCGTTAACCTCTGTCCTTGGGTTTTATAAACAGCAGCAGAATGAACTTGTGCTTTTTGTTGAGATCACATCAAGGAACGAGCTACTTCACAAACTAAATGTTTTGGCATGGTTGTAACTAATGATGTGTTATTTGTACATTTAGCATGGTTGTAACTAATGATGTGACAGTTATTTTAATTTTGCATAAAATTTTGCCTTTTGCAACTAAATACCTTTAAAATATACTGCTAATGACACAAGTATTACTGATGAAAAGGATATGCACAACTTTAACAATGTAAAAATACTTTAATTGAGTTAATACATTAAAAATCATTATCAATGAATAAGAAATACCATATCTGGATGAAAGTGAAATGTTCTGATTCAGGCCCAGGCATCAGTATAAAGCAAATTAGCAGTTTCTAATATGATGAAACGTGCTTCTTGCAGCTAATGACTGACTGTCTTTCACTTGAAATACCTCCATAATGCAGGGTCAGCACAGAGAACGGTCATGCAAGAAAGGTGAGCAGCATCTTATTATT
Source organism: Balearica regulorum gibbericeps (assembly GCF_011004875.1). Lineage (NCBI taxonomy): Eukaryota > Metazoa > Chordata > Aves > Gruiformes > Gruidae > Balearica > Balearica regulorum. Next base: position 4,667,058 of record NC_046196.1, read on the forward strand.
AGCATTTGTTCTAGGTCACGCAAATTGTTTCAGAGACATTAAAACTATTTCTAGACTACTGTATGAGAGTGTCAAAACACTCCGGAAAACTCTATGTTCAGCATAAAATCTATCTTTAACTTATTTTCATGCACTGTGAAACACTTCAAATTTCTTTCTTGTATTAAAATTTTACAAAACTGGATTAATTTAACAACAGATTAAAGATGTGGTCCATAAAAGCCTCTACATGGGCCAAACATATATTTTGTAAATATTTTACTGAGCAGCTTAAATTGAGGTTATGTTGAAGTAACATCAGAAGTCAGACCCTCAAACCATAAACTGTTTTTATACATTTACTAAGTGCTGCTAGGTAAAACAATTACAAGTAAAACAAATGCCATGATCATATTGTTGTATGAATAAAGTAGGGTTTTGCTCTTCACAGGCTAGATTTTGATCTCATTACACTAGTGTAAATCCAATTTAAATGGTGTTAAAAGACTTAGAAGGCTTAAAGTGTATGTGAAAATATGAATTATGTGAAGTACCCCCTAGATGGAGCAAGTTAGCAAGGGCCATGCATATGCAGGCATGGGCATTCAACTGTGCTGCCACACTCAGCTTCACAAACGATTACTTCATAACCAAATTTTAATGAAGGACAACCATTTTGCAGTCCCTAAGCACATGACTGATCACATAATCAGTGTTGGTAATCTACAAAAATCCTCAGCATAGTTCTGTGCTATAAAATGGGATACAGATTCTTCTTACTCAACAGGTCTACAATCTTTGCCTAAAATAAGCTCCACACCAATACTGTTCGGGGGTTTTTTCCCCCCTCTCTTTGTAGCACTGTAGAGCCTTATACAGCTACAAGACAGTGTGATGCTGGCTTTCCCAAATGCTCTTTTACTACATTGAAGGTCCAAGATGAATGAAGGTTCAGAGGCTCAGGTACCACTTTCACTTATAACATTTAAAAGTCCTGAGGACAGAATATCACTTTCAACATCAATAGTGCTTAGCTTTAGGGAAACAAAACAAACCAAAAAATAATCATGGCTGTAAGGCAAGCAATTAGATTTATTTGTCAATTATAAAAATAGGTTTAAGAGTCACCTGGGAATATCAATTATTAATGCCCCATAAAGCTCTGCTAATAACTACAGATACCCATGATTTTGACCTTTCTATTATTTAGACTTATTTTTCCTTCTGTTTATATGGCCTGATAAAATTAATGATGCTTCAGCCTTTAACTAAACTTCCCATACTTAAAATGACTGCTAAAAATGCTTTTGTCTCCTGTGTTTTGTTTGTTGTACAGACCAAAGCTAACAAGAAATCAAATGGCCCAGTTAAAATCAGGCCATGCAGAAAAGTTTTTGGAAGGTAAGAGGTATCTGGGACAGATCAAGAATTCTGTCTTTTAATGCAGTTAAATAAAATCCCTTCATAAGCATACCCAACTAACATTCTCTAAGAAGGAGAAGATTTATATGAAAAGCCTCATGAGAATTTACAAGCTCGTAAAGCATTTCTTCTCAACTTACCTCTGTTTTTTTCAAAAAATACTATAAATACAGCATATAGTCTCAGATGGCAAAAGGAAGGGATTAAAAATAGTAGCTGACTATTTTCATGAAATGGGTACTGTTTTCCAACATTTCAGTTCAGGGAATGAGCATTTCTGACACCCTAATTAACAGAATGAAATAAGAAAAGCAGCAATTTCCATGAGGCGGAACATGTATTTCTGAAATGAAAGATATAGAGTAACTTGTAAAGAAGTACAGTAGTAAATATGAATAGAACACTGGATATGAGAAAACCATTACATATAAGAATCCTCCTGCACACGCCCTGGTTGTGAATGCTAAGAGCCATGGACTAAACCCGAAAATCTGCTTCTGCTGTCCTCTGCCCAAGACCATGCAACCATGTACACGCAAACCCTATCACCTGCACTGATGCAGCATCACGCTGCCTGCATCTGAGGCTCCGAGTCAGCAAATGGACCAACTGACTACAAGTCTACTGTACATTTGATGCAATTAATCTCTGCTGAACATCATCTGCCAACATCCTTATTCCTCTGAAAAGCTGTAACATAAGCCTTGTCTTCGCTAGAGAAAAACGTTTGTTTTTATATGTGTTTTAATTATTTAGTATAAATGGGGCAAAATGTGTGTTTTTCACCTAGGCGAGGAGTGTAAGAACAGGCTTTGCCACTATCTTTAACTAAGTGTGCTCAAAACTCGAACTTCTGCAAAACTTAAAGCTCTTTTCTTCTTACTACCGTCTTCTCTTGTATTACCTACATGGGGATAAAAACACACCAGCTTTTCCTCCGCTAATGTCCTGGAAAACTACATGTATTCTTTATATAACGAGTTCTTTGTTCTGTGTAAGAATTATTCGGACTACATTGTCCAATATTTACACATTTCACTCCTTTGTTTCAGTCTTGTTTCACAAATCTGGAACATGAATAAAATTTGAGGTACACATGTGTATTTTATACTGTAATAACACCAATCCTACACTATGCATTTGCTTGCATAACTACTGTCATCTCGAGTCAGGGCTTGTACAGCCCTATGCAGCCTGGTAAATATATCTTGGGTTTGGGATTTCACTATAATTGGCTTAAGGGTTAGTTGTGTTGAATACATTTTCTTGTTTTACTTTAGACCATTCTGATGTGTTTTCCTATTAGCTTAATCCTACTGATTTAGTAAATTTGAAGGAACACACTTATATAATTACAGCATGAACACACCCGATTTCCAGTATTTGCAACATTCAGAACCACATTTGCAACAATCAAAACTATTCCTTTTGTAAATAATGGGGCTGTTTGAACTTGAGCAGCAAGTATGATTAGCAGAATATATACAGCATAAATAAACATAATACAAATGTATAATTATATAAAATATGATCTAAAATATGCAAATATTGTCAAATAATAGGAATCACCGCCATTGTGCATACTGGGTTTTAATTTAAGATCACACAACCACAACGGCTCAAGTCTAGGAAGAATATAAACCCCAATTCTAGGAAGAAAATAAATCTATTTTGACCGCCAAATTACAACTTAATCTAAATTTCACAGTTCAAGACCTCAGTCCAAACTAAGAGTTTCTCTGTGCAGAACAGTCCTTTTACATATATTCCATAGAAAATTACATTACTATCTTCCATATAAGAACTACTCTTCATCCACTCAAATAGGTCTTCACAATAACTAAGGATACAGAATTGCTCATTAATGTATAATAAGGGACTTGCGGACAGCTCCTATGGAGGTGGGATCTCTATAAGAGTAGTCTTATCTGGGCGTTTAAGGCTGTAACATAACATAGACATGGCCTCCATATATGTTGTTTACAAAGAAATTGTACCCAAAGAAATAGTAACAAAAAAGAAGTTTCTGACTTGCCGGGGCCTGGATCCATTTGATTTTAAACTATTTGCTGTTTAACAAATTTCCATTTTGTTGATGAAACAAAGATTCAAAAGACTTCAGCTGGTTGTAAAATAAACACACTTTACTCATGAAAGTTGTCTTTAAGCTTGTGATCTGCTATAAATGTTTTTTTCTAGGTAAACATTTTTAAAACCTTTTCTATTATTTCTTTATCTGCTAATGTGAGCGCAAAAGGAATGGGTCAAGTGAACTACAGGCTTAGGAGAGGGGCATCTTCAGATGAAACACCTATTTGAACTTGCAAGAACCTATCATTCTGAATATCAAAAGCTGATTAGCTGAAAATGGCTTTTCCTGTGATTAAAAGGGATGTAATAAAATGTATTGCTGTCTTCCTCCTTCTATTAACTCATTTGATATCCTTCATGCCCTTTGTATTTGTAATGTCTTTGAGGAACATTTTCATGTAAATTATATTTTAAAAATATTACTTCCCCTCTGCTGATACCTGGAATATTGATATGATTGCTCTATTGCCATTTCCTTTTCATGAGATAGCTAAGATTAAGCCAATGCAATTGAATCTGCCATTCCGGTTGTCTAAAATGAGGTTCTTACATCTTTCCTTCAACAACTATATAGAAAACAGTCTTAATTTCAAAGGTGTTGAGCAGTCCCACCTCTTGGCAAAGTCAGTACTTTTGAAACTCTGATCTTATTTATTTAAATGACAAAATATGGAGGAAAACATCTAATTTCACCCATCTGGACAGGAAATTTTGCCCCCAGTCTCTAATGTTCATCATCCTATTGCCACATGGCCTCACCCAGGTGAGGTATATATTTATTACATCCATCAAGTTTCACTTTGATTGGGTTAACTTCATCTTTGCCAGGGTGGGAAAACTGACCATTAAGCAAGGGCTTTACACTGGATAGAGAATTTGTGTAGCTTCTGGAGGATTGCGTCCTTGGTGTACTGTCAAGGCTTGGACGCGCCCGCTGTGGTGATCAAACTACCAGCCCACTGTCACAACGATAACCAAAGGAATATTCGATGCTATTAAATACAGTAAGTACATCTTAACACAAAAAATGAAGAATTTTTTTTTCCCCAATAAAAACATCAGAGACTTCCTACCAGGGCTATCTTCTCTTAAAACTTAAACTGTGAATGTCAATGGAAACCTTTGCAGGGTACCTTGGAACTAGAACCTCTTTGAGGATAAAGAAATTACCCTCAACATTCATCAATATTCTCCCCATCAATGAACAGGGTCAGTATGCAGCGAAGCACTTGTTTCTATTTCCACTGAATCCCTTGTTATGTCCCATACATTTTTAGAAGCTTGAAATATTATTTATCTGCTGGTTTTGTTTATGCGACTCAGGCAAATACTGATTCCAGGCACTAGGCTTACCAGATATTTACTTTCCAGTAATATCACCATCACTTTTTTCACCACACTGTTTTGCTGGTAATAAAAGGAGATAGGGAAAGAATTTCTTAATACAAGCCTCACAAATATTTATATTTAAAAAATATGCTTACATTTCAGAAAACCTTGCACCTTGGATTAAGTTCAAAGTCTGGGACTAAAACCACAGTATTTGTTAGTGTCCATTTAGAGTGAGCAGATGTGAACAACTGTAGTAAGTCTATGAACAAATCTGGAAACACGATTTTTGAGCTAACCGCCTGGAGCAATTTCTGAAGCAATTTTCTACAGTAGAGAAGAAGCTTGGATGACTCACAAAATCTAAAACAATGTGGATAAAATAACATTTTAAACCCTTTCTTGTTTCTATTCTTCTGCCATGCTTATATGTGTTGATTTGCATTTTTTTCTGAAGCGCTCAATTTATATCTTTTAAAAGACTTCAAAAGTCTGATGCTATCTAGAGAGATAGAGGGAAGTTTGTGTTAACTTTAAATAGCACCTTATTATATGAACATCTGGATTTTCAGAAATGAACTGTTCTTCACAAAAGTCATCAGGGTTCTTCAGAAATAGCACGGATGCTTTTCACCTGTTTACTTTTCCATTACATTCACTGATATTCACCGCACATATGATGAACACTGCTATCTACTGATTGATTTATACTGTACATTCCTTAAAGGACTTATTTTAATAGGTCTTTCAAAATATATATTCCTTTTTGATTACTTGTTCTGTGTTTCTGAAACCTTAAGCACAAAGTTATGCATGAAGATTCAAAACTAAGTATTTTTAATTCCACGCTGTCCATTTACTTAAAAATACATCTTTAAGAAACATCGCTAAATGTAAAAAATGTAAGATTTTGAACCCTGAAAATTTTTTTTTTTCTGACTGGTATATTGTTCATGAATGTCTTTTTTGTGTGTGTGTGTGTTAAAGTACACATAAGTTGTCAGTTCTTCTTCTGTTCTACTTCAAAGTATACCTGTGAACATTCATTTAGAAGGTAATTTCATACTTTAATCTTTGATAGAAAATGTTCCTGGATATTTTTCTTCATCCAGTTTCATGTCGTCACTCACAAATACAATACACACAAGGGAACTGGCCAAAATTCTAACTCAACATATTATTTTTTATGCTTCATTGTCTTCTACAAATTTCCCTATCCCTGTTTCTCTTCTCTGACTGTTTTTCCCATAGTTTTGCTCTGATGTATTCCAGAGTGGTAAATTGACCTATGTTTTATTACTGCAGTAATACATTTCTAACTCCTTTTGGTTCCTTTATATTTTTCTCTTCAACCTCATTGATGTTAAAAACTTTAAAAAAATATATTATTTTCTTAAATATATGTTGTTCATTGAAAAAGAAATTCATCAGAAGGTGAGAGCCACTGAAAAGATATTTATCAGACTAGAACTTTAAAACAAAAAGGAAAATAAATAGAAGCAGATGAGAAAATAGCTTTAAGATAAATAGTTCAGAGCCAATCTTTTTTATTCTGTCATCATCCATCCAGTTGTTATTTCAAGACATAAATTTCTAAGGTACTGGCTACCACTATATTCTGTTGCCAAACACACAAGGATTAGCAGAGGAATAAATCAGTGTGCCACCAGAGCAGGAGTCTCTGGTCCTCCCAAGGAGACAATTATACTTATGAAAGATTGTTTCCCAAGATGAATTATGCAGGAAAAGGTAGATGTGTAGACAGGTCATTTGAGGTTTTCCCCACTGCAGGAAAGGACTGAACAAAGAGATAAATCTTAGTTGTGCCTTTCTTGGTCAGTCTCTGCCAACATCAGCATGCAATTTGCTGAAGAATTTTAGAAAAGAAATGCAAAAATGGATGGCTCTGCATTAGCTAGGTCCCAGCCTAGCCACTTGAGAAGAGTACTCAACAACGACAACAAAAAAATGGAACAGCAACTAGACGTGCTCTTCTTAATTCATGTTACTTAAGAACCAGATGGATGCAGACAGTAGCAGAAGTGTTCATGAATCTTTTACAAGTAGACAAAAAACAAAGCCATGAATTATGCGACTGGCTGAGGCTCTTTGGAGATGAAGCATTGTCTTTTATCTGGTAAGGATGTTGTCATTCTTTTCTGCTATGACAGAGATTGCTCCTAAATAATACAATCCATGTACCACAGAAATAAACTCTTTGCGCTCTTCAGAGTTTTAGATGTACACTAAGCTAAAAGCCAAGAGGAAGAAGAAAATCCTAGAATTATTTTCAACTGAATTCATGTGACTGAGATCTTGAATACACATAATTGTACCTCTCCAGATGTTTGCACAATAGTAAAAACGTCACACAGCAGTATTGCAGAGAGAGGAAATGATCATCCAAAAGAGAATTTGTCCTGGGGTCGTCTTTTCCCCAACTTTTCCATGCTGCTTTTTTTGCAGTAGTTGATGAGAATAGTCAGTTACCCCTCATGTCTGCGAGGAGAGGGCTCATACCATCTAATATTTTTAACCATAGTCTGGCTCACTACATATCAGTGGAGAGAAAAGGCATTTGTAGTAGACTATGCAACACGCCTAAGATCCAAACCATTCTTTCCTCATTGAGTATACAGAAGCACATCTTGCTCAAAAAACTAAATTAGGTAATGTGAATCCCTTCACAATTTCTTGAACAACTTGTATTTGCTACTCATTTTCTTCTCCACTCATTTTCTCCTAGAATTCTTACAAGAGCAACTCTTCATTTCTTAGCCTTTACCTTCTGTTTGCAATGGATTCCTTTTTGCCTACAAGTCTTAAATCAACTATCATATCTTTGAGCAATACTGTTATGCTCATATATGAATAGGAAATAGATTTATATGCAAAATGCTATAAAACACTTTTCCAGTTTTATCCAATACTTATAACTGAGTGTTTAAAATTATATACAATGTTCTAGTATGTTTTCCACAGTGTATTGTATGATTTGTTTTAAAGATACTGTCTATTATTTTCTGAGATGGGCTGTACAGAAAATAGGAAAGTGTTTAGAAAGTTTATTGAAACTTAGAATATTCTGTTTGATCCATTACACTTATCAGTAATATTCTGAATTATACTATATAATTTATCTTCCCTGGATAGGATTGGAAAAGACAGGTTTTGCTCCAACTAAAGCACAAGGCATCTTCTGCTTATCCATTTCCTCAAAATGTCATCTAAATTCTTCATTTATATTCCAAAATCTGTGTCAGTTTTCTGTCTTCCATCTTCATGAAACAAAAATTACATACTTCTTTCTATCATTTCAGGGATGAAAAAAGAAAAACATACCTTGCTTTATCTATTGGAAACTAATATCCTCAGTTTAATTTAAATCCCATCTCTTCAAGTAGGAGTAACTTACCAAGTCACTAAGATCAAATCATCAAACTCCTTTGCCTCCCCAAAATAACACTGACATGTCAGATCATGTAATCAAATCCTCTTTGCCTCATATGGAGGCTGATAAACTAAATATGATGTATGAACTACAGGGAAAAAATAACAATCTGATACATTGAGGCTAGAGGAAAGTACTAACAAGACAGAAGTTTCTATTAAAACTTTTTGAACCCAGGTATTCATTATTCTGCTCCTTCCACCTGGAAGGAGACAAGACCTGCTTTACAGCTGAAAAGAAATTCTGCTCATTTACACAGCCTTAAATCTTAATTTCGTTTTTTAAAGACTACATCCTCCCTCAAATCATGTTGTGAGCCTCCATTTTTGTAGCTGCTTTAGTAAAAGCTTGATTCAATTGTATCTACACCTTTCCGTGTGATGTGATTGGCCTTTCATGCTAAGATACAACAGCCACCTCACTATCGTATGAAATGCCCTGTCCCAGTTTCCAATTAAAAGGCAAGCCAGTTATAAAATGTCTTTCAAAGAACTCTCAATGCAAAATAAAAAAAGTATATGTATATTTACATATATAGATTTACATATATAGACATCTCTATGCACTTAAGCTGTTCACAATTACTAGTTCAAGAATCCCTGTTAGCCAAGAAATTTCGAGTCCTCCCTACTTCCAGTGCACCCAAAGAACTGAATTTTAAAGCATTCCTGTTACCTGAAGACAGTTGTTAGGAAAAACTCACCCACCCCTTAACAAATTTGGCAAGATGGAAAATCTGCTGCAGGCTTGAGGCTATTGCTAGTGGAATTTTCTGCTATGTAAGAAACAAATTCTTTTGTTATTCTCTGGGGAAGAAGGGCCATATTGTCAGTGATGACATAGTGCTGAGGGCATTTTTTACAAGGTGGAAAGTGCCTTCAACTGTGTCATTCTCTACTCAGGAGGAAATCAATGCACTTTACAGAGCCAGAGCTGTGTACAGTGAATTCAGAGTGGCAGTACAATCTGAGATACATTACAACTGCTGCCCAGTGAGGTAAAAGTGTTTTGCCAGTCTTAACTGCTGTTCTGCTGCTGGATGAAATGGAGTGTAACTCTTGAAGCTTTGATCAGTTTGTTAGTTTGTTTTTTGGGGAAGTGTTTAAAATTTTGGTGCAGAATTGTTAAATGCAATCTCTATATTGTGTTTCTAAATAAGCTTCCAGGCGTTACGCATGCTTGAAGGAAGGAACAATTTATATCAATAAAACTTTCTGATTGGACATAGACCTTTTCCATTCTCATAGAAAAAACAGGCTTGAAAAAACAATCTATTTTGAAGTGCTGGAATTTTCTAACTGAATCACACTGCTCACTTCTCTGAACCTCTTACAACCATCTCTTTAGCCACATTGCTGAAAGCAACGCTTTTACCTATTGTTATCTCAAAGTGCTACCTTTAAGAGTGGAGTAACAACAGCGTGCAGAAGCTGGGGATTATTTTTCCTTTAAGGTAGGAACATGGTGCCTTAATGTTATAATTAGGCCATGGTGAGAAGTCAAGAGTCCAGCAAAAAGCCTTGCTATCTCTAATTCCCCTGTTCAGCTGCACAGCTGCCTTGGACCTGCTACAAAGTCTGCCGCAAAAATCAATGGAAACAACTTTCCAGTTACCTCAAGAAAGCCTAAATCAGACCTTTATTACCATCAGCACAGATTTTACTGTCTTTCTCTTGTATTCTCAAACGTTTAATAACATTAGTGTAAATCTCTGGACTTCCAGATATTAGAGGTACACTTTTGACAAATTCATTTGAAAAACTCTCTCTCACTTCAGTACTTACATATATCATTCATGGTTCATTTAAAAGGCAGAAATCCTCTAGGAAAACTGTGATCTCCCTTCAGTTTGTCTCTCCCATAAGTTTTGCATTTTATTAAGGATACATTAATAAAAGTACACAAAGACAATACAGAAATTTCTAAGACAACAGAAAGTAGGGTAATGGAAGATAATGCAGTCAACAGGATTTCTGTCACTTCTCATGGGTGAGATAGACTTGCATGAAAACGTCTCTCAGCAATATTTTTCCTTTAGTCACTCTTTCTGCCGAGGAGTTTCATGCATGCAGTAAAGTGCCAATGCTAAGGTAAATGTCAAAGTAGCAACTGCTTCAATCTTGTAATTTTTCTAATAAAGCCACATATTCTTTTTATTACTATGCAGGCTTTTTTCCTCTTTAATATGCACCTTCCACTGAACTGTTCCTGGATAGCTATTTAGAGCTGCATTCCTGTACCTTCTGGTGCTTCACTGTCTGGTGACAGCTGTATCAGGTGTCAAAAAAAGCATTTTGCCAAACCAGAAATAATTCAGAAGTGAGATATTAGGCCAAACACCTATATTTGATCTCTTGTAGGCTGGGTCACTCTGTTTCAGCACAGAAAGGCACCATCTATGATGACCATGACTACCATTGTTCTCTGTGATATTTAAATTAAAGCATTAAAAGGAGAAACTCCTATTAGAAGAGGTCTGAAAGCTGAAAATGAAATTATATTGGACGAAGATTTAATTAGGATCTTTTAGTTCATCAGAGGACTGTGGAATGAGTGTGAATGAACTTACAGGACTATAGAGACTTGTACCTCCCATAAGAATGTGGCTCCATAACTTTCCTTCAACATTTTTAAAGGTAATTCAGCTGTAAAAAATTTGTGATAAACCTAAATTGAACTGAAGCAGCATATCTAATTTTTACAGTCTAGTTACTGCTAATATCAAATATTCATTTCTCCCAACAAGCAGGTAACTATAGCAACAAACACAACATGGCTGTATGCAAAGGTGCTGAGGAACAAAAAAAACCAACCCAAAACCAACAAAAAAAAAGTAAAAATCTTTATGTTTATCTCAGGTTTTTTAATTTTTTAACCTTCTTTAGAATTATCAGTATAGCTGTCAACTATTTAAAATATCTGCAAATGATTAATTTAGTAAAATATTATGGAGACATTGAACAACTTCTGTACACAGAGAAAGGGAAGAATTCCATTCCTGTCTGAAAACTGCAATCAAAAATAATTTCCAATTAAAATACTTTCTGACAAGAAGAAGAAAATTAATTTAAATTTTAGCTCTAGGACGAAAGGAGAACGAGCAACGTCATGTTTCATTTTCTTCAGCCTGTCACTTCAATTCTCTTTTGAGGAGGACTTATTTTCAGATGATATAATTACAATCCTGAAACGGCAGTTTTAAATATACATGACAGATGTTTATTAAATTGAAATATGTTCAGAATAAAATTTACTTCCCCTCGTCTTCACTACAGAAGCAAAGGCCAGATTCTAGGGCCTCTTTTCTCTTACAGTGCCTTAAAGCTGAGATATTTTCATGATTGTCAGTGGAATTATCCCCCATTTCAAAGACTATAACTCTCCTCCCCTGTCAGCCCTACCATGCATTTCATCTCTAGCGTATATGTTGCCTGGCTCATCTAAGTGTACTTTCAAACTTTATGCAAGGCAACATCCTGGTATAAAGACTATAAAGGAAAAAAAAGGTAGCAAGGATATCCAATTCTTATGCTGAAAACAACATCTCGTCTAGGGAAGGCTGTGGTCCAGTATTCTAAACATCATTAAATGAGCAGTGTCTGGCAACATGCTCTGAAGTAACATATGTTGTATGTCAAAAAAGAAAAGTCAACATTCATAAATACTGCTCCATGGTACCATCAACCTATAAGGCAGAATTCATATTTTAGATGGAGGTGTCTATTGGAAGATGGTAGTATAATATGGCACAAACTTAAAGTGTTTACAAATCATCTTTCTGAGTGAGCAATATCTTCCCCTAACAGTGATTTATATATGGTCTTGAAGGAGTCAAGTTATACTTGCTCTGCAGGGAGAATGATGCTTTATGGATTTCCTTTCAAGGAAATTGAGTTTGTCTTAAAAAAAAATAAAAATCCATGACACAAGACAGATCAAATTAAAGATGTCAAAAGCAAACTATAAAAAGTAATCAGCAAAACTGAATTATATGCATAAATGGCAGCATTTTGATCACTGACAGAGAATTCAGTGATCTTCAAGTAAGGAAAAAATCAATCATTTAGGGAAGTTTCATAGCCATATCAAAAAAGTTTGTTAAAGAAAAGCTAGCCCTTCTGTGGTAGATTGAACTACTTTAATTCTACAGTAATCAACCACATGACTGAATGACTTCATTTATGCTTTAGATTTTGAGCTTCTGAAATGTTTATATATACATAATATGGATGTAATGTCCAACATTTACAACTAAAAAATGATTCAAAGGCTGTCACTAGTCTCTCTGGGATGTTCCAGCTATGTTTTAATTAAGATTTCAATTTTCACACTTTGCTTAATATATAAAAATGAAAAACAAATAGGCAAAAAGTTACATGAATGTATTAAAGGTGAAACACTAGTCGATTCTCCAGTCCAAAAGAGAAGCAGAGGAGAATTTGATTAACATGACTCTTTATATTTATACCTGCTTAATTCGACAATTTATCTATCTCCAGGTCTCTTCAAAGGGGTGTTTCTTCAGGATATTTCTGTGCACTTACATGTGTTTATCTGTTCCAAGAACTAAAAGTATAATTCAATCAAATATACAAACATTATTCACATTCTGCCTTCTCAGATTAGCTTTTAATTGATTTACTGAGTATATAAACAGAAAACTAATGTTATTCATGTAGTCTAAGAGGGCTTTTTTTTTTTTCTTTCAACCTTGAGTAGAGTTTTTTTAACCTTGAGTAGAGTTTTATATAACTCAGTAGTACAGACTGAGGACTATGGGATGTTGACACAACTAGAGAAATGGTATCTAATGCTTCACAAGAATATAATTACAAAAAAAAGAGTACAATTCTTCCAAAGAATACAATTACACTGAAACTAAAAGCTGACACACACACCTCCCCACACACTTATTTTAATTCATGGTATTGAAATTAGATACTCCAGCACAAAGGATAGGTACAATTAGGCAGAATTTGGAGAGAAAGAATTTTCTCCTTGATGGTGTTAAGATAAAATCTCTGACAAAACAGTATATTTTAAATAATTTTTGCTGTATACACTCTAAAAATAGAAAGTCATAAGAAAACAAGAAAGATAAAAGAAAATTAAAATAAAATGAGAAAGATGAACGTATTAGCTGATTGGCATTTGGGAAATCAAAAGTAATGTCCCATTAATGCTAGAGGAATTATCCCACAATAATGGCACTGGGAAATCTGAATTATGCTAGTAGAACACCAAAAATAACCATATATGTAATTGACAATACCTTTTTTATTTTAAAAAAGTGGGTTAAGGAATCTGGACCCAAACCACAGCTTTGTAGCTAGATTATTTTTTTCCTTTTTGGTATTAAACATTAATCTAAGGTTTTTCCTTTCTTTGTTTTCTCTTGGGAAGATGACCAGTGTGTAATCCTAATTTCTGGGACTGGGTAATTCTCTCCCTTGCCAAGGTGTTAACACAGAATACAGATGCATGTATGTTTGGTGAATTTCAAACAATATTAGGGTTAGGTGTTCATTACAGTCACAGGACTTTAAGTATATATTTCATACAGCTCTTGACTAAAGGTAGAATTGTTACTCACTCAGTTTCCAAAGCTTTATTGTATTTTGAGAAAAGAAAGTATAGTGATTGATTTTCATATTAAAGAGCACAAAACTTTCTCTCCTGAAGCATCTCTGGGGTGTCTCTTGTAGAGTCCCAAGCACTCTGAGCTGTAACTCCGATATAGCTAAGCAATTATTCCTATAGCGACTTTGAAGTAATTCCATTTATTTTATGGTACTAACTCTACTTGAGTCATGCTGGTTGTAAACTGACTACTTCCAGATGTTTTCCTTTTTGCTCTCTCAAGCACTGAGCATTCTGAAGCATTGATACTTGATGCAAAAATCAAACTTTTAAGATAGGAAAGTTTTAAAAACTTTTTTCAAGCATTAACTGTGATACATCCTTACTACTTCTATAACAAGGAGGAATTAATCTTATTGAGACAGCAAAATCTACCTGTTTGGAAACTAGAGATTTTGCAAGAAAAAGAGGGTGTATTTGGATTAATCAATAGAGACTTACTGCTACATTTTATAGTCATACTCCTTGGCCCTAAGAAAGCCCTGAAAAACACAAGCAGTGAGAATCTATCAGATTTTTCTCACCTTTTGGCCCTTCCAATCCTCTCTCTCTTGAACTGAAACCATTGCCCCAGACCTCTACAAAACACATGGTATGTCTCCAATCTGGATGTCTAAACTTTACTGTCTTCCATTGCAGCTGAACTTTAGTAACCATCAGGCCCTTTGTACTCACGGAATATGTGCCAGCATTTCGTAATTAACCAGCACTCTCTGCAAAATCTGCCACTTGAAGTGTTTTTGTTAGAAGTACACCACTTCTTTTCCCCTCTTAGATTGTCATTTGTCACAGTGGGATTTTAACGTCTAATCATCCATAGAGCTAATACTCCTTTCAATTTTTTAAGTAAAGACACTCTAGTCAAAAAAGATAACATTTCAGTTATCAGCCTCTATTCAAAGTATACGAGCAGCTGATATCGTGCTTTGTGTCACTCGTAGGAAGCGTCTTGAAGATGATATTTTTATAAATCTCTCTGCAATACATCAGTGTCAGAGAAACTTGTGCTGTTTAGATGAGTGACATGTCTAGAGGATCAGCAAACTATCTGCCATGGGAGCCAGTGATACCAAAACTCCTAACCCAAAATATGAGAGGGAGAATATAAATATTTCTCAGTGGAGTTACAGAAAACTGCAAGCTTGAAAAGTCATATTCACATCTTTTTGTGGAAAGAAGATTTCAGGTTTTTCCAGAAAGTAAGCTATTATAAGAGTATGTATTTCAAAATTATGCTTGGAGTCATCAATAGTTGAGAATCACCTGTTTTCCATACTATGGCAGAAAATGTACTAGAAGAATGAATAGCCTGTAGCCTACCTAAGAAATAAATCCAAGATGTTCATGAAGAGCTGGGAATGCTTTTTCTTCTTCTGTCAGTGTCAAAGGGAAACACAGAGAAAGCAAGCAGAAAAAGATTCCTTTGAGACATGGCTTGGAATTTCATGTGGTTCACCTACACAGAGGAGGGAAACATGGCCTTGCAGAAAATCTGCCTGCTAAGTGGTTGTTGTTTATCCCACCTGCAATCTACAATTTAAAAAGCTTAAGAGGTGTATATATAGTGATTATCCCAATTTATATTGGACGAAATTGTAAAGGAGCACCTACACATGGACATCAGCCAGCAGATCTGGCAGGATGATAATCCAGAGCTGTAATGGCTAGGGGCTTCTACCTACAAAGTTGTTGTCAACAAGCCAGACTTAAGGACTGCAAAGGAAAACCTGCTGTGGCCTCCACCACCCACACAGAGCAGCCAACGCAAGAATTTGAAGGGAGCTCTGGCGGTCACTAGAGCTTTGCAGCTAGTCGTGCTCAGTTCAGAGCAGGGAAGCTAAATACAAGACAGAGTATAAGCAGTAGCTTATTCAGTGAGCTTTTCATTTACAAAGAAAGGAAATAGGTTTGTTCACCCAATGGTTTTATTTTTTCCAGAGGTAGGATTCTTACATGTTGTGCTTATTGTTTTGAAGAAAAGCCATTCAGTGATTTAACTGCCTTATGATCTTGATATTATATTCACTGTCCAGAGTCAGTAACCTTGTGCTGAAATGGCTGCCTGCGAGGTTCCTGAGGTAATATGTTCATCCCTCACAGACTTTTACAGAAAAGAAAATCTAGTCCCTGTTATTGTCAGATTATTTTATTTTTTTTAAAAAAAATTGAGTATCAAACTATGTGTTGAATTAAATAAAAGTTGAAACAGATAATAACAATGTAATGAAAGATTTGCAGAAATTCTGCGACTACAGCTTTATGCAGATCAGAATTTTTTTAAAAAATTATCATTTTTTCTAATGTTCTGGCAAT
Source organism: Balearica regulorum gibbericeps (assembly GCF_011004875.1). Classification (NCBI taxonomy): domain Eukaryota; kingdom Metazoa; phylum Chordata; class Aves; order Gruiformes; family Gruidae; genus Balearica; species Balearica regulorum. The sequence continues at coordinate 4,683,283 of NC_046196.1, forward strand.
AGGAATCTTTACTATTCATAACCTGAATGATACTACTCATATTTTGACATACCATTCTTACTTTATTTACCTCTTTTGCACAGTCTCTTTCAAGATTTAAGAATGGGTTAATGAGCTTTCTCATCAGAAACATAATAGGGATCAAACTAAGAATTACTAGTACATCTAGTAAAATGAGATTCTTACTGCAGACATTTAAGTCCAAATGCTGGAAAGTTCATCATAAAATTAACTTTAAATATGAGTTTGCATCTCACCAAGAAGCACTTTCCGTCTACCTGTCCATTTGTTCATAAGCTAGCATTATAACTGGAAGCTTTCTTCTCCCCATTTTTCTAATGTTTGACATACAATGGACTATGAAATAATCTCCGAAAAGAGACCAAAGACCCACCATTTTTCCCTGGCTGAAGACCCACTGCTCACATTTACAGACATCAGAAACTATAGTATAAGGAATGCATTAATCAAGGGAACAGGATGAATGCCTTGTTTATCTTGTATTTTAAGCAGAAAAGAAATATATTGCCATATCTGTCACTAAAAAACCCCCAAATCATAGAAATTAAGGTCCAACTATTGCAAAACAAGTTCAAGGTGTGCAAGTGGGAATTCTGTCAGAGAAGACAAGACAAGACAAAATGATACAATTATTCCAACTCAGAGCTGATATGCTCCAAGAATACGTTTTCCCACAATCACTGTAAATATGAATATTTTAGAGGTTAATATGAAGATCAAATGTGGAATATATTTGCTGAAAAGATTAATATCTTTTCATTAAAAATGAGAGTGCACTGTTGGTTCAGCATTTGCATTTAGATTGAGTAAGTAATAAGTATATTGACTGCTTAAGACACATATCTCCAAAATGGAAAACATGGATAAAGAGGGTAGCGTCCATCTGCAGAAGTGGACAAGCTTTTTCTATTTCCTACTGCTACCCCTTCAGAGAACTTAAGCCCTGTCAACAAGAATGCTGTGATTTACTTATTACAGCAGAACTGGTTGAATACTGTAAAGAACATCTATGCAAGCATTCATTCCTTCATGCGAGCAGTGTATTGGTGTATATGTATCAGCGGGCTGCTGTTGACTTGAAAAATTGCTAGCCACTGTACAATCATTCATCAATGTATGGATAGGAATGGGTATTTGCCAATTGCTATACACTGCTTTTTGTTGCAGTTGTTGTTTAAAGCTTAGAGGCATCCGGTTAAGCGGGAGCCTCAGCCGCTATTACGTTATTACCAGTGGTCCACATAAAGATGAGCAGGATGGGCTAATGTAACTACAGGTTTCTCATCATTTATGGCATTTGGCTTTCAGCTCCATGTTTCCAAGTAATAAAGAGAGGAAAAGTTATATATGATTCAAATAATGGTAGACTGATGCCCCAGGATTGGTTCAAATGGTTACAGAATATAGCACTTGCTTACTGAAATGGCATGACTTGCGCAGGCACACCGAGCGTCGGTCTCCCTATGTAGAGAACATACATTTCATTTAACTGAATCTAGCGCAGGGTTTCTTGGAATCACAGAATACTTGGAATTGGTTTTCTTGAGAAGAGTGTTTAAAAACATATGTAACAGCATATAGTCCAGCATGCAGCAAATATCTCAAACTATTTGTTAACTTTAATTCAAATTAAGCACAGCAGTTACTATCAAAAGCAAAAGCATATTACTCCTCAAACTGTGAGAAGTAAAGTAAATATTTCACTTAAGCAACTGTGGTGGCAGCTTTCTTACAGTACTCTAGTCATATAAAATTTATACAAATCGTACAGCTACTTTCCTGCAGAGCAGAGGGGTCTGTAACACTGGCAAAATAGCACTGTGAGTAAGCAGAAAAACTGATTACTGATCCATAAAGGAAATTTAAAAGTTGATCCTACAAGAGTACAAGCATTTTCTCCTCCCATGCACATGAGGAGCATTATTTTTCTTTCACTGCAGGGAAGTGTCACTTTGAAATGGACTCTCCATCCCTAAAATACAAAATTCAGGACATTTCCTCAAGGTTTCTTTCCTCTTTTCTTCTCTTCCCTCCTCCTATTTTTTTTTCCTGTTGTGCTCTATTTTGGGTCATTTAGACCATACAGTTTGATGGAGGAGATCCTTCTTCTCTGAATTTATGAATCAAAATGTATTCTCCAATGGATATCTGGAGGTATAATTTGCCCCCTAACACTCTTCAATCTTTATTGCTGACACATTCAAGGATGCCTATCTCCCACAAGAAAAAATCTCACATTAATCTTCACAAATACGTCCTTACCTTCCTTCTGAAAATGAAAATGGATGTTCTTTGAGAAATTATCTGAGTTTCACTACAAACCCTGAGGATCATGCACTTTTGGAAACAATTTTGAATCTGAAAAATTTATAAATAAAAAGACGCTGGTAGATTCAGGCCATACAAATCCTGCATGGTGCTAAGTCCTTCCTTGGAGGCATGAAGCACTCGGCTGAAGCAGATGTCAACAGAAATCAAAAGCACTCAGCAGCTTGCTGGATGTAATCTGTGGGATTCCTACATACACTTTTCTGCATACTGGAGAGAATGACTTTTTTGCTTAATGCTTTTGCAGCTGATACTATTCTATGGAAATAGCTCCAGAGCACACAGTGTCACCTATCTGTGCTAAATCAAACACCCATCCAATTGGTACCAAAGTTAAAAACCAAAAAAGCTAGATTGGGGATCTGAAAACAGACTAGCAACTCAAAGAAAAGACCTAAGATGACCTTCCTGTTTCTAGATAGTGCAAGAAAGAAAACAACCCTAAGGACAGAGTGATGCCTTTCACATTACGTATTCCTTCTGCTGCCTTATGCATAGAGCAGCTTTGGAATAGCCTTTGAAGGAGAGACCACTTAACACACCAGGGAACATTCCCATCTCCATACTCTCAATTTAGCAAATGACCTAATAAATGCCAGTCACAGAAAAAGAAATTTTGAAGGCTTGTAGGAATTTAATGAAATTGTCTTCATTTTGAGCTGATCCTGTGCAGCTAAAAGAACAAGCAGATGCACGGTTGAGGTTCACCAGAAACAATTATTTCCTTTTTTCCTTTCTTTTAAATTTTGTTTTATTTTAAAAGCGTCTACTTAGAATTTACTTTTAATTCTAAAGTATTACCAGAAAAATTGTTTGATTTGATTTTCATCTCCTTAAAATTATTAACTTAGATGTTTACTTATGCATGCTAAGATTATCCCACATCTATTTAATTGGTTATAAAACCTGAGCTCTCTAGATGGCCAAACTTCATCTTACTTTAGGGTAAATATCTGTATTTTGATTCTTTGTACTGCAACAAGAATTTCTGAGGCTATGCCATAGCAATTTTTCTGAAAACGTTCAAGCATGGAAAAGTAATATGGACTAGAGACTATACAGTATGCACAAAACCTTCCAGATGCCTTGTATCTCCACATCTCAGTACCTCCCACTAGGCAATATCCCCAGTCTTTTGTTCCCTCTGATGCACAAATATGAAATAAATGATACTTAAAAAAACCAAAAGTCCAAAACAAAACCCCAAACAATTTATATTCTGTTAATTTGTCTTAAATTAAATGAAATGAAATGGAAAGCTTCCCAAAAGCATCAAGATCCAAGCAGTGGTAAAAGTTACTAACAGAGATGGAAAATATGAGCAATTTTAATAGTGTTTTAACATGTTTTAAAACAGTTCATATCAACTTCTGGTACACATACATACGGTTTATGAGAAATAGTTTTCCCCCTTCTCCACGTCCATCCTAGAGAAAGTTTTACTTTAATTCAGCTTCTTAATTGGTGTCTACAGCTAACAAAGTTTAAACAGTACACCTACAAGAAACAACTAAGAATAATCCACTTTTCACTGGTACTTGCTTATAAGATTCAACCAGAAAAAAAAATAGAGCTAGCAAAAGACAGAAAAATCACAGGCAACTGACCTAATTTAAAGTTTAAGTAAAATCTGGGAGAAGCTGCTGGTTTGAATTGGCAGTCATGAATAACGAGATTCACCAGGACCAATTTTTTGCAGTTTCTGGAGCTGTGGAATTCCCCAGCAGAAATGCACCTGTCCTCCCTGCCCCCCTATATAAATACCACATGTACCTTCATGAGCTACACCATTACCTGCAAATACTGCTGACTCAAATCCCAGTCATCAAAAAGGATCAGCTGAGTTGTTCAACATCCATTCTCTTTTCCAAACAATGGAAAACATTAACGAAAAGCTTGGTGTTCCCTGTGCGCATCTAGTGGAATACATTCTCCACTGAGATGTCAACAAAAGAACATAAGAACTGAGGAGGTAAAAGCATTCCTGTCTCCTGTTTGCAAATACTGTTTCACACGGTCTTTTTCCAACCATCACTCAATATCTCTATCTAGAATTTTGTCCTCTGATGTTACACACCTATTAGGCAAGGCTTTCGGGGGAAAGACCATTTCTTTGCCCCATGTTTCTACAACGCACTGCATAGATTGCGCTAAAAAGCCAAACCAGTTAAGATTTGCAAAGGTTCATCAGAGAAAATAGAACAACGACAAGGCACTAATATCAGCTGATATCCTACAGAGGAGTGGCAAATAGTACTCCCTCCCGGCCACCAATTTTCCAGCACCCTAAAAGTCACTTCTTCAAGCCCAGTGACATGCAGATACCTTAATTTCTAAGCAGTAGCTAGACTGACATTTCCTTCTCCAGATGTTACTCCTGTCTCTCTCCGAGGCAGACAATTCTTTTACAATAATTCAATTTCATGAGCTATGTAGAAATACATGCGTTATTTATACAGTATCAAGATTATGTTGGTATCCAGAATTGTTTAGAATAGGATCATTAGTCCACTTGTCCCTAAAAGCTGCTATTACAGTTCAAAATAGAAGTTATACATCTTTGACCATGAAGGGCTAACTCCATAAATTTAAAAAAGAAGGCATGACTACTAGTTTCTACTCAAAACATACACAAGCAGGAAGGGGGAGAAGAGGCTGAAGCCACAAAGATTACAGAGAGCACAACACAGAGCACCTTGTGAAGAAATGGAAAACATACGTTTTCCCAAGTGTTTCACCTGACAAGACAATATTAGACTAGACTTTACCTGCAGATAATGCTTGGGTTTAGTGTTAAAATTTTACACAGCCCTACATTTTGGCTCATAAAACATACAGCATTCCCAGCCACAACAAAAATTACTTTGCAGTTTCAACAAGACTGCAGCTTGCCATGTCACCTTCAAAGTAAAGGTATTGAATCAACTATTACTAAAAATCATGAGGAATTCAGATCTTGCTTTCAGGATATACTACCCAGCTGTAATACCCGTTCGATTGAGCCCAGACTTCTTGTATGGAGACAGCATCATTATTTCATGAATCACCAGTGACCTTTGGAAGATACTAGGAAAAGCAGGCATGTTCATTCCTGTCCATTGATTTTCTAATTTTTTAGTAAATTGGTATAATCTGGGGAATGGTTATCTATTAGGAATAAAAATACCTAAACTGACTTTAGAAAACAGTATAAAGCTTTTGAACCGAAACAATGAATTTAGAAGGAAAACTTGAGGCAAAAAGGTAGCCATTATATAAATCTTAACTTGGGCATGATTCTGTGGCCTGCCACAAAAGTAGGAAAGAATTGGAATCCCTCTAAACTTAAAAAGACAGATCTACAGACTCAGACCTTAGTTTTACTGCACTATGTGTCTGGGATATGTCTGGTTTTTCTGCTGTTGGAAAAGCCTGCAGAAAAACTACTCACTTAAAATGGGAAGTGGTATGGTCATAATTTTCATCTGGTTAATATGAAAAATAACATGCTGAATATTGAGAACATTGGGTAGTCCTGAATCTAACCAACTTAGAAGACAAGTTCAGTAAATCAGCACATACCTGAAACAGCCTGCAAGAAAAGAACTTGGTCGTGTCCAGGAATCTAAGACCATGCAAGGCTCCATAATCAAAGGAAATGGTGATTTATAGAGTAATTGATTAGGTCATCATTGCCGTGGTGCCCAGATCTCATATTCTGATAACTAAACCTTTGTCTTAACAAATTGGCTCTATTTTATTATCTTCTGAAAACGAAATGATCATACCTAAGCTTTCTTTGCTATCAATTTATGCTCTCATTATGTTAATGATCTGTAATAAACATAGGTTTTGGCACTATGGTAATTCACCTTACAACCACATGCAAACTACTCGTCCCTTTACTATTCCTTTTCTGTATTTTCATTTTTTGCCTATGGAGTACACCAAGTTAATTAGTCCACTAAGTCCACTCAATAAAAAGAAAATTCTAGAGAAGGATTGAAAGCACCAAACTGTTACAATCTCATAGCAAACTATATGGAGCTATATGGACAATTTGGGGGTTTTTTGCCTTTTTTTTTTCCTCCCCCCTCCCGCAGTGGTCAACTGGTAACTCAAAGTTGAATTCCACTTATTCCTGAGATCTTTGTTCTCACCATCCAACACTGTCCTGCCCAGAAATTATGAACTACTAGATTTATAAATATTGATCAGAGCATGTAACTTCTTATGCCCAAATAAGAAATAAACAAAACTCTTTTAACAGTCCTCAAAGTGGAACACCCGAGTCCTCACCCCTGCAATACTCTGAACCTCATTTCACATCACGGAAGAGGATTATAGGCACAAATGTTAACGTGTCAGACTGGCAATAGGAAAATGCTCACTTACTTCACGATCCAACAGTACAGGTGACACCACTGTAACAATATCTCCCTTTTCTGGATCGATATAGAACATATTTGGAGATGGTTTGGTAGGTGTCTGTTTGAGGATGTTATAACGCAGAAGAGCATTGTCTGTGCTAGAGTCATCGGCATCAAATGCTGTCATACGCATCACAGTTGTTCCTAAGGGAAAGGTGGACAGACAACAGAATGCAGTTAGCAAGAACATGTAAAATTATGCTGCCCTCACAGGTGAGAACCAGACAGGTACAATACATAATTATCTTATAAGACCACTAAGTAGTTTCACCTGATATTTAGTCTGCACTTGCATTATTTTTACTTGCTACTGAGCCAACCACAAAAGACTGATGTTTTTGATTTGCAACAGACATATGACCTGTTGCATAACATAAGTTCCCCATATTTGTATGCTTTGTTGCCATCCATATTAATTGCATGCCACTTAATGAACTACTGATGTATCTTCTTCACTTTAAATTCTACAGGTAGAAAGTCTACAGGATATTTATGCTTCGAGTGATGAAGGTTTTAACAACACAAAAATCCTAGAGCATACAGTTCTGCTATAGAGTGCAATAAGGCAAATGCTGTTGACTGCACAGATTCTTAAATGATGTACAGAGGAAAAACCTACTGCACTTCTACATCACTGTTAATACAGCAAGGACTGAGATGGTGACAATTCTCTACTTTGTTAGTGGAACACATACTCCTGCATCACAGGATCAAGTCTTCTCCTCTCCCTTAGACAGACACACCAGAGGCTGACATAGCTCACAAGATTCTGTCATAGCGTTCTTTTATTTGCTTTGTACAGTACATTGGCAACCAAGGAAAGGAAACAATTAGACACTTGGGCTGAACTGAGAGATATTTACCCCTAGATCATTACAATTTCTTAATCATTTCATGTATAGGAATAAACATAAGCATTATTTAAAACAAAAACAAACCCAAAAAAACCCCAAAGCGCAAAACTAGAAGTAATATATCATCACACCAAAACTAAACTATTTCTGGTAATATTGATCTGAAGAAAGAATAAAATCCTACCAAATAACAAAAAAGTCATTATCAAATCAACAAACTAGTTTCAATGGTGAATCAAAGTTAAGTAACAAATTAAAGCAAGAGGTATTAGCAAACTTATACAAATAAGGAATCTGGGAAGGTCTCCATTCTTTTGCCTAAAAATTGCAACTAAAAAAAATAATTTAAATTCCATCAACTATACAATTTACATGTAAGTAGCTTAGCACTGAAACCACATTATCTAATGCATACCACAACGTCAAAGTTAGTTATAATTCTTTGTTAGAGATTAATTCTTACGTTCTGGTGAACCCTTTCTTTTCTCCCCATAGACTTTCAGTGGGCAAGTATTGTTTTAACATATCATGATAAAAAAAAAATTCAGATACAAATTATCATTTCTTAACAGGTCTGTAAGACCACATAATCTGTTCTCAGTATCCACATTGCCTTCTGTGGCAAAATAACTACAGGTGATTAAAACCTGGTACAGACAAGGCCTGAGACATTACACTGGAAGTGCCTGCAGAACAGAAATATATATCATTCGTGTACAATGATAAATAGTGAGTTTATATTCTTTGTGAAGGTTTTGAAGCACAGATCACTTAAAAATCAAATAAAAATGAAATATTGTGGTAAAAGTAAAAACAAACCCAGCTTCATTTATAGGCTGACACAACAACTGCCTGGTTCACTGTTAAACAAACACTAGCTTGTTAAGATATATTTCTTCTTCTTTTCTTTTGCTGTACTTCCCAGAGTACTAAGTATTGCCTCTTGTTGTAGCGACCTTGACTATAAGCTCTCAAAGGTTTTGCTTCATTGCTACTTCAGGCAGAGTTACGCCCTTGAGAAAAATAACAGAGATCTGACAGCATTTTGGTTTTATTCACCAGTGATTAAAGGTCAGACAGCTCAAAAAGAAGCTTACCACTGGATACCATGCCATGTTTTCCAATATTACAAGATGATCCTAGCCCTGATATTTTCACCTACTTTGTTTGAGATTTCTTCAGAAGAAAAAAGAAAAAAGAGCAGCTTTCTGTTTTGAAGAACGAAGATTCACACTCTTTTCACAAGTACAACACACTGTGCTATTTTTTTATATTTATTGCATTTTGATAAGATTATATTACATAATGTGTTTCACAAAGATCTGCTAAGTCACGAGACTTTAGTGAAATAAATCAGAATTAAGGCACATCTTCAAGGGATCTTAAAGAGTGCCCAAGTATAAGTGAAATTCAATGGGTTTCAGTACACAACTCTTTCCTGAAAAATGCAATTTAATAAGATGCTATGCTCAAGTACATTAGACTATATTCTAAATGAACATACAGTTACTACCATTAATAATTTATTAGATGAGTTGATGCTCAGCAGAGATTTAGAAACTGATTAAAATATATACTCAGGTACAAATGCTATTTATACAGTTGTCCTAGATGGTTCTACTGAAATATTTCTGACAATAAGGCTGTGGAAAGCACACGTAGACTTTAAGATCTGATGTACATCCCCAAATATCAAGTCACTCTGGCATAAAACTGGCTTAATACAATGGCTGAATCTGATTTGCCAGCTACAGTTCTTTAACCTTTCAACTGACTGGACATTATCTTGTTCTGTGCAATCATTCCTCTGGTGCATACATAAGAAATTCCAGCAACTCAGAAGAGCAGAATTTTACTTTCATTTTGCACAGAGACGCTAGCCCCAGGAGGAAAGCTGTAGAGAATTACATCCATTTGTTTCTATGTTGCTTTTGACAAAAGTGTTGAGATATTGGTTTCTAGCTACCATTAAAGTGGCATTTACATTCAAGTAAAAGTTATTCTAGTCTCCAAGTTCATATAACAGATGTAAAAATGCACATAAAATTTGGGGTTGTCTTTAGATGTCATTATGCATTAGTACAGTCTATATAAGATGGTATCTGTTTTCTGTTCATGAACATCAATACAGAAAACTACACCTCTCTAAATATCACCTATAAGCTTGCATGGCTACCACAACCAGAGGAGCTGCTGAAAACAAAAAGGAAGCCCTAGCACTGAGTTGAAAGTTGGTGCGAGGCTTCTGCAGCCATGCTGAGAACAGCTTGTCCTCAGAAATGTATGCTTTATGCTCTTGTGCTCAACAAGCAGGTTTGCAAAACAAACAGAGTGCAACTCTGTCCGTTCATTTCAAAGCACAGTGGTGCCTACTCTATATTGTACTCCAGTAAAACAAAACAAATAAAAACACCCCACGTACACAAAAAAGCTAGAATGTATTTGTGGTTGATGCCTCAAAACTCACAACAGCTTTAAACAAGCAGCTAAAATATATTCCAGGGACCTTTTAGAGAAGTCTGATAGCTATATTTCCAGGGAAGAACTTTCCTATTCTAGTTGATGTGTGTTCACAGAGAGAACATGCATGACCATACATTTGGGATTGGACCACCACTAAAAGATGATGTTTATAGAGATCTCTTTCCTAAAAATAGTGTGACACCAATTTTTAAAAGGCTCTACAGCATACATCCGGTCCAAAAGAGTTTAATTCAAGATGCACGCTTCCTCAGTATTACTCCTTCATCATAAAGTTTTATTCTTCATAAAAGATTCATTTCCCCAGACCCATAAACTGACTACTTCTAATTCAGTGTCATTTTATAAATACTTCCATTCCTGGCATCAATCAAATGCAGCTGGCTTTCAAACCACAAAACAACAGCTTGCTACATTATCATGTTAAACAATATATATTAACTTATCAAGCTGCGGAAGAAATGTCTGCAAAATCAGCAACTTTATAGTTCTGCTGACGATGTGCAGATACTCATTGAGGCAGTCTCTTTCAGTAAAGGTACAGTTATGCCTTGGTGTATTTCAATATTCATGGTTTATTTGTCACACCTTCTGGGCAGTTTCACTGTTACCACAATCACTCAAAACCTCTACTTGCACCTCCCAGAGTTCCTCATTGATCAGACGTATATCCCACTAGCCAAGCCATTGCTCCAGAGGCTGCAGCTATCAATCTGTTAATTGCTGATTTGGCCTGTAAGTTGGCTTGGAAATATCGGCAAAAAACCTGCCCTTAGGCATTAAGAAGTAAAACACAATGCTTGCACAATTTTGTGGTGATTGGAGCAGATGGTTTCTTGGGAAAAAGCTCTTTGGCATTTTGTTATTTACCTCTTAATAACCTTTCTATTTCCTTCTTTTTTTTTTTTTTTTTTTTTTTTTTTTGGTGCCTTTTCTTTCCTGTCAAGATGCTGAGACAACATTGGGAACAGTTCAGCTGATGGATGAGATTACTACTACCCCCTATCCCTTTATTTATTTATTATATTCAGCTGCTGGGTTTACAGAAAGGACTGGAATATACTGGAAGTGAGGCTTATTTCTAGTTTCATTAAACAGGAACAAGTGTCTTAAACCTACAAACTTTAAAGTAAACTCTGAATTTGAGTACTAACACTAAAATATTATCCAGTTTAAGGACTGAGCAGTTTTAACTTTATGAGAGGTACAGTGCTCCAAAACTTCATGTTTTCTCATGTTATTTTAATTCTTTTTGTGAGTCTCTACTGTATGTTCAGTACATTAAATGTTTTCTACATGTGCTACAGAAAGGGAAGGGTCTACTTTCCTAATTAACATGACTGGATTGCCGAGTCTTATTTCCACCTATGTCTCTAGATATCTCTAGAGGGTTACCTATATTTCTAGAGCACATTACATTTATTGCTACAGAAAAAAAAAAAAAGACAAACTTTCAGAAAATGGAGCAAAGGAGGATAGCCTTCTGACTACTACACTCATCATAACTGATTACATGTTTGACTGTCATTTTGTCCTTTAAAGACAACAAGTCCCAGGGAAGCAAAACAAGAAGAAAGGTCTATTATGGCTCCAATCAAGTGCCTTTGAATTGCAACTACAGTTATTAACTTATGCATGTTATTAAAAACTTGAAGTTCTTGCTCAATAGAGAAGACATTTAGAAAGAATCAATGAATTCAGTCTTGTAGCATATCTTATATTTGTATAGGGCAATAATAGTCTAGCCTGCAGGACTTTTTCACATTTAGATGTCTGGCAAATTCAGGATAGGTGTGTTTTTTGAACTACGTTTTAGATGGCATCACTGATCAGTACACTGGGCATGCCAACACATTGCAGCCAGCAGGAGTGGAGACACGTACCAGTGAACTATCAATTGTGGAATGAATAATAAACAAACTTCTGTTGATACACAAAAGAAACTTGAATAATGTTAAGTAGAGATTAAAAACTGTTAAGAATTGCTACTATCTATACAGAGTTAATGCAGTCAGAAAGCATATAAATTGAGTAAGAAATAATGAGCGATTCCTAGTTGAACATCATGACAAAACAGTAAAGATGGATGGGCAGGTCAACCTTTAGCAACACTAGTATTTAACCTTTGTTTTCTCATGAGTAGCACAGCTGTTTTGGTAGACTAAATTATTCACTGCTGGGATTTTTTGAGAATTAAGTTATATACAGTACTGTCCCTTACTATGTTGTAGGGCAGAGTGTCACGTGACTGAAAACCATGTTAAGAGCTGCTGCTCCAGGTGAGACATTGATATATGAAACGTCAGTAAAGAATTTTCCTTAGCTGAAGATATGTGACGTGGATACTACTTTGGTATATTGTGCTTTGTCTCTAGTGCTGCAAATGTTTCTTTCTTTAGGGTAAAATTGTTGGGTGAAAACACTGAATATTGTTAGCCCCACCAAGGATTCCCAAACCATGCATATATCATCAGTACATACCTGGGTGTGAGATTTTGTGATAGCATATGTGTACTGAAGGTTATGCTCTACTGCGTGCAGATACAGGAAATTATGACACAAAGAAAAAGACCATTATTTATTCTTTCATAATACTAAGATCCCCATCACAGTTCCTGTGTTGTACAAAATATGAAACTCATGGTCCTCGATTGGGATAACTTACATTTTAGACACGGTGCAGTTTTCCCTCACAAAAACAAAAAATTGCATGTAGTCTTTACATTTGCCTGAAAGACTACAGATAGCATGAAGTAGGCAGTGCCATAAGGAGTAAAATCAATGAAGTTTCATTTCCTAGCTGGTATTGTCCAAAGGCTCATCTCCTGGATGGATAAGATGATGTCTTAGAGGGGCGAAAGTCAGCCGTTCCCTTAGCAAGACCATTAATAGGATCGTTTTATCCTCTTATTTTCATGAGACACATATGAATTTAAGGTACTCCTTCAGACTTTTTTCCTATGAGAAAAACAGTGGAAGCTGAGTGAGGAGTTCAAAAGTTTTGAGGGGCTGACTGCCAGATATATGGGTAGAAACACATGCTAAAAGTTAACTTACTCAGATGGCTTCTTATTTCTATGTGCCTGTTTCTTTCCAGCATGTACCTATATTCAAACCCAAAAATAAAAACTATTCCCAAGCAGTCAGTCCATCAAGGGAAAGCAATAGGCTGTTTTTTCTCCATGCCAAGTGTACTACTTATTAAGCTTCTCCCTCATCTGAACATATACAGGTATAGAAGTAACAGCAGAAACCTTGATATGCAGTGACATAGCTGTTAAAGGCTTTTATGTAAGAGGAACAGGGCTGGTTGGTGGAAATGTTCTCCTCTATTTCAGAGTACACGTCAAACTCAACTTTATAAAAAAAATACTAACTTTTCACATTTAAAAACATGTTTAATATTTTAACACATAGGGTTCCTGAGAAAGAAAGTGTTCTGATGTGTTCCTGAACCAACTTTATACTTTCTTAAATGTGAATCTAAACTTCCAGAGCACAGGTACAAAGTAAATAGGAGAGGAGAGGAATAGTGATTTGCTCTGCTGCTTTTTAGACGCTCCTCACCAAATTACAACTTTGTCTTCCCCTAAACGGTTCCCCCACTTCTACTCAACATCGTTGTTAGCCCTTCAGGAAGTCTTCCTTGCTCAGACATGGGGAAGTCAACACACTTGTTCACTTACAGTCTCTCTCTTCAGATGGACCAGGATTTAAAAATGTCATGAAAGAAGACTTAGAACAATAGAGCCATAGATGAAAAAAACAAATGTCCTTCCTCCAGATATGAACTGGCTGCAGATATAAGCCAACCACCAAAGATTTTTACTTAACTAAGATTCTACCTACGTTCTGGATCTATAGTAAAAATGTTGCACACTCATGACTGCTTTCCTTTTGACCAGTGAAGTCTATTAAGAAAAGGCATGAATTACTTCTTGGATCATGACCATAAGCTATAAAAAGTCCCACTGTTCTAACTGCCAATTCATAACATAATCTTATATGTCAGATAACATAATTCATAAAGCAATATAACACATTCTCTTGAAGTAAATGGTTTAATGTAAATGATGATATGCATTGAACTTCTCACAGCAGGCGAATATGACAGAACAGTGATTTATGTGTGCAAGAATAGCTATTCAACATACAAAGAGTAAGATTCAGCCCTAGGCACACTCAGAAAACACAGAGGACCCACATTCTCTCTGGAGTTTGGCTGGCACTAGAAGTCAATCAGACAAATCACAGGCAATAAAGACTAGATGAGACATTAAAACATCATTAAATTCACTCCCCCTAAAAACAATGCAGGATCATTCTTGAAAAGATACTGAACAATACTGGCTTCTTTTCTGAAAATCTCAAACGGAGAAATTTCCGCAATCCCTATGTAACTTATCACCATGACAAGTGCATTTGGCAAACACCTGCCAGAAAGCTACCTCAGATCCTAAGAGGAGATAGGTCAACGCCTAAAATAAGCAGCTACACACTAGACCATGACTGCACCAGTGGAGATGGAGGATGCTAAGCTTTTTCCTCACCTTTTAAAAAACTGCCAGAGATAAAAGATCTGAGACACCTCTTGCCCAGAGTGACTTGCTCATTCACTCAGCCCTTAGATCTGAACTGTTTGACAGCTGAAACATTTTGTCAGCGATGCTTACAACTCACATGATTCACCATGCTGTTTTCCCTGTTCCCATGTAAAATTGGAATTGCCTGCAATCATTCAAATTTGATTTCAGACGTATACAAGCTGTTTAAATGCAGATGCAAACTTCATAGTCAAGAACAGCTAAGCAGAGAGCTTACTAAAAATACATATTCTGCACTTATCTCTGTTTTATAATCCAAATGTTTTCTTTCAGCTTTTCTCTACCTTCTCTTTAATAGTTTCCCATTCTTCTAACTCTTCCCTGTTTATCTGGGTGGTATAGTTCTGGCCAGAGCATTGCAAATTTCTAATAGACAGCAATTTTTAAAGTAATACAAATATATAAAGCCTGATGCAAATTTCATATCCAGAAATACCCATGAGAAATTACCTTTTGAATGTGGTAGAAATCTTCCCCTAAACCTCAAGACACAAAATAAACCAGGCAAAATTAGATTAATCATTTAACTTTCTCCCAAAAAAGAAGTTAATATCCAGTTTCTCCTAGCCTCTAAGCAGGGAGGCATTCTTAATCAAGATAAATGAAGAAAAGAAAATTGATGTTTCAGAGACTTCACTTAGGTTAGTAAAAAAGGATTGGCAATTATATGCATTCTGAACTTCTGGGAGAGAACTGGCCATCTTTCACTTCAGAGCCACTTTCACCTTGTCTCTATCCAGCCCTGTCAAGAAGAGTTAGTATTCTGAATATTTACAGGAACGGCAACGTGAACAAGTATAGACTCTTCTCCTAGCCCTTATTAAACAAAACATAGCTAATCACTGGGAACCTAGTTCACATTCAGCTATCCATCAAGCCATGAAGGCCTCTGAATTTGGAGACCTAGCAGCACCTACCAGCTCTTGGAGCCAGGTAAATCTCCTAGCCATATTCTAGCTCACAACCCTTTCACAGCACCAGTGACCTTTGGAAACTTGGGTGCACTGGTAGAGAGGAAGCAGCAATGTGTTTTAATAGGTTCACCAATATCGACTCCTGGAGACCCCAGACTTGAGGGCATACCTTAGCTGAGAAAGAATCAAGGTAACGCTTCAGACTGCTATATTTTTATATTTTTTTTAAAATAAAGAAATCCCATGCCAATAATGGTTCCAACACAGAGATGTTTGTCAGTCATACTTTCTTTTTAAGCTAGGACTCTCTGTAAGGCAGGAGTGAAACTAGTTAAATAAAATCCATGAAAATGAAAGAGATCAGTGCAAAATGTGGGTATTAAATCAGTAGTATATTAAAATCTAATAAAACTTTGAAAATGAAAAGGATATGAAAAGAATATTTTTTCTTTCATTTCAACAACAAATTATTTCAAAATTAAAAAAAGAAATGTAATGTATTGACAGTGAGTGTCTATTTTTTTAGAACACAATAAAAATACAGTCTGCATGGAATGGGTAATGAGAAACTCAAGCTACGTAGTCTGTGTGCATACTCTGCATTAGAACTTGTTCAAGAACAACAACAAAATGGACAGTTTTTCTAAGAAGGTAATATTTTCACAGATTTCAATAATCTTTTGATCAAGGCCACACTTCACAGATGGAAGATCTCATTCTTTGAATTACCTACTTTTGTAAAGGAATTGACTGACTCCTTATAAGAAAGGCAGCAATTATACTCCCCTGTCTCACTGGGCTTTAATCAAAAACACGTCATTACTTTACAGAAAACACTTTAGACTATTCTTCTATGTCCAAGTACACTGGCATCCTTCCTGATTAAAAGGTAATAATATTACATTTTAATAAGATCTCTTAGTGCAAGGTCAATCTTCTCTGATTGGAAATGCTTTTTGAGACAGTGGGCCAGAATTTCTGTTGATCTAAATCAGCCCAGCCCTACTAAAGCAAAGATATTAGATGAGGCTGCAGAATACAGGAATGACCTTGAAGATCTATATTAGGTATACACAGCATTACATTGCCTTTATTCCTTTTTACCTTCCTAATTTCTCACTTCAGATTATGTGAAATGAAAAAGAAAAGCAAAAGATGATCTGTGCCTTTTTTGTGCCTCTTCTATATCAGACCCTTTTCCTTCTTGCTACCAGCAGCTTATAGAAGCATCAATTTTTTCCCCATGGATATACCAACAATATACCAACGTACACTTCATCAATAACTGTACCTTAGAAGTTCTCATCTTTATTCTCTGCCTCATTAATATGAACTGGTTGTGCATTAATGTCATGTTATAAGTGAGGACACAATTGAAACACCCATCCTTGTTACCCATGATTCTGTCACTGTGATTCTCATCATCCACATTAATCCAAAAATCCATAAGCCAAGGGTGCTTCAGTACTATAAAAGTAGCGTGAAGGAAAGAAGAACCAGACCTCATAATGAGAAGGTAAATCTTCTTACATAGTTTCTAGCTTCATCTGTAGGAACCAGAGCGCACACTTATTGTAATGTAACAGTTAATCTTTGTACTGATTTCATAGTCAAGTCCTAGCCATTTTATCTATTCAACATCTGAAAGTTTGAGGGATAAGTGTTTCTGTCTTAATAGAGGATCTTTTTAGGTAAGTTTTGTTTTTCTCCCCCTCCTCGCAGATAAACTACTGGATAAATTAGCATCTGCTCTGTTGAAGTTATTAAAATTCATCCTGCCCAGACAATATTTCATAATGAACTTGTTCGCTGCTATACCCAATAAATGAATTAGGCAACTGCTCCCTGTTCTTCATCCAGAGAATGGCATTAAGTCCATTGCACTTTTCTAGATAAATCATATCAAAGATGCAGTAATTCCTGTTAAAACTACAAACAGAAGTGGAATATTTGATTGTAAGTTCTCAAATTTAGTATTGAACAAATCCTTACAGAGGACCATAAGGCACGTCTCGGAAAGACATCCTTTCCCTTAAAAAGGATTCATTCTTCCCACACACATTCTTCTGAACCAAGTTCAATAGCTTCCCACAGTAAAGGAGTCCATAGTGAGGAAGCATAAACACTATCAGTTATTCTGGAAACCTACACTTTGAATTGTTCAACCTTTAAATCAAGTCCATAGCAACAAAACTCAGTCCCTAATAACATTGTAGAATAATAGAATATGGAGTATTTTTCAGCCATTTCCCCATCTTGAGATTAAAATATCTGCATATAGAAATCTTTGTAGCCCTACTCAGAATCCTCTTTTTTGTTAAATTATATTTTAAAGCCACTGATAGCTGAATTTAATAAATGACTCAGATGCTGAAAGCGTATGCTGTATGATTTTAAAACAGGTCTTCGAAATGATCTTATAAATCACAGGCTTCAAAAACTCTATCCATACATGTAACAAGAATACAGTTTGGAGCGTATGGTATATGTTTTCAGTAGGGGTCTTGATATTCTTTCCTGAATTAAGTCATTAATTAAGACACTAAGTTCAGCAAGTTTGGGGTTAGACAGTGTGATTAATTTCACACACTTACAACCATTTTAGGCTCAGATATCTGGTATTTTAAGCTTCTTAATAGTCACTGGAAAGGGACTGGCAATTTTGGATGCAGTTCATCCCATTCCAAGCTAAATATTTAAGAAAGGTGAGATAAGGCATCTTTAGAACTGATGCCTTTTTCTGGAGGAAATCTAAGTCAGAAAAGATATCAAACTCCCTAGCACTTAAAATAGGTGATACCACTCCTATTAATTCTGCTCGTCACTACAGATGTAGAAAACAAGGTTAGAATAAAATTATTCTCCCATAATTTTGTTATAGCATCACACACTCCAAAAGACTTTCTCTTTCCCACTTCACAACAGCTGAAGGGAAGTCATGCCTGTAGGAAGAGCATTAGAACTTGCCCCACCTCTGTGCTGGACAGCTTTACGGTCTGCGCTGACACTTGACCCCTGAAAAGTGGAGGTCTGCAAGGATTAACAGCAGGCCATGATATCACTGTACTTACTCCCTTAGAATTGATGCATCATGTTAGGGAAGGACCTCAAGCAACAAATCAAGTTATTTTAAGTTTCTGTGTAATTGATTTAGTATTGAAAGGGCTACATTATGTCCCTGCAGAGAAAAAATGGGTATGGAAAAGGCTCTGTATGTCATAAAACATCTAAATATTGACTGTGGAACTCCTTAATGTAAAATTAATAATTAATCACAGAACTGCTCACAATATATCCACTGTCAGCAATTGGATATTTAGAGATCATAAAGACTTGCGGAGCTGTGTACAAATATAGTGTCATTAAGTCACGGGCTTGTTCAAGTATATTTATACATATGCACATATTCTTTCTTAGGCCCAAAGAAAACAAGCATCAGTCAGTGCTATATTGTGTCAAGAAGGAAGATCCCAAACTAGGTTTTAAATGGTGACACACTTCTACTTTTCCACCAAGTACTTGTACACAGCCCTCAACTTGGACACACTTAAAATTCAAGTGGGTGACATGTCTTGCAGTGAACTGATTTCAACTGGTAAACCCTCCTAATTCACTGAGCTCTTTTTCCTTAATGTCTCTCCATCATGTCCTGTCTAGCTGAGGACAAAAGCAGGTTTGTTCTTTCACTCTCCAAGCTGATTGGCAGGTATCTAAATAAAGTCCAGAAGCTATAAACCATATCTGAAGAGTGCTGATAAGCTCTCCTTCTGCCATGATGTTCGTTTCTCCCTGGTTTTGAAGCTGAGCTGCTCATCTTACAGAGAACCTTCATATGAACCTGGCAACATGGTCTTTGGTGTGGAGATGGCTCAAGTATAGGACAGCCTGGAGTGTAAACGGATGAAACTGAGTATCCATGTTGACTACTTTTTTTCCTATTATTCCCATATTGTGGTGCTATACCTGGCTGAGTCCTAACTGTAGGATGGGAGACTTATAGACTGTTTTCTGAGCTAAAGGCCACCAGAAACGGGCATAGCGTTATATGGCCAACCAGTTCAGTCACCTCTGTACCCATTCTTGCACAAAGTAGATTATTTTTTGTCCTAAAACAAACTTCTAATTTCAGTTAGGACTATTTTTGTAGGCAAGGACATCAAATATATACTAGTAGTTCAGCCCTATTGTATTCAATGGCATATATCAGGCACATAAAGAATAACAACTGAGCTTTTAATTTCCTTTTTACTTTTCAATTTCAGGACTTCAGTGAAATACTGTGTCTTGGGGAGAAGGTGGGTCTGGTCTGTGTAAAAAATACACTGGATGGAGCCATGACAGGTGAATGTCCATTCCACCAATCTTCTCTCCCTACTAGAAATAAATGGAAAAGCAAATGGGACTTGGGAGCAGACACAAGTGGCCCTGTCTTGGGTTCCCTGTTGACTTTTGCCCTCATAATTTCCAGTGTTGAAAATGTCAATAGCAATACACCACCAAGTTTAAAGGCAATCTGTAAACACAATGTGTCAAATACATGCATAAAGTTTCCCCCCTGCCTCAGGTCTTTTATAATTTTGAGTGGAGCCCTGGTGCAAGGTATATGGAAGAATGACAATTTCAAAGATATCAACCTTCAGGATACAATCTCTAAGAGTTTCAGTGGGTTTCATCCATGAAAAACTTCAATTAGAAAAATCAAGTAAGAAATATTTTATTTTATACCCCTTGTGCTTCTGTGATTTATTAATTTGTTTTTTCACTAACTTATATGAAATCCTTTATATGGCTGCAAGTCATAAATCTCCCTGCAAGTCACAAAGTCAAGGACAGTACTGAGTCATAGTTTTTGTCTCTGATATGTCTGCTAATATCTTTCCCTGACTCTACCATGCACTTCACAATTGAATGAGATCATCAGTATATTATTACCCATGATACTTATATAAACTCAAGGGAAGAGGACCACAGAATCCCTATTACAGTGATAGTGTAAATTCCTTGACTTTTGCAAGACCAGTAATTTCTGAAACACCCCCAAACTTAATATCTGCTAAAGAAAACAAACCCCAAAATTTGTCAATTTTGATATCTTTAAATTATAATTATTTGATGTCTTTTTATCTACAGCAAAATACCTATGACAGTTATAAGTGAGCCACAATGATTTGTATCTATGGATTACATGTCAAATTTGAAAAATTGTAGCTTAAATCATACATTCATGACAGATCTTGAAACCCTAAAAGGAGATACGTATTCCAATGAAATGTACCAATGTCAAATGAAGTTGTTATGTATTTTTATTACATTACCAGAAACATGCATTAGATAGCTGCAAACTCTTTTGTTCAGGGAATTCCCTTAGCTTTTTATTCAAATATACTACTTTAAAGAGAGAATAGTTTGTAATTTCATTCACTTGCATGCCATTTATGAAATAACCCATTGATATAATCCCAGCAGCATTCTGTTAAGCATATTGTAGTTTCTATGCCTATAACAACCAGATCTGATAATGATCATCTTTGCACTGAATATATCTGTTGACACAGTGCAACTAAGAATTAAACCAAATGGATAATTTCTAAAGCAAATAAAAGATGGGATATTTTACAAGTTTCCCAGTTACACTGTAATGACACAGAATACCAACAAAGATTTAAAAAACCCCAAAACAGTCATGTATGCTTATGCAAGCACTGACTTTTAAAACTACACAACTGGTGACAATATGGTTATGTTGTCAAAAGCACAGAAATGGAGGTGCTGATACCCCATTTTTTTTGCATGGTGCTGAGTGTAATGTTCTCAAAGAAATTAAGCTCTAAAGATATCAGGCATGCAATTTCTTCTGTGTATATTTTTTTGAATTCCTCAGACTTTCCCTGGTAAATAAAACTCCATCTGTATTAAAATATACATAAACACTTACCCCAAATAGCATATATTTATTAATACATATTATGACTTTGTAGGAAAACACTCATTTCTCTATATTGAATACCAGGAATATTTCTCTTGAAGTAATCATTGTTTGAGACAATGTTTTTCACTCGAAACTTCTAGATGCATTCAGATCTTGTGCTAAAAAAAATTCCCAGAATGAAAAATCTCCTCTAATGTTCCATATAGTTTTTGCATTTAACAAATAAACAACTTATGCATTACATTACTGCCTTTGTATCATGCCATTCTCTCAGTTTCACGTACCATGAAATATTGTAGTCTACTAACCAGCATTTTATTTGCTGGCATCAAACACAATAGCAAAGAATAAAATGGAGTTTATAAACTTCCTTCAGTGAAAACAGAGGCTCCCAGAAACAGGTCCTAAGCAAACTGCACTGTAGGCTGACTTCCTTCCACTTAGTTCCAACTTTATCAAGACTTGTTAAGTATCCTTCTGATTTTCATTTCATGAAGAAAGCTGCTTTTGTTCATGAAAAATGCCAATTACAAAATCATTATCTTGATGGCAAGCGATAATGCTAAAGTATTTCTATCATTTCCACTGACATTTTGTATGCAAAGACAACATAAAGCAGTTGTTAGCTGAACAACTAAGCTGCCTATATCTGACTGGAACATGTACGCCCTGGTGCCCAAAAACACAGTCCAAGCCAAAAATTCTTCCCCCCACCCTTGGCTGGGAATCTGCTGGTGGTGCTGGGACATAAAATAATTTTGCTAGAAGCAACATTCCCACCTGGGTTCTGTACTAAATAAAGTAAAAAGCACTGCCATTTCTCTGCTTAGACTTTGTCCATAAATAAGTTCATTCTTTTGCAAAATTAGCTGGTAGTAGAGGCTGCAGAAAAGCACCGTTGAAGTTTTTAGCCCAATTTACCACTCTTAGCAGTAGTTCATAATATCATTCAGCTGCATCCTACTTGCAAAACAACCTAGTTATGCTAATTTCAGAGGGGTTTTATCACATTTACAAGTAGAAAATAAATTGATAAATGCTCTGATGGCATATCAGTAATGGAATCTATACTCTACAGTTTGTTTCAAAAATTTTCTTTTTAAACTAATGCTTTGTTTACTAATATGCCAAAGTCTGGGCACTCAATAAAAATGCCTGTGAGCTGTTCCATGTAGGACATCATGAAGGCATCGCTTCATCAGGATTTGAATGGAAATGCTACAAAGTGACACCACTGTACAGCAGTTGGAAAGCAGTTAGCAAAAAATAGTTAAGAAAATTTTTCATTCTTTAGTTGTGTGCGTGTTTCTACAGCAGTGAGGTCTATGTACATATCTACAAATTAGATTATAAATTAAGCATGCTACAGATGTTTATAAGCCATAATTAAAATCAACCCATTGACCCTCAATTAAACATTTATGACAGATTTATTCAAAACTGGCTAACCATTTATAAGGCATTTATATAGAAACAGAGTATAAATGATGACTTTCAATTTTGTGGGCAAACTTTATAAAGTACTTTCATTTTATCTTCTGTCCCAGTTACTGCATGTGGAGACATTGCAATACCGGATATGGGGTAATTTCTTGCAAGTTTTGACTTCTCAATATTGGAACGACACTACGAAGAATAGTACGGGAGCATTACATGCTCATAAAAGCAAATGAATGCTTTAAGACCTGACAGTACATACATTCTTAAAACTAGAATCAATTTAAATGTACTGATCTGAAGCAGAGATATATTTTAATATGTGTACAATTATAATTGCATGTTTTTCTTTGACATGATTTCATTTTGAATAGTACTATTTAATTATGTAACGTAGCTAACTTTATATATTATACACACACATATACTTGGTATAACCTATACACAATATATATAGATATAGGAAAAAGTAATAAATAAATATATTTTCATGAAGTTACTTGCAGTTTATATCAGTGCAAATGAGTTTCAGATTTGGGTTCTTTTCATTGCCATTTTCATCTGCTGAATTATCCACATTGATTTGGCTTGACTCAAATACCAGAAGAACCCCTCATGAAATAAGCAGCTTAGCATCATCTCTTACCTTCTGTAACCAATGTCCTTCCCATATGCCCTGCTTCCTGTGCATGTCTAAGATGCCCAGCAGCTAACTGATCACATAAACTCATACAGCTCTACAAAATAATGTATCTAGACCAATGCTCATTCTTCCTACAAAGTGCAACATGCTTCCTTTTCTGTTTTTCATATTTCATGCACCTATTTATTTAGTACTCTACTGTCAGTAACAGAAAATATAACTGTCCAGTGATGGAAAAAGCAGTTATGGAATTTGAAGGTAACACCACAAGCTCTCCTTTCATGCTCTTTTGATGCATGCCAATAGTGCTCTGGACAGGTTGGAGTAATGATATCACCCATGGCATACACAATCCTCAACTACTCTGCTGAATATTCATCAATTAATTTTTTTTTTTTTTTTTTTTTTATTCCTTCTGATGCAGACTTTGGGAACAAGACTGGGATCTCAAAGTAATTTCACATAGGTTACCAGAAAGGCATCAAAGCTTTTCACTATTGACACATTGACCTATTGATATGGTTTTGCACCAGTGAGCTTAAAGACAGAAGATTACACAGTCCATCAAGTTTCTGAGAAATTTGGGTCGTTGTGATTTCATTTTCTAAGTAGGAACAATATCATCTTCACTCAAAGGCACCAGTCAAGACCTGAACTCTTACGTGATCATCCAACTATGGCAATTAAAGATACATACGCTTTTGAAAAGTAATCCATGAAGATAAAGCATTCATATTGTTCATGTTTTGCTGCATGCATCAAAAGCAATTAGTATTAATGCAAAATTACATATGTTGAGACACAGAAGGAATAAAACATAATCTCTGCTCCTGCTCTGAAAATATGTTCATTAAAATCCCTGGAAACTGAAATGTGACATTACAATAAATATATCTGTTATTCAAAAAGGCTATATTTTCGCAACTCTACTGTACAAAACTGGTTATATTGATTCTTTACAAGGTTTAATTAATTAGAATATTTGGAAAATATACAAATGTGTAAGGCAAACAGCCATAAATAATTACAAAATGTAAGATATTAACTCTTATGCTCAGAGGCACATTAGAAAGTATCACAAGTAAAATTTCCATTTAATGTTTCAATTCCTAAACACAGTAACAGATAAGTAATTACAGAATACTAACCAACACTAGAATTTAAAGAGAGAGAAAAAAATTCTGATTTCCCCAATTTGTTTCATGTAAGCAAACACACAAGACCTAAACAAAAGAAGATTTAAGGATCCCTCTCCCCGTGTAAGAAAACAGCTTCATTTGCATAATCTCCTACAAGTCTAATTTCCCTTTATGATATTTTGGAATGTTTTCCTGATTGGTGAACTCCCTACAGCAATATAAAAAGTTCTACACTCCATAATGAAATACTTTTTTTAAACCACAAAATGAGGACTTGCAGTACAAATTTCCCTGGCATCCTGCTGTAAGACAAAACTATTTAATTCCTTCCTTTAAACAGAATCCATATAATCAGTAACAGATTTATGCTTTTGTAATAGAGCAAGTGAGAGTTTTCATGAGAGGGGGATAACTCGTGCTTACGACCAACCACCTTAAAATGTTGTTTAGACTGGCTCAAACTGTGAAAACGACTGGTTTGCAATCTCCTGCTTCCTGTCCTTAGTGGAACAGACAAAAGGACTTTGAAATCAAAGGCAAAACAAAAGTATCCAATTATTTTCATCCTGAGCAGCAGTGTATGTGAAGCACGATCCTAGCAACTACTTCACTAATTTGTGCTGCTAAAAAAACCCTATTACCCATACAGCGCCAGTGGGCCAGACTTTTGCACAGTGTTTTGTTGTTCAGGCTTGGGCGATTCATAAGGGGGCACAGCATCACACCTGCTGCTAGAAGACAACTTGAGATTTGCCTATTATCCTTCCCTCATCCATATTAGATATTATTTACTTGCTGACAACAAAGGGAATCATGCAGAAAACAGCTGTTTGAAGAGCCTAGAGTTATGGTAGAAGTGAGTGACCTCTGAATCCATCAAGAATCCTTGTGATGGCAATATCACAGGAAAAGATGCTGACACAGAGACGTCATTCTGATTCACTACTCCAACAGCTGCAGCATTGCCCTTAAAGAAAGACTGTGGGTAAAGTAAGTACAGTTAGTGCTAAGCTAGCAGCAAGAGCTCTCATAGTTATGCCCAAGCCCTCCTATGTTAGAGTCAGAGGGAACTACAGAAATATGCTCAAGACAGATAAAACTAAATGGAAATACAAGCAGGGAAACTTAAAAACACAATCTAGGAAATCTATTACTGTTGATTCTGAAAGTCAAAATTATTTCTCCTTGCATAATTTTCAGAGGTTGTTTCATCACTTAGAAAAGGAGTGAATGAAAAGCTGTTGATGGTGATCAATTCAAGGGGTGTGCAGAGTCATACTGCTTTATGAATCACTGCAATTTAATGTACTGCGCAACTGGTTAGTGGTCTCTTATTGTACTGCTGGAGGGTTACATAAAATGAAAAATGTTCATTTTGCTATGTACAACCTATGTAGAGAGGGTAGGCCAGAGGTTTTAGAAGGAAATATAGACCTCTTGAAATATATCAGCGCAAGACCAACATAAAATAAACCTGTCATCATCTTTCTTGCCCTTGGATATACTGAAGGGGTATTGCTTTGGCGGGTTTCAACCTTCTTCAAATATTAAGTAACCATAGAATTTTAAGGTCCTAAATTTAAATCCACATTAGCAAGCAAGTTGGTTCCCAAGTACTGTCCACATAAATATTTCCAGGATAGTGACACTTCTGCTATGTACAAGCCTTTCTCTGAATGGAGGATGACTTCGGAGAGGTGCTGACCTCAAGTTCTTTGAAAGATGGACTATATCTTATTATACATACATTTGTATTAATGCAGAAGAATTGTTAAATAAATGTCACTACTGCTGACAGCAGTAATATTAACATGATGAGCAGATCATCATTTATTTAGTTTCCACATTTCCAATTTGTCCTATTTATTTCACAACTACACAAGCTTGAAAAGACTTCTTAAAATGAATCATACAAATGAGAGCATCAGAAAACCAATTAGATCATCAAGTTCAAGTCTATGTCATTATGCTGTTACTTTCTTGTTCTCTCCAGGTTACGTATGTGGGAACATTAACATTTCCTTTTAAAGGCATTTCCAATATCCTTTTTTTTGCTGACCTTAACTCCAGATTTTCCTTTCCTTCCTTCTACTTCTCTACAGCATGCAGCAGTGACCAACAGGTAGTGCATTTATAAATAGTCTGAGGCTCACTAGAAATGTGGCAGTCCCCCAGTGCACTATAGATTGTGTTTTATTCTCAGTTTCAGCTTGAAACCATAAGCAATGTTTCTTTTTCTCTGTACTGCTCTTTTTCAGATCAATGATTTTCAGCTGCATTTTAATTACAAAACTGTAAAACAATCTATTCTCCTTATGTATACATAATACAAACTGCTCCAAGAAATGTGTATAAGAAATGAGGCTCATTCTGAACATATCAACTGAAAAGGCTGATTCAGCTTTTCTTCCAAACGCAGAAGAAATGGACTTGATTCTCAGCTATATCAAACTAATACTAAAGGTCTTCCAGGAATGAGGGAGGAGATGAAGATGCAACGTGTCTTTGCATTTCCTCAAAGGAACAAGCAAAGCTTTTCAAAAGCAACCTCCGTGGTGCCCCATTGGTTGTTCTTGTGGCATTCCACAACCTCTGTGTTGCCTGTTTATACCATTAAAACATTCCTTGTAATGTAATAGTGATAGCTATTCCAGAGGGGAGTCTTTGGCTGTCAAATTCACTGAATAACTCTGAACCCAAGACCAGGTAACTCCTCTACCCTAAGAGGTCTTCCATAGCATGCATGGGAACTGAAATTCCCATTCAATTCCAAAGCAAACCATCTTCCTTTGCAGAAAATCAGTATTGTTTTTAACTGACTAAATAATATATATAACTTGAAGAAAACAGAAAAGCTTTTGTGCATATATCTCTTACTTCAAGGGTACCTTTCAAAAAGGCTTGGTGCCGCAAAGGTAGTCGTCTGTTTACAATTCTGCTGGACAAATAACTAAAAAAAAAAAAATTCCCTTACAAACCTATGCTACTCACACCCTTAGACCATCACAACCAGAGACTACTACTGTACAAAAGAGGTTTATACTGAAGTCTTTAGCCAAACACATCCTGCCCTTCAACTGTAAGCCAAGCACAATATATCATCTATGGTCATTCAGTCCTATAGTGGAATCTCAGTAGTAAAATAATTGCTGAATATTTCTGGTTCACATTAAATAATTGCACGCTTGTGCCACAGGAAAGATAGGACTGGCAGCCCAAATGCAGACAGAAAAGTGTTTGACTGCAAATCTCTGCCTACCCAGGTTGTGATCCAGGCAGCTCT
The DNA here is from genome assembly GCF_011004875.1 of Balearica regulorum gibbericeps. Lineage (NCBI taxonomy): Eukaryota > Metazoa > Chordata > Aves > Gruiformes > Gruidae > Balearica > Balearica regulorum. The sequence goes on from NC_046196.1 coordinate 4,711,325, forward strand.
CTCCGCACGAGTCCTCCAGTCACGCACTGGCATGAAGGGAGCAGCTAACACTCTGCCAACCAGCAGATCATGCCAAATTCTTGATCTTCATTTTCCCTACGCAGTGAAGATTTTGGTATGCACATGAGCATCACACTGCATAGACCTCTACGGAGTTTCTGTGGATAAAACCACTGAAGTTAAATTTTGATGTAATTATGTAACACAAGCTGAGGGAAATATTTGACTGGCTACTGCTCTTTGTACTCTTCCTGCTTAGCTCTTTTATCAAGATTCATTTAATGGGGAAATTTAACTGCATCTGCATGAAAATCACACAGAGTATAGGGCAGAAATACATATTTTACTAATGTCAGTCTTTTTGGTTTGTAAACTTAAACAAGAACACTAGTACTGTGTGTTTCAGAGAGAAAATCTGCATAATGCCGTATGTGATAAATTTCTGAAGATGAAAATTGACTAATGTTTCTGTTACATTTCCTATTTTGTCCTTGGAAAACCTGCCTGTATAATAAAACATATATAGTTTTTCTGAGGCTGATTAACTAGCTTGTTTCCAGTAAAATTACTTTCCCTTGAGAGGAACATTAAGATTTCTTTAATGCAATCTTCATCCATTACCATTGATTATAGCTTCATTAAATATGAAAATGAGGATTTACTCTTTGCAACAGATATCACTTTCTGCATAAGTGAGTAAACATTTTCCTCTGTATGCTTCGCTCTGAGAGAAGTGTGAACAAATATTTTATTTATGTACTATTTTGAAGGAAGAAATTGCCTGTGGCAAAAAAATAAGCACAGCTCACTGGCAAAATACTCTTCTCTGGCAAGGATGGAGCAGCAATATGAAAGTCTGGGGCACAAACCACTCACAATCGAAGCACCCTCTGTGGCACCAAGAGGTTAAATGCAATAAATATCCATTAGCAAGATAAGCTGATGAATCACGCGAATCCTTACTTGTGAATGAATCAATACATTTATGAAAAGGCTGGTTGAAGACAAAAAGATGTTTCAGTCAGTGTAAAGTTAACCGTCCAGTCAGCTTGGTAATAAGAATGGATCTCTGGCACGTGCAATGGCTTCATCTAACACAGGCATAAAATAGTGACAATTTAAGGGAAAACAGCAGAGAAATTACATATGAATGTGCTAATAGCACTTGAACAGCACTAAAGATTTTTAAAATTTTTTTAATTATCTTTCTTGCTAAAACTTTTTTTGGAAATGTCTAATTTAATCCTATCTTTGGGGGAAAAAAAAAAAGAAAAAAAGAAGGATTTTAACAATCTTCTAGTACTGAGAAAATATCAGAGGTTTCTCTAATTAATACACTGTTATGTAACCAATATTTAGTACATGAAGCTTGAAATGTTAAGTTCCAGGTATAAAGGCAACTGTTCTGCCTTGCTATGAGTTGCCCAGCATCGGGTGAGCAGGTCTTGTACTGGCTTTTTTAAACCTGTTCACTCCCATGGTGTAACGAGATATTTTGAAGATCACATTCAAATTCTACCTCTACAACTTTTGCATGCGTTGTAAGTAAACAAATTCACCAAATACTCACTGTAATTGGTATTCCCAATTTCCACATTTATCAAGGAGATTTTTTTGAAGGGCTGATCTATAACCTCAGGGATCAGTTTGGGCAAAAACATATCAGATCAATAAAGTAAGGAAGAAAAAGAAAAGACAGAGAAGAAATAGAGAGAAATAGGAAGGTATTACTTTTAAGAGGCACTGCATGCATCCCCTTGCAAACAAGAGCTATTCTCATGAGTAGACAATCTCACTCTTGGCTTCCCTCTGAACCAGTAAAAAGCACATTTTTAATACTCACGCAGCTTATTATTTTCACACTGAAGTGCCAGACACTGTTTTCTCTCTTAGGACCAAACACATTTCCATTGGTACCCATTCAACTACTCTCAGCAGCTTATTATGGGGAAATACACTACAATACATCAGAAAATGTGCCTACCTCTTACAAGAATAATCCTTTACATGATACAACACTGATATAAACACCAGCATTTGAGCAACGACACCCAGTCGCTGTACTGCAAAGATTTCAGCTCACCCCAGCAGAGGCGCCTTTTCCTTCATGTTTGATCCAATCCTAACCAAAACCTACGGAAATATTTCCACTGAGATCAAAGAGATCTAGCTGGGTCCATAGGAAGCCGTGATACCAGAGTATTGCATCCCCTGTGTCACGAATTTGCAATTAATATTAACAAGTTCCCGGTGAGGGAGGTGTATTCACCTATGATACATGTCCCCAGTGCAGGTACTCCAGCAGTCCCTCAAAGGTGACTCAGTAGGAAGTAGATTTTAAATAAAAGGTTTGTTTCAATTTAAATGTCATGTACTTTGTCCTGGTTCTCTCTAGGACTTGCTAGCACAGCCAGAGGGCATTTCAGTTTACCTCTAATGTAAAAAGCTAATATTTTCCCCTCAGTATCTTATGGGATAAAGAAACTACACAAACTTGAAAGCATACAGCAAGAAGTTAATTTTTTTAAAAAATAAGTGCTATAATTTCAATGCCATATAATAAACTGTGCTCGAAAGAAAGTTAAATCATTCTGTCAAAAAGAATACAGATTGTCAATCAACAGCATTTCTTTGAAAACAGACTGTAATAAGCATAGCAAAAAAACCTATTCCATCAAGAGGACTGTCTGTGATTAAAAATGTTACAATGGTATCTTCTAAATTCCTCCAAATTCAGAAAAGAGGGACCCTAGAGAACAGTGAATACCAACATCAGCAGGCAAAATGCAGTCACATATTCTCGAAGCCTTGGACTAACCCAGCTCTACTGTTTTCAAAGGAATTAAAATAAGAATGAAGAAAGACTGTATGAATCAAACTCCAGAGTACTAAGTACAAAGATTTAAGAAGCGATAATCGGAAGCCCTCCATCTATAATTCTGCATGAGACACATTCCTCTTTGTTAGCTGTTTGACATCGAGTGCACATGGATGGCCCCTATTCTTTTTCCTTAAAGTATTCCATTAGAAAGGTGAAAAACAGACACAAGAGTGACTTTTTTTCTTGTAGGAAGCTTATACTGTCTTACAGCGGTCTATGTTTTCTGTATAAGTTTTGATCAGTACAAAGTAAGAGCCAAATATTCAGCTGATATAATCAAGAGCCCAAAACAGCAACAATATTAAAGTCAGAACAGGGCACTCCTGCATTTACTACACTACATTAGGGAACAGAACCCTAATGAAAAATGTAACTTTAAAACGTGTTAGTTACAAACACATAATAAAAACAAATACATTTCCTCACAAAAGTGAAATGCCAAATAAGTTATCAATTTACTGAACTATCCAAATTCTACTTTTGATCTATCACAGAAATCAGACTGATAAAGAATGGGGGATGGACTTACTGGGTTCATCCATGTAGGATCATCTCTATGTTTCTCATGAGGATCCACAAAAGCTAGCTTCTTTGAATACAGTGTAAACTTGGCACAACATACACACACTTTCTTAATTTATAATAGCTTTATTGGAGCACTGAAAAGCAGCTGTATTTGTTTATGATGCTTTTTAATACTTTTTGTTTATTATCATCAGGGATATCCTTTCACAACTTGCTCATATCTACCATGAATCAACAATGACTAGCATTAAAAGCTATACAATATTTATCACACCAATGTGTTGACTGCCTAAGGGAAAAAGCTAAAGAAAATCAGGATTTCAGTCTTAAAACCAGATAACACAAAGATTTAAATATATTTGGCCAAATACTTTTTCTCCATAAAGGTACACTTCTATGAAGTTCTCTTCATAATGAGTATGATCAGAGCAGCTCTCATCTGACAAATAAAGACAGAGGAAAAGTAAAAAGGGTAGTCTTGAGCTAAATATAGCATTGCAATGGGAACAAGAGGATCTTTGAAATGCTACTAAACATTCAATGTGACCTCAAAAAAAGATATAATCTTTTTCATTATAGTTCTGGTTCCCCATTTGTAAAATATTGGCAACACGTGACGACAATATAGATGGTGGGCTGTCAATCAATGTGTAGACTCAATTGGGTATTTTTTTAAATACTTTTCAATAGTTAACTCAAAAGGTAAAATTGACCCATCTGAAATAATTTCAAAGACCTGGATTTTCACACTACACTGAAACTTTCCCTTAGAAAGGCAAACTCTCTAAAGCACCTGGTATTGAGTCTCCCAAATTTGCTGCTTTTGAAAACATGTCCAGTTCTAAAGGTGGTCAGTGGGACTAGTTCTCTACAGTAAGACTTTACAGGAAGAATTTTCACTAACAACAAATGATGTTTCCAGGATGGTGTGTTAATATGAATGAGGCTTTGGATACAAAACCTGTTAAAGATGAAAATAGTCAGGAATATATTTTCCTTTATGGTCACATTTTATTTTGAGGTCCTTCTGATTTTCCTTTCCTTGTAACTTTTAAAATACCATTTAGAAATTCTATCAGTATATTTACATTTACTGTATACCAAAAATAAAACCTCTCTATACTATGAAGATACAGAGGTAGATGAAGATGACCTAACACGAGGGAGACTAACTTCCAATTCTCTCTCCCATCCCGATGGGGGGGGAGTGAGCAAGCGGCTGCGTGGTGCTCAGCTGCCAGCTGGGGTAAAACCACGACACTCTGTATTAACTATCAGAAATCAAGACCTGATTCAGAAATATAACTACAGTGGACCTAAATGCTCTTTCTAATAAACACATTGGAAGTATAAATAGCTTATACATAACTATGAGATAATTCTAACACCTATGTTACCAAAACAACCCAAGATCAAAATAAAAGCACACGTATTTTAAAGATCACAGTATATCTTAACTCCACTTCTTCAGCTAAAGCAGGAGAAATAAGAGCAATGAACAAGTATACATTAAGGGTATCATAACTTATCATCAAGCTGAAGGAAAGCACAAAGTTTTCAAAAAGATATACCGATCAGCTGGAGACTTGAGAGATCAAGGTAATGATGAATTTTAAGTGAAACAACATAGCTGGATTTGAGATTCATTTTCTCATTTGCATTTCAATAAAACACAATTTTCTTAAAAATACTTTTTCTTAAGAAAGAAAAAAAACATAAAAAGTATGTCCAAGTCCTGCTAGATGCTCCATTCTTAATGAAATACTGGGATGCTCAGAACTATACTTTACATGTCAGTAACTGGTAGTTTGAAATAGCACTAATAAATACATAAAAAGGAGCATTTAATGATGCAGTCACCATTAGAGTGCTCATGGCACATCACCTTTTCAAGGTCAGAAGTCTCCAAAAGTGGGAAAACACCTCTTTTGGCAGGTTTAGTCTGACTGAAACAGCAGTCAGACAATGTGGTGAAAGTTGGGGGCCATGCTCACCAAAGCTTCCAAAGGTAAAATTCAAATGTTTCAGGGTTATCAGCCACTCTTTCATAAGTGATTTTACCCAGTTTCCTATAGAATACCTATATCTAATCAGAAGAATCATGAACAATTACCTTATCAATCAAGTGTAATAAAACACACAGCGAAAGTCTCAAGATCTCTCTTCAAAACACTTAGTTTGTGCCTGTTCACCTCTTGTGCTTTGTGTCTCTCACCTGATCAAAGAACAGCTAAGTGAACACAGCACTGGTAGAAAGTCCATATCCTTTCCCAGCTTTAATTAGGGTCCACTACTGGAAAACTATCGCTCATGTTGATCTGTTATTTTTAAACCTCCATCGTGAATGCTTTGCTTCTGGTGCTCTCTTCCTAGGCACAAATACCCCAAGATTATCCCCAACTATCAGAAAAGGAACCCACAGAAAGGAAAATCGTTTTGTATTAAAGCAGCTTGAGACGCCAATAGGGAAAAATGAGAAAGAGTTATTGGAATGACTAATAGCACAGCAGGTGTTATATTAAAAAAGGTGTAGTATAAAATGAGATAATAAAAACCAGGTTAGTAGAAATTCATCCCCAGTGAATCATAATTTTAAAATATTTGCAGAAACAAATGGAATTACAATATAAAGCTCCAATTATTTAGAATTGAGGTGTGTATCTTCTTGCCTTACATATTTACCAAGGAACTACAGAGATGCTGGAAAAGCTTTTTAAAATATAAAGTAATGAGAAAAATAATTTTCTCATAATAAAATCCTTGACAAACAAGTTATAACTGCATAACAAAAAAAATCACCTATTAAAACTGCCTAACTGCCAAAACTTCATGGAAATGCACTGAAAGCTTGTAATGAGAAAATCTTGTCGCTGCTAGGAGATTCCAGTTAGAAATTTGTATAGAAAAGCTAGTAACGGGAAAGTGTTGACTTCATGCTCTGTTCTTAACAGTTCACACACCCTCACATACTGACCAACATTTGAACACATAGTTTCCTGTTTCTTATATTTTTATAGGAGTAAACATTTTGTGGCAGTTTTTTCAGTATTTCCTAAGACTGCAAGTTTCTTTTGAGTATTGCTGAATTTTGAATTGATTGCAGAACCTACGTTGCTAGACACCATCTACATTTGGAAATGAAATTTTCTTAATTCTTTTGATTTATTGGTTGTTGCAGAAGATCACAACACCAGGAAGTGATGCTTCATTTATTCTAGTGTACTGAGAAATGGAGAAAAAGTCTTTTTCATCCCGGTACGTACTATCTGTATTTTCCTCTCAAAGGCTGCAAGTATTTGTTGTGAAACCTATCCTAGACTTCAAGGCTGTTAATTAAGATGTGAATAGTTAGGTAGCTCAAATCAGTAGCAGTTTTCATGACCTTTTTGCAGCCTTTCTCTCTACTAAAAAGGACACAGGAGAGCCTGCTATAAAACAGTTATCAATTGGTCAACATATAGTCAAAATTTCGAATTTGCTGCCATCATCCACAGCCTCTTGCCATCAGTGATTAGTGCATTATTCTCAAAATGACGGTTCCGTATTACTCTCTATATAATCCATGTGATTGTCAGCTGGCTAAATGTGATGGAGAATTTATTCTTGAATGCATTGCATGCATGCAATCATTTATGTTATTGGCATATCAACTGGCTGTATGTCATTAAAAAAGAAATTTACTAAGTGGCAGGTGTGAGTGGCTGTAATTTATTCATTCTTTCTGCAACTCAGCTGTCAATATACCAACCTAAAATTATATTGTTAAAAATAAAAAAATATATCCAATAAGAGAGAATTACTTTTTTTTCCTAAGGACTAGAGGCAGCAACCACATTCAGCCTTAAACACTTTATCCAGTCTCAAAATTGTTGTTGAAGTGACACTCAGAAAGCCCCTAGGAAAGCAGGAAGTGAAACATCAGTGTCAAGACAATGATTTTATCCAATGAACTCCATATATCAGTGCTGATTCTGTATAGTACTGGGTAACAGCTGCTAAATCAGAGAGGGACCTAAAGAATATAGTACCAGTCCCCAAACACACATCCAAAAAGTTCTGCTGTTGGAGTGTTATAGAAGCAGAGCTCATAAGTCATTTGATAAATACTGTAAAAATGATTAAAGATCACAAGAAAATGTAAAGGAGGAATGTCTCTTGACAAAGCATCTAACCTAAACCCAACAAAATCCTAACAGTCATCTTGAAATACCAGAGGAAGATCTGGATATGAACCCTTTGTTTGAGATCCATGTCTCTAGTTTTACACAGTGGCTACCTCCCAGCATAGTAATGATCAAATTAATCTAATCAAATTGTAGCCATGGAAAAGTTAAGCATACAATCTAACACAAAAACCCATAGTCCTGTTAAAGCCAAGGAGAGCAAGAGTCCCTTTTGTAGTGTAGTTCATCTGCTGCCCTAAAACTTCTTTGAGGATGAAATGAGTGGTCCTCAAGAGCAGATAGTAACTAAATTTTTATTCAGCTGGAATTCAGGGACATTAGCGTTGTAATAATTCTGTTCTGAGTCAGGTTTCCACCATCCACAATGTCAGGCAAACCTGACCTCCACACCACCTTCACTTAATTTGATCCCCATGCCTAGACCAACCGTCCCGATTCCCTCTAATCGCTCACTAGATCACCTCTCTTTCTCTCTCACTTAACAATGAAGTCAATCTTGTGAGGTGCAAGGCAACCTCGGCAAAAAGCTGAGCTCCTTTCCTTCCACAGAGTAAAATGGATGCACTTCAGCATCTTGAAGGATCTGAGCCTTCCGGGGAAAATGAGAAAATTGCAGGAAAATAAATTGTTGGGATTTGAGACTATAAAGCCTCCTCAGTGGTAAAAGCAATGAAAAGATGTCACTCAACAGCAGGACAAGGCTTTAGACTTTGCTGATAATTTAGATATTGGTGAACTTTGTCTGTTTACAAATCCTGAAAGAAACAGACACTAAATTCCATTAGCAATCTGGCAGCTTGAGGTTTAGTTTGAGAAAGTAAAACACAACAAAACAAATGGGGAAAAAAAAAAATAATAAAAAGAACACCCCTTCCTCTCCAAAACCTAAGGACAAAACCTCAGAAATTGTGAGCAAAAAATTAAGCCCAGAAATCAGACTGCTCCTTAATGAGATCTGCATATACAGCACCAAAGGAGTGATTTATTAAGGAACAAATTCCTTAATGAAGGTGTGGCCAATAGGTAGATCTTCTAAACAGAATAAAAAGATCTCTTCCTGCCCTGCAGTGTCCTTCAGCGGTGTCTGTCTCATTGTTTTGATATATCATAATTACTCAGAAAGGTAGCACAGGCCATGCCAAAAACAAAACATCTGTACAGCAAGTTGTGAAAGTTATATGCCAAAAGCCACACGAACCTCCAGTACACGTAGAAAGAAAGCACAGCACGAGACAGGTTGCAGAAACCTTTACAAAAACCAGTCAGCACTGGGTTCTGCAGGAATATTGAAGCAAAGAAATGAAACTACACTTGGTTTCTATTCAAATAATGAAGATGAGATTCAAACTGTTTGGCAAATGATATTCTGGGTGGAAAAAAAAAGCACCAGAAGCTAACAATCTTAATACAAGAGAAACAAAACCACAATGACTCCTTTTCACATAAACAGTCATTCTGCACTTAAAATTTGTCTTTGCACACATTATATATTATATAATGCTACATATGCATCTTCAACTGCTAAAAGACTTGATCTTTCCACAATCATCCACTGTGATCGCTGAAAGTTTTTCACTCCCATTCTTAATAACTGGAGAAGGGCACTGGCACTGACTGATGTCTGCACTTACTTCTTGGAACATGAGCTAAATGTGGATTTGTTCTTGAAAGTTCTACTTCAGAATGTGAGTTGTACCTCTCCTGGACGCGCACTGTGTGAAGGGTTTGCACTAATCTCATGTAGTAAAATAGCTCCTACTGATTGTGAGGGGTTCATGTCCCTGCCTAGTAATCTTACTCAAACAAGACAAAGGCATAAGATTCCCTAAAAACCAATAAAAGATGCATTCCAGAAAACAGTACAGACATTTGTATATTGTCCATATTTTATTACTACACTCAATTCATATTGCTTTACTTGTTTGTTAGGACATCATTAGCATCAAGTTCTGAATATTATAATTAAAAATGGTTCAGAGTGACAGCTCTCCTGGAAGAAGAAATCTGAAAGCAATTCATCATCAGAAAGCCAGAGTCCATAAACACGTATAACGAAGCCTAGCAAGTTTCAACACCATAGCTGCTACAAACATTTCAGCAAAGTTTTAACTAGTTTGCACACAGCAAGCTGTTGTGAGCTTGGTTAAAATATGTGAAGTGCAAGTTTTCCATCTCTTTGAGATGTTTTCCAATTATTAAACTGTGCAACCAATTCCCCAAAGAAAACATAAGTTGTTTAGACAAGGTTGCTGCTTCAAGAGACACTAAAATTGTCCAAAAAGTTTACTAAGCCAATCACAGATATCTCATGATCAACAGGCTAATGAAATCTAGGGCAAAACACAGCTAAGACCACGCAAAGCACCACTGAAATCCACAGGTGCAGGATTTAACCAGCTGACTTCAAATGAGAGCTGAAACATCAGTGTTACAGCAGATGTGTTTTTTCTCTTGCTAAACTAGCACAGAATGCAAACAGAGAAAGATCTATTAAAATATTTTTTTTTATTATTTGACCACACTAATTTAAGATACGTTAAATGCATGACTTGGGAAGAATGCTGTTACAGTAAAACTGAAATAGTTTAGCAGTAATTTCAGCATCTCAAATCATGCATCCTAAGCAGACCGTGGAAAATTATCATTGTACTATTAAAAATAAAACACTAAGCTCTAAAATGATTTGAGCACTATAGATGAAATGCAGCTTTCAAAATAAACATACATCCTGAAACGATATCCTTAAATCTGAAAAGCTGTAAAAAGCTCTGACATTACTTGTTATTAAAGGTGTTTCTCATGAGTCTAGATGATTTTGTGATTTATCTTTATTTGCCTACTGTAGTTCCAAGCCCAATGTACAATTTCATGCCAAAATATTAAGTAATTAGGAAGTGATTACACCCCACTGCTGCTGAGTCTCTCTGTCCTTCAGATAACTGCTAATTTAGCACCAAAATGGCATATTAGAGCTCTGGACCCAGTGGCTGTGGTTGTATCTTGATTTACAAAGTCTTGGAAGGGAAGTACAGTACGATGCTGTGACAGACAGCTACATGATGATTCACTGGTTTTACCTGCTACTAACAGGAAATTAGGGCAGAAAATAAGGGTAAAATTTCTATAGGACAGGAAATAAGGGCAAAATATTTCAGCAGCTATGTTTCCTTCAAACAACATCTATGCGCTCTCCCTGTCATAAACGGTAACTCATATTGCAACTTGGCAATCACGGTATTACAGCTGTAGTTTGCAGAAAAAAAATAAAAAATACAGACTGCTCCTGTGCTGGAGGCATACAAGCGGAAGGCGCTCCATGGTTGGTCTGCTGATGGTGGTGGGGGAAAGCGGGTTTGTAAAACCTGCTGCTTGGAGCTGAACTGAGAGAACATTCCAAACAGGGAATGGACCATACGTCTAGCTCTTGTTTCTATCAAAAATGGCAAAATAATGGCTCCGCCCTGCTGTTGGAGGCAATGTGAACCCAAAGCAGGGCCTTGGAGGACTCTACTAGCTCTAACGAACATAACGTGATCCTGTGGTTTCCAGGCACTTGTGACATTGTAGCCATAGAGGGAGTGATAGTGCTTTGGAAAAAACCAAACAAAACAACAAATCAAAACCAACCAACCAAAAAACCAAAGCCCACACCTTGCTGTGATCATAAATTTTCTGTAAGTTTTCTACTGTAGCATTTGGCAATTGCCTAATTGTTTGAATTACTCCTCATTAATATGTTTTAATACATTTAACTTAGTATGTATCTTTTCAACTTTTATTTAATTGCTGTTTGACTCTCAGTTACCACAGTGCCCTTCTTCATGTAATAACAGACAGCAAGGAATGACAGAAAAGCTGTGAATTTTCAAGGGTTACTACAATTTTTTTCTCTTGTAAATCTATTCCTTATGATAAAAGCAGTATACATCTGTTCTGCAATAGAGAACTCATTATCTTTTGGGGCTTCCATTAGCTACAAGCTGTGCAACGTATTTTTTATTTTAAAAAAAGAATGGTCATTTGCAACTGAAGTAAGGGATCTAGTGTATACAATACACTTAGCAAGAGGTTTCCTTTGTCATTTATACAGTTGGAACGTAACCCTAAAAAGTTAAGAAATTAAGGAAAAACAAGAAAAACAATGAACGTTTTAACCTTGTTGACCAAGATGAAAACATTGCAAGACTACTGGAAAAAGACCAGCATTTCCTTTTGAACACGTACTTTGCAAGGGGAGGAAAAAACCTCCAAAACGCAAACAAACTAGCAAGGTTGGGTCAATTCCTATGGGCATGGAAATCATGTACCCTCACAGGAGCAATCTACCAACCTCCACTGGCAATGCACAGCGCTATGTCTGCAGTCCAGAAGGTAAAGCATTTCTACTTTATGAAACATCTTAACAACTCAAAGTCTATATTAGATTAATAAATGCATTTGGCATCCAAGATGCTCTGCAGAAAAAGTACTAGATGTACTAGATTTAAATATATATGGAAGGAAAAAACAAACAAACAAGCCCATAACTAAAAAGCTTATAGAAAGCTTTAGCTGTCTGCAATTCACTAGCTGCCATCAAGAAAAAAGGGTTAATGAGACAGAAGAATTAAGAAAAGGGTATGCTTGTATAGGGGAATCCCACAACCATAAATGTATAGGATCTCCCTCTTTTTTGCTATTCTTTTTCATTTCTCACTTATAGGTTAAGTGAGGCATTAAAAAACATATAAAGTTTTAACACTATGACTTTTCAGTATATTTAATATACTGGAATGATGTCACCTTCAGTAGTTCTTGAATAGCATTAGTAGGTGTCTCCCAGACTCTCTAGAGGTCTATTTCACAAGATGCTTTAATTATTCCTAAATTATTCTTATCAAAAATTAGCACATCAAAGCAATGAGAAACCAATGAGAAAAAACTCCCTTTGTAGAAGTCTTCAAGTTCATGTATTGAGCCTGTGTGATTATAAAAGGTACCATTTCTGCAAAAATGTTGTAAAAAGAAGACAGAGTGATAATGTCATTTTTTCCCTAGCTCCTAAAAATTCAATTAAATGAAAGATTTCTTCAAAACTCTCAATGTTTTAAAGATTGGCTGCTGCAATGTAGTTTTTCAACGTACATACTTATTCAAAACCAATATCAAACTGGCTTGTTAGCTTAATCCAGCTCCTGTTCCAGTCAATAGTTAAGCAACAAAAAAAAGACCCACAAAAAAACAAAATACAAAAAAGTTAACTTCTCACTTAGGAAGTCCTAAGAGGAGGCTAAGTCTGAATTTGGTTTTCTCAGTATCTGGCTCTTATTTACATTAATGGGCCAAATTAATCCCTGCTGATACTTAGTGACATCAGGTTTGAATTCAATCTTTAACAAGAGCTTTGTCCATGTTACAGTGAAAAAACTTGGACCCCCAGTATTTTGATTTTAAAAAGAATTCCAGGATGAGTTAACATATTAAAACCAAGAAATGAGAAATAATCAATTATAATCAACCCTTTGATAATTCCACTCCATAAAATAGAGCTCCCAATAACTCCTTTTATCCAATGCCATAGTTGAAAGTCTTGCTACCAGAGATCTCAAGGAAAAGGAGTTCCAGATCATTGGGCATTTTATGTTACTTTAATGTTTAGGGAGGCAACTGAGGAAATAGATTAGATTATGCTCGTGTTCTAGTATTTATAATAGATTTTATGGACTAAGAGAAGGACCAGGTTTCTTTTTTAATAGATACCCGCAATAGTATTTCAATAATATAAAGTGTAATTAAATTCAAATATAATTCTATTCTGCATTTTAACTTTAGGTGGAATCAACTAGAGAGATACACTTGCTAACTTGTTTTGCCAAGCTAACTGTCTGCAGGGAAGATTAACAAGGGAGACAGGCTGTGAAACAGATTCATTCTGGGACTTGTGGATTTTATGATTAGATTGGCCATTTCTTTTTGTGCAAAATGTAAACATATTTGCAATTATTTCTGAAAAAGATAAGTACTCATAAGTTATTATTAAAATGGTATGCTACTGTATGGAGACATATAGTTGTGTTTGTCCTTTCACGTGACACTCAAGTTAGCCTACAGTAAAATTTGTCACTAATCATGTCATCTGAATGAACTGAGATTAGGAGGACTGCTAAATGACTGCATCGTTACACTCTTTTGAAACAAAAAAAACCCCACAATCGATAAAGCATAATTTTTTTTCCTCTCATGAGGAGGAACATGAGTTTGATGGCTAATGGCTATTTAGCAATCATTGTTGCTTTTGAGTCTGACGTACATGTTAATGAAAGAAATTTGTGTGTTTAGATTTATTTTTACTCCATGGCTCTTGATTGCAACTGATAGATAAAAAAAAATTACAGTCGTATCAACAACAACAAAAAAAATCATCATATGATGATGAGGAGGAAGATTTGTTATTGTCTGCTGTTAAATTCACTAACTCAAAGTTGAGCAATCTCATCAAAGACAACTGCGTAAAGATCCACCTTCCTGATTGGTACAAACTGTCGCAACCCAGTGTGCAAGAAAGTTGAGACAGTCCTACCCAGCTTCCTAGGTAGGACACAATAACAGCTGTGACAACACAGAACACAAGGACAACTCCTACAAGTGCAGTTTCTCTTGAATAGCGAGGGGAAAAAATAATCTGTGCTAGTAAGACTATGCAGTGTTCACCTACCAACTTTGGTAGCACCATAACAAATGCACTTAGAATAACAATCAGAATTAGAGAATCAAATCCTTCAAGCACTGCAAAGCTATGTTTAAAATTCCATTTTAGAACACAAATTGTAACCTCACAGAAAAACTCATAGTGATGGCTCTTCAGGGAAGAAACGTCCTTTAAGTTTCCTTCCATTCCATTTCCCATTATTCAGTGCTGGATTAGCATTAAAGACTATCAATACTGCCTCCAAAATTAGTAGAAAAGTAATAAGAAAGAAAATCTGTTTCTTTTTAAGTCTCTTGGACCTGATTAGTCTTTCTATCTGGAGAATCCAGATGAGAACACCCTTCTGAAGAGCCCTTTCATCTTCCTGAAAATGAACTTCCCTGGCCAAGCGTCACCAGAGGACTCTGCTGCAGCAATGCTGCAAAGAGAGAGAAGAAGGCTTTGCCAGGGCAATCTCATGTCTCCTGTCCACAACATCAAATATTTCTTCCATCCCCTATAACTTCTTTGGTTTTTTGATTTAATAGCCTATCCAATGACAGCTACCCTCCTCTATTCCAGACCTAGACTTCTGTAGCATATGAAAGAGAAGAGCTTTTGGAAAGCAAATTTAAGAGGACATGCAGAGTGGATTAAGTCACAACTGTTAAGTTAGGGAACTTTAAGAATCTTGGTTTGAATTTTATGAGTGTAAAGGACAGTATAAGCAACATAATTTTTTTAAGAGGCAGACCCAGAAACAGTGCCAATCTGCCCTCTGAGTATCAATTAAAATTTTGTCACACTGGATACTTTATGTAAAGGTATTTTTATAGAAAGGAAAACTTCATTTTTACTTTTAGTTTTTCTGTGCAGAATTAGGTGATTTTTTATGGTATGAACATTCATGCCTTTTAGCACAGTTTTGTATTTAAAGTGAAAGAAGAATATCCATTAAAAACAAACTTAAACTGAAAGCACACACAAGCTTACAGTAAGTGAAAAAAGATGAAGTCAAACCCAAATTTAATCTGCTTAAAGTAAGACTTAGACAGTTAAGCACATGCAACTACAGGATGTTTCTTCATTGCTGAAACAAAAAAGTAGTATTCAAAATGATAACATCAACTATCTTAACAAAATGAAAGAATTAAAAGAAATTCATAGATGAATACAAATGTTTCTCATCACTGAACATTGACTTTTTTTCCTTTTAAATTTAAAAAAATACTTTATAAATGTAATGTTCTAAACCCAGACCTGTCATTCAAAATAGGAAGGAAAATAATTGTTCCTCATTTATTTTTCCTATTTTAAGTTAAAATTAGTCTTCAAATTTAATAAAATGTGCAAAGTTTCAGTATGCCAAAACTGCAAATTTGAGATCCTGCCTGCTGTGTACACAGCTTCCAGCAATAACAGTAAAACAAGCAAATAAATGAGCAAACCAAAAATGAATCAAGAGCAAATAGAATTTGAACTTTTACTTTCCATTTTCTTTGTTTCACTTTATTCTTCTCTAGCACAACGTGATCATTACTAGAATATCCACGACGTAGTAGCACATTATTTAAAAGTCTGCATAACCAACTGCATGTTCACCTTTATTAAACATACATATATGACAGATACCTATACAGTGAAAAACAATTTCATGACAAATATTGATTTCACTTAAGAAGATGCCTGCTTTTAGCCTGATGATATCCAGCTTAAAGACATTTAGTTATCTGGGGTGACATTTAGTTTATTGATAACTAGACAACAGTTTTCTGAGATGACACTAGCTCACTAGAGGATTAATTACCCTTTAGAGACATCTATTTCTTCCCACTGACTCTAGAGGGAAGTAGAGGACCAAGCTATAATACACATCTCATTCATTACCTAAATCCTCCCACTTTACAGCTATGTTTATTTTTCTGCCTTATTTTGAAGATGGTTGCAGAGGTATGTTGATGTATGATGCAGGATCTTCCACATTTTAATTTCTAGCTTGCTTTTTTTTTTTTTTTTTTTGGGTGGACGGATATTGACTGTACTTGGAAGTTTGAGGTAATTTTAAAAATATTTCTAAGACTGAACTTTAGAGTATTGAGTTTGACAGCAAAGCTCCCAATGTACTCATTAGAAGCAGTATTTCACCTTGGAGTGAAAGAAATTTTAAAAGAAAAATAAACCCCAAACTTCTCTTGAGCAGGCTTTATATCTCCATATTGCTTCTATTATAACAATAATGTGTGCCAACATGATTGGTTTTGGTGACTATTTTAAAAAAGAAAAAAGCATTAGTAACCCATATAATATCAAATATAAAGTATCACATCTTTCTCTAATAATTAAAAGGAATTACGAATTCCCTCCTTGCAAAAATCTGCATGCTCTCTATATTAAAAGTTATAAAAATCATTCAGTATTTAACAAACAATTTACATAATGTAAATATTCATGTAGCCTTTAGCATTTTAGGACTAAAAAATTCTGAACAATATGCATTTCATTAATTCTAATATTGCAGCTAGTTACTTATTGCATGACACTATGGAGATTCTTGGAGGAGTTGATATTATATATTAATAAAATAAAATATAACATGATTTTTTAAAAAGTGAGAACGTTCTTCTAGAATCACTTAACTATCCCTCAATGATCCCTTTTCTATAGATCATTATTTTCAGCGTGAAAAGATTTGGGAGTGTTCTTCACTGGAGCTCTCCCAAATATATGTTGGTTTATAAATCTTAAGGCTTTATGATTTCTGTCCATAGGGTAACACGATTGATTGCAGGGAAACAATGAAACCTTTTTTTCCTCCTATACCAAGCACTGCTTTTTCAGATACAAATAGGAATGGTAAAGCATGAGTTTAACATGGAAGTATTCTCTTGAAGACTGCAATGTTAAATACTTCTTTTTCACTGTTGGGTTCATAAAGTTATTAAAAGCAGAAAACTGTATTTGAAGGCAATATAACACACTGAATTCTTTCAGTTTTGAAATACACAATTTAAAAAAAAAAATCAGTATATGTGCATGGTGGTCAAAAAAGAAAATGAGGTTTTAGTGTCACTCTCATTAGCTCCCATCATCTTACTGGCATTTTCCATTCCTAGCATGGCCCTAGGCAGCTTTTCTATCCCTGTGTGAACCCTTGCTTCAAACACAGCTGACGATCCTGCCGAACAGTTGCACATGATAGGTGAAATTTTAGGCAAAAAGAGAAATTGCAATACCTAAAAAGTTTCACAGTGGTTTGCTTGCTTTTCCCTAATAAACATAAAGAATATAATATACTCAAGAAACTTCATGACTGAGCTTCATAAAAACACTTCATATATGCTTCACAATAATTTTTCAAATTGATTCAGATAATGCAAAGTTATTTGTTCAACCCTGAAAGGAATCTTCAAAATTTGGAATATAAGTAATTTTATTTAGCTATAGTAAATACTAAATCTCAACCACACAGTAGGAATTTATGAATTAAGATGTAAATGTATATACACACTCCAGGTACATGATGAGTACATATAAATATCATTCACCTTTCAAAGCTTACAGAAAGTATCTCCATAGCAACTTGCAGTTGCCAACTGTGGCAGTCATTTCCAACCATGCAAAAAAATTAATTAGCAAGTAGGAATTTGTGTTCTTCTTTAAAATTAACTTGAAAAGTCAAAAGTAGGAGTAACAACTTCTGTATCCTATGCTAGTGGTCTCCCAGATTGGTCTGAAAAGCTCAAGTGATGTGGTTAAAAGTTAAAATATGAAGTATACTGAGCACCTATAGCTTTAGAAAAATTAGAAACCAGTATCTCAGACCAGCTTGACTGGGACCCATTCCCAATGATGATTTGCAACAAAAGAAACTGCATATGTGTATACATGAGGGAGAAGGCATTTCCAAAAGTGCCATCTACCAACACATAGAAATATGCATTGCTTGGCAGCTTATGGGCAATAAAATTCTTACCATGTCAGAGATATTACTGACAAGGTTACAATTCCCATCAAAGCCTTTCAAAGAGAGACTTTCAAAGCCACTTAATACATCCAAGATGCTCACTTGACAAAATTCCTTACACATATTTAAAAAACAGCCCAAATTTCTACCCTTTAAGAAATAAACTAAACAAAACTAAAGTTAAAAAATAAATCTTCTGCGTTTTGCAGTTTAACACATAAGAAAATACATAGCATATGCGATGCAAAAAAGATCAGTGTTGGAAGGCAAATTTGTTTCAATCCCTGACATACACATTTAAGCCTGTGCCCTCGTACCTCAGAAGCACTTTGGAACTATTCCTCAATAAGGCATGAGCAGAAGCAATGCAGGGTCAGAGATGAGGAAACATGCTGCTCTGGTAGATATAAGGCATCCCAGATTTGCTACAGCCACGGGAAGAAAAGATACTACACAGAGATCTGAAAGAAGCCACAAAACAAAGTCTGCTTGGAATGGTACAAACATAGCAACCATAAGATCAACTCCTCCTCACAGTTATCAGTCACTACAAGCATCTACAAACAGTCCTTCTATGGCTGTGGTGAGTGGACAGTAGAAGTAAGTGTTTATTTTTTCAGTTTTTGCTTTTTGTTGCCCCCAGGAAAAAAAAAATCAGCAAAAACACATGACATTTTTTCCCAGTCTTCTTTCCTTAAGTAGCTATTTTTAACTGGCAAAATTTTTCAGTTGCAGTTTTTGACCAGAAATCTCATTTCTTAAAAATATCTCCACCTTTGCACTATAAAGCAATCATATCCTTGATAAAGATGTTAATTTTTAAGCTACAGCATAAGACCAAATGCCAACTAAATGGCAGAAGTTGTACGAAGTCTGCGGGGGATCTGTAAATGCATCTATAGATTAATCCTAAATGGATCCACAGACTAAATCCTGCCATTTGCCCTGAAGTCATTTAGAAGTAAACCACCTGGTTCTGGGTTTCTTAGAAATTTGACATAAATTAGAATTTTGGGGATAGAGCATGCAGAGTTCGAAAGCAAGCACAATTCTCAGCTGGCACGTTACCTTCAGCTTACAGTTGTCATTGCCCCAGGATCATAAAGAATGAAACCCAAAAGTTGGTAATTAATTTGCACACCTTTAAAACAAAAGTGAGGAGAAACAAGGATTCTCCACCGCCAGAAAGCTTTGTACCCCTTCCTTCCATGCACTAATAAAAATTAAGACAACAGTGTCAACTGCAAACTGACATATCCCACCAGTAAAACTGTCAAGGAGAGGAGACTTTAAGGACATCCAATGGCAATCACAACTACGTCTGCTGCCAAGACCCTATCAAGCAGCCATGTTCCACCATCTCTTGTACTCTGAAGACCTGTCAGGTCTGGGGAAAAAGTGGGCTGTAGTTCAGACCTAAGAAAACAAAATAAACTGAGCAAATATCTCAGATATTTGAGTTATACAAAACTGCAGAAAGTTTTACTGGAGCACATGTCCTCACTTCTTAGCATCAAGCCATTAAAATTCTTGGCAGCAGCACACACTCCTGGCTTGCCAATGGCCCACTTTCATGCAGCCTATTTTTGTTTAGAAAAAACTTCAGAAAATCCTGAATATTAAACCTTTCTTCAAGCTATAATGATCATGGAGATTAGCTCTGATCAGCAGTTTTAGGCCATATGTAAATTTGGTATCCCTAGGCAGAGTAGCAAACCATGAAATACCCTTCTTTTTTCCCTTTGGCTAGCATTAATAAGGAGACTGCTCTACAGACCCTCATTAATAGTGGTCCACACCATCTACTTAGCATTCAACAGGTTGTAATTCCTGGGCCATGTCAGGGACTAGCCTACAGCTAAGGTATACCAGATTTGCAAGAGAAAACATAATGTAAGCATTGAAATCAGCTACAATAACAAAGAAATCTTTACCTCATTTGGTTTCTCTTAATTAATGCTTTTTTTTTATGTTTTCCATTTTGGCTGCTGCAGTCAAAGCAAATTTAGTAGTATTTAAGCAGCCTTACCACTACCCATTCTCACAGACATGCTTATGAAAATGCTGAAATACATAAGTTAAGGAAGATATTTTTCCTCTACACTAGGACACATTGTTTCAAAGCCTCAGAACAGGCCAAAGTAATACAAGGATGTAACAGTCATGAGAAAAAATAAAACGCATTTTATACAACAGTATATTTAATATAGAGCCACGGTGGGAATGAACAAACTCTGTGTTACCGCCTGTTCAGTACAGCATCTCTCCCTGGATGAGGTCTGAGAAAACAATCCTTGCCTTTATCAGAAAATTTGATTTAATTTCATTTAGGAAAGAGACATCTACATTCAGCAGCAAACCATAAAGAACAAAGGTTCCTTGACAAATGGTTCCCAAATTGCAGTGCAGGGCAGGAGGTGGTACAATCAATAGCTCTGGATGCCTCTGTGCAGGGGCTTCTCTGACCATAGCATGGACTTACCTGTTCACACTGGTAAAAAGACTGTAACTGCCATTTTAATCTCTACAGTGATGGAGGAAAACCATTCTGAATTTTTATGTCCTTCCTCTAAACTTGCCAGTTCTGAGTCACTGCTTGTAAAAGACCTCATAGACAAATTGTAATCTAGAAATCAGGAAGAGGGAAAAACTAAAAGATTTGTTTGCTTGCTTCCAAAAGGATTCTTCAGTTTGAAGAAAAAAGGAAAAAGAAAAGAAGATAAAAAGAGAAATGAGTCAAAACTTTATTCAATAGCAATGAAGCCTGAAGCTGATCATTTCAACCTTCTTGGACACAGCTGTAGCAATGAGAAAATAAGAGCCCAAAGGATGGATAAACTATATTATCTTAACTAGCAAAGGCAAACCTTCAAAATATGAAATTGGAATGGAAAAGCTATACTATTAACTTTTTTCCCTGGCTAAGAAAATACCATCAAATTTTCAATTCTTTAGTTCTTATTTAGTAAGCCTGCAGTATATACCAAACCTGCTGAAAGTGTAACCTCCCAAAATTAAACTGCCAAATAAGCAAGATTACAAGCCCAAGGGGCATATCTATCTTTTTGTTTTATAATTATTTTGAGTACTGTAGGGTTTTGTTAACAGAAACTATGACAGAGTTCAGCTTAAAATCAAGACAAAACTGTTTAAATTAAAAAACAAACAAACAAAACACAAGAAGTTTGCAAAACAATGTTTGCAAGTGTGTCCAAACAGTAATGTATGCAATTTCATGATCCATTACACTGTCTGTTAAAAAAAGCTGATGTGCCTCTATTGCTTTTGTTTTCCACAGCTACGGCCCTTCTCTGCTTCCGTTGGGAACTGAGCTCCTGCACCAAGTTCTGGCCAACCAGATTTGGGGAACACTTATCCCATCTGCACAAAAAAATTGACCTAACAAGAACAGTACTGCCCATGGTATCTTTGTTAAAGCTATCACAGGCTTTGCTTGCTAAACTAACATTTGTTTTACTGACGTTGTATAGGTTGCTCCTACACAGCGGTGATGACAGGCAGTACAAAATCCATTTACTCATAGCTACACCATAGATATTTCAGTATCCCAGTATACCTCCTTTAATGTAATTACATTCCTTCTATGTTATTTACATTTTTTGCTGTTTATATGACTATTCATTCCATGTCTGGCCATGCTTTAATTACCAGAAATTCTCATAGTGGTTTTAGGGTATGAGCTTTCTCTCCAATTGGATTTGTCTGTGTATTTCTCAAACTTATTCATATAACTATTGCAGAATTTCTCAGATGAAAACCTTAAACCACTTTTACTTAGTTGGAGCTGGTGCTAGCATTATTACATCTGACTATCATGTAGATCCTGGATACCAAGTATATAGATACCATTTTTTCCTGGATTAAACAATGAACTGATGTCTGTCGGTGAAAGAATCCAAAGCAAGTTCAATTAAAACAGATCAGCAGGATGCTTCCTCATCTTACTTTAAACCCTGGCTTCATTCCAGGACTTGCTCCAAACCAGCCCAATCCTGCATACATTTACAATTCTTCTGACTGTAGCACTTATATAGCCTGTGGGAGTAAGAACCTATTCTTGCATGTAGAAAAGAACTCTATATTGTTTAATAGTTTGATTTGCTATTATATGCTACTGCATAAGTTTTATTTTAATATCATGCAACTGCTGTGATTGCATTTTTATAATTGGTGCTCTACCCTAGAGGAGAACTTTCTGAAGAGTAAAAAATGCTACCTAGGTGCTGAATCAGAGAATTTACTGAGAACACTTTGGGTAGCAGTACTTAGCTATGAAGCTTCCCAGCAAAGGTGTTGCAGGTGCTAAAGAGTTCAAACTACACGATCAATGGTATTAATTAATAGTTCATGCAACATAATAAAAAAGAAAATTAAGGTAGTGAATTAAATTTTGAAAGAGAAGTCCTGGACAGAATCCAGTTGAGATGCTGATAACCTGAAATTTGCGTATATTGCATCAACAGATCCAGACCTACATTATCTCTGTATTCTGAATCAAAGGTGTGGTGATGTACCAAGAATGGTTATTGCTATGATAAATAGTAATGGTTGCAAATTTTGTCTCCAAAGTCTCAGATTTGTAGTACATGGGTTTTTAGCAAAAACAAGCCTGCACGAATTTCATTGACACTCCTACATCCATTGATTTCACAATATGCCAATCTCAGCTCACACAAAGAATTGTCATTTAACAGGAAAACACAAAGACATCTTTCATTAATACCGCCTTTAACTTAAGTGTTTCAGATGCCTCCCAAAATTCTCAGATACATCACAGGAGCACAGGGTTCATGGCAAGAAATGACAGATGAAAAACTCTCAAGTAACCACCTTTTTAAAAATGAGAAACTGGTTTAAAGAAAGATACTGTACTTATAATTGCCAATGGTGAAAACCAGCAATTGTTTAACAGAAATTTTTAAGTCAAGCACCATGGAATTCAGTTGTAAAAACATAATGAAACACTGGCAATGTTTTCAAAGCCCAAAGGAGCTGTATGGCACTACAGATGAGAGACTACAGCTTGGAGCTACAAATCAACATATCTTCATCTGAGAAAAGTAACAAAGATTTGACCAACTGAATTTGCAGAGTTGGGGGTTTTTTGTTGTTTTTTGAAGATTACATTTATCATTCCCTAACTCTTACTTTTCTTACACTGTGACTTGACTTACAGTGTTTTAGACACATAAAGGTAATAAGAATCCAAACAAATACTCTTAGCAGAGAAATGTGAAGAAAACTTATTAGAGTTATTATGGAACAAAAATATGTAGTTCTGTTGCACTTCTGTTAAAGTTGAAAGATAAATTTCTCCAGAATTTTTATATAGAGAAAAATCAGAAAAACAATTCATAGTGTTAGAAGCCAATCACAGAAAACTGTTCCACTTTCACTTTTTCTTACCAATTGCTTTGAAATTACTTTAAAGTTGAATTAATTTAGATTTATCAATGCAATTTTCTTCATGGACAATTTTGTCTTTACTGTAATTGAAAGAGACAAATTTCAAACCCAAAATATTTTTCAAATAGACCTTCATTGTCTGTTATCCCAGTCATTCATAATTAGAAAACAGACACAAAGATATATATGCAGTGGCTTCAAATGTTTATTTCTGGCATCTGTTTAATATGTTTTATTCCTGGCATCTGTTCAATATATACATCTGATGTTCAACAGAATCTCCTTTGCAGTAGCAGTTGCTACAAGTGAATGGTTTCTAAATTCTACCACATCATGTTTTGCACATTCCCCCCCCCCCCCCTTTTTTTTTTTTTTAAGAATAAGTATTCCTGAAAAACATTTGTAAACTACTGGTAAATGTATTCAGAATTAGAATACAGTCCTCCTATCCAACTGGTTCGCAGATACTTGAAGTGAATATAATTATGTTTTTTAGCCATGAGACAGCTTTCAGAGTAATCCTCTGTGTTTTGGCCAACAGAGCGGTCATCAGGTATTAAGCCCCAGAGAAATTACAGTGCTTCTTAAAACAGCAAAGGGAATTAAAACTCACATTCTTGACCAGTAAGTGATCCTTAAAGGGTTTCTTGTTGGTTTTGTTTGTTTGTCTGTTTTTTCTTTTCTAGGTTTAGAGTTTTATAAAAGTCTAACTTAGAACCACAAAAAAATTGTAGGATACCCTTTTGATAACAATTGCAATAATGATAACCATGTTTTACTGCTGTATGCTTAGATCGTAATACTGATGAGCTACATTTATATTCCAAAAATCACTGTCTTGAAAATGTATCTGTTAATATTTTCTCAGATCCATATTTAAAAGACATTTCTACTGGGAGTTTCCAACATATACCAGCAGAAGATGGAAAGTAAGAAATCTGTACCAGTGTGAGGTTTCACCTTCAACCTATCTATCACATTTCTTATGTGTGATTCTAACTCAGTCATGCGTTCTTTGCATATCTTCTATACCAGCTGACAGCAACTTTTTTTTCCCCTCCCTGCAAGAAATCCAATAATAAGTTTTCAACTTTACCAGAATATTCTTGGGGTACACACATGTCATTTAAAAAAAAAATTTCTTTCTTACTTTCAAGCATGGATTCTCACTAACAGGACTTGATTTCTGAAAATAAATGTAATTTCCCATCTATTTTTGGTAGACATCCATGGAAAGCTGCCACACAGAAATATGCTCGCACTTAGTGCAACTATGTGTGTAAATGAATAGTTGCATGCAAAGGTAGACATTTTCTGTACTTAAAAAAATGTAACTGAATGAAGAAATCAAGGAGTTACATTTTCTAGAAGTTTTGCTCAACATATGTAAGCCAAGTGAACTATTTTGAATATTTTTGTAAAGAAAAAAAAACAACTTCTCATACCATAAAAAAATACTTTACGTATCATTATTTATTTTGTTTACTTTTTACCGTTCAGTCATTCTCGCTCAGGTTTCCTTTCCTGTTGCAATTGCTTTCAGTCTTCCAAATGTGATGTACAACTATCCTTTGACTTCATGGGACTACAAACTGCAATTTAAACCCCAAGCACTATATTTAATGGTGGGAAAAGAAAGACTGTGAGGGCATGAAATAAAGGGAAACATGGGAGGAAAAAGCAAAGAAAAATATAAACCCACAGTTTAAAAATCACTTTTTTTTTTTTTTTAAGACACTATCTGTCTGATAATATCTTTCAAATAATATTGGGAAAAATAATCAGATTAACATGAAAAGGAATAAATAATCCTGCCATTCTACAATGACGAGGTTTTTTTATTCAGTGACATATCTCTTTCACAATAAAGGTACTATGGATCTGTCTATTGACTGATCCTGGCATTGCATACTAAGGCAAACAAATCCTGCCTGCACTGACAATTTATAGGCTTTTTCCGTTTAGCACATGGAGTAGTGGCCACACCATAGCATTACTGTCAAAAGAAATGATGTCCCATTGTTATAATACCTGGTAACACAACTCCAGGATTTACGTCCAGTTGAATGAGAGGACAAGGAAGGGGGTGTAGGGCTTCCACTACTGTATCTCCTGCCATAAGTCTCCAAATCATAGAACAAGTTTACTGCATATGATTGCAAGTTGTGAGGATTTATCACCCTTTTCATGCACTTTAAAGGGCTTGAATGAAATATAGCGGTGTGGATGCTGACAGTCCACTGACTTAAAGCACAACTCGCCACATAGCCTGCAGGGCTGCTGGCCTGCAAATAGGCAATGGGAAGGCAATATCCAGAAATGGTGATTTAGAAGTATATCAACATAAACTGGTTTATACCACTAATAAAGTCCATCAAGAGGGCTGTGGCATCCTCCTCCTCCTCTGCAGAACACCATGCAGCAATGCATTTTTTTCAGGTAAGATTTTCCTGGCACTCCAGTATCTTTTAATTAATTGATTACGTGGATGAGGTGGTCTTGTGTCTAAACTGCTTGAACCTTTAAAGCTCATCCTTCTCTTTTTTGAGAGGACAGTAGTAGATGCATAAAACAGGTGCAAAAGCCACTGGTAAATATATTAATGCATAAATTTCCCTTTGCAAAGAATTACATGCTGAATTACACAGACTCACTTGGGTCTTTGTTTTTCAGTACCCAGCAAGGACTCCAGTATTTTTTTAAAAAAATAATTTGTTCTTTAATTAAGAAACATGCTTATTTTTATTTAATGAACCTGGACTATAATGTTAAAAGAGCCAAAACAGCTAACCATCATTGCTTTCGCTGTTCTGTGCATGGAAGTACGAATACTTTACCACATCAAATGTCCAAGGTAGAGAGACCGTAATGCTTTTATAACCTTTAACATTAGGCATTAATGCTGATCTAGCCATAAGACTAATTTTTGGTATATCATTTTGTGTAACTACAGAAAAGAAGATGAAAGCTCATTTTTGCAGGAGGGATAGTGAGCAAACAAATCAGTTGTGCAGTAATAAGAAGAAAGTCAAAGGGAATTTTCTGTCTGGGGCTGAAGAAGAGAGTAGCTCGTCATTTCTATGCCTTATAAACAGGCCAGTAAATCTGACCTGTGCTCCTAAGCTGATCTGGAGCCTTTTTTGAGTCTAACCTATTTCTGCTGAAAATCAAGAATAATTGAACCCTGGAGTGAACTGCAGACTCCTGCTTCCAGACACTCATATCACATACTCAGTTTGAGTGAACTGCTAATTGCTACACATGAGATTATTTTAATTTGCTCAAAATGTACTGGTTTAACTACCCTTGCATGGCTAGGCACCTGTTAATTATGGGATAATACTTTAATGGGTTATTCCTCTCAACTTCTTCCAAAAAAACACAGATTAGACTGGATGTACATCTTTGTCTGCAATAATACAATACATTATTAATAAATACTTATATTTCCTTTTCATCATGCACATACACAGTAATTTGAACATACCAGAATCCCTAGGCCCTCCTAAAGGATCAGATGAGTATTTGTGTGTCTGTATATATTAATGTCTGTAATACATATCATATATATATATGAATAAAAATCTACAAATATACATACACACAATATCCATATTCATATACAGCTATATTTTATCCCACACAGATTTGAGAAAAAATTCCTACTGGGATATACAAAGCAGCTGTGCATAACTGGACAACTGGCTTCTGCTTGAAAATTAAAATGTTGACATTACAGATGTTTCTACCTAGATTATAGGCTAGATTACAAAAAACTTAAAGGCAGCGAGTACATTTTTGCTGAAATGATGATTAATCCTAAGAAAAGATTGCTGAAAGTTTGCCATCAACAATTCTTAAAGTATGCATAAAACTACACATCTAGAAGAACATAAGAACTGCTATGCTGGGTTATATCCAAAGCTCAACAACCCATCTCCAGCAGCGGAGGGATAAGGAAAAGGTATGTGAAAAAGGCTTGTATTTCCAAAGATAGACTTTTCTATATTCTTTTGTTTCCTTTAACTCACAGAGGCTTCCTAGGCACAGTCTCATTAAGGACTACTATGCTGAATAACAAAGTCGCTTATGAATTTTTCTCCCTGGATTTATCAAATTCCTTCAACCAATTTATACTTTTGTTTTGCACAACAGCTCATAGCAATAAGTTTCATAATTAAATATGTGACATTTGACATTTCAAACCTCCTCTAAAAATCAAAGTATTGCTGCAAGAGACATTGCTCTGAATCAAAAAAGCTCAGGTTCAAACATTTAATTTTGGGATAGTTTTGAGGTGGATTTACTGAGACATTTCAGCTTTGCAGCTCAGATCTATATATACTTCTAAGTTTTCTACTGCTGATTTTTAAAAAATTATGAATCTTCTAATATGAAATAATGACCTTACTCATTACACACCTCTAGCAGCCAACAGGCAGAAACTGAAAATGAATTGATAGATCTTCAAAATCTGCTAAAGCACCATCCATAAGAAAAGTTGTAATGAGCACTTAAATTTTCAACAATTCTTTTAGCCAGAGATCTGGTTTACACATAAGATATAAAGACAAACTATATCTTTACAAGTTGTTTGTTTCTAAAGAAAAAGAACAAATTTTAAAAATCAGGATGAAAACTTCTTTTGCTAAGCTTGGGACAAAAAAAAAAAAAAAAAAAAAAAAAATTGGATCATACCATTATAATACATCCAAGATGGGAGGAAGACATTCCTCAGGGTTAGCAGATCATGCCCACCCAATTGGGACCAAGACAGGTTCTAGCAGGCAGGCTATTAAGGTTTAATTTATGATGTGGTGACACTCCTATAATTAAATTCACAACAAAGTGCAGTATTTTACTTTCTAGTACTAAAATGCATCAATATTCCCATATCATACAAAGCATTTCTACAATGCATATACACAAGCTTCCGTCATACAAAAATTGAATCTTTGTTTCTTATTTTCCTTGGTAAACCCAGTAGTAATTTTTTTTTTTTTTTTTTTTAAAGCTGAATAACCCAAAGAGTTCATTATAATTACCTTATTACAAGAAATGTCATAAAGCATAAGTATTTAGTTCTCCTTATACATTGTAAACAGAAACCCATTTTTGCTACTGTCTTGAACTCATTTTTTTCATTGTTTTAAGACCATCATTAGCGTCAGCAGTATTTCAAGCATGTGTCTTAAAAGTACACTTTGAGACCCATCAAAATGTACCTATTTGCTTCAATGACATTTTTCTGCAATTCTTATTCAAACATTCCATATTTTATTCTCATTATGGTCATGAACTCTACCTACACTGAAACTGTTTTTCAAGTATTTGCCCCAGACTACTTTGCTTAGGAAGCGTCTTGCTTGGTGAAACGGTTTTACTCAATGGTCACATTCCACTAAACCGATTGCAGATTTTCTGTGTGGAACTCTCAAAAACTTTGTAAATCTCCCCATCACACTTTGAGTAAAATTCAGCACAGTAAAAATCATCAGCACAATAAATATATGCAAATCCACAACCTAGTTCAGACCTAGATCATCAACTGGCAGCTGATACTTAGTGGTTGCTCTTAAGAGGTGTTGATGTTGACACCATTTTGTGTTTCATGCCTCTTAGGATTTGATATCCTGAACTACCTCTCCAATTTAATTTTCCAGGAAGTGTATTCTTATTTTTAAAATGTGCAATGCATTAAAAAGAAAAAGAACACCTGTAGGTATATGCAGAACATGGTAACTTCTATGACAAAAAAGATTGAAGAAGTAGTATGACCTTAACACTGATGAAGGCAGAATCAGAAGCCACTGGGAAATTTCAGATGCTACTTTTACTTAGATAAAAAGAAGATATATCCTTTAGTATTCTCTTGTGACAGCTCTTTGTGAAAAATCTTTTAAATTATTTTTAATTTTAATCTTTTGGCTAAAAGAAAACTCTTAAAAGCACCCTTGTAGTTTCCTCCATGTTATTGGATTTATAGGTCAAAAGGAAGAAGTAGGCCTGAAGACTTCACCAAATTCAATGATGATATTTTCTTCATTTTACAACTTTGGTAACCTTCTTATTCTATAAACCAGCAGGGATTACAAGGAACAAAAAAACCCAAACCAAACCAAAACAAACAGTCCAGAAAATACTACCAGAATATTTGAAATTTATCAAAGATGACAGCAGGTCCCTATCAGACAAAGGTGCCTTATACATCCTTGCCACTTTGCTAAGCCAGCCTGCCCATAGTTTACATTTCCTGGTATCTTTTGATTCTCATCTATCATACCCAATCTCATCTCATTTATATTCATTCGTGTACTAATCTTCTCGTTGTTGTTAGGTTAAGTATTAAAAAAACCCCACTCTGGCAGGTTCTTCTTGATAAGAAGCCGCCATCTTTAGCAACAGATTTCATTTATCTGAATCATAGCCATGTACTATTACACAATGCATAGCGATCAATAATACTTAGTGCTTCAGACCCTTCCTCATGCTTTATCCATTTTTACAATTTATTAGCTTATGATACTGAACAACCCCCTAGGCTACTCTTAATTCCTTCTGTTTCTTCTCTAAATGTCTTCAAATGTCCCATTATTTCTAGCAATTATTTATAGACATCTATTAGTCCTGGTTTGGGGCTGCTTTGCTGGAATACAATGTATTCAGGCTATTGTGCATCATGGAAAACAAGTTACTTTTTTTACATGCAATTCTCAAGCAATTCTCCCAACCACTGTAGTTAAGATTTTACCCCACTGGGCTTGCAGCATATTGTTACAAGTCACATAATGTCAAATGTGTTTAAAATAATTTCTGCTAAATGCCTCCAGCAAGTGAAATGAGATGGCTGCCAAGTTCATTTAACCAGCCTTCACTTTCCAACCTTTAAAGAGTGAGATGTCCAAATGTTTCTGCCTGCCTTTGTAATCCAGAAGATTATAGTCACTCTCATTAATGTACTGAGGTAAGCCTGCAGCAGGACACAGATCCTAAATCCTAGAGTCGGCAGCTAGATAGACCAGAGATCTATAGGAAATAACCTGGATCATAACTTAGAAAATAAAAACGTGAGAAATCAGCAGTAAACACAAAACCCATTACAGTCAGCAGAAAAATTACTATAGGTTTCACTGAATCAGGCTCAACTATTATTTTCCTGGCATATATATGCTGACTGCAGTCTCATACAGAAATCAGAGACTTCATAAATTAAAAAAAAGCAAATTATTTCTCTACTCACTTTTTTTTTTTTAAATAGCCTCCGAGTTTACAGTTTGTTAAGGAAAAGACTTCCTATTAGAAATCTGAAGACATCTGCGGTCATTTTAAGCATTCATTTGAGTGTACTTTTGTTAGAATTTGACTCTAGGCTATTTTCAGGAATACAACAATTTTCCATGAAAACAGCTAATTAACTGTAACTAACTATATAATGAAATCTCTCCAGTAAAGATATATCAGGAAAGAAGTACGTTACTATATCACCTACCATTCACGTATTTTTATCATTAATTATAAGCTGTGGCAAGCCCTATTTTGAAATTCACATGAATACTTATTCATGTAATGCTTATACAAGTTTATATTCTCAGTAATTATGCCTAGGTATTTGCCTCTCTATTATGATGACACACAAATTGTAGATGTCCAAATAACCAGCGGTGGTTACTGTAAGTTCAAAAATCACACACACCAAAAAAAAAAAGGTAAATGGCCTTAGTAACACAGACACCATTAAAACACCACCAAACCACATCTTCACTGGGACTATGTGCAAAAGATTCATTATTCATAGACAGATCAAATAAATAAAAAAATACACACTATCTCCATGTTTTCTTTTGTTTTCTTCTACTTCCACTATCTCCAGTGGCAGAGAAAGGAAAGTCCTTAAACGGGGCTTGGCACAACGTTTCACTCTAATCTTGTAAGTTCTGTGTAATTAAGGAACTAAACCTTCAAATCATTAAGGAAAAAAGTCATTTTGGAAGACAGTATAAAGCTGGAACATGTGACTTACAGAAACATCAAGAAAGTCCAATATAAACATTCACTTGAATATTAAGATCTATACATTTAAATTTGTGATGCTCAGTCTCTCAAGATTTATTTATTAGTAAATCCTCTGATATTTCTGATGAATAATAGACAACATGTAAATGCAATTTTAGAGTCTATAAGTGGCAAGTCACTAGAAAATTCCATTGGGTTTATAAATGCTAAAATTATGGCCCCACAGGAAAACACACAGGAACCCAGCAATGAATAACTTAAAGCAAGATAATAATATCATCTGAATCCCTTAACAAGGCCTCAAAAGCCTTCAGGCAGGTTTCACAGTCCAGTATATCTATATCTTTTTCTACATAATTAAACATCTCTCATTACTGGAATCCATGATATTTACACTTTGACCCAGTGATCATGAGGACAGATCCAAGATACCTATACAAGTATTATTTATTTTTCAGCAGAAGACTGTTTCAGTGAATGGGTTTGATTCAGAGCTTGAATGAGGATGAAGGTGGCTGTGATAGGAAATAACGCCATGCATATAACGCAAAGCCTTTCTTTTGGAACTTCAGAAAAGAAATACAATACAATTTGAGTACAATAAGAAGGAATCAGGAATCATACATGCAAACACACGCACATAAAGATTTCTATCAAACTGTGCAGTGCAGCTATTGATTGGGAGCAGCAAGACAGCAGAACCTGATGAATAATTTGAAGATATATGCCGTAAAATCTCAGGATGGAAAACAGATGTAAACAACATGAAATCTTGTTTGACTGGATGCCATCTGCATAGAGAACTATGACAGATTCTAGCTAACACTACATCAGAGGTGTAAACTCCTGCTTTGATAGAAAGAGATGAGGCCACTGAAAGACTTACAGGAACTCAGAGCTCATATACTACCGGCAGGATTAAAGCTTAAACACTGCAGAGTTTGAACTGTTTGGCACCACTTTCTTTTACTGAAATACTGGATTTAGAGACTGTGAATCTACTAAAACTACACCATTCTCCTACTCAGTGGTCTAGGAATGTGTACCTAAATGGGTATAACAAAAAGATTTCAGTTAAATGAAAATGTAATAAAGTTGGTCCCTTGATCCAATTAGATAGTCACACTCTGCTACATACTATTGACTGATTGTGCAAAGGAATCTCTGACATTTGTTAGCAATATATTCTCAGTTAATCATGAAACTCTTGTGACAACACAGGGGGAATGGGAAGTGGGAATGTACTACAGACCTACGACAGAAAAGAGTTAGTGTTCCACTTGCAGCCATACTCACAAATATGAAACATATTTCTTGTTTGAATGAAAAGATTGACAATTGGTTCATTACATGTTTCTCACAAGGTAAATGAACATTTGCCTGAACACTTAACCTGTTGAAGGATCAGCTCATAATGCAGTTCATACCTACAGGTTTTCAAACCATTGAAACTCTATGTAAAAATGCAAAACTCACTAAAAAGGTTACATGATTTCTAGAAACTACAAAAACTTCTAGTGCTATCAATAAGCAATACAAGGAAGTGAAAGGTAATGCCCATCCTTGTTCAGAGTAAACAAAGCACATGCCACCACATTAAGCTTCAATGAATATTAAATATTCATAAAAAGATAATATACTTGATTCCACCTTTCATTTCAAAATGTTTCAGTATGTCTGTACAGCCAAATCCTTATGTCTGTACTCACAGCTTCAACTGTATAAGGAGGATAAGGCCTTCTGTTCAATGATATATAGAGACACATACAAATATAAAACCCACAACTCTGATCTCAGTTAAATCACTGTCACTCCACTGATTTTACTGGGAGCTTCTACTTTTTTAGATTTCTTTCACCAAGATCCAGGTATACTCCATAACATAATCTGATCCTATAATTACTGCTTACAAATGCAAGGGAGATACCTCTCGAGTGGAATGCAACAGCTGTTTAATAACAACAAAATTGCACAACAGCTGAGGACAACAGTTAAAAAAAACCTAATTCAGCCTTCATCTGCAGGCAGAGTTCAGCTAGGATGGTTCTTTGCACAGAAATTGAAATTTGGAATAATATTCTTATAGAATTTCATCATCAGATAATATCAGCAGTGAATTCAATCAGAACATCTTCATTACTAACTTTAATCCTCAAAGTGCGTTTTTATTTTGTTGCAACTGTTGTACCTGCATTTACACAAGATTTACCTTAGAGAGAGAAGGGTGGAATTCCCAGTCTAAACAGAAATTGTACATGTTATTTGGTCTGAATCCTAATCATAATGTAGGGGTTGTCTTCATTAATTCCAGATATGAATAAAAAAGTGTAAACCTAATTGGAAGCTTTCATTCCAAACTATGTTGTTTTACTTTTTTTTTTTTCTTTTTTTACTGCAGAAACTTGACTGTTTTTTAAAAATCATTACCTGCTGTCCTAAAGGGCTACTCCCACCTCTTTATGCAGGGGAAGGATTCAGTGAGCCACAAAATCAGCAAGAAAATTTATACAATATAGAAGTGCATTTATCAACACAGAATCTCTTCAGGTGTTATTTATGGAGATATGATTGGCATGGACTTACCTGTAGGGGATCCCTCCATGACATGACCAACATAGGGTCCTTCTTTGAACATTGGCCTATTGTCATTTTGATCAATAACAGAAATATCTAGGCGGACTGGACCATCAATGGTTTTGCCACTTATATCTGTAACTTCAACTTCAAGCTGTATGAACAAAAAGAGGGGAGTAAATTCATTAGTTCACTATCACAGTAAGCAAAAAGTAAGAAAAATATAGCTCAGATCAGTGCTGCTGTAACCAGACCCTACCAAGGATACCACTTGCAGCCCATTCTTTTGGGCTAAAATCTTCTCAGAGCAGATTTTAAATCTAAGCAAAAGAGATAGACAGATGTACATTCAAATCAAGGTACCCCTTGGCAGCTTGAAAACACCATATTCCCTGAAGATGGAAATGACTAGGGTATTAAAAAAAAAAAAACCTCCTGTAAATTTGATGATAATCACGTGAAGATTTGGTTAGAATTTGTTTCTTTAATTTTTTCAAGTACATTTAGAGTGGATGCATATAGAACTATCACAGTATAATTCACATGTCTCCTAATGCTTAGTTAAAAGCCTTTTTCTTAAAAAAAAAAGGCAAGTATGCATTAGACAAATACATTTTCTCTATTATGATGGCATGAAGTATTATATTAGGTAATTTTGACAGGTCTCCAGCTTTTCTAATAAGGTATGGAAAGACAGAACAACATATGCAGTCTTATATAAGCAGATATATATACACACGCACACTCTCATCCCAATGTATGAAATCACCTGTTGAACATAAAGCTGACATATGCAGCTGAAGATATGTTTGGACTTCCTTTACTTCCAAAATCTGGAAAGAAAGATCGTATCATATAGCTCCACCCTCCAATCCAGTTGCAAAGGAAAGTAACGACCTGCTACCAAAACTTAGTCATTAGGGCAAAACATGCCAAATCTTCTTACATAACAGAAAAAGTCAATTTAGATTGCAATTGCATGCTATAACTGCAATTGTCTCTCCTCACCGCGACGTCAGTAAAACACAGCAATAAACTCATCAGAGGCACAGCTATCATTTTCATGTACCCTACCTGTCCCTGGACTCAAGTCTTTAATGGATTTAAGCCAGCCAGAAAGTGAACCTGAGCACAGACATTAATATCACCCTCTTCCAGTCTTTTCCTGAGAACGTGTTAGCAGCAGGGGCTGGAAGTCTCTAAGCATTTTGTTTATTCTGTTAATTTATTCTTCATTGCCATGTCTTATACCTGTAAGTTATTTATAAGCTAGTGATAAATCCTACTGGGAAAGAATTAGGTCAGAATTCTAAATCCTTATTAAAATGGATGGCTTATTATCACATCTCTCTGTATTTTGTTATGCATTCCACTTTTATAGTTCAGTGTGCTGGGTGTGAGTAGGAGTATTTGTTATGAGTAGACTATCTCTCACATACACTATTTGTAAATAGTGTCACAGTCCATTTTAACATCTACTCACTGCTTATCCTGACTTCTCTAGCAATTGTTCTTGCAAGCCTTTTCCAAGCCTTATTTATTACTATATATCTTAGCAGCTTAAAAGCAAACAAACACTCTGACATGAAGACAACTGATTCATGTCGCATTGGCACAGCTGAATCTTTATGGGGGCACACATCCCTTCAATTTCCAGGGCTTGTTTCTACTCTAAAGTCAATGTAGTAATCTTAGGATTGCATATGATATAAGGGGGACTAGGAAGGAAAATGCAGTCTTATTACTGAACTACATTAAAGCTAGATCCATTTTTAGATACAGTTGGAAACTGCTGACAAAAAGATTTATCTTAGTAAATGTTGACTCATTGGAACTATATTAATTGCTTTGGGAAATGGAAGAATAGCAATATTTCTCTGTGAAATTCCAGCAAATTCATTTTCAAATTCAAGATAATTTGCTCTTAATCTATCTCTCAATATTAAGTGACTATACTGCTCACTGGAAAGAACAAAGGCTTTG
Source organism: Balearica regulorum gibbericeps (assembly GCF_011004875.1). Lineage (NCBI taxonomy): Eukaryota > Metazoa > Chordata > Aves > Gruiformes > Gruidae > Balearica > Balearica regulorum. Next base: position 4,747,543 of record NC_046196.1, read on the forward strand.
CTAAATTTAAAAAACTACTTCAGCTGTTTTATCAAAATTGTAAGTCATCTAAAGCAAAGGCCAATCTAACATTAGGGGTTTTTTTTCCCAGACTTTCACAGATTAAGGAAGAGAATAGAAGATTCTTATTAATGACTGAAATAGATTTGCTTTATCATTGCCAAATCCACTGTGTCTGAGACCAACTGTCCAAAAAAGTTGGCATAACAGGTCTGTAGGAATGGTTACATAATCTCTGTTTCATTTTATTGAGATGACAGAGGACTTCATTTTATTAGTCTTTGTACAATAATTTCCAGGCTTGTCCTAAGTGTTATGGGTTAACTCACCAGCTGCTTTTAAACCCACTCTTCAGAATAAAAGCCTGGAAGCACTGAAACTATGACCATCTATCTTTACACAATTAGTTTGTGAAAGAAGCTGCCTTATATCTTCTATTGCCCAACCAAAAACGCCCCACACAAAAAAAAATAAAAATCCATAAAGCCCCACTGTCCACAAAACAAAAAAAATAACAAAGTGAAGCAGCAAAAAAAACAGCAACAAAAAAAAAATATTGTTACTTAAAAAAACCCAACACATGCAAGGAAAAAAAGCATTCAAGTAAAAGACAATATTAGCACAAAAAACCCAAATTACTATGAACAGGCTGTAAATAACATCAGGTGGAAAATTAGATTGTGCCTAACTATCAGAAGAGTGAGATTTCAGTCTTTCAATATAGAAGGCAGGAAAGCCCATCTAGTTTAACGTAAAACTTGACTGATATATGAAAGATACTGCATTCATTCTTTTGATAGCAAGAGATTGTAATTGAACATTCAGAAAGTATCTAAGTTCCCACTTGATTATAACAACATAACTCTAAGGAAAAGTGGTAAGCATAGAGACAGATTTGGGCAACTTGACAAAAAAAAAACCACAAAACCCACACACACCAAAAAAAACCCCCAAAAAAACCCAAAAACAAACAAACAAAAAACCTGCAGAACTCTGTAGCTATTTATTATGTGAAAACCCGATAAGATTGACTATGCTTTCAATGTTCCAACTTAAAAGTTATGGAATTATGTTCATAATGATGAAGGTATGTTCATTATAATTTAACCAATCATATTGTCAGGAATACTTGAGGCTAAATCCCAATTTCCATTTTGACAAAAGTATACGTGCAAACTACAAAGGATAATCAAGGGTTTATGAGAACTCTTACACCTCACAACACATGTCTCCATGATAGGATACAAAGCAGAGTTTGGATATTGCTTCTAATATAGCTGAGAAACACTGATAAAATTAAGCACACCAATAAAACAGGGAAAAGCAATATAAAACCGAAAACTGCAGGCAGTAACAGATTTTAGGCTGTTTGTCTAGACAAACTCTTATTCAATACTCTCTATTCTCAAAAGGGACTTCTTGACTTCCCATCTAATTTCCCTCACTATATCTGAAGATCTTTCTCATCACCCCAAATATAAGGATTTTACCAGAAGTTTAGTAAACTTATTCAAAGCTGCGCAAACCTGTTTTAAGCACGATGCTTTATTTTATATAGTCTTGATTCTTTTCCACTCTGCAGTCAGCAACAACATTTACAGGAAGAGATAACCAGTCTCATTCTTACCATTACTTAAAGTAATTTCAAAGGTTTCTCTTCACAGAACGGTTGTTTCCATTCATTTATTGCTTTTGGTGAAATGATTCTGGATAGCCACCTTCCTTCTCTGCATATAAATGTCTATTTTTACTTTGCAACCAGCCAGCCAATGGCCCACACAAAATTAGATCATAAATTTGAAGTTTTTCATAAGTAAACCTGGAATATCTTTTAGCGCTTAATTATCTTCAAAGTCTAATATAGGTTCTTTAGTCATTAACTGCCTTCTAATTTTAATTTCCAACTCATTGCTGATAAGAATGTTTCTCACAGAATTCTTCCAGTTGTTTCAACAGTTGTTTTTTCCCCACATATTCCTCGTACCCAGCTTCGCCCAGCAGTGGTGTTGGTAGCAGGAGCTGCTGTGAGGCGAGGTCACAGCTGCCCCAAGCCGGTTCCAGCCGGTTCTGGCCAGCTGCAACCGGTTCCAGCCAGCTCCAGCTGGCTCCAGACAGTTCTGGGCAGCTCTGCCCCCACAGCACACAGCTGAGCCCTCAGCCACGCTGGTGGTGCCTCTGGGAAAGCGTGTGAGAGAAAGGGCAGAGCGCTGCACGGGGGTTTTGCCTTCATCTCAACCCATGAGCTTTTCATCCCAGTGCTCCAACCCACCACAGCAGGAAAAGCAGACGAGTAAAACCTGACCAAGACCAAGGAAAGGTGCATCATCCTGGAATTGGAGTACGCTCAGAAATCTGAAAGGAGCACTGCGTCATTACAAAAGACTGCTATGCCACTATCTGCCCCCATACCAGTTATTTTAGAATCATAGAATGGTTTGGGTTGGAAGGGACCTCAAAGCCCATCTAGTTCCAACCCCTCTGCCATGGGCAGGGACACCCTCCACCAGACCAGGCTGCCCAAAGCCCCATCCAACCTGGCCTTGAACACTGCCAGGGATGGGGCAGCCACAGCTTCTCTGGGCAGCCTGTGCCAGTTTGAGGTTATCTGTATAGATACAGACCACTGCTCGTTTTATTTATTCCTAGCTTGATTAGAATTATTATTGACAATACTTGTTAGGTTTATTTATCGTCAATTCTTAAGTGTGCATTGACAGTAAAGAAAGATGATGGACTTACAGATCTTTCATGTAGACAATTTCCTGGTAAGAAAGAAACATTTGACCATCTCAGGGTCATAAAAAGCAGTAAAGAAATTCTCTTTATAGTGAAAGGTTTTAGTAAAAATTTGATGCAATTACCTAAAACAACTCAGAGAAGGCAATAATTCAGACACATAGAAATTAATTACAATTACATTTTCCTACTATTAAGAATATGAATAAAATATTAGCTACTTTTTATATGGCACAAGAATAGATGAAGGGAGAGGATATAAAACCAAAATACATTGCTTCTAATAGGTACGGATAATTTTATCTCAAACTACTTGATGACAGGGTATCGATTACCTTAGCAAGGTTGTACAGATGATGGCAAAAAATGGCACCATTACCTGCAATGGGAGAATTTGGCTTCACATTCAGAGCTAGAGCCTAGGTGGGAAGGGATTAATTAGCTATTTTAAGTACTCCTATGAGCATCTTACTGAGGCTCTATCTTGCTAATTCATCCACTTAATTTAGATTCTGATTCCTCAAAAAAACAACATACAATTTATTACTCTAATTTTATTGGTTTCTTATAGTGACGTAACCTTTTATTGACGTGCCATCTCATGATACCTTCACAAGTGAAATATAAGCACTGAAAGAATCATTGCAGTATGAGGACACTGAACATCTTTCAGTTAACGTTCAGTACGTCGACTTTCAAAAGGCTAAAGCACTACCTTGGTAATTATAGGTACCATTGTATTCTTCTGTACATTTCATACTCATGAAGACTAGAGGTGAAGAAGCTGTGTCTTGGCTTTTATTTTTAGATAGATGTCTGTCTGTATTAGATATGTTTTATCTCTAACATGCTTTCTTGGAAAAACACTATTGGAAGAAAATGTAGAGCATTAGACAGTTTCCTGAAAGCAGACTTTCTCTTACCCTAAGCTGTAAAACATTTTACATACTATACAACTGCTATAGGTCTTCTGATTCATTCTTCTCCTAACAAGCATCTATGCAATATCTGAAAAGCCTTTAGACTTAGAAATGCAAAGATTGTTTTAAATTCCTACTAAATCTTTAAAGTAATCATCAGCTTATCACAAAGAAGTCTTCACTTCAAGCGCTCCTAAACTCTGTCCTATTTCTTTTCTTTGACATTTGCAAAATATCTTATTTTTTAATCAACCTTCAAATGCTAGTTGGCTCATACCTTTCTTCAGAAAGAAATCATTTGAAAAGTGATGTAATTCATGGAAAAGTGCAACATAGCGATCCAGTCTTGCTATGGGCTTATGTAAAACAAGGGAATTTTTTAGGCAATACTTCTAGTTAAAATAACCAAAATGTAGTTGGTTGAAATAACCAGAGAGTTTCATACTATTACTATAGTACAAATGGCTAGTCCTAGCAAATATATATACGACTGCCCTACTACACAAAACCACTGAAGCTCCTATCACAGAAAATACAGATTTAATTTTGAAACAATCTCTGTAAAGCCTTTAAAGAATTTCAGGACTCTATGGATCTCACTAAGAAAACTAATTAAAACAGCAACCAAACCTTCTGTGAATGCTTACATTTTTCTCTGTAAAACACGGTAAGTTGGGCAATATATAGACTGTAACTGCATATGGTCTACAAATTGAAGAAAGCAATACTGTAGGAATTAACAGTGGGAAAAGATTCCAAACCAGTCATTCAAATAATTTAATTCTTTTTACCATTTTTTCAACCTCCATTAACAAAAGAAGATTAAAGATCAAAACGAATATAGAGAAAAGGATTTTCTTTCCAAACAAGTATAGGGGTCTTTATGCATATACAATATATGACTTAAATAACACTCACTTAAGTGCATTCTTTAAATTAAACATGAGGTTTTACAATATCAGATGATTTCTATGGTGGCATTGTTATCCAATTCTACTCAGCAAGTCAGAACCACTGAAATCCAAAGAAAGAAGGGAAAGCTAAATTAAAAAATAAGGCTCATTGGAGTAGGACATTCCCCCAGCTACCTTTAAGTAGTATTCTCCTAGACAGCACCATACACTTTGCAATGGCCCATCAAACTATAACTGTTCTGCATCTCCAAATCAGGTGAAAGACGGAAGAGCTTTAGCAAAGACCTCACTAAAATAAAAGTTTGCACTGACCTATCTGCAGTTATTTCATAGTTCCTATTTTCTTAGAAAACTACCTCTTAACTATGTGCATTAATTAAACAAAAATTTTAAAAATCCACAAGATTTCTACCTCCCAAAAGAACAACAAAGGATGAATTCTTCATTAGGTAAAAGTCATTTCATCTTCTTTGATCACATCAGATGCAAGGCATTGTAGACACATTAATAGAAGTTTTGTGAAAGGGAAGAGGAATTTAACATTATAAACAGTCAAAGATGTTCTTTTCTCACTAGTTTTAAAGGTTGTGGTCTTAATATTTTTATTCATTAGTCACATAAGTAGACTGAAAGGTCAATGTCAATATCATAATATTCTGGTTTGTGAAATGTAACATATCAAGTTGTTCCGAGCAAGTACCAAGGAATAAATATTTAACTGGTACTCTTTATATGATTTAACTTTTTTTAATTTCCTGGAACTAAGGCAAAAAAACCCAGCGACAGTATGAATGTGTATTTACTTAGCCTACTAGAACTGGAAGAAAGGGGGATTTAATTTATGCACTCACACTGGTACAGAACTCTTCATTGGGGAAGTCAGAGCAAAACAAGCTGCAAAGACTAGTCTGATGCTTGATAACAAGACCATACATAAATAGAAGAACAAGATAAAGTGTTTAGTGAAATTAATTGTGCTGTAATTTATGTTTGAAGATGAATGTCATTGGACAGCAAACTTGGGTTTTTTGGGAAACGAAAGGGGGTTGAGGAGTGGAGAGATGAGCCATAAGAGCAAAGTAATAAAAAAAGATAATGCGAGGAAAGAAGAAATGATGACAAATACCGTTAACCCTTCCTAGAAGGCCTTGTCTGAGCTGAGTCAAATTCAGCAATACTCCTCAGAACTGACCTGACTCTTGTCCCATGGTCAAACAGGAGGCTATCTGGTAGCACAACTAGTGGCAGGAGCTGTCTCATACCCATCTAATGCAATTCTGACTGGTCCCTGCAGCTGTGTCCTTCCCAGCTGTCAAGTCTAACAACTCTTTTTTTTTTTTTTTTTTTTTTTTTGAGAGAGAGAGAGAGAAAGAAGGGACAGAGGAGGAGAAACAGAAGTACCAACTGCGTCTTCATAGTTTATACATTTTTTACTAATAAGAACCTTAACCTTCTCAAAGCTAAAGTTGCATTTTAACCTATCAACAGAGAGGTTTATCTATATGTGGCTATAAGACATAGCAAGATTTCCACATAATTTCAAATGTTTTTTCTTTAAACAAAACCAGCCCAAGTCAAGAAAGTTGCCTTAATTAAATGATAACTTTCTGTATATTTTCCACATAAATTTTTGTGCAGTAAATCTTTCTATTGTGAATATCTTGCTGTTCATCCTTCCCTTGAAGCAGGAAGTGCAAGAACATTGTCTTTGCCAGTTTACATTCAGTAAAGGCCAACCTCCAAAAGCCCATTGCACCTGCACCTCCTGTTGGCTTGAGATAACATCAGAAATAGTCCATCTGTCTGGAAAACCTGGAACTGGCAATCCAGAAAAGCCACTACATCTTGGGGGAAGGATCTTCCTCAGTGTAAGAAAACAAATCTTGAATGACTAAACTAGTCATAACAGTATTTGGAGTTTTCCAGGTTCTTTATCCTGTACTGGCAGTACTAGAGTCTGTCTTCTAGCACCAGCATGTCTCTTGATTTGCAGTTCACTTTACAGAATACGCCTAGAAGATGCCATCAGTGAAATATGCTTATTGCTGCAAAATGAAGCTAAAAAATATTAAATGTATAGCATTTTATTTTAATATATTAAAATTCTTCCATAGCATTAAACTAAGCAATTATGATTTCACTAATTGAATGTATATGCTGTAATGCTATTAGTGTCACAGCAAATGTGTTTTCTTCCACAGCTGTGTGTGTCTGAGTCACAATATTGCTAAAAGGGTGCTGTTTTCTTGTAGAACTCAAGTCCTGAAAATTTTTCTCTGCTGTGAGCATAAAATGGTCCCTTTCCTGTGAACAAAATCATAGAGCAGGAAAACAGAAAAAAAATATAGAGAATGATGGCATAAACCTCAGAGAAAAGAATACATTAAATACATACTCATAGAAAGCTTGTACCAAAGTGAACTCTGCCTTTTCTGCAGGACAACACTAAACTCAATTTCAAAAAGTATTTTGAGGTTTTTAGCTCATTAAAAATAAAATAAATAATTTTGGATTTTGTAGAAGCTTTCTTGTATGTCAACAGAAAAGTTAAACCCCAAAATGGATAACTTAATCTCATATTTTTTATCACTTATTCCTGAGGATCAAAGCCAGTCATCAAGTCATTTATTTGTGTCAGCTTGGGACAGACAACATTTACTCTTGTGAGTTCTTGTGACTATTATTTGAAGATTTCATATTTTTAATATTTAAATATTTGTAAGTAGTAATTCTTTGCACATGGTGGATTCCTTCTGCTACTCACAGAATATTTAGTTTTATGTATATGATCAAATGCTAGTAATCACTAATTTTTCAAAGCTTCAGTCCATGTTATGCCCTAGATCCACCCCTTTTAAAATCCAGTCTCTCTGACAAATGTCACTGTCTAGAGAAACTCTGAGTGCACGTGCAATCCTTGCTGCGCCTGTGGACTATTGAAATGCAAGCAATATAAGAACTTTCAAAAAGGCTCAAAATCACCATCCTCATTTTAGATGTGGACATAAAGGAGGTATGAGGTACTCAAACTGATCATAAATATCCTGATTAATTATGATAGAACTGATGGAACCAACTGATGCAATATAGCAGAGTGTTTCAAGAGAAAATCAATTACATAAATAAGATAGGCAAAAGATGGGAGAAGAAACAGAGATGAAATGACTTCACCAAAGCCGTACACCAGACAAAAATTTAAATCAAGCTTGAATCTAAGTTTTTTGATCTCCGAATGCAAGACTGATAGCTAAATTCTATCTCTTGCTGAGCAAGTGATGTAAAATTAGATTTACAAAGGTTATTAAGCTACCAACATGTGCACAGTGTGATTTTTCAAAGTGCTTTACAAGACTGGATAATATATCCTATTAAAATCAAAACACCTTTGAAAGAGCTTTGAAAACCTGATTGTCCTCTCAGTGTCTCATTTTCCCCCCATTAAGCACTATTCGACAGCTGTATAGACACAAAACCACAAATGAAAATAATTTTCTGCATCCTCACAACAGAAAGCTGCATATTTCTACGGGTCTCTCATATAACTACAAAAATAGAATTCAAATTACTTCTGAAGCATACTTCCTGTTAAGTATTATCTATGAGTTTTGAAATTAGAATGCCCACTCCAAAAATAACCTCAGTGAAATGAGAAGTAAAGGACATCCCTCAAATCTGTGGAGCAATACAGCTCTTCAAAGGAAGCCATGTGTACTTCACACAGACCAAAAGTATTACAGATGATCATATAAATACTAATTAAAATCTTCCCGTATCACAAGAGAACATATGTTGAGCCCCTCAAAAAAAACGGGGGGGGGGGGGGGGGGGGGGGGCAGAGAGAGAGAGACGATCAGGATTCACTAAAGCAATCAAGTCTAATCACCACAAAAATATTAAATTAAAGAAAATCAAAAAGAGAGGAAATGGGACTGAAATAAAGGATTAAGACATAAGCTGTGCCAGAAATCTTAGGCTCTATGCTGTACCACAAAACCAACAAAGACCCTTACTACAAAAAAAAAAAAAAAAAAAAAAGGGAGAGAGAAATGGCTTTGCACTTTAAAATAGCTCCAAGCAGTATTCAAGCACTGCTCACCATTCTTACTGCTTCAAAAGAACTCCAAATGGCATGTAGGAAGTCGCAAGAGTTTAGCAAATTTCATCTCTCAGAAGGATTCACAACAGGGTCAGAGAGAGCCCATAACTAATCAGACCCACAACAAAATTCCAAGATCTAAAATGCATCGGTGACAAGAAAACTGACTTACTTAGGCATAAGAAATAAAGGTCAGTGTAAATGTCAGGTATATATCACACACATATATATTTTTCTTTGTTACTATTGCTTAACATATCTCTTCCTACAAACGAGTAGGAAAAGGTCTTAGAAGTCAAGGATCATTCAAGCTTATACCAGTCTAGTATAGATGTAACCAACCCGGCTTCTCTGTTTTAAAGAAACAAAACAAGGAATTACAAGAGCACTTGTACAGAGGACTTCACAAGCTGGACTGGAGGGCATGCAGCATACTGCTGCCTTGCTGCCCAAGTTTCTGGCTCTGTCAGCATTCCTGGGATGACATCTCATCCTCTTTACACTGTCAGCTTTCAAGCGACGAGCTGCAGCCAGGAGTCCTTCAAAGCCCCACCCAAGAAGGGAGTAAGAGTGCTTGGGATCTATAGTCTTGATGAAGAGAAAAAATTGATAATTTGGAAGCAAGGTTTTCCTAGTGAACTTTCTCTTTCTGAGAAATCTGCTTATTCTGTAAATAAACTGCTCTCCCCTTCAAAATTTGAAACAATATCAGTCTATTTTACATACTGTATTTGCTACAGCCTCAAAAGACTCAATTCCATTGTCTCCTTAAATTTCACCTTTTTAAAGCTTAGTCTGTAGAAGTCAGATAAAGAGAACTAGATGAGATTTATTTGTATCTGCTTTATAGGATTTAGATGTACTGTACTGCAAATCAGAAGGGCCGTGTGTTATGAAACCTACTCAAACTGCAGAGCTACAAAACCCCCATTGCCAAGAGTCTTTGCTGTGAAGTGTGGTGTTATGGTACAAAACATCTGCTATTCCCTTTTTCCAGCACATAGTGTGCCATGATGATAAACTCTTAAGTGTCCTCTTTCTGTACCTATACAGTGACGTTCAGATTTATTAATTTACTTTTATTCTGCTGCTAAATTTAATTCTAACTTCTTTCTCAATCTCTGGCAGCCTCTCACATACTCAGTGCACCTGCCTTACCAACTGGAACCTGCCTGTTTGACCACAGACCTGAACTACCTTCCACAGAGTACACCTCTCCTTCCTCAACATAGCCTTCTCTACTAAACAGTTTTACACTTTGTTGATTCAGTTGGCTAAGCCAAAGATAACATATTTCAATGCTGATGATAAAAGGACTGGGTGCTGGAAATGCCATCTACACGATTCGCTACCTATTGTATGTTTGGTTATATATGTCAGTAACAGTGAGTTTATCAATCTTCCTCGAGATCAACAAAAGAGGTTGTAAACTGTTAGATTATGAAGGTTGAATTTTGACATCTGACTGGCTAAATATATCACAGAAGTATTCATAGTTAGCACTTTGCTTTCATTTCCCTCCTGTATTCTTTGCCCAGCCTTAGCAGTTACAATGATATACGAGCACTGAAGGTAACAAAGCACTGTTTATCTTTCCCTGTTATTCTGAACTAAATGAATTTTTGCTGATTTTGTCTACAGTCAGCTTTATTGAATTTCACATTATGCCCAGTTGTTTTTTCCAAGAGGATGTCTATGGCAGATACTTTTATAATTCAGACAGCTGATCTTCCTGGTAACAACATCTAAACAGATTAGCACATCCCAAATCACGAACATTTAGCAGCTTCTCTGTTTCAGTGTAACAGTGTAGTTGTTTTTCCTCCTTTGTCAACAATGACAAGATATATATTTCATATACAGAAAAAAGGAAATATTTGAATGGTATCCATGTTAGTTCAGACATGTATATAATGGAAAGATATGCTGAGGGCAGTCTGATCTGAAATATGTTTCTAATTACCTGTTTTCCCTCTCTAAAACTAATCTTTGTAACTCTTAACATGCTGTACCATCTCTCTACATTAATTGTCAACAAAGAAAGATTTAGTCAGAGCCTCAAATTAGCTAAATTAACATGGCAATAGTCTCTTCTGAGTAGTCAAACAGTTCTAATGTAGCTCCCAAAGGATCAAGAAGGGTCTGCTACATAGTGACACATCAAAAGACAGAATTTATTTCATGTTATTTTATTTTTATTGCTCACATTTAGCCCAGGAACCTTCTGAAATGCTTCACTAGTCTTCAGCTCTGATGACAGCATTACCTGTTAAAACTATGAATCTTAAGGTATAATTGGCAGTTCTAGTGTGTCTCACCACACTCTTTTTTTTTTTTTTTTTTTTTTTTTTTTTGAGATCTCTGTGAACTCCAAATTACTGCATTGAGCATGTTAGTAAAGGCATCTCCTCAGTAAACTATATGCTCTACCACTTTCCCTTAATTTTGAACTCTCACTTGATGGTTTTACAATATACAAGAGCAGCAATTCCTGTGCTACATTTTCATACAGTTAGATCTCAAACGAAATCTAGAGATTTCTGAATTACTGTTTTTTCACTATCTTTCAGGACTTTATCTATGCTACATTTCTATATCTATTTTTTCTGGAGATAAAATAGACCTCTCTTTTTCTCTCCCTCACACTTCTGAACTGAAAATTATGACAACCCCATGTGAGCAATTTCCTGAATTCCAAGACTCACAAGTAACTGTCATCTTTTGTCTTTTTTTTACCCTTTTCAAACCCTCTGATAATTTACAAATCTTAACAGAAATTATTTTAAGTCCAAAAATAAAACTAAAACATTTTTTGCAAGGAAAATTATTATGTTGCAGATCTCTGCTTTTTCACTGCTTGAATCAAGTTCCATCAACTGGGAAAAAAAATGCATAGAAAAAGAAAACTTTACATATTTGGCAACTTACTGTTCAATAAAATAACAATTAGTTGCAAATTTCATAAAAGTTCTTCACTCAGTTCTGCTACATCACGAAAAAGCATTCTTCTCCTTCGACTTGGCAAGGTCACTTTTCATCAATATATTGCTGGTTCAAATATAAGATAATTTCTTTTATTTGGAGTAACCTATTTATAAATCCATCACTATTAAGTAACTTGCTAGCTCAATGCAAAACACATACTGAAACTCAGTTCAATCGATACCAAGAGTTTGATTTTTGAGCTCAAATCAGTAGCAATCCATCAACCATACAGAGCCTATTAAAGAGAGTAGAACTATTCTGTTTGTAACTGAGGTGTCTTGCAGAACTGAAGGTTTTTTACTATGACACCAAGTAAATTCTATGGCACCTGTATAATAAAAAGCGCCTAAAAAACTGTATAGCAAATGTATATGTAGTACAGTATCTTAAGAAATATGGAAGTAACAAACAATAGATCAGTGTAGTATGATCACTTGCCATATAAAATTGTTCAGTGAACACAGATACTGAAGACACAAATAAAAAAGTGTTGCGTGAACTGGTATCATTGAGCCAAGTTTATAATTTGGGAGAAACTCCTTCATATAGAATGCAGAATCAGCTGCAAAACCCCTTAAAATTATTAGGTCTACTTGTGAAAGCAGAAAGATCTCCAAATATTTTCTCAAATGTAAAGTTGGCCAAGAATAATTATCTTTGAGAGTATTCATTTCATTTTCTATCAGAGGAGGAAATGAAAACTAAAAGAAACATTCTAAAATCTCTAGTAGGCTGTTAATTTTTCTGTATGTTTTATGTTTTACAAATATGGATGTCTCTCACCTCCTTTCAAACTGTTCAATAGATGGCACTGTATGATCTTCTACAAATATCTTATACATACCATTAAGTGAAGATGGCTGAGAGACATATGAGTGCACTGAGTTTAGTCACCTACTCTAATTTTACTACACACAGCACTTAAAAATAATTACTCTTTATCAGAAGGTAAACAAGCTTCATACTAAGCAATTTAAAGAAAGTAAAGTTTTAACCACAGAAAACATGCCTGACAGAAACATATTTCAAGACCTTCATCTTTCACTAAAAGGTCAAAAAAATAAGCCTGTCTGTGGACTGCCTCTTCACCAAGGAACCAAAATTGTACAACAGCAACATTTTCCTGCAGAAAAAAAAAGGACATTAAGAGAAGGATGCACTGTCTGTTTAGTAGAATCTTGGGAAAAATCTTATAAAAATGCATACTACTAAACACAATATTCATAGCTCATCAAATCCTGACATGTTCTGGAATATGCTAATACCAAACTATGTCACTTCAACTGGGTTTGACAGCAGGTAAATTATATCATGTAAGAGTTTAACTAAACTGAAGTTGCTTACCAAAAATATCTTGATCTAGATAGGATTTTCAATGTTAGAAATGAAACAACAGACAAGAAAAGTGACATTAAGGGTTTTTTTTCTGCTTTATGTTCTGCTTTACCTAGTGGAAGATCATAGAAAGCAGAACTGAATAAATGGGGGTTTTTTACTTTTTCTCTGAACAGGTTCATTTTCAGAACGACATATATCTCTTAAAATTATCCATCAAGCGCTGTAACCGAACACATTTCAGCCTTTAGATTTTGAATACAGCATTGAATAGTTGTGCTGACCGATCTCTTCGGTCACTTGGCATTGCTGGTACACTCTGACTTGACCTCCCTTATAAACATTTACAGGGCTGGAATAAGTAATTTCCAGCTCAAAGCTTCATGGCAACATATGGTAGCATGATTATCCTATCCAATAGTATTACTACTATTTTAATCTATAAATATTCATATCAAGACCAAATTTCTTAAACTCTCATTATTAGAAAACAGATGCATGAACAGCCACTACTGCCATCACAGCAAACTTGGTGTTTGCTGTGCAAGTGTTTGACGTGCTGTTTTTCAAGATTCACATCATATAGCTAGTTTGGACTTTTTAATAGTATTTAATGTTTGTACAATAATAATTACTAAGTAATAGGTATAGTTAGATAATTTAACAGACACACCTGAGTAACGTAGAAATGAGGTCACATTGAAATCTGTAGTGCAAAAACCTACTTCCAGTTGCTAACAGCTGTGAAGGCCCAATTTTTACCTGAAAATAGTTTTATCAGTGATTTTGTTGCTGGAAGTGTCTTAAATCTTCAGTATTTTCTGGAAGAATGCAAACTATTTTTCTGTGATCTTGCTATTATATCTGCTGTACTTTTGTAACCTGATCACAAGAAATAAGATTATTGAATAAGATGACACTTGGTCAGCCTGCAGGTATGGAGCTAAGGATATTTTAAAATCTTTTCCACAGAGACAAATCTAGTATCAGCATTCATTTTTGTCCAGTCACATGGCATACGTGGCTGTTTTCTTTCTTGTCATAACAAAAACTTTGTTTGTATAAGTTAACATCTGAAGATCAAGAGGCCCACTAAAAGTGCATCAATTAAAGAATGAAAAAAAAAAATAGGGGAATTCTGCATTTACCAAGGTGATAACTGATACAATAGCCTAAGAAATATTTCTCTAATTGTCATTCAACCTTCACATCATCTATTCTGTGACTTCCAAGAAATTGCACTTTTCTTTTACCAAGACAGGTTTCTGTACATTCATGTTCCCTCAAGTAAATTTTACTCCAAATTTGTGTAGAGTTATTGGTAACATTTCTTAGACGTATTTCTCGTTCCTTCCACCAACAACCACAAAAGTTCATTTACCTTATGCAGAATGTAATTAGTAAGTATCGTATTTATTTGACAGCTTTCTCATTTTCTCAATTCTACGTAGTTTGACAGGGACCATTACAGATCCGTAACTAGTCTTTCAGAATGACTTTCACAAGGTTAGTTCACTTATTAATTGACCCTTGGTAATGGTAATTTAAGAAGCATATTAATCTCATCTGTCAGTTCTAACACATACTAGATGTATAAAATAATTTGTCTTTTGCAAGGAGCCTTGCAACAGAAATGAAGTGTCTAAATTTTTAATTAATATGCATTTTCTTTCAACAAATGAGATTGGAGTGGAGACTTCTTTTCAGTGGTTTTCTTTATTCTGCTTTAAAGCTCTTGCATTTTCTTATGAAGATAAACACTATCTCACCAGTCAATAAAGCTATGATCTAAATAATCTTCTACAAAGGACATTCTGGTATTCTCAACACAGGTCCCTGAAACATAAAAATGTGTGAACAAAGCATTCAGCTCTTCAACAGCAGTGTTTCTTAATATTACGTATACAGATTAAAGGTTTCTGGCATTCAAGGAGATTTAGTTCACTAAGAATATTAAACAAAAGATTACTATTCAGAAATTGAAAAACCAACCAGTATCAGATGCTTGAAGTTGTAATCTTCCTAAATCTGGTTTTCTAATGCATCAAAGGTTGAACAAAGCCTGCAGTTTATGTCTAAGAAAGTAGTATATAAAATTCTTAATGCAAAGTACTAGTAAAGGCCATGTGTAAACTCCTCCTCCTTTATTCCATTTGTTAACTAAATAATGAGACTGGTTAACAGCAAGGGGAACAGAGGGAACTGTGTAAAAAACCAATTGTGCCCTTAGGGTGTGATCATCTGCACTTTATTACATGTGGGTGAAACACAGCTCCGCGCATAAACTCTCCAAAAGGGCAGCAGCGTTTACTGATGAATGTGCACAGTTCTCATTAAGGTTAGCACAGGTTTGAGGTGGAACACAAATCCTTTGGTCTGTACTTAAAAGCAGACAAGTCAAGAAAGTACAAGGTAAAAGCTGAGGTCCTCCTCCACCCCCCTTCTTCTACTTTTCCTTTTGTGTCCAAAGGACGAAGAGACCTTCTGAAAGGTAACTTTACAAAGAGTAGACCCTTCTGCTGTAAACCCAGGGAGGCTATACTAAGAAAGAAGGTCAGGCCAATATTTCTGCTTTACCCTACAGCCTCTTACAGACTCAGCTATCTTTTACTTCATGCTGGCAGCAGACTACTACTGTTAACGCATAGCGGCAAAGCAAAATCCTACCAGCTCTACAGGGTATAAACCCCTTACTAGCATCACAGATTTTACTATGTAGACACCTTGCAAAATTAACCATGCAGAACAGACTGCCAAACAACAATTACAATCAGTGGGTCCACAACACACTCACAGGGGGCCTTCAAGAAAAAAGCAAAGTCTGAAGCCCACTGAGGGTGGGTAACTGCCTGGGTGGCTGCATTCAGCCCTCTGGATGGGGATCAAATGCTACAGGAATCCATCTCTCAAGTGCTTGTGTTTTCTACAATGGAAAGCTACTTGTGGATTAGGAATGGGAAGTAAATATATATATACTAATTCCTCATATCACTCCACATGTGACTTATTCCCCACTAATGATGACTATCTGTTATTTAGATTAATCCAGGTCTGAAGTGGAGTAACATATATAAGACCAAACTGCTACCAACCGTATTGACAAATGCTACCTTGCTTAAACTACCACAAGTTCCACGTGCGTTCAGATCAGCCCAACAATTCGTTAAGAACTAACTGTTCATGAAATGAAACAAACATCTTATATAAATGCATTATAAAAGATATATGCAACAATAGCTTGATCCCATTTACTGAAGCTTATCCCACTGGAATATTCAAGATACTAATAATTTTGATGATTAAAAACCAGAGGCAGCTAGACCAAAAACATGGCTTTGTCTTTACAGCATTTTACAGGTATACAAATATTCATTTCCTCACAGCCATCATGCCAGATTTTGCTGGCATGTATTTCAGATACTTAAGAAAATGGCAACCATCTTATTTATTGGCTATATCGTCACAAAATCTCCCCCGCTGTTATAGTCTACCGCGTAAACAGGTATTCGAGCTATTTTTAAAAAAAAAAACAAATTACCCACTTGACAGACTATAGTGTCTCCTTCAGAATCATTAGTGTCAATCATGTGAGTACAAGTTTTAACTGCTGTTGAAATGCATGCTACTTAAACAATTGATCATCATATGGAACTACTTCAAGCTTACTACAGCCCATAAGCATACCCAATATTAGCAACTTAGCTACTACAATACCATCTTTATTTTTAACAGTAAGAACATACTATAAAAACCAATGCCTACTCCTTCACTCACAATTAATAAAATTAACTCAGTTTCTTTATTTTTAAGCTTCTAACTTTTGAAAAGCTATGATTTTTGATGAAGATCACAGATGCTAGTGTCCACAATGATCCTTCAAGAAATGATATGGACCTTGTATGCAGATGTTAGAAGTCAGGGAAATCACATCAGACTGTAAAATTGGTAATAAAATTGTGTTACTGCTTGCAATTCCTAGAATTCAGTGACACCATGCACTGATTTTTGCCACCTGAACATTTGCATTTCATTTGAGGATCTGAATCTAAAATGATTCTGAAAACTTGCTAGTGTCAAAGAACTCTGTACAGAGAGAACAAGCTTTCCACTGTTGCAGTGTATACCTCTACCAGTTTATAGTACAGTAGAGATCAGCCTGGACCATGTATTACACTTTGCCACCGCTATTACATGATTGGCAAACTACATTGTGATCAGCAACACTTCTGTTGCTGAAAGAGTTATTGACAGCTGGAAAATCCTGTTATTCACTGTTTTCAACAGCAAGTGGAGAAACTAACCAAATTGTAACCCCAAATATATTCTTAAAGCTTTGCTTTATAACTTTTCAGTCTCCATCCAGTATCTTCATCTAAGTTTCTCTAGGTCAATGTTTGTAACAAAGAAATGAAAAATCGACAAGTGGAAGGAAAGGACGACTCTTGGACTTTCAGTGAAATCACCTTCATACATTGTGAGGTTTCTGTGAGTAACAAAAAAATATATTTTGCTGTTTATTCATTTTTATACTCTGTTGTGGCCTATTTTCTGATGATCACTTATCTTGTATATTCAACAGGAAACCCATATGCCCAAAGAACTTTCTTCACTTCTTATTAGGGAGAACAACAAAATTATCCACACACACATAAAAAGAAAGTAAACAGCAATACATTAAGTGTTTAATTTCTGGTGTGGATGATGTATGAACCCTTTAAAGCCAGAAGCAAAATCTCTCTCTTGAAAACAGGTTGCTTCTGAAACTTAGAAGATATGGATGTCCTATTTAATACCTTAAAAAAAGCTGAATTACTGAATGGGTGGTCATAATCTTAGCAGTTCTCCCATAATTGTAGAAAAACTTCACACACAGTTTCGCAGACCTAAGGGGATTCTATTGGATTTTATGGAACCCTTAAATAATAATAAAGGAATCTATGTTTGCAAACTAGAATGTTTCTTTAATAAGAGAACAAATAATTATTCACAGTGGTGTGATACATGATGTTATTGTCCAAGCAACAGGAGCACAGAGACCAGGATGGGCCAACAGGAGATCCACAGAGCCACAAGTCAGTGATGAGGACCTGACACCCACACTCCGCACCTCTTGCACTAGCTCCTCTATGTTGATGTGCTCGAGTATGAAAGGTGTGCTCCTGAGCACCCCATTCAGTTTGCTTTCAGTCAAAAGAAATCCAGATCATGATCTCCAAGCCTACTGCAAAATCAGAAGCAAATCACAGTAAGAGAGGACAGCTGGAGGATTCATTTCAAAAGCTCCCCCTCAATCAAAACTAAAAGCTAATAAAGAGGCATCCTCAGATCAACTTCACAGTCTCTCCTACTTGGTCACTCTGCAACCCCTGCGCTTCAAAGCCTCATGCAACTTGTCACCAGAGGTACCTTCATAATCAGATTCAGTTCTGGATGATGCCTACTGCTGACCTAGCTTACTCATATTTAAAGGCAAGCTTGTGGTATGAAATATTTGCATCCTGTCTGAACAGCAGGTATGCAGGAAACCTCATACATAAAGTTGTTTGTCCTTCATGGAGATGAAACTCCAATTGAAAAATAGCCCATTATGTAGAGAGGGCTTAATTTATGCCTCCCTATACAAGCCAGAATGAAAGCAGCCCACAGAAGAATCTGAATATTGAGCTTTATCTGTGTGCAAGTCAGAATTCAAGCTTTTAATGTTCATTTTGCTTTCCTGTTTTTCAAATTGTCCAGGAGAAAAAAAAAAAATAATCGAACACTTTTTCATATAAAATGTGCATTCTGAATAGCCATTAGCTGACACAAAAAGAAAAAGCGAGAGAGGAAAAGCAGGTAACACAACCGTATAAATCTTTGATGAGAATAGAAGCTTCAGGAAGATGTAAAAGTCAGCATGGAATATACCTAGATTAAATGGAATTCTCAATTATGCTGTTTGAAAATGAAGTGGGTATAAATTTGATGTGTGCGCAGCTACAACCCTGTAGGTTGCTTGGTAATGGACATTGACAAATAAGCCTAAGAATCAGTGAAATCTCTTCCACAGGTTGCAGGATAAGGCTGTTTCAATATATCTATGTAATAAAGAGTTTAAGAGCAGTTTTCTCTTTTATTGGAAGATGGGAATGCTATGCATGTATGCAGAGATTAAACATGAATAGGCAGAGGATGGCATAAGCAGGGAGAGGGGACAGATTTGTAAAAACCCAAACATGACTTTCTAATGAGCCAAGCCAATTTTGTAAACTAAGTTTTAAAATGTAAATTGCCCTCATTCTTTCAGTAAACTGTCAGCACGGAACTGAAAAATGTGAAAGACAACATTTCTAAAGACTGCTGAATAAAATTTATGCTCTCTATTTTCACATTATTTCACCTTATTGCTGCATATTATTTCTATTATGGTAATAGCGGGAATAAATCGGGATCCTTTCTAGGATGAGCAGCATATTAACTAAGCTACATTTTTTAGAGACAGGCCCTGCTCCAATAAGGTCAAAATCTAAATTTAAAGATATCCTTGTGGCTGCAGGAAAAATATCACAGTGCTATTATTTCAAATTAAAATACAATTGCTGTGCCTAGTTTTGTAGTAATCTTTCAGAAACGATCTATGTTGCACTGCCTGGTCACTGTGCCATGATCTAAGCTGGGAAGAATGAATGTCAAGGTCTTAATGCCATCAGCTAAGTCCTTTGTAAAACTCACGGATAGGTTTTCCTAGATCTTGATAGATCCTTACTTAGCTATTTCATCATCCATGCAGGAAGCACTAAAGGCAAGTTAGCCAAAAGTGAACCACCCACATAATAAGAGATAGTCTTATAGGTAATCAGTTATTGAAAGAGCTGAAGAGAAATTGGAAGTAGCATCACTCTACCATGGCTTCAGAAAGTCAAAGCTAGCAATGCTCAAAATCTAATGATTACTTCACCTAGAAGAATGTCTGTGAGATTAGCTGTAAATCCAAGCAGTGGCCAGACATCAGGAAAACGAAATAATTAAAGGCATAGGATGATACCAGCACAAGAACAAATAATTAAATACAAGTACATTTAGGATGGACGTACAGGGAAATTTCCAATCAGAGCAATGAGAGTCTGGATAACTTTTTCAATGGGAATTTGAGTCTACAAAAATCAGATTAAAGATGGAGCTGGATCAGTTTATGCAATTAATTGTAATGACATAGATCATCATGTAAGAGACCCCTTTTCAGTTCCTTTCCTAAGACTTACGATCATTCTGGTGGTGCTCTCACTCTTTCTGTACTTTCCCTTCCCTTTGGCAGAGAGGTGTTAAAACACAGGGAAATGCAAAACGAGATTGTCTTCCTTTTCATTAATAAAAATGTGATGTTTTTATTCATGTTACACTTGAAGGAAAAAAACCCCACACTAGTTTTTAATACATTCTGGCCACTGTGGCCAATGACTATGACTCTTTCTGCAGTCTTTGCTCAAGACACTTCTGCTCTTTTCTCCGCTGTCAATCTTTGTGAATTTCTGCTCTATTGCTGTGAACTGCTGGATTTCGCAAATGCAGAGAACTTGTTAAAAGTGATAATGGTAGCTAAAACGCAAATATCATAAAGTCTTTTCAAAATTAAGGGAAATTAATAGCTAAGACAACAAACCGACAATTGTACTCACTGAAAGCAGTAACGAATCTGGCTTGCACTGTCGTAAAGCCAGGATTTCACCTTGTGTATGCAATCCGAAAATAATCAGTTTGCCATATTTTGCTTATACCATATGGAATGTAAATATAAAAACTTCACTCCCACTCCAGAGCAATCAGCCTTGACTACAGCCACACCTAACATCTTTGCACAAACAGATGGCAAGTCTCTTAATATTTCATGGCACTGCCCCTCATAATTACAGGTTTTGCACAAATAAACAAAACACAGATTACACAGCAGTTTGCATCTTGCAATAAAATAAATCAGTGGTAACATTTAACACAACTTTAGTAGATAGAACAGAAAAGCAGAATAAAAGAGCAGAAAATAAGGATTTTTTTTTTTCTGAAAGAATATACAATAGACATTTACAGCCTGCATAAATTCTTTGACTTTTCAATAAAGAATGTCTTTGGTGAATATGCTTTTAACATTATAAATGTATCACTGAATGATAATTACTACTGTAACAACTGTAATGTCTAATGCACTACTTGTTAACACTTGGTAGTTGACCCCTTTTGCTTGTTTAGTGCTCTCACTTCACTAGGATTATTTAATTATAAATGGATCCTGTTATCTAGTATTAACCACCACATCAAGTATTATTGTCCCATTAGTGAAGAGGGATTATTTACAAAAAAATACTAGCATTTACAATGAACAAGATAAATATTTAAGACATATATGTATGTTTGGCAAACTAAGCTTAAGCAAAGCTAAAGGTCTATGCAAATAGTCACAAATAATTGGACAGTAAAATAGTAAATCACTTAACAATTCTGATTACTTCTCCCTTTCAGCTGACTTGAAAGAAAACAATTTTCCAATCAAAAGCTGTTTTCTGTATTTTTAAGATTTTGACATGAATTGAGGAAATGAAACTCAAGATGAGGAACCATATTCATTTCTCATAGCATTAATTATCTATGGATTCATCTCTCTCAGATAAGAATTACATGTTTAGAATATAATCCAATAATCATAAAAGCCAAGGGAAGACTCCCTGATTCCTTTTGCTTTATTTTGCTACACTATTTGCTAATCTAAAATCCATTTAAAACACAAGAATATGCCCAGTAACATACTGAATTTATGTTATAGTCTTGCCACAGAAACCAGACAGGATTCTTGAGGTAAGAACTGGAGATTTTTATCATCTCTGCCATTGCCATTTGGACCTGCAAAAGTCAATTAATCTAAACAGCCATTTCATGTATCCTTCTGTTCTATAGAAAATCCATAACTTTACATGACTTATGTTTAATTTCCTAAAGCTTTTGCTTGGTATATTCTGATCTGTGATAAATGCCACTGATTTCAAAAGCATATATTCAAGCAGTAAGGAACACTTCAGAAAGAGCAAAAGTAGTAAAATCTGGATCCAGGGTGGAAATTTCTACATGGGGAGAGCTATAAGACTGGACTAATTGATCTTTTTTCAGTGGTTTTTTTCCCCACGTTGCTTTCCTTTACTAGCCACAGAGTAAAAATAGGAGTCCGTGAAAATGCCACTTGTCAGAATGTACTCAACTATCTTTAAAGTTCTTTAATATCAGTAGCGCTCAAAGCTATTGTTACAGTATGACACATGCACACATTTTCTTTTCAGAGTGAAAGAAAGTAGGTCTCTCTAAAACAAGCCGTGAGTAATTACTTCTTGAGGTTCTATTCATAAAAAACATCTGTTTTATAGTCAGGTCACATTTATTCCACATATGGGTTTGTGTGCAATTGAAGTTGATTTATTCTATTCACTAAGGAGGGAAAAGAGTATTTTTTTCCTAGTGAGGAGCAGTATTTTGCTGGGGTCAGTTGAGTGCTCCTTTAGTCTCCTAGTAAAAGTAACAACAATTACTGAGAGAAATTTGGTATCAGAATACCTTTGTTTCCTCTGAGTTACCTGTTAATTGAAGCACTACGGTTCACAAGCACGTGGACATGTTTCACCCCGTTCAATGGCTCATCTCAGGATCACCAGCTACTGAGCTCTTGTTGCTAAGAAACAGTACTCGGCTATATTTGAAATATATATTATGAAAAGGTGCTGCTTTTCTTTGTGAAACGAATATGTTGCCAGATTGACAGCCATGGAAACAGGCTGAGCGGTAGGTATTGTTTCGTTCAGTGTTTCACAATATAGCCAACCATGCTACCTGATTAATGCGTTTAAAAATGTGAAATGCCTGTTTAGCTGTTGTCAGTATGCGAAGACAGCGAAAAAAAAGTGTATTGTGCCAATTAGATTCAGCCTTTATAACAAAAGATATTTACTCACATGAAGCTAGAAACTGAAACTCAGAATCCTCATTATCTGAGAAAACATGGAATTGATACATGCATATGATATACACATCTCATCTCTGTGTATATACACACACATATATATATGCTATAGCAATAAGATGTGCTACTGCTGCTCTGGAGCAGACTTACACCCATGATGCTGTCCTCACTGAAGAAAAGTATTTCCACAGGACCATGCTGTCCTGACACAGAATTTAAATGCTATGTCCACACCTTCTTCTCCACTCAAGCGGACCCCCTTAATCTTCATCAGTAAATAAAGTACACCTAACTCCAGATGACTATTTGAGGAAAAAGTAAAAGCATGGTTTCTTGGAAGATATTATTTCTTCCTAGGTATAGGTAAGCAAATAAATTAATACATAAATTCATAATATCTTAAAGTGCTTCTCTTGATCCTAAGATTTTGACTATTTTGCATTTTCTGCTTCAATAAAATTACTTTTTGCCAGCACATTAATAGTAGTCATAAAACACACACATTAGGAAGGGTTAATTAATCTTAAAAAGGCACATAAGATTAATCTCTTTTTAACAATGTATTAAACTACCACTTGTTGAAACACAATTGAAAAATAAGACTACCACCTCTTCAGTTCCATTGAATCCCTCAATCTTTTTTCTTTTTTTTTTTTTTTTGTCAAGAGTATTCATTTTACAGATTATCAAATCTCTTGTCCCTTAGTTTACCAAAAGTTAGGACTTCAACAACGATAATGGTTGCTCCTAAGGTATTAGCATTTATAAGAAGCCTTTCTGAATGGAAAGTTATTCAGCATGTTACCTCTTTAATTAATTAGGGCTGAATTGCCACCCTCATGAGCTGGAGATGACTTTGGTAATTCAGAAGATATAACAACTGCAAGATCTGATTATGCCTAGTGTTACTGCAGTAGTTGTACACCCAACATACTCAATTCAATTTTCAGTTCACAGGAAGGCTGCTTCATATTATACAGTAACAGTGCAATAAGGTCTGTCAAAGAGTTGTTTAAATCAGGAACGTTCATTGGCACAGTGTAACATAACATCTTCTGTGATCCTCCTACTTCAAATAACGAGAGTTTGAACAAATTAATGTTCTGAAGAACAATAATGGTAGCAGAAAATTGAGTTAGGATTTGCTGATGTAAGCAAATTTTGACAGAAATAAACAAATTTTCAATTGATGCAAAAAGTCACTCAAACTTCCTTACTCTTTTCTCATGAAACTCTCATTCTGACTCTGGCTTGCATCAATGACCCTTTAGAGCAGTTTTACAATGTGAAATAAGATGTGAAATAAAAGTGGCCATGAAAGTAATTTAAACATAATTTAGGAATACTTAACATTACCCTGTCATGTGAAGTAATTTCATTTTAAGTTATAGTGTATATCCAATTCCTTGCTGATATGATACAAAGCCACGAAAAAATATGCTGCAAATTCTTATTTAATAAAATCCTCACATACTTCCATTCTAAAATATGTATGTGTTCATACAAATAGATACAAATGTATGTATATTTAATGTTGGTTTTTGATGCAAGGATGTAAAAGTGATCCTCAACAAAGTAACTGTTCAAAATAAAATGAAGTAAAAACCAACCAAAAAAGGCAGAGAATTCAAATGCTTTCAAATTAGTTGATGCCACTGATTAAAATCAGAATGATTCGTTATTTCAAAATTTGATCATTGTTGAATAAATTTTTATTCAGACAAATAACATCACACAAAGTGGAAAAGCAGAACCCACAGAAAATTCCCAGGTTGTTTTTTTGCTCAAAACTTAAAAAAAAAATAGGACATGAATAGAGTCCTAATAGCAGTTTTTTTATTTTTCCATTAAACAAAATTTGAAATGAAGCTACTCCTCTAAATATAAAATATAGTTTTAAGTTTTAAAAATAAATCTCAAAGAAATACTTCACTTGAATTATCTACTTTGAAATAAAGTATTTGAATTTCAAAATCATGCTCCTGAAAAAAAGTAAAAAGACCATTTTTCCATAGAAAAGTGTATATTTTGGATACCAGTCTCTTAAAATATCCAAATACGAACCCCTGATCTTGCCTGAACTTTCCCTCAACCACTAGATAAGACATAAATAGGCTTTTCTGGGGAAGTAGTTCATAAGTATATGTTATTAATATTGTCAACGATCTTGAACATGGCATAAATGGTCTCTCAAGTAGTTGCTGATAACTCAGAGTGGGATGAGTCACATCATGAAAGAATCACCAACTACAAATGATTCCATCTAGAACCACGAAAATAATTCAAACAATAAAAATCACTGAATTAGATTACAAATAATTTGGTAGTCTTAGATAAGGAATATCTGATTTAAGGTTAAAAATTTATTTAAAATATTTAAGTTAATCAAACACTGACTGCAGAAATAGTTGAGTTGGAAAGAGAAGAATCTTTTACTGTCTGTTGGACTAACTCTCCTTTAACGTCCCTGCTCTTCACATACACACACTACTACATATTTCTTCATCAAATCTGCTTCATCCATTGATAATATATCACGTGACTAGAACTATCAATTTCTTCATCATACAAAGTGTATATATAATTCTAACCATTTACTCCTCAATATAGAAAGAAATAATGTAAAGAAATATGTAAAGTCTTCTAAATCATTCTGGCTTGTAAGGTGTTGGAAAACCGCAAAACAAACCCTAGTCCTTACAGGTAATAACAACAACAAAACATTGGCTCACTGGTTGTCGTCTTTAGTACAGATGATATTTACTGATAAGGGATGAAAAGTTTACAGTTTTAAACCTGGAAATTCTTTTCAATGAGTATAAAATTACTTTAAGTAAATATATAAAAGTTAAATCATCTTAAAAGGTGGCATATGTTTTTTCATTAGATAGGACAGATTAAAAAGTTGAAATTTCATCGACCTTCAGGCATACTAGAATTAAGGGTTTAGTTCACATCCTTCCTTACTACAAGCCATTCCCTGGAGACCTGATTCTCCCTTTCAGTGACAAAGCCTCCTTTGATTTAGCAGCAAACTTCAAGGAAAACAACACGGCACAGACAACAGCAGGGTAATTGGAAGGATTTTGAGTAGGGCATGAATACGGAGAAAAGAAAGTGATACCAAATCTGTCACACGGCCTTCCCTAAAGGAGTGTGGACACAACAACTTAAGGTATAAAGAAAAAAAAAAAAAAGAAATATATAGTACTTCTTGTCCATCTACCTATCTACATGGTTTCTAACCACTGGAATTGACTTCCTACAGTGCTAACAGCTCAAACTGTTCTACCCTGAAGACCATTCCCAACATAGAGGTGTGATACCAGAGACAAAAAGATGAGGTTGGTTGACAAAAATCTAATAAGAAAGAAGAAACAGAACTAAGAATATAAACCATATAGCCTTAGAGTTTATCATAACCACAAAATAAATTTTCATCCCTCTACAGCCCATCATACATAAAAATATACGAATTGCAAAATAGACAGTTTAAACTGTTGTCATTAAGAAGCTTACAATCTCAGAGGAATAGTATAAATTACTTGTCTCAACTTCTTATCTCTATCCATTTTATAAGGATACATATTTTTCTTATGCCAATGACTTAATCCACGCTTTCAACTTTGATTCCCTTTTCCTAAGGTACAACTACCCTTCCTAAAATATGTCAAAGTTTCTTTAATCACTCTTTATTTACGTTTGAACCAAATTCCCTTCCAATAAAAGATATCCAGTGTGCAGCTTCAACGAAGGCTCAGCATGTTAATGAGGTTACTTAATGAGCTTAGCTTTGGTACAAAGGATAAGACTAGCTGAGATGTATCTCAGCATACATACTAAATAAGTGATTTCGTATCACAGTATGGTTTATTTTCATAATGTAAAAAATTTTATACATTAAGACAGAAAGAGAGCTCACCACGACTTCCAAAACAAGAACACAATAAAAAAAAAATCCCCAAGCTGAAAGAATAAGCTGATTACTGTCAAAGTCTATGTTCTTAAAAGCTACAAAGTTATAACCTGGGATTTCAATAGCAGTTGAAACATTGGGACTTCAGTCCCCAACCACCTTAACAGGCTGCAGGCAAAACAAATACGTGACGCCTTAGTATGAGACATGCCATCATAATATTGTGCTATAAAGATAAAATATAAATATGCAGTTGCAATAGATGTAGGTGATAGAAACAGTGCAGAGATAGTGGCTTTCTTCTGTAGAATATTTGGGAATTTTGAAATTTGTTTTTTGACTAGAAATGAAAGCCAAAACCAAATTTCAGTTCTGTGGAAGATAATTAAAAGAAATCATTAAGGAAATTAATTACTTTGCTTTAAGCCACAAAAAAGGATTTTTTTGAAGTTTGGAAGATGAAGATGAACTGGATCTTCGGAGTCTTTTGACCTTGGCTCCAATACATCAATCAGGATGAACTTAATTCTGAAATTAACAACCTATGTGAAGTTTCTGAACATAACAACTTTTCAGACAGTGATCCACAGAGAATTTTAGAAGTGTGGGTTTTCATTTAAACTTGCCCTTAAGAAGGCACCAATATATCTTCTCTGACCAAAGAATATCGTCTGTCATGGTTTAACTCCAGCCAGCAACTTAGCACCACGCAGCCGCTTGCTCACTCCCCCCACAGTGGGATGGGTCATAATAAAAGCTGTGGGTTTGGGTTTTATTGGG
Source organism: Balearica regulorum gibbericeps (assembly GCF_011004875.1). NCBI lineage: Eukaryota > Metazoa > Chordata > Aves > Gruiformes > Gruidae > Balearica > Balearica regulorum. The sequence continues at coordinate 4,775,198 of NC_046196.1, forward strand.
AAGGGTAAGGGGTTGGGGTTTTTTTGTTTTTGTAAATATTTAACCAAGAAGAGGAAAGGCTCTTAAGGTAAGTTACTGCCTATTCCTACTTCAAGATGCCTTGAGGACCAGTTTTTCTTAGCTTGTTTGGACCAAAGCTAAGTCTTTCTGATCCCAGAATGTGTTTCATTCTTTGAATAAATTCTGACATATAGAATAGAAGCCGAAGACAGCAATATTTTAAACTCGTCAGCATTGGGAAATAACGTTGCCATGACCTAGGTTTATTCCATCAATTTGCATAGTAAGAGACTGCTGCAAAGACTTTTTACTAGTGGCAGAACCACCTAAGTGGTAAAAGTGTCTAAGAATAGAGGATTATAATTTTCTTCTGGCAATTATAGAAACAAGGAGAAAGACTGTTCTCCAGCTAAATGCAAAACAATGCAAATACACTCTTTTACTTTATACAAGTGTTTCCATACTAAAAAGAAGCTTTATTGTAAAGTGTACCTCATTGGATCCATAAATTACACCACCCCAGTGGAATTCAGAAGAAATCCAATGGTAATCATTGACAGATTTGATATGACTATGCAAAACCAGCATAATACATACTCTAAGAAATTCTTTCATCCTTTATTTCTTCTCCTTTGAGACCATGGAAAAATAAAGCAACTAAGTTCACTTCAAGTATTAATATTTTTATTATTAAATATGCTTATAAAGGGCTTGGAATGGGCTTGACAAATAAAAGAACAATCCAAACCAATTTTGTTTTCCTGCTGCTGTATATTTCTTCTGAATGAATAATAATACACAAGTTTACAAGGAGAGGTTTACTATGGCTGAGACTACAACTAAACAAGAATGCAAAAAGCAGACAAATAAGACCAAAAAGACTATTTCCCAAGCCACAGAATCCTGATAGTTGGCTGTCACAGCAGGAGCCACTCCATGTTACTGAGACTATTATTCTCTCTCACAATCTGAGACATAAATGATCCATAAGAGAATTCATTGCCTTTCTACCCAATTAAAAAACCAAGTTACTACAACAGAGAAACAAAATCAAACCAAAGTCCAAATTAAACATCTCAAACTTTTTCTGTTAAAGTTTCTGAGAAAGGAAGGTAGAACTAGGAGAGCTGAAAAGCATCAGGACTTCATGGAGTCCCAAAGTGCAGTGAAAGGGAAACTTTTACTGCTCGGTGGAAGCAGATGGCAAAACATGGGAACTTCTTAGCAAGTGCTTCTTATACTATGCTGCTTCATCAGATGTGAGCCGAGAAATTGGCTCATTCTCTTGAAGTTCACTGAAGATCTTCCCATACGGGATTTATTGGCAGCTTGGATATTATTTCAAGCTTGTTGTAAACCACCTGGTTTAATCTTAACATCAAAGAGCTGGGGATTTAATTTATGAAACTTTTTAAAGTTTTTCTGAGCCCATAGCAGCTAAGTATATTTCACATCCCATCTGCTTTCATTCTTGTTTCCTCCTCACAAGAAACTGTTCTGGTAACAATCATATTTTGGCAGAAGTTGAAGGCGGGAAATGCAATAAATGAATATACTGAAAAAATAGAGAAATAAGGAGCATGGTCATACCTGCAAAAGCCCAATAGAATTAGACTCAAAAATTTTTCCTCAAAAATATTATAGAATTGTTTCATAACCATAAAAAATGAAAAATACTTGATCAAGTGGTTCTGAGGGTGAGGGAAGAAAGAAGAAAACCAAATACCTGGTAATTTGGTTAGTTTAGAATAGCAGAATTCCACTTCAGTCATTATCAACTATTTCCATTTCTTCATTAATAAAAGCAGAATGGCATATTTCATGACTTTTTTTTTTTTTGGTGGTCCATTATGCCATCTTTTTGACAGTTACTTGCATTTATAGTGTTGTACAAAGTCACATTAATATTCTACCATGTTGTAATGAATGAAAAAGTAGAAAACTTTCCTTTAATAAGTGATCTTCTATTTTCAACAGCACTCAGAACTTCTGAACATGCCTTTCTTCCTAGTCAGATTTCTTGTTATTTCTCTGAAAATGGCTTGTTAAAGGCATGCATTTTCTATAATGATTCATTACATTATTTAAATCAAAGCTGAAACAAATTTTAGAGAAAGAAATTCTAGAACATGCACTATAATGTAACTGTCCTATTTAGCATAAAATTGGATCAGCCTTTTGTGCCTTTAATATCTAAGGTATTTTTTCCCCTCACGTGTATATAAACAAAAGCATAAATAATTAATTCCTCCATGCAAAAAATGGATGTTAAGTTGCACAGTATAATAAATCTCAGTATAATTTCCAATCTGTGGACTTTAAAGCATCATCAGAATTCTTCTATTATAAATATCACTTTCCTTAGGTCTCCCACAAGCTTCATGTGATCACAAAATTTTCATTACAGCAATCTCTACTGAGTTCCACCACTGCTGCTCCTAATACAAGATATTTGCAGGAATAATTTAACTGCCACTGATTGAATTGTCTGTTTTCTTAGGTGCTTTTTTCCCCCTGTAGATTCTAACTACTGATCTCCTTCCTTAAATTCCCAAAATACAATCCCTCAGACCCCCATCAATCATGAAATATTTCCATTTCAATTGTTTATTGGACTTTAACTAAAAGTTCTCATACATCTTATCCATATATTCTAAGAAATCAGAAATGGACTTCTTAAAATTGAGGGGTTTTGCTTATATTAGAGATGTTTGCAAATACTTAGTAGAAAACTCCATTTGTCCTCTTCCATAGTAGCTGATTTTAGATGAGATTACAATCCAGAAGAAAGCTTGTGTTATTCCCAAGAGATGGTTTACATGGTGGGGCCTATGCCAAAGCACAATTTTAAATATGTGGAGAGTCACAGGGTATAATTAGAAAGGGCTTTAATCAAAGCCTAATGAAACTGAGCTTCTCACCTTCAAATGAGGCTTTTAAAAATGTATCTATTACCATACAGACATCAACTCACTCTACAGAGGTCAGTTGTTTCATTATCCCACATATTGGATCCAGCATCATCCAAAGATTTGAAGTAAAACTGCCTTAATTTTTCTTTGAATTGAGCATACAGAAAATACTTGGAGTCTGACAAGGACAAAAGTTATCTTTTATTAGATACACCTATGACCCTGTAAAACATCTCTCTAAATAAAGAAAAAAAAAAACCCACCAAAACCCAGATCTGCTGGTTGTGATAAATTAGACAAAAAGATTTGAGTACAAGTCCACTCCCTGCCTGCTGTGTCCAGCTTTAGTACTCAGAGGACGAGAACCTCATTGTATTTTTTGAACTATGACACCTTTTTCATCTTGGTCTTTACTCACTTCTTTGGGTCAGTTTTTAATGTTAAGCAAAATAATACAGTGAAAGGACTTCTCAGCTTTAGGGAAATCTGCAAATAGAGTTATCATCAAGGGTTTTTTTTCTGTTGCTTATAATAGATTATGGCCCTGCTGTGCGATAGTGTCTAAAGAAGCACTAGTACTTCTCACTAGAGTTTTCTGAAAATTAAAATTCCTGATACCATGCTAATTAATTTCCACAGGGAAAACAGTTTACTTTAGCAAAAAGATTAATGAAAAATATTGCAGAAGACAAAATTCTGTTAGGCAGCTGCAATGCCAAATTTCCTCTCATTGGAATTGTTTTAAGTGACTATGCTATCCGTTACTGAAACATTCTGCCTTTTTCAGGCTATTTAGCTTTACAGAATAAATGATTGAAGAAACTGCAGGCCCACAATAGATAAAGATAATGGAAGAAAGTGTTAGCCTACATAAAACTGATGAAAACCAGCAATTTTACTACATCACTTTCTCAGCATAAGGAGCCTTTTCAAATACAACATTATTTGTGCATCTGTATATTTAGAATAACATTTACCTGTCTTGCATTAACCTGGTCATATCAAAATGCCTGATTTGTACATGGAACCATAGTTCTTGGAAAGAAGCATTTCATATTGTTGTATTCATTATATTTGGACAGTTCTAAACAAGCCATGTGAAAGAAAAAATACATGAGGAAACAACGAAAAGCCTAACCAGCCCATTTATACTCCCATATATATGCAACCACTTCACTACATTGTAGAAAAGAACCATGTGGAAAACGTCCGGGACAGGACAATTTTTATCATCTTTAATGCAAAGTTCCTTAAGCTTTTTAAGGTAAAATAATATATTTTTAGTATACAAAACAAGCCAGACCTTTCTTCTGTCTAAAGCTCTAAACTCTTTTAACCACAAAGTTAGACAACTTGCCACTTCATTGCTTGACAAAGTAACTCATCGCTTTCCCATTGAATGCAAAGTTTCTATGCTTTCACCACAAATACATGCTCATGGTTCCATACGTTTATCAAAGTGTGGACGCTAAATTTCAAACTAGTCTTTGATCAGATTTAAATGCATTCTGGATCAAAGGGTAAAATAAGGGAGTTGTTACATTTCATGTCAGTCAAATGCCAAAACTTTGGAAACTCTGTAACAGACTGTACAGATAAGGGGAAATTTAGACTATTTCCAAACATAATAAATAGAAATATTTCATTTTTAAAAGGTACATCACATATATATGCCTCCTGATATGTTAACTAACATCAGCTGCTCAGCCTGAGGTCAACGCCATTCATCTCTCCCTAGATACATATCATTCCTGTTAATATCAGAGAGAGTTTGGGCATGATCAGGGAGAAGAAGATAGTGTGATGGCTGCTAGTAAGTAACCACAAAACTAGATTTAAGAGAGACCTGAGTTCAAGGTATCATGCCATGATATCTCCTGTAGTCAATTAGTATTAAAGGTCTTGTATTAGAATACAGTATCGATAAAAAAAACACAGGAATATTAATGGAATTAGAAGCTGACTGTATGACATTAGATGTCCCCAAGTGTTTCATGCTTCATAAAAATGCACTAAGCAATAAAGAATAAAAGTAGATTTTGAAAGCAGAAGTTCAGCAGCAGGAGCAGTGGAGAGCTCAAACAACTGATTTTTGGTGACCATCCAATTCCAGACCGACCCCATCCTTTCTGCAGTAAGGATAACTCATGAGCAAGTGGCTATCCTCTGATGTAGTTGAAGCTTCCTGTAATGTCCTATTGACAGTGCTAGAAATATAAAGTCACAGCGCTTGTCGTGCAAACAATCCTGAAATAAACTCTGTTATCCAAAGGATGAAAATGCTTGTATTGATCCAATATATAACCTGGGAAAGCTCAGAATTTATAGTATCTTTCCTCCAAGTAACAAAATTTACATCTGGCTTCTTTGAAAGCAAATACTTTGCTGGGCTTCCTCAAGAAACAGACTGGTAATTTCTAAGATCTTACAAAAAACATTTTAAAAGCAACATGACACAAACCTGTATTGTCATTTTATATACGTTTTCCTCTGAACCAAAACCTATCTATTTCATTTGGGAGTTCATCTTAACAAATATTGAACAATCTATTAGGAGATGGGATTTAGACCAGTGGACTCCAATATATATGTTTACTTTTTGCATGCATTAAAGCAGTAGCAATGGTGTTTTGCACCTCATACCACTCACACAGAGCACAATGCTAGTGTAAGCCATGATGTAAGGAGCAGGTATGGTGGTTTTCCAAAAAGAAGTGCTCAAGTGAGAACAAAAGGTGAGTGATGGCTAAACAACTCATAAGAGCTGAAGATAAGTAAGTGTTGACCAAAGGGAGAGCTGGGAAAGACCAACTTGTCCAAAGTTTCAATATAGAAGTAGCTTGAATTTAATCCAATGGGAAGACATACGGTGGGAAGAACACTGTGGTAGCATGATACAAGTACCTGGTAGTAGAGATAATAGCTTCATTTGCAATGAACAGGAGGTACAAGGTATTTGTGCTGCAGAAAAGCTGGAAGAGATGTTAAGACTGAGAAGACTAGGAGTTGGATGAAGGATATAGAATGCAAGGAGCAAATCAGTTTGTAGTTATAATGGAGGAAGATCTGAACGGCTTGGACATGGCAAGGGTATGCAGAGCAAGCAGAAAAGATGATAGTCTCTTGGGTTGATCGGCAGGAGGATGGTTGGGTTGCCTATATTGACAGAAAAGGGGGAAGGTGCAATAATTATTTCTGAATGGGCAATCAGACATCCAGGAGGATGTGTCAAACGGAAAGGTTTTTATATACAAAACTTCATCAAGAGAGAGGTCAGGATAGAGATGGAGCTGTCAGTGTACATATAATTGGAAGCTACAGGAGTAGACAAGGGGTGCAGAGACAGAAGAAGGTGAAGACAGCCTAGGGAAAATCCCACAGAAAGATTCATCAGAAGAGATGCTGACAGAACACCCAGAGATAAGACACAATTAGAAAAAGATGGATTCAAGAAAGATGAGGAAACTGAGATTTCCTTATCAAAGTATGATGGACAATGTCAAAAATGGTATCCTTCTCTTAAGGTAAACTTGAATTTTCTTCTATTTTACTAGCACTCTTGTAAAGTCAACCCTTTCCTTAGCAAGGTACTTGGAAACATCACATGTCACATTTCCACTGTGATATAATGAACCAACCTAACCTTTGTCAAGCTTTTTAAAAATAAGGACATTTCTACATGCCTATTCAAAACAAAAACTTTCAGTGATATGAAAACAATTACAGTGCATTTCCAAAGTGCCAATATGAGGCACAGTAATTGAAAGTACCATTTAAATAACAATAATATGGATATGAAACATGTACCCATAGTTTATAACAACATGATGTGCTCTATACCATTAACTTTTAATTAACTCCAATTTTGCCACAATTAAACTCAATTAGAACAGAATGTCTGACATTGCAATTAGCTGTATATAAACACCCCACTTGGTGTCACATTGAATTAATGTCTCCTGATGGTGGCCTCTCCTTCCAAGGATAATGGATTTACCACCATTAGACTGTTAATTGGACCTGGCACCTCATGTGTTGTGTGTATCTGAGACATAACACCAGAACTTAGTTTCCTGAACAATTGTGCTTGTCAGAGCTATACAGATTTCAGATGCAACTAGCCAAATTATTTATTGCACTGTACATTCTGTAAACATTCCCATATAGAAAAGCTCTTATAAATTTCAACAACCCATTTTTTACATCCACTTTTCTACTCACTTGCTCATCAACAATGAAAATTATTGTACAGTTAAAAATACCATATGTAGAAAAAGAAATAATGTCTATTAGTAAGCACCCTATTTAACACAATAAACCGTTGCTGGTCAGCAGAGTTTATTTTGAATGATCTATTTCTTGTGTCCTTTTTCATAGTAGAAGTTCAATCCTATCTCATGAACTGAAATTATCAGGTTTTGACTTAATATATTACAATCTCAATGGGAAGCAGTTAGACAACAATTAGTCTTAGTTCTGTATCAGGCTGTTGATGTAATTATGCTACCCCAAGGATAGATATTAAGATGACAACACCTGGTTGACATTGCCAACCTCACCACTGTTGAGCAATGCGTGCATGACAAACTACTTGGCATTAGTTGTAGAATGTCAGCATTTACTACTAGTAAGTGCACTAGTATCTGACTTTAAGCAGCAAATCTGTGAGATTAAGGTGACAGCTAGCATAAGTAAAGAAAGAAAACTGATCCTAACACCTTAAGAAAATGGTTATTTAAATCCTCTGAATTTCCTAACAACTGCTAGAAAAAAGTTACAACCGAATCTAACACAACAGACAAGCGAAACTGAAACGCTGGCTTCACAAGGGAAAAAGGAGCATTTCCTTCCCCTGCATATTTAACCCTAAAAAAAATTTACACCAAGTCATATAAAATACATAAAAAATAAAATACCACATCTTTTAAAAAACAAAATCTTATTTTAAGAGATTCTTCATATCTAAAAATCTAACACTAAGTAAAATCAATGGCCAATAGAGTTACTTAAATATTAAGTGCTTGGTGGTTTTTGTATTTTGAAAATTATACATTTCAGCTCCAATTTGTAAAGAACCTGTGGTTTCCTTTCCTACCATCCTAATTTCTCCATTTCATTCCTGTTTAGGATAAAACAAATAGCCTGTAGAGAAGCTGGTAAATTCTCCACACTACTCACATAGGACAAGTTTTGTGTTATGAAAAGGAAAACATTCTCATTAATAAGCAGCTTTAATAAGTCTAGCTTAAAATGATGCTTATAAGTGTCATACATATGTTCTAGTACTTTTTGTGAAACGATAAAAGAAAATTGACCTGGTGGAGATGACTTGCCATAATTATATGCTTCTCAAAAGTTTGAGATTCAGAGCAGAATGCATAATTGGTTCAAATCATACCTTTTACATTTGTCATAAAATACCATAATTTATGGTGCTGAATAGCAAAAATTAAAATTGAGTAGCTACTATGAACACATTAGCTTCTCACATAATCCAAATGACAATATCAGCAGGAGCAAAGGATCCTTCAACATAGGTGCAGCTTTGAGTCACTACTGATGCTATATGAGGAGTAGCATCTACTGAATGACTAAAAGTACTTCTCTGGGGATTAGAATGTGCTCTTGATGTCTGCAGAGTAAGGTGATTAAAATGTGCATATTTTGCAAGAACTGCTGAGATCAAAAGTCAGGTTCAGTGATCATTTCCAATAACATTGGACAATCACATATACAGACTGAAAAGGATGAACGATGGAGATAGAATAAGTGATGGAAATGCGTTCAGAAAGACAATAATGAATATTCTAACAAAGCCCAGGACAAAACAGGGAGGGAGGAAGGGAACTTCATAACAGGGTACCAAAAGCTGCCAGTATTAGGAATAAACATGCTCAGAAAATTCTTGTCATTTTATCTGTCATTGGGGCAGGTTCTGGTTAAGTCTCATATGCGAATGTGTGTGCCAGAAGTATGCCCTGAGACTGCTACAGCAAAGCATATATCAATACACTGTAAATACTAATTGCAATTGAATATACAATGCCTACACTGTCATTTTAAAATACTTTGAGCAGAATTGGAAAAAAATCATTATATGCAACTGACGGCATTTATTTGTAATTGTTTTCACTGAATCACATGTTTAGTATTTTGAAAAATCAATGGAATTTCCTCTGTAAGCTGAAAAACTGTAAAAAAAAATCACATCTTTTTTGCTTACTAATTGCTACTATTCCAAGAGTTTGATTTACAAATAGAAAAAAAAGGTTATCAAAAACAGGTTTTATCCACAATACAAACCTTTGTCAAAAGCCTGTAATATGAATGCTATACTTTGGGGAAATGACCTGAAGCCTTTCAAAGAGATACAATTTTGCCTTTAATTGCAATTTTAATTCAGAACTCAACTAATCAATTCACTAATCCCACTCACTAGAATTTAGGAGGCAACTTGCTTTTTATATTTCAGCCTGGGTAGATCAGCCAAGAATTGACATGGGAAATTATTTATATGCTTGCCTCTACAAGTTCAAAGCATGTGGTAGAGGTAGTAAGCACAGCATTGATCAAAGCTACCAATAAAGAAATGGAGTGAAATTAAATGCATATCCTCAAAAACCTCAATTCCTTTAAAGCATTTTCTTTAATAAATACATTGCAAATATCAATTGCAAATAGGTTTAACAGGAACTGAATATCGGTATCATTAGATGACTTTGTACCTTAAAATTAATTGTGGATGTTAATTTTGCAATTTAAAACCTGACAAGATGCAGTGTGTTTTTCAAATCGATGCATTGTTAATATATTAAAGGTTACAAATGCAGTTACGGTCTCCTGCCTCTTCACTGCCACATCTGTGTTCTGCAAAGCTGAATGACAAGCAAATTACATGTTTGGAGAATCAGTTTGCTGGCTCTTAAAGCCCATAAACATAGCAGATTGCGCTGTAATTTACTGGTTTCACGTACAGCAGATCCATGATTCAATAAGGTCAGTGTCATTAGATATACCCTGCAGAGCACAGCAAATATACAGAACAAATTTTCATATCCCAAGATTTGAACTTAGAAACACTTCAGGCCTGACAAGTACCAAAATTGCTGTTTTTTCTCCAAGTCTCTATTGGATGCTCTAAATTTCTGACCGAAACAATGATTGCAGCCTTCTCTGAGGAAAAATTCCAGTTGCTGGGAATAAGGCCTTCAGACCTGTGATTCTCAAGACTGTTGAATGAAACTCAGTCTCTCTGTATACAGAGATAGTTGTCGCACTGATCAGTCATGAGGAAACTAGAAACTCATATAAAATGGCTAGCCAGTAGGGTATTCTTCCATATTCTTCCCCTCTTTAGAGGGGAAAATGTAAAATACAGCAAAGTCGCACAGTATTTAGGGAATATATGTTATTTTTAGAACAATTTCTTTACTCCTTTTTTGTCTTCTCCACTAGGTTTCCCTAGTAGCAAGGAAAAAATGAAAGTTTTTTACAAATTGTTTTAGATAACAACAAAAATTGGTAGTTTAAAACTGTCATGATTTTCCTCCCTCTTAGTTATTTCTAAGTAGTAAATCATAATCCTGTTATTTAACTCTATTAAACCTTCTAAAACTAACAGAAGTGTAACAGCAGCACATAGCTTTATTTGTTCCCATCCACAAATAAAATCTGTAATCTGTATTCATATCACCTGTGTATTATGTATACACAATACATTTAAGAAATATATATAATAACAGAGCCTTAAATAGATAATAGATATTTTCAACGCATTACATTCAGATATGTGAATTACCATTATGTAAAATAAATACCAAGAATAGCGTCAGAGCAGAGGTTGGGAAGAATTCTGCAAAGATGAACTATCTCTATTTGCAAATTTAAACTGCAAGTACAACTGCATAGCAGGGTGCACTATAACACACACGTGCTAATGACAAAAACTAGAAGAAATTGTAATTAATATTTCTGCAAGCCTCTCATTAATATAACCATTTCATATAGAGGTTTTCTGGCTTCATACGACCTTATGCAATATTTTCCCGTGTGCTTTCCCACTCAGAAGCCTTCAGTCCCAACTGGACTGTTTTATGAATTCACTGTTCATGTTTGTGACTGTTTGGCTGGGATCTACCCAGCTGGGGAGCAGCTCTGTGGAAAGGGACCTGGGGGTTCTGGTGGACAAGTAGTTCAATATGAGTGAAGAGTGTGCTGCGGTGGCAAAGGAAGCCAACAGGATGCTGAGCTGCAACAACAAGGGCATCACCAGCAGAAATCAGGAAGTCATCATCCCACTCTAGTCAGCACTTGTCAGGCCACACCTGGAATATTGCGTTCAGTTTTAGTCCCCGCTATACAAAAAAAGATGCAGACAGGCTGGAGAGGGTCCACAGAAGGGCCACAAAGATGAGCAAAGGACTGGGAAACCTGCCACGTGAGGAAAGGCTGAGAGAACTGGGTTTGTTCAGCCTTGAGAAAAGAAAGCTTAGGGGAGACCTTATCACCATGTTCCAGTATTTAAAGGGTGGCTACAAAGATGATGGAGACCCCCTTTTACACAGAGTCATGTGGAAAAGATGGGGGGTAATGGGTACAAGTTACTCCTGTGGAGATTCCAGCTGGACACAAGAGGAAATTTTTTCACAATGAGAACAATCAGCAATAGGAATAATCTCCCTAGGGAAGCGGTGGATTCCCCAACACTGGAAACTTTTAGGATTCAGCTGGACAGGTTGCTTTGCCTTCTTGTCTAGACAGTGCTTTTTCCAAGAAAGGTCAGACCAGACGTTCTATCCTCTAAAGAAAAACTACAGGCAAAGCCCACAAAAAAAAAAAAAAAAAAAAAAAAGGAAATGTCTAAACATATGGTGTTTTACATGAACTGATATAAACAAATTATCTGTTGAAAAATCTTAAACTAAAGTCACATCTCTTGTTAATAAGCAATTAGAAAATAAAAAATAAATCAAGACATTCACATAAATATAGCTTAATTTTTAAGGAATATATCTAATTAAGAAATAATTAGTATTGACCTGAGTAAACCAGGACAAACACAGCAAGACTTTTATCATTTACATGTTAACAAAATGATGCCAAGTAAAATTTCCATAATATTAAAAGTCTCTTCACACAATGCTTTCTAAGTATTTGTAACTGTAGTCCCCCACACCTCTCACTAATTTGCTATTATACATTGAAAAAGATCTAAAGGAGGAAAAACAAGAACACAGAAGAATCACCTGTTTTCATTAATGTCTTCACCACAAAAGACTAATAAAGGGAAAAAAGGAGATTCTCACAGCTCTGCTGGCAATGTGTAGCGTTGCCAACATTTTTATGGGTTTCATTACTGTTAGTGGTTTTCTTGAAGTTCCACCTATTGAGTCCTGTCATATTTTCATTTTAAAGAGATAAATATGTAACTGCCAAAAAGAACTCAAGAGTTCAGAGGATGTGGATCAAAAAAAGCCCAGAAGCCAGATTAAAAGGAACTCAATGCATCACTCAAACTCTTATGCAAGTTTTGGGGCTCTGACATATGCGAAATTCTTGGGACAGCTAACATTTCAGATGGTGAGAGTAGGATGCCTAAGGTTCAGCGTGACTGAAGTCTCCACAAATAACTTAGAAACACTGTAATTAAGAAATAATGATAGTGCACTAGCGATTTCATGCTGTCAAGCATGGAAACATGATTTCCATTTGACTGCAATAGAAGCGAGATTTGAGTGGAACAGACAAAGTAGTTGCATATAAATCTGTTAGGATATGCTAAGGTTTATGATATCATACATTTGTGTTTATGCACTGACACATACCTTTGGGCATATGTGTAGGTATTTAATCAAAGTATAGCAGAAAAGCAACCTGCATGCACACATCTATGCAATGGACTGAAATGCAGCTGTATTTTTTTTTTTTTAAGTGGATTGGTATATGAATTAGTCTCTTAATGTTACATTTCTTGGTAAATGTTATCAGTCAGAACTATATTCACAAAACATACATTTTTGTACATTTTATTTCTTGCAAACACTAAAGTTCACCTGTGATGCAAGAGAAAAATAGATTCTATTTACGCTCATGCAACATCAGTCAATTTATTAACTTAGGTCCAGCTGAAGGGCCAAAGGATGCTGCTAGCTACAGCCATGGCACACTACTCAAGAATAATTGCCATCAATGTGCTAACAGAGACAGCTGATATATTGGGGGGTGGGGGCCAAGATGACTCACAAAGGGTTCTAATTTCATTTCCACAGATCAAAATATAAAATTTTAGTATCACCCACCCACAGCTGGTCATCTGCCTCATCTGTGGGCCTGAGAAACAGATGAATCCTGCAGTGGACTTAAAATATAGCAGTCAGAAAGCTTTGAAGATGACATGGGCAAGTGGATCCTGGACACCAATAATATTTAATTATTTTTTTCTCTCTTTACAGCACATAGTAATTTTTGTATCATTTCAATAGAGAAGACTTCATGGTCCATACTGCCATTTTTCCCTCAAAGTCTCTTACAGACACAGAAAAAGTACATAACAATAAACATGCCATAGTAAGGGCCCTATGAAACTCTTGCATCATATTAGGACCCCTAAACCTTGATGCAAGAAAAAGCAGATGAAAAAGGATTGGATTTGAAGATAACTTAACTGCACATTCAACCGGACCATGATATTTAAATGATGAGATTTGTTGTAGCCTAATTCCCTCTAATGATGTTAAAGAAACATGCACAATGGAACACAGAATCCACAAACTGAATCATTGAAGCATGCTTATTTCTTAATTTTATACAAATTCTTTTCACACATATAGCAAACATATCATGCCACTCCACATTAATTAAAACTTACCTCTGCATAAAAATTACAAACCTGTTTAGTGTTTACACAAACACAGGCATATACAGCTTTAAAATTGTGGCCCATTATCCTACAATGATTTTGCAGATATCAAGGATTAAAACCACAGTTCTGAAGTCACAGAACTAGTTATTATATGAGATGTTCTATTATACAGCTTCTTTTTTGAGGCTGATCATTTTTGAGCGGACTGCAATTGCATTGTTGACAGAATTAAGTATTAGAACTATTTTTAATGAACTAAATGCTAGGAAATTCCAGCCAACCATATACTACTTAAATTAATATCCATAATTTGATGGAAGAGAAATACAGTCTAAAAAGCATTAAAATGGAAACAAAACTCAATTTTCCACCAAAATTTCTTAGCATCGCTTATTAACTACCTGGGCTGTTTCACAAAAATTGAAGAAAAGGTAGGCTCGTGTAGTAAGTAATCCAAAGTCAAGGGTTTCCAGAAGACACAGCAGATTAGAATGGATAAAGCAGTACAGCTTTTGTGAAGACAGTGGAAAGGTTCTATACAATAGCAAAACAAATTTATGCTTAGATGATGGTTATTTATAAAGAGCATAAAACAGGTCAGTATATCTGAATAAGGAAATGCGGAAAGTGTAAGTGAATGACATAAAACATCAAGAAAGCCAGAGGGAGTAGAAAGGTTAAGGAATGAAGTTAAAAGTGCAAGGGGAAAAAATACGCAAGAAAATGGAAAATGAAAGAAGATTGCAGGAGAGGATAAGATAGGTAATATGATTTTCTTCAGGTACATAAAGAACAAGAAGTCAGAAAGGAGACAGCAGGTCCTCTAGCTGCAGATAGGAAATTATTAACAAAAAAGCATAATGAATTCATTGCCTTAGTTCTCAAAAAAAAACCACCACCAACAAAAAAAAAAATAGTTATTACAGACCATATTTTAGTTTTCATTAAAAAAAGAATCTATAGATTGTTATGGACCCACACTTCCAAGATAAGGAAATACCCATAGAAATCAAGGTCTTTCCAGCAATTAGAACATTAAGATTCTGAATTTTGACCAAATATCTAGATAAGACAGGCTTCTTTCTTTATTGGGAGAAAAAACAGATATGGAGATTTGAGCAACCAAACCTCAAAAAATTCTGTATTATATTCTGAATGTTACTAATGGACTCAGAAAAGCTTAAAGTAGTGTTGCAAAATAACAAGGCCAGACCTTCAGGAGTTTAACTTGAGCCACAGGAAAGGTACTGTATTTCAAAATACACTTGCAACATTTTTGAATGCTTAGCAAAGGATCGAGCAGCTCAGAACTTGTGCAATTCTTCCAGAGGAAAAAAAAAAACAAACCAACAAACCAACAAACCAAACAAAAAATATATACCTAATAAGAGATGAAATAGGACCCTCTTTGGCATTCATAAAGACAAGATTAACAGTTTCTACTTAATCTATGGTTAGTTGGTAGAATGCCAATGTATCAAAATGGGTTGACTCACACAAACTAAAATAACCTGATGTTCCCATCTTTCCTCTAAACTTCTAAGGTGTGCCTTTGCATACATGAATGTCATGAGGCACTTCTGAGTACACAGCAGACAAAAAATGTGAGAAATTGTACAGAACTGGGATATACAGGGTAACAGGTAGTACAGATCTAGGCTGCAGGAGCTCACCTAGTCTTTCCCTCCCCTCCATTCAGACCTGACATGCCCTTGCTAGAGAGGCACAACACATCAGCAGTCTCCATGAAATTGCTGTCATATCCATCATTGCAGAAGACTGGGAACATTTATGAATGTTTGCAAGGCATGACTCCTTCCTTTCACTGTAGGAAAACATAAGGTCTGGGGAAAGGGCAAAGTGTCTTCCTGGGTATTTATGCTGCACCTAGAACAGTGAGCCTTCAGCAAGCTATTTTGAGGGTTGCTGTAATAAAAAATAGACAAGGAAAAGAATAAAACCAAACCGATCATGCTAAAGAGTGAAGAAGTATCATGATTATCCAGCTCTGGGGGCCCCAGTACAGGAGAGACATGGAGCTGTTGGAGCAAGTCCAGAGGAGGCCACGAAGCTGATCAGAGGGCTGGAGCACCTCTCCTGTGAGGACAGGCTGAGAGAGCTGGGATTGTTCAGCCTGGAGAAAAGGCAGCTCTGGGGAGATCTAACTGTGGCTTACCAGTACCTGAAGGGCCCTACAGGAAACATGGTGAGGGACTGTTTGTGAGGGAGTGTAGTGAGAGGACAAGGGGTAAGGGGTTTAAGCTGAAGGAGGGTCGATTTAGATTAGATGTTAGAAAGAAATTCTTCACTGTTAGAGTCGTGAGGGACTGGAACAGGTTGCCCAGAGAGGTTGTGGAGGCCCCATCCCTGGCAGTGTTCAAGGTCAGGTTGGATGGGGCTTTGGGCAACCTGGTCTAGTGGAAGGTGTCCCTGCCCATGGCAGGGGGGTTGGAACTAGATAGGCTTTAAGGTGCCTTCCAACCCAAACCATTCTATGATTCTATGATTACATTTAAATGCCTTAAAATGCAATTAATATGTAATAGCAAAAGTAGTTTCACAGATTATTAACATAGTATGACAAAAATGTTATTAGTCTCCTCTTGTTTTACTGAACACATCATTACTCTTTCCAGGAATGGTGTTCTATTAGAAAATAATAATAAAAAGCCAAACAAAAACCCATGAAACCAAATTTTGTGTCATTTGTTACTGTCTCAGTAAACTCCATTTTTTTCTTTATTTCTTACTGCTGTGCATTTCCACCTCCCACTCTTCAATGAGAAAATACTAATTTTGCCTGGTGTTTGGAGTTTGGGTCATTTTTAGCATGGAAATCCAAGCACACTACCTTGTCTTGACAGTTATAGGTTATAAACAAACCTTTGCTGATTTTCCCCTTTAATGAAACTTCACTGTTCCTCCTACAAATGACAGGACAGTGCTGTTGAACAGCAAGAATGTCAAAGCCATGCAAGCAGTTAGGTCTAAGAATAAAGCATATGCCCTCCAACAAAACTAACTGTTGATTTCTGTATGCTTTCCACATAAATGATATGCAGATGCTAGTGGCTTCTGAAATGAACCACAGTACCCTGCTGATATCTCATAACATTAAGATATACAGTATGTATTGAATAGACTATTTACAGTAAAAATGAACAAGATATGGTAAATTAGAGAGTTTATATAAAAAAAAAGATATCTTGTTCCCCCAAGAGAAGACAGAAGAATATACATTAAAATAACATGAATTTTAACTTCATTTCCTGTCAAGTTTTCTTTTCATCCCATAAACCAACCTTGGGAGAAAGAGAGATATTTCCAGTAGCCGGAAATTCCATTTATATCCTAGCTGTGCAAGCAATTATTTAAATCTTACTTTTCAGAAATGTAACTCTGTAAAATTTATATGCTAAAATATTTGATTTATGCACGCAGTTATGGTGACCACCTTGTTTTTGACATTAGTAAACAATCAATGCCAAAAAGTTCCCTGTGAATTCAGGAGTCTGCCCATGCAGATCTCGTTGAAGGATCTAGACCTTTGCTTCTGCTGGGTTCGTTCCTGTTGTTGCATTTCTTCTTCTAGGTTTGACGAAATATCTGTTAATATGTACTCTTGCCATTTCCTAATCTCAATGGAAAAAAAAATATTCAAGAAATACTAATTATCTTTTAACAAATAATACCTAGTTTTCTCCAATTTATGGCATTCTAAAATAATGTCTAAATCCATTTGTTACAGAAGAATGGGAAGCAACAACTTTGAGTAATCCATCACTCTCAGTTTTTAGATAAAAAGTGGGTTTTTTTAGTTTGACAGATTCATTTACTTCACCCTTTCCCCATACGAGCAAAAGCAGTGCTAAGTCATGAACAATCATGTCAGAAACAAAGTTCAGTACCGTGCCGGTACTGTCAGAACAAAGAACAAGTTTCCATAAGATTCATAGAGCTCTCTGTAGCATAATGTCATTTTACAGACAGAATGCTTTATTGGAGATTACAGAGACCAACAGTCACTTGTTAACGAGAGACAGACAGAACTTCGTATCAAGCACCTTAAATCCATTCAAGGCATCTCAGCCAGGCTACGCTGAAAGGTTGCACTGGAATAAAGGTGTTGCTGAGGGATGAGGTTTGTATAACCAATGGAGCTCTCCGTCAGTAATAGAACTCGCGTGGTCACATGCACACTGTATCCAACGCACCATCAACAGTAGTGGCACTTTGCTGCTCTGAAACTTTTGGCCGCAGTGAAAGTTTCAGAAAGGAGTGTTAATGACAGAGTAACGTTAACCTCAGAGCAGACTATGTGAGCTTCTTGCATTTTGCATCTTCAAGATTTGTTGAAGTAGAAGGGGTCCTGATATAAAAGTAGAGTTGATTTCTTCTTCCTATATGAAAATGCCTATATTGGAATAACACCAGTCTAACTGAGTTTCAACTGTGAATTGACCAATTTCTGATGCTAAGCCCGATGCTGTGCTAGCATAGGTTTATAGAAATTATAGTCTGTAACTATTATACGAACAGGAGTGCAACTGCTGAAACATAAATCTCTGTGCTACGTTAACATTATTATGCCTACCTCAGGATACGGAGTAGCCTGCAGTTCCTTCACGTCAGCCGTGACAGAGGGAACTCAATGTTTTTCAAGTGGCTGCCCATGGCATTTTTTTTGAGATCCTACCTGTACCAATTCATTATTTTTAGCATTCACAGTGA
The DNA here is from genome assembly GCF_011004875.1 of Balearica regulorum gibbericeps. Taxonomy (NCBI): domain Eukaryota; kingdom Metazoa; phylum Chordata; class Aves; order Gruiformes; family Gruidae; genus Balearica; species Balearica regulorum. The sequence goes on from NC_046196.1 coordinate 4,793,702, forward strand.
CGAATTTTCCTCTTTTGCATAAGCATTATCATCAGCTTGCTTACTTAAAAGTCTGTGTAGGGATAGCTCTATTTCCTTCCATTCTCCTCCCCATCCCACTGGGCAGGCAGGGGTGAGTGAGCAGCTGCCTGGTACTTAGTTACCACCTGGGGTTAAACCACAACACAGACGCAGATTGGGAGCATCAGTATTTTAAGAGGTTTTCTCTGTGTATCACTGATGTTTTAATTTTGCTGAAATTTACATCTGCACAAGACCAAGCCCCTCCTCCCATGGAAGACTGAGTGCCTTCTTTTTTTCAGGATATTAGTGGTAGTTGACTGAGGTCTGACATTCCCCATCAACTGGTTTCAGCTCAAGGCAGAGCAGATCACTTTAGCTTCAGATAATTCTGCCAGTGCAGGCAATGAAGATTAAAATACAGTTTAGACCAGTCTTGGAGTTAGAAGCAAGTTTGTGGTTTTCCTTCTCAAAGAAAAGCATGGTTCTGTGTGCTGACTATATATCTCCATACTGCATATTGCAGAGATGCAGTATCGGGGTATGATAAATCATTCTGAAAAGGATGTGGCTGCTGTAAAATGGACTTACACAGAAAACAAATTCATACTTCTGTACAGGATAAATTACAGCTGTTCATTTCTAGTTTTTTGCTACAATACTTTCAGTATCTGCAAAAAAGCATTCAAGTACTTAAAAATCCTTCTCTCAAAATACTCCTTGGCACCCGACCAAGCTAGTTTTCTTCATGATTGTGAAGCATTTCCACTATTTGCTCCATATTAACCACAGAAGTCCATTAAGACTACAGTATTACCCTAAATATTTGGCTCAGTCACATAAACAGTCTCACATAACCTAAACTGAAGCAGTTCACACCAGAGATTTGGTTGCTGTTTATTGGCCTGAATTCTTTAGCCTGTTCTCAGTCTGTTTGTTATCCAACGTACAGAAACAATACTGCATAGAGCAAATAGTCCTAATCTGCTTTTCAGTCCTGTAACATAAGTTTTCTAAATATCGCAGTCTGTCACTACCCGTTGCAAGGCATCCTTTCACAGAAGTGTGATCTGTCATAAAAAAAAAGCTGAAAGCTGATTTCACACCTCTGCTTGTTAAGTATATTCTAAAGCAAATAAAGCTCTTTACTTAAAAAATAATTAAAACTAACTCTTCATTAACAGTTCAAATCGCCTAGGTAAATTTGGTCACAGCTCTAATTTGCACACTGTCACTGAATAGTTTTATCAAGCTTCTTCATTTCATGCTTGCAAAGGATCACTTTCTGATTATTTTTCTCCCACACGTATTTATACGTGGCAAGCAGTTATGAAAAAGCCCATCAACAATGGCAACACCCTTTAAAATCTTGAGACCCAACTGAAAGCCCCCTCCCTTGTTGACCAATTGGCAATTTGCCACCAATGCTTAAGAGGTTACAGAACTGGACTTTACTGCTGTAGGCATTATATTCAGTGATAAGTGATGGGAAACAAGTTTATACAACTTCAGGCTTTCTCCTGTACCCAAGGAATGCCTAACCAAAATCTCATGCATTAACTGTGAAAAGTTAATGAAATATTGTTCCCATTTCTTCTGAGCCTACCTAACTTTGAGTAAGGAACAAAACATAGTTCATGGCTGCATGAAAGCATTCTGCCTACGAATACATTATCTATGTAAATTTGAGGTTTTGAAAATGAGCTCAGTGTTTTTAACAGATTACCCCATAACCACTGCTTTTCCAGCCAGTCTTCACTGGCCCTCTAGTTGAACCTGTTTCCTAATTCACTAGTCTTTTGTCAACACTTAGCACAATCAGGCTTTCAACTTCATTGGAATCCTTTAGTTGTTATTGCAGCTCTTTCTAGAAACACTTGATTGTCTTGATTTTTTTTTTTTTTTACTAAAAGATACAACTGAAAAGTCACTAATATTTCTGCTCTGCTGGAATCAGAAAAGACTAGGGATCTGAAGTGAACTCAGAATTACACAGATTATCAGTAATTTTTGCACGGTGTGTACCTCACTGTTTTGGACTAGAAAATCCATCTTAAAACTCCCCACCAAGTTCCTTCATCTTTTTTTACTCATTTGAATTTTTCAATACTAAATAAATTATTTGCCACTGTCTGAAATTTCCAACTAGTCTTATTTATTCACATCTTGAGAGAAAACCAAAGACATTATTTTTGAGAGCATATTTGTAGAACTGAACACCATTTGCTCCCACTAAATAGGGGCTCTAGGCTACCTGCTTATCTCACCAACCCAGAAACAATTCAATGATATGTCTGTATTCTGCTTAAGCCCCTTCTTCAGAGCATCATTTAGTAGTTTCATCAACAGGCTGTAGCAAGCCTCAGAATAAAACTATTCATTGTAAATCCCACTGGTTTACTCTGACCTGAAGAATTCCTATCAGGGTACTCTTTATCAAATCTCTTTAAAAGAAAAAAAGGAATTACTACACACTTTTCTAAAACAGTCTGTCTTTGCCGGGAATAACATGTCCTTACATCCTCTTGGTGGTCTTCATAAACAGCTTTCACTTAAAACTGAACTTGACTGATATTCTCTGACCTTTAAGGAGGCACCCCACGAAATTACAGGAACAAACATACCAGAAGCATCTACCTTTTTCCATTGGCAAAGACAATTTCATCAGCACCGTTCCATGCACATGAGAAAAAAAACAATTACCAATGGGTAATTTCAATGTAGTGGCTTTCGGACTTTCACTGTCTCACCCAGCTCTGGCCCAGTTTCATTTTCTCAATAGAAGCCATCATATTTTCAAATGGGCACATGATTAGGTCAGAATTACTATGGCACTTAATCACCCCGACATTAATATTTTGATGGAATTTCACATACTTGTCTGTTTTTTGAACTATTTAACTGATTTAATAAAAAATAAACTCATAAATCAATTGAATAAATAAATCTGTTTCAGGGGGTGGGGTGTCATTAACGTAGACGCCTTGTATTCCTCTTGCCAGCTTGAGTTTCTTTTGCTAACAGACAAAAATCTAAAGTCATCGGAAAACACAACTGCCATGCAAATGGGCTACACAAAATAGACTGCCAGGCCCTGACCCTCATACAGATTTTTTAAACTGTATTTTAAAATATTTTCTCTCTTTTATTAATTTTTATTTTTTTTAAAAAAAAAGGCATTAGAGGGGATTAACTCAGACAATCAACAATTGTCTGACTAGAATTGAGTAGTCCTAATTTAATCATGTTTCTCTTCTAATGAATATAGAGAAAAACTCCCACAGGTTTTTCAATATTCCTCCAGGAGAAAAAGGGCAGCAAAAAGCAGAATTTCAAACATTCAATGAAGGAAATAATAACAAATTTTTATAATAGATTACATTTTGAGGTACATGGATGGTAAAATCTGCAGAGTTCTATGAAATACTATGATCACCAAAGCTCTATTGTATGCCCTATTAACATTTTTTTTTTAATTCTCATCCCTTGCGTATATATGCACTAAGCAGAGGAAATGAATCAGTGCTCATGTACAGCTGCCCTCTGTGCAGCTGGAAGGATTCAAACAGATTTCATCTTTTTATCCTTGCTCCACCACTGATTATATACTTGATGGTATGATGGCTTGCAAAGAACTTCTTTGAGATCTATTCTTTCCTTGTTTGCCCTTTGCTTTGAACTTTTTCTTTCAGGACATCAATACTAGTCAGGGGGGAGCTCAAACAAAACCAGAAAACAAAAACACTTTTGAGAGAAATTTAAGGGTCTTTCAGGTAATTCATCTTTTGATGTACCAAGGAAATCAGGGAGAAAATCCTGCTGCCTTCCTGACACCATGAAACATCTTTATTGGAAAACAATGGGCTGGATTCAAAAGACAGACTAATCAAGTTGAGGGTTCTCCTACAGAACTTGTCAACTACATTTTGCACAACAGGATGCCAGTGAGCACGCTGAGCAGAATGCTATATAACAGGTTAGAAAGCACTACAGCCTATTAGGATATACATTCAACATTGCTCTGCATAATCTATTACACTGCACTATTTGTATATAATTTGCATTGCTTCAAAAAGGCTCCTCTAGGGAAATGTTTTTGTCTTAATTTAAGTGTATACTTTGCCAGATCAGATAGGAGGATCATTTGTGGTTTGATGCATTAGGTTGAAAAGACGTCTATGATTTCCCAGTAAAAAAAAATTCAAGGTTTATAGCGCACACATTAAGGTGGAAAGCCACTGACAAAATAAGAAACAGCTGGTAAATGAAGACAAGGAACAGTGTTAAAAAGAGAAACTGCAATGTTTTTCTTTTAAGAAGGACATCAGTAACTACCATAAATCCCATGTGAGTGGTTAACATACATTTCACTGTAGACCTGGATGAGAAATAGATGTTTCAGTGTTGAAAACCAACATATGGCAAATTTTAGCAGTGCTGTTTGAGCAAGTATGACTAGTCATCTAACTGGCAAACTCTTCCAGAGGAGGAGAAAAGCAGCACTGAGAGTACAGGTATTGATTACTACACAGCAGAAGACAAAACAGAGAGGTCAGGGATGGCAGTAGGACTGTCGCCAGAACCTGTGCCCCATGTGGGCAGATGTACCGCCTGCTCCCTGCTGCACGAGGATATGGAGCTCAGCCCCTCACAGTGTGGCAGAAGTGGCAACGTGCAAACGTACTAGCCATTTAGCATTTTGAATTCTGCTGCTCGCTGTATCAAAACAGCCAATTTCTCTGACTGCATATTTCAAGAGCTAGATAGAAAACATGAATTGACAGATCCTCTATTTATACTATGCATTTCAGGACATTGTGGTGCAGTTTTTTACAGATTTGAGAGATGGAATTTCAATGGAGAGAAACATAGCATTTATTGACAAGGAATGGAATCCTTAGTAAAATCTTTGTAGGAGACATACATCTGACAGCGATGTGTCTGCTATCATTTTCATATTAAGAAAATCTTCTTTATCCCTATTAAAAGATATCCATTATATTCCATTGATAACTTGACAATTAAAAAGAAAAAGTATAACCATGCAGCACCTTAGTGGCAACTTTCTGAAAAGATCTCCTGTTGTCCAAACACAATTTTGTATTCACAAATCAAATGCAGACACAATGTTCAGTCAGTATTTCGACTAAAGATAAATGACACAGATTACATGCAGAAAGCAGAGTAGAATTTTGATTGCATGTAAAAATAAACACATTTACCATCTCCTAAGGACAAACAGTTCTTCCGGAAATTTTATAGGACAGTAGTCGCAATTTAGCCTTCAATGACTGCAGCCTTTTCAAAAGCAAATATGTATTCAAAAAAAGTATTATCAACATAGAGGCAGAGATCCTATTGCTGTAAGTACTCACCTCATAATTGGCAATTGCTTCTCTATCAAGGCTTCGGGTCACGGAGACATCCCCACTGATTTCATTGATTCTAAAAATTCCTTTTGGGTCTTGATCTACTCCCTTACCAGAGAGTCGAAACTTTGCTCCCTCTGTCCCTTCACTGCTGATGACCTGCATGGTGGAAAACAAGAAGTTACACATCATTTTATAAAAACTTTTAAAGTAATTCTAAACCCACATCTTTTACCTAATGTTGAGGTATGTTTCCTGCCAATAATATATAACTATAAAATAGAGTTCATGGTAATATATACTATGTAACTATAAAATACAGTTTCAATCATTCAGAAAACACTATGTAATTCTTGTGTTAAACGCCCGGAAAAGCCAGCCAAGTCCTTAGTCAGTTCCTGTCTTATCTTTACTGTCTTCTAGTTCACTACTTAAAGTTTCTATCATTCCATTGCTATTGTATTCAATCTATGTCTAGAATTTCACATTTTATTTAATTCTATTTCATTTTTTTCAGTTAAATTGATAAAACAGCTACAAACTTACAAAAAAAGACAAATTCCATTGAGTGGCATAAAGCATGCTTATTTCACAACAACCCTTACAAAACCAGAGAACCATCACACATTATTTTCCAATTAGTCAGTTCTTTTTATTAGCCATCATAAAGTCATTACAAAACAGATTACTTCCAAGGGTTTTTTTTTTCCCCCCCACTCCCTTCTTCACTCCTCTTTTCCCAGGATTTTAAACCAAGGGAAAAAACTCCTCATGAAAATATCTGGGTTTCCTGCCCAGAACTCTGCTTAGTCACACAGTTGGAATTCCTCCACTTTCCAAATTTACATGTATATTTATATGTATACACACGTGTGTACAGAAACTCCTTGTTACTATCACTACCTTATTTCCCCAACAAAAAAAAAAATCCCTAAAAATCCAATTTCAAGGTTGTCTCACATTAGTGACAGTAGCATATGTAAACTTGCAGAGCTACACAATGTCTGTTATAAGCTACATGCTTTGCAAATTTGTATTTGCACATCAGAATCTAGGAGGATTATAAATTAATCTTGCCCTTTAAGGCTGACAATCTTGCCAAGCCATTCCTTCCCTCTGCTGTTTCATGTTCTTTTGTTTCTAGCAATTTTATATCATTAATATTTCCACAGAAACATTAAGTCAAATATTTATATGCTGGTCTGAATCACAGCTCATGACGAGGAAGGGAAAAAGTGGCCTTCGAAATCTGGACCTGCTCCCATTTTGAGATAATAAATATGCAGAGTGTTTAATAATGTCCCTGAGGAAATACATGTTTGTTGCCCTATTGCTGTGGGTTCAGCAGCGCTGGTTTGCAGATTACTGGGCAGTGAGACTTTGACGAAACTCCATAATCATTATTCCTTTATTTTAATTGAGAAAAAATTGCCACAAGTTATGAAATAGGAAATCGGCATTTTCAGAGATAAAGTTTCAATTCTCAAGCCCTTTGGGGAAGGGAGAAATTTCAAAGTAAAAACCTGATTCACTTTCTTTTTTTCTTCCTTCGTCCAAGTCAGAAACACTAATGGGTGAAATTTTCTTCTCGTGTATTTTTGAGTATGTCATACAAAAACACAGAGGCAGACAACACTGCAGGTGACAAAAGGGCAAAAAGTAACTTTGTGACTTCAGGGTTTTTGTCATGACACTGAAACTTAATGGTTCCTACTGAAAAGGTTCCTGCTGTTCAATTCAATTTTTGCCCAATCCCTGGTATTTTTTACACTAAGCCTAAAAAAAAAGTTATTTTCTTAATGTAAAGTTATGCTTACGATTTTACAATGTCATGACCATTGCTCACTTTTGTAGGGAAAAGATGAATTGATCATCTTTTGCCCTGATTTCTGAGATCTTATTACAAGACAGATACACCTTCCCATCCAATATAAGAGCAGTGGTTTTAAACGCCTGAAGTCAGCCACAGGTCAGCACAAAAATCTAATTCAGAAGTGTCTATACAACAGCCATTTCCACCATAGCCATCAAACATTACCTCACTGTTTATGACAAATTTAAGATGTCGTATAGGCACAATGCCCCAGTTGTTACAAGTCACAGAAAACAAAACAAATCATGGGCTGTGCAAAGGAATTTATCAGAAAAAAATCCAGATAATCATATGCAGATATTTCTCCACACTAGATAGAAAGACAGGAGTGTAATAATAATAATAGTAATAAGGGTCCCTGCAAATCTGACTGGAGGGAAAATTTCCTCTCAATTCCAAATCTAGCAAAGATCTTAACCTTGAGTTTGATGGCAAGACATCCCAATGTGGTATCTGAAAGATCTGTACACCTTGAAGCTACGACACATCCCATATCTCATCCCCACTTGAGCTGTAAACCATTCTTCAGCACATAATGTATAGGACCAACAGAGTTACCGGACAGCAGAGTTTTTTCTAAATGACTGGATGTGCCCATTCAGCTTTTTTAAAGCTTCAGGAAGCAGTTACATTCACAGTGCACGTACGTGCAGACCCTTCTCTCCTATCTATTCACTCATCTACGCATCTAGTTATGATGCAACTTATGATACAGCAACTTATGCTTGATATAGTAACAAGAAGCCCAGGCTGGACGTGCTGGGCTATCACTGCATTGTTTGTTCAAGAGCAATGGTTGTTGCACAAAAAGTAATTTGCAGAAGTATGATTCTTTAAAATGTTCAATTAGCCACAAGAGGGAGCTACATACTCCCGGGAACGTAAGAAAGAACATTAACATCTCCTAATTAAGATGCTTATATAATGGCTGCATAGTTCAAAGAAAGTGCATTTCCCAGTTCACACTAAGCTCAGTACAATGAAAAGTTTAATAAAAATCAGACTTAATTTGCCATATGGTTTGGTGCTTCAACAAGAGCAAGGAAGAAAGAACAGGAGGATTGTCTGACATCTCCTCTGGCAAGACTGCTATTCTGAATGCTGTCATAAACACAGCACTGTTCATATGAAAATTTCCTAGCTTACAATGTATTTACACAACGATGCTTTCCCAATTTACTGCTTGAGAAAAAATAAGGCCAGATTTTTTTCTGCCGGAATGTTTACTTTGGGATGTCATTTTTACATTTCTAAAATACATAAATGACTTTCCCACAGTTACTACTACCTGAAGCCCAGACAGAAACACTTATTTCTGTAATTTGTTCACGGCTTTAGGAACTTCAGTGCAGGTTCTAATATTGAAAAATGTCTGCACCATATGACAGTGGCTACGTGTTGCATATAAAGACCCTTCATTCTTAGGAAATGGTCCAGTTAAGGTAGCACAGACCCAAGCACCCACCTACTGAGAATCTGGATAAGGCAGGCATACTTTATCTGCCCTCGCAATTTCTACCTATTTCATTTTCCCTTGTTCTGATCTCACAATTCAGAAGGGCCTTGACATTGCGTGGGCAGATGGCATAAACAGAACAGATGCCAGCTGAGCATCCCACAATAATATGGACTGTTAAAGGCCATTTCCCCACCCAGCACCCAAACGACAGTATTAGATGTAGACTTAGACAGTACTCACTTCCCCACACCTGATAACACTTTCCCATGTCAAGGGTACACTGGAGAATAAATGTATTGAAAACTGAAGTGATCCATGCTAGCCTTGTCAGGACCACATATATAGCACCTAAGACAAACCAGTATTTTTTTTTCTTTTTTATTTTTCAAAAAGGCAGAGATTGTATTATTCTGCGCAACTAAAAGACACTTTCAAGAAAACAGAATGTTACTTAGCTGACAGGATCTGCTTTTTGCTGAACCATGGCCAAAACGTATTTACCAAGTGCTATTTTTCAGCTGACATTATGTATCCCTTCCAGCTAAACTCATTTCAGCAATGCGATCCCCCTGTTGCTACGGGTTTATCGCAAAAGTAAATCAGACTGTTCTCAAGAGAAGAAGAGAAATAGAAGTACAAAAACCCACACTACCCCCAGAGAGAGACTTCACAGTTCTGCAACCCCAGCAAATCTGTCCTTAACAGCACCATCCCTGTTTACCAGGTTCATTCTTTAAGAAGTGTTTGCCTCAACCACTTCCATAATTTGTTAGTTCTTGACACCACCTGTACTAGAGATCCATCATATTAGTTTCACTTTTTAATTAAAAAACAAATCCTACCCTCAGACAGGAATATTTTGTTCAAATCCCAGTATTTTTCATTTCAGAGTGTTACACTATCTCTCGTGCATTTTTTATTTTGGGGGGGTTGTTTGGTTTTGGTGTTCCCCTCCTCCCCTAGCCTCCCTGGAAGCAAATTTATCCATGGAATATTAAGAGGTAAATTATTTTTGCCTTTAATTACTATACTCTACAAAAGGAAAACAATGGTTCAGGCCCATTGTTTAGATATATATGTAAACAGACACTTCCTGACCTGTCACAATGAAAATCACTCTTTACAGGCAGAGGCTCCATCTGCTCTGTATTGACTTAAATAATCTTTCAACCAAAACAAATGCAAAATATTCCCATCATTATTCAAAAGCACTAACAGAAACTGCTTCATTACTATAACCTAAACATACAAATCCTGTGGTTAGAAAGCACTTTATATAATTTGCTGAGTTTAATAATTCATTAAATCTATTGGTTTTCAATACCTCTATCTTCATTAATTAAATACTAGATATACTAAGTTTAGTTAAGCATGGGAATTAAATTCTGCTCTTTGACAAAGGGAGACATATTGGTCCAATCTGACCTTTGCTTTCTCTCTGACTAGGACTTTCTGCAGAATTCATTCAATATACAGGCCATAGCCAAGAACATCCGGGTGATTTATTCACATAAGTAACAGTAACAGAAATTATAAAGCTTCTCTGTAACTATGTTCGTGATAGTTAGGAATAAAACCAACACACTATATATGACAGCATATATTTTAGGTAACGCTTTTTTTCTTGTTCATAAACATAAGCGTGGCTGTTAGCCTTATAGCTTCCTTTCATGATCACCAAACTTAAAAAATAATTATTAACCAAAACACATCTGGACAAATGCCCATTCAGTATGTTATCCAAAACACAAGCTAAGTTAATAGAGACACATATGAACAATATTTGCAAAGTTCAAGTAAACAACACAACAAAACTTCAGCAATTAAAGATGCTTATGCAATACAATAATGCAGGCAATATCACAGTCCTAAATTTCAAAACATTTCCAGAGCAGTTTTCAATCTCTAATCTATGTATGAGGCAAGATTTTCAAAGCTATATAAATCTCCTAGACCATGGGTTTTCACTGCAAAGCTTAAACCAGCCAGTCAGTCAATCACTCAAATTCTAATATTTGTGCTTGCACTGGAACAGTACACCAGAAACCAGAAGCACAGAACGAAAAGGGAAATGAGACCAGCAATAGGAATACACAACGCTGACCCAACCTCCTATGACAGCCGAGGTAAAGGAAAGCAGCCAAAGTCAAGATGAAGTGTTTGGTTTCTCGGGGAGCCAAAGCTGGGGAAAACTACATTTAGTAGAGCAGGCATTGCTTCTGTGACATCAATTACAAATATTTTGCTTGATGCTGTTGACAGTTCTAATAAGAATACATAGATATATTTCCCAGAGAAAGAAAAACGTATGTAGACAACAGACTTAACTCAAAGAAAGCCATAATTTGGTAATTTTAAACTTTAAAATCTATTTTCTATGTCAGATCCCCAAGATTCAGTTTTAACTGGGTGAAACACATGACTGAAAAGTGTCTGAATTTTGCGCTTTAACATTAAAACATTAAAAACTCAGTAGCCACTGGGCAAACCTGTTATTACAAGTTTAGCCATTACTCCTTTTTACAAGGGCATCTAGTGATAGGACAAGGGATGATGGCTTTAAACTGAGAGTAGATTTAGGTTAGATATTAGGAAGAAATTTTTCCCTGTGAGGGTGGTGAGGCACTGGCACAGGTTGCCCAGAGAAGCTGTGGCTGCCCCATCCCTGGCAGTGTTCAAGGCCAGGTTGGATGGGGCTTTGGGCAGCCTGGTCTGGTGGAGGGTGTCCCTGCCCATGGCAGGGGGGTTGGAACTAGATGGGCTTTGAGGTCCCTTCCAACCCGAACCATTCTGTGATTCTTATTTGCATTCTTTTGCATCGGTTCTCTTAAGACTTATGAATTACAGAAAAAAGTTCCTCAAACAGAAAAACATGTATTATTAAAATAGTGCATCTGTAAACTGAAGCCTTTTTAATAGCTGTAAAAAAACTTTGAAGTATTGACTACTGGGTGTACTAATACCTTGAATGTGGAAACTTTTATACCAACTGTCAGAGATTTAACACGGGAATAAAAAAAAATAATCAGGAGTTGAAATTAAATGAATTATGAAAATGAAAATCATACACCAATATTCTCAAGAGGGGTTTCTACCATCTTAACTATGAGCTTTGTCATGGAAAACATTTCAGGAAGTGTCAAATTTAGGAACAACATGGTGAGAATTAAAGCACATAGTTTTAGCATATTTTTCATTAGTTTGCAAGGCTGATTGGGTGCTGCAAATAGTACAAATGTTCCTTGCCTGAAGCAACACAAACAAAACTACATGAATACTCTTGTCAGGTATCATATGCAGAACTTTATGTACATGAAGGAAATAGAATTTGTATTGCTTGAAATGTAGATGTTCTGTTTAAGTATTTTGTTGGACTGGGGCTCTGCTTCCTATAGAAGTTACTATACCAACTATTATTTCGTTACATCAGTGCAAATACAATGTTTTAGTAGCTATAATAAAAACCAATTCTAAATCTGAAATTGGCCAAGGTTAATAAATTCCATAGATAAATATTTCAACAAAATACCCTAATGTATGAAAATGACACAATATATTAAAAAACAGTGAAGTTGTTTCACCACCAGTGCTCATTTTTTGAGGTCTTCAGAATAATCAACACAAATAGGATATTTGATATTCACCCAAAAAAATCTTGTCAACATAATGGCTTTTTATCATAATTATGCATTAACTTTTACAAAATTCAGATCAATTTTGTAGCAGCATGCACAAGTGTCCAAATTAAACAAAATGAATGTATGCATGTGGAAGCCCTGTGCACCAGTGGCTCCCTTCAGCTTGATGTTCATTATTCTAGTTGTACACCGATGCAACAATTCCCCTGGAAGAATCAGTTGCAGCACTGAAGCCTGCAGGCTTCACCTACAATTGCACCAAATTTGAGGATTTAACCGATATAAATAGCTAACAGCGAGCATTTGTTCATAGGGCAAAGTAAAGCAATTCAATGAACACACCAAGATATGCATTCTCTTTTGTAGCAGGTAATCTTTCAGTTTCCTTTTACTCTTAATTAATAAAGAGCAAGAAGATTTATTAAAAATAATTTTCACTTCCCCTTTTCCTAAGTAATAGTCGATTTCACATATATCCCTGCCAACTCTGGATTCAGTACACAACAATTTCCTCCTACTGACAGCACAGAATTTATAAACGCAGTTTTTCGTAATCTCAAAGGAATATGACCTGGAAGTACTTTCACAGAAGGCCTGGATATTTCACTGGCTGATTTGGCCTTTCAGTAGCCATTTAATCACCATATATTAATTGCCATTTAAGTTACTAACTTGCAACAAACCCTGTTAGTTGGAGAAATTTGAGGACCACTGTCTTTTGGGTGACAGACAGATGGAGTAGCGCAAAAGCTATGGTTAGTTGTTAGAAAAAAATCTAACTGTGATTGACAATATTAAATGAAGAACTCCTGAAAAGATGCCCCCCATCCCAAAAAAAAAAAAAAAAAAAAAAAAAAAAAAAAAAAGGAGCTTATTTGGATTTATAAACATGCTCTATTGCAAACTTATCACCAACCTAAAAAGGCAGAAATGGAGACAACATTTAATGATTTCTAACTGCAGAAATTCAGGACATAGAAGAGAATAAATAATGTGTAATCACCAGATACATAGCTAAGTCTACAAGAAGTGGAGGAAAAGAGGAGAACCGAGCCAATTTACGGTACCTTTTTCCAGGTATTTCACAGTACTATCTATTCCAAATAAGATCAAAGTCTTAATTTATTACTCAAGGCCACTTTTGCAGCATCCAAGAAAACACAAGGCGCTCTCTTCTAACACCAGACTGGAATCAACACAGCAGCATCTCAGCTGCACTGTGCTCAGGCTAAAATACTCTGTGGATAAGGTCTAGAGAAGTCTGCCCTGGGTTGCCTGGGAAATATAAAAACCCTAGTTGCCTCCCTTCCCTGCAGCTACAATTACTGCCCACGGGACTTAGCTACAAATGTTATCTTTAGATCCATGCATGCAGCAAAGAAAGAAATCAAGATCTGGATTAAATGGGAGCTTCCAGCCAGGTAGAGTAATTGGAATTGCAGAATAAGACACTGAAGTTGCAGAGCCAACCTGAGGAACTGAACAGGAGTGTAAAGTGAGAAAAATGGAGCTGGTGAGAATGATTCACCTAAAACCACTCTTGAAAATTAAAATTCAGTTTAATTTGAAGAAATTTATTGGAAGATTGTGTCTAATTTTATTTTTGCTTTAACTAGCAACCTGACAAGTCTTGGCTTAGGAAAATATTTTGCAGTTAAAATGAACCTAGAGGAATAAGTACTCTATCAAAAGTATTTAAAATTTGTAATTGAAGATATTAAAAAAGAAATATCATGATGAAGGGCACTTTTTTAAAATTTGGGTCCATTACATGAAGTCAGTGTAATACTTCTGGATACGGTAAGAACCTGCTTGGCACCCCATTCCAATTTGTAGCAAACAACCCACAGATCTAATTATAGATTTTCCTCAGTCACTAGTTCCCTAGGAAACAAATCCATGGCTCATGTCTTGTGCGTGGAAGGTCATAGTAGGAAGATAAATATTTTTGTGTGTATAGAAACTTATCTAGAGGTCACAGGTCTGCATCTCAGCAGATGTTGGCACTTCCGTCAAGGACAGATGGCAGCTATAGTTGACAGGTATCTCGGATATTTAAAACTTTAAACATTTTAATCTAATGAAGCACTTAATATTTCTACTAGTATCAGTGCTCTATGGTGTTTTAGGCTGCAAACAAAGGAATTTAATTTTCGTTCTCTAAATTCATTTCAGTTTTTAACAATGGGTCCGCCTCCCTTTTCATCTTAAAAGATCAGCCATCACAGGTCAATTCAAAACAGCTGTAAGTAAGCTACAACTTATTAGAAATGATAGGCAGACATTTAGCTTAAAGTCATGAATAATGAATATAATTTGTGTTTTCTGATATTGGCCCTTTAACTTAACAATTTCATCACAAAACAGATCAACAATTTTACCTACATACATGTGCCTGCAAGAGCCTTAGGGAAAAAAAGGTATAATTATAGTTACTCCTGATTTCATTCCAATTCCTTGCTGAAACAATAGACAAAATATAATTCATCGGAAACTCAGATATATATGAATACATAACTTGAACAGGGGTGAATTAGAATGAATTCAAGGGTGGCAGAGGGAAGCTTTTTCAGATTTGTCCTCCTCATTTATGACACAAACCCACCATTCAGCTCTATCCTGACCATCTACAACGACAGCTATGCAATTAGGCAAGAATCCTACTCGCACTTAGTATAACATTCAGCCTGACTTAAGATCAAATAAAGGATTTAAGCTAAGGCAGACCAGCTTTAACCTGTGGGAAGCGAGAAGAAAGCCTATATTGTCAGCACATCTCAAGTAACGTGCAGCAACTCATGATGACTGAACCCCAAGTCTTGTTCCACTTGTCTCTGTGGAAAGACAACCATCCAGATGGAAGCCCACAACTAATACCACAAACCTGGACTGCTTTCCTTCCTAGATCACTGGATGGGCACATAAATGGATGCAAAAATACTTGATTCTCAGAAATGTTTTTGGTTCTGTACTTTGTTCTGTTAAATTTACATTCTTTTTCCAGGCGCTTCCTTTATTTTCTTTTAAGTTCCCTCCACCTTTCTTCCATCTATTGCAAATACTACTGATTGTGCTACATTGCCTTTGTTTCTGCCGCTCTAATTGATTGAATTCTCACTAACTAGAGGTGAAAAAAAAATCCACATGGTTGGTGAAATTGCTACCACTAGAGAGGGATTTCAAATCTCTTAATGACTCCTAGTCTCAAATTGGTATTTCTTTGCTGAGTGAGGTGTTACCCAGTTTATTGCACAAAGTGCCACAGACATGATTACCCAGCCAGGGAACACTTACAGAAATCTGGGATCTCCATACACATCACGTTCACTCAAGAAACAAAAAGTGCAAGTTTTCACCACAGCGCAGCAGTTCCCTCCCTCACCAAGGCTCAGGCAGCCCCAGGCATTTGCTCTGGTTTTCTGGGAGCTTCACCCCTTCATGCTCTCTTCTAGTTCCAAAGGACATACTAGAGCTTTCTTTAGTTCTTAATTTCCAGATGGGGCCGACAAGCATTTTAACACCACCATTCCTTGATTAGCCTATTTTTAATAGTAACAGCACTGCTTGCAACTGGTTTTGTTAGCAATTCCTAAGTGACTTTGCCTCCCTTAACAAAGCTTCAGATTCCAAGTTTATCCAGACTTGGGGTTCTGAAAGAATTTGGTTTTGTCAGTGATGGTGTCACCAACAAAGCATGGTGAAACATGCCTTCAGTCTTCCATTATGATCTTTTCAATAAATAGTTTGTTCCTTTTCTCTTCTTCCTGCTTTTCTCCCATTTTCCCCAAAGGTAAAGGTTCAAAATCCACAGTACTTTTCACAAGTATTATCACCTTACAGTTAAAAAGCTACCACTAACTTGGATTCACTTTCCCACTTTAAAGAGGTCAGTTTTTAACGTTACTGAATGCTTGACTCTTGCTAGAATTAGAAATGTATTACATCAAAGTACAGGTTCCAATGCGCAAACATCTTGATAGATTTGCAATTAGTGACAGAGTTACATTAGTCTCTTAAGAAGCTTTCAAATGACTATATAATTGCAATACAGTCTTATATGTATATCACCTCATGGAAACATGCTGGGGAATTATGTATCAATCCATCAAGATGAAATTAGCTGAAAGAACACACAATTTCTGAACTAGCAATTGTCAAAATGCAGAACTTAAAACTTGGATTTAAACTTCTAAAAGCTGAAAGATCTCTAGAGTAACGGAACAATTAAGTTTCAATAATACATAGGGTACACTGTTGTCCAGCACGTCAGTTATTGTCTTCCAGGTATATTATTACTGTCTTCAAGTCAGAATTAAAAGTTACCTAACTTTAATATTCATTCACTGTGCTACAAAGCTCTACACTTTTCTGTTAATAGCAATACCTGAAACAGCCTTCCAAGACAAGACCTGTATGTGACAAACCTGGGCTGAGAGGAACTCTTAAACTTAATAAAGGAGGAAGTATAAGTGAAAACCTGCCTAGCGGGAAGCCAGAAAGGCAACTCTAGCCAGGAAACCAGATATCTAGAAAAACCTACTGTATCCAAGTAACATGTCCTACCACCACAGCTCTGCACAAATCTTTTAATATTGTAATAAAATGCTAATAAGATGGAATGAGACTGAAAAAATTGCAACTCTGAAATAATGGAGTACAGTATACTCTTGTATAGCTGAGTCCAACATCCCATTCAAATTCTTCAGTGCTGAACTTTCTACTGCCTAGCTGAGAATTTTGAGCACAAAACCATTAGTATGCACCGCTTAGTTTTATCAAACATCTCCAAAGTAATTTTGTCAATGGTTAGAAAATATGTTTTAACAAGCAGACATAACAGAGGCTATTTTTGCTACATTTATAGACATACAGGAAAACAGTAAGTCCTAACCTGTGAAAGGAGTATCGAAATTCAAAAAACAAATACCCGTGAACACTCTTTAATGTTGTTTTCCCATCTGTCTCTTCCTTTATCTACTGAAGTTCATTTTAAAGTTAGTTTCCGCATACAGTTTCAATTCGATATTACAAGATACACTGTGACCAACCTCAACTCCAAGTCTATTAGAGTCAATAGAAAACCTCTTGCAACTTGTGTTTATTCAGGCCCTCATTGCTTAGGCTGTGTTTGGAGATCTAACACAAAGACAATGTGGCAGTAGCCAGTGATGATGTTATATACTTGAAAGTTATAACTACACCTCAATAAATTTGTTTCTAATTTGAAATAAAAGCAGTCTATTGTGACTAAATGAGAGAATCAATGACATTTTAAAAACCTAAAAATAGGTAGTTTTAAAAATATTACATTAAGCTATTATATTAGTACAAAAACTATTCATACTAACATTGAAAAGAGCTGTACATATTTAAAAAACACAAAATAAGTATCTACCAGACTGACTTTTGCTTGGTTTGTGTAAAACTGGTAATCAGTTCATAAGGTAGAATCATTATTTGAGTAGGCAGAAAACTTGAAAGGTAACTCTCCGATCCCAACATTTTCACTGGTTTTGCCATTTATTCCATCACAGTTTTATTTCTACCTAACAGCTTTCAGTACAAGCATACTGTATCTCAAGATACAACATGCTAAACATACAATAATTCAAGGTGTTTGTAGAGCTCCAGAAAATGGATCGTCTATTCTAAGGCACTTGACAAAAATACAGAAGGTTTTAGGAGTGTACTTTTAAAATTTACTGCTAAATTTCTAAAAACCCACAAATGGATGAAGCGTATCACAAGTTGCTAGTAGTTCTCATGAAATCAATATGGTTCTTTTTACTGGTGCCCACCAAGAACTTACTTTATCTCCATGTATACACTGTAAAAAGGTCTTCACCTGTTTGTAGTTTTATAAGGGCTCCAACAAAATCATAGCCAATAAAATATTATGTTTATTTGCATCAGGATTCCTCAGTATACCTAATTCTAAACTTGCAAAACTATTTAATTCAATTTTGCAACACCACCAATCACTCAATTTATGGATAAAATAATCACCCTAGTTTAGTGTGATAATTCATTCAAATTTTATAATTTCCTTCCTTGAAATACTAGAAGCTGAGCCATAAAATTTAATTATCCATCATAGCTACATTTTCTGACTCAGCAAGTCAAAAGTTGTCTTTGTTCCAAGCAAGGATGCCTTTGTTTTAGTCTTTTCTCCAATTGACACAGATATTTATATAAATACATATGCATAAACACATACATGTGTAAAAAAATGGCATCTATATATTAAGATAGTTTAATGCATGTACATGCAAATATTAATGTACTTTCAGAAGTTTCACTTCAGTCTACACTAGTCAGCAAGAGAAATAACAGACACCTAAAGGTTTGCAGGTAACAAGTCCAATACATGCTCATCATTCGCAGTTACCGATACGAAGCACTACTTCAGTTCATTGCACTGAACCAGACTGCATAGCAAAACCTGCAGTACTGCTGGAACAAATGCTTTACTAAGGAAGTAAAGCACAAAGCAGTAATATTGTACACCCAGGGTTACCAGAGCTTTTGTGCTGTGGAAAAAGGCCAAATTTGTAACAGAAAATACAGGTGCTATTAACTATCCTTTTAAGTTAACGAGATCTATTACAACAACAGTACTTACCAACTATTATCTTGCGTATCTCAATTGCCACTGATTTGCTCTACCAGCAAACAAATATTAACCTGATTTAATCTAATGACTCATTTAGAAAAAAAACTCCATAAGTTTCAAAAAACTGCTACAGAAAACAGTTAAAACACAGGTCATTTCAAGGATATTGGAAAGAACTGCACAACTGCTTGCTTTTAGTTCTAACAGAGGATTGTAAGATTATAAAGAAGATTTATTGATATCTCTTTAAGAATAAATAACAAATAATCCACAGAAGCAAACTTTGAATGTTAACTTTGTTGAGGCATTAATTACATTGTATTTAAATTTATGTAATTTCTTTAAGAAGCCTTATACGAGAATTCAGCCAAATCAGTATCTTGTTCACCATCACAAGCAAAAAAAAATGCTCTTTAAATCAGATGACATGGATTCTTCAAAATATTTTCCCAATTTTCAAAGTTCATTGATAAACAAATATCTTTTCCTCAACTTCCACTACATAACAAATAAAACTACTATGTAATAATATGAAGCTCTAATTCTCACAATCAGCAGTCCCTACTTTTGCAAAAGACTCCCAACAACAACAAAATTAAATTTACAAACTGAAGATTTAGTAAAAGCTTGCGTAATATCTTCCTTTCTTAAAGATTATATATAGTAATCTTTGGATGTTTTAACCATTAATTATTAGAGATGGGCTTAAACTGTAAATGGTCTGTCTAAATATGAAACTTCCCCAAAGCTTAAGATAACCTTTATAGAAGCTATAGATTGATCACTAATATACTATCTATACTATATTCTTTGTAGAAAATAACTTTCTAAGCTACCTAACAGGCATTACTGTTATCACGTACATCACCATTAAAACAAACAAACAAAAATATTCAGCTTCAAAAACATTTTTCTTGATTACTTATCTTTGTTTTTCTCCTATGTACAACTGAGCTTTTCAATTGTCTGTGAAACCTAGTCCATCAATACATAGCTTAAGTCTTTTCATAACAAATACACTTTCAAAAAAACCCAATATTTCATGACATCTAAGCCTGCAGGAAAAAATATTCCCTATCATAATCCATTACTGTAATAATCATATTTTCAAGCTCCCATCACCAGATATTAACAATTAAAATTTTACCATTCAAGAACCCATATAATACAAAAAAAAGGGAATTCTCTTACTGAAGTTGAATGAAACTCACTTTTTTTAGAAAAACAAAACTAGGGTAAATACACACAAGGTCCTGTAATAAAAGGTTTGATTTTGCCCCATGTTTGCCTGAAGCCAAGAAAAAATTGTAGGCAATAGAAATAGATTAAATCTTTTGGTTGGTGTTTTTTTTTTTTTAAAGGCAACAGTACATTTTATAAACTTGTTAGTATCAGCCCATGAATTTATCAGTTATC
Source organism: Balearica regulorum gibbericeps (assembly GCF_011004875.1). Taxonomy (NCBI): domain Eukaryota; kingdom Metazoa; phylum Chordata; class Aves; order Gruiformes; family Gruidae; genus Balearica; species Balearica regulorum. Next base: position 4,814,070 of record NC_046196.1, read on the forward strand.
AATACATAAATCTTAATTACAGTTATTATACAATTAAAACATCACTTTTTCCCTAAAGAAACAAGCAAAACATTTCCAGGCTTTTAAATGCGTTTGTGGCTAAATACAAGATTTTTTGTTTTTCCCTACCTGTAGCAGCATTACGTTTTCTAACTGAAAAATTAGATGATTTCCAGTCACATACAATTGCTTACCATAACATTGTTCAATGTCAGAAAATACAATTTAAAGCTAATGGTACAATTTCGTGAAAGTTTAAACTGTTAAATTTTTAAACTGTTACATACATAAGTTTGGTGGATAATGGCTGTGCATTCTATGTCTTCCAGAATGTAAATGTAGCTATTAGTGTGGCGAAAAAATCAGCTTAACACTTTGAGATGGAAGAAAAAAGAATAAAGACATTCAAGAAGCAAAAGGCTTCACACTGAATAAACCAGAGCCAAAAAAAAAGGATATTTGTATAACATATCTAAATGTTAGAAAGAAATTCACTCTCTTGTAGCAATGAGGTCTTGCTTCTAGATGAGCTTAGCAGTCAAGGAGGTTCTGCTGCATCCACCAGAATAAGCTAAAGCAATTTTAAACCTGTATTAAAAAAGCTGTTCAAACCTGTTAAGTAGGAATGAATTTGATATAGCCCTGCTATTGTATGAGACACATCAAGATCCAACAGAAAAAAGCTACATCGAGCTGTGCTCTGGTAACATCTGGCACAACGGGGCCTCGGAGGCAGATTCACACCAGGAGTTATATGGATGCCAGAGCAGCCTTTGAGCAGCTCTGATCTGCGCACGCGGCTTTCTGCTTCCCGTTGGTCAGCAACGTGACGCTGATGTTAGAGTCTGGAAGATGGTCTGCTCTGAGTAAACTGGGGTTTTGGTGGTTCCCTTAATTCACTGATATCAGGGTTTTATCCTTATATGCTCAACAAACATATAATACATCTTATAATGATGGAATTAAAATAGGAATCAAACAGTAACATTGGTCTCCAGTGCCATTTGAAACTGTCAGAACATAAATATCTAAAATCAGGACCTGCTCCCCCAGTACTGTGCAGAGGATTCAGCTATATTGTGCAATTGCTGTAAGTAGTCACAACTATTCTGGGCCTTGGTTTTAGACCTTGTTCAAAACATAGCCAATACTGAAGCCTTGGATTTAAAGGCACAACAAGGTGCTGGCTCACTGCTAATACAGAGAAAACAGAACCCACACCTAAAAGGAAAACATAATTTAATTTCGCAGCTGTTACCACTTCACACCAACCATTTCTTACTGATATTAACTGACATTATTAAGTGATAATCTGTAATCACCTATGGCCATATTTGACTTCAGTTACATAGGTGTTAAATCCAACACATACCTAGTTTCCATAGGCTTCAACTCAGTGTTAACAAATAGCACAATCTGTACTTCATCACCTCATAGAGGTTCAGATTATTACTCCGGTTACATGATTTAGAAATAATGAAAGGGTTAACCACTATTTCTTATCTAATTGCTGTCTCCCTCTATTTAACTGCAGTTATAGAATGACTAAACCATCTAATGATAACAAGCGTACAGCATGTTACTTATAGCAGTGCGCCAGTTTTAATCTTACTGTATACTGATGCAGTAACATTTATATTGCACTTTCAGGCAAAAAGGACTGGACGTATCTAGAATATTAGTGAGTCTCATATGAAAATAGAATCAAAATATTTAGAGATCCTCTGAATAATATGCTCATACATATAATGAGGAAGGCACAAGAGCGCACCCAATCTTCACAAAGAATTCAGCAATATAGTTAAAATATATGTGGTTTTCTAATTTAAGGGAAATGCAGATCTGAAACTGTAGGGATAAGTAATGAGGTAAAACAAGCATTTAGATTAATGAAGCAAGTTAGTTTCCCCAGGATCAGACTTTGTTGTTTAATTTTTACTGAAAATTAAGGCTGCAGGCATATGATTACAATTCACAAATAAAAATAAAAAATGATTTAATGGTATTAGTAACTACTTATTTTTTAAAAATTAGTCAACAACACATCATGGAGTTATAAAAATAATTTAACAAGGTCTCCTGATTTTACTAATAATGAATACCACCTTAACATATATGTTTCTATGGCTACACTTACTGTGCCTAGAATACAGAAAGATCTTAAAGCAGTCCCCAGATTACCAGCTCATATGAACAGCAGTCAGTTTTGAAATTGATATTTAGAAAGAACAGCAAGTCTTTTCAAATACAAATCATTCATTTCAATTTCAGCCAAAGAAATAGGCAAGAAAACAGATCTCTCGTCAATTAGGACTACTTCTCTAGATCTATCACATTGGCATATCTTAGAATTTTTCAGTTGACAACACAGTATATCAGCCTTAAACTAAATTTACAGAGTAGTACAACAATTTAAACATGACACTGTTCAAAGATTTAAACCTACAAAACCCTCAAGTTCTACAGTTAAGACTAGGGATATATTCCCATTACAACCACAGGTCTGAGGAGTGATCTGTCATTTGATTGCACTATTGTCTTTTTACAGTTTTGATGTTTTACCCCAAAACAAGGGAACCATAAGCATTTTATAGCACAACATGTCTGTCTACCATACGCTAACAAAAACATTGCTAGCGTACAATGGTATTTAGTAGATGTCAGACGTGTTCCATACACTTAAATTCTGTTACCTATCACAGCATTATATTTTACTGAATTATAGATATTGCATTTTTCTCACTCGTAACACACAGCATCTCCTTGCCTCTCACTTTCTCAAGTAATAGGAAATACATATATCTAGAAAAGAAATATTAGAAAATTTAGTGAAATTTGGCCCTTCTCCAGTGCCTTGCAGAGGACGTAGAAGCCTTAAATCACCCAATTAGAAAGCACAACTTCAAGTGATCCTAACCTCCAGGGATAATTTTTGCATGATTAACACAGTAGGACAATTTTGCCTGAAAACAGCGCATATGCCAGCCCACCATCCTAGGTGTGAGTAGCAGTACCTATTTAAGAGTAGCCATTTAAAAAAGAAGACAGCACTTTTCTCCAAAAGAAGTCACACTGAAGACAAAGGACTACTTTCTGAGCAACTCTAGGAACTACACAATATTCAGGAGCATTCAGAACTTCTCCAGAAACTTTTGGTGGCCTACTCAGGGACTTGTACTCAGTGTAAGACAGAGTGGCTCCCATTGACCACTGTATTTTTCTACCTATTTCAATAATCAGACATTATAGTATTTCCTTTTACATTACAGGAGAGCTGGAGGTGCCCAAATGCTCATAAATGTCAGAACAAATAACTGTTTAACTCCACGTCTAACTGTGGATTACACACCATCATCATGCTGAAGGAAATGAGGCACCTAAATTTCCCTGAAAATATGGGCCTTAGTAACTTAAATCTCACTGCTTTCAGAAATAGCCTTTTATTTCTAACATTGTCTACATGCTCTTGAAATGTGGAATGACTCTATAAATAATAAAGCAATATTTGAATACAAGTAAATGAGTCAGACATTCCTCACCTTTTCTCTCTGCTTTCCAGATACATTTGCATGATATAAATTGTATTTAAAGGAACAAAAATTTAAATGTGAGATGGTTTGTGGTAATACAGAACTGCAAAGGAAGTATTTGTGCAGGCACCTTGAGATCTTTTTGCAGTTTATCTGTACAAAAACCAGTAAAAATAACATGCAATAAAAAGATGAGCCATGCACAGCAAATTACATAAGAATGATCATGGGTCAGCCACAGGACATATCTGCCCCTATATTCTATCTGTAACGATGACAGATATCACCCTGTACCAGCAGCAGAGCCCAAACTATCAGCCATAATAGCAAGAAGTATACCCTCTACTTTTGGCCTCTACATCTTGTGACAAGGCGTAGACTATCACAATGCTCAACAAAAATAACTTTTTTTTCTTTCAATCCACCACCTGGTAGTAAATCGAAGTTCCTTAGCTCTTCAGTAGTAAAAAGAGTGGATAATTGTTCCCTATGTTTCCTCCATGCAATCAACTATTTTCTTAGAGCACTATCATATCCATCCTTAGTTGTTTCTCTTCCAACATGACAAGCCCTGTTCTGTTTAAACTCTTGGTTTGTTATCTCTGATTACCTACACTGCCCTTCTCTGAAGCTTCTCTAATTCTACTACATCATTTTTAAGATCGTATGACAAGAACATAAAACTCAACTTTCTATTTGACATCTATTAACTGTTAAGGATCAAGTTGACTTTTTCAAAGACCAATTGACAATGGTTCCAGAACTGCTCCTGAATTTTACAGATATGATTAATCTGCAATTATCAAACTCTATCATACAGTATAGTTAAATATTTCTGCAACACTATAATCTTTTCATTACTTGTCATTCTCATCAATTGTTTTGGATGATCTGCAAACTTTGTCATCTCCCTGTCTCCTTTTTTCAGATAATTACTTACAATGTTAAACATCACAAATCACTGTATAGATCCTTGAAAATATCCATTGGTAAAACCTTCCCTATGAAAATCTATTTCCACAGTGATGTTTCAATCTTTTTTAGCCAAAAGAAGGCATTCGGCATTCCGTCTTAGTAGAGAGATTCAAGTATGGTTTATTGATCAGATTTATCTACACCTTTGACTCCTCCATAGATCTTAATACATTTATGAGATATGACTTGCCTTCAAAAGAGCCATGTTGACTACTCGCTTCATGATTGTATAAAGTTTATCTACTCCAGTGACTGTTACAGCTTGGCTTTGACTAATTCACCTAGTGTGGGATTCAGTGGGCTGTAGTTCCTAATGCATTTCAAGGATTTCTAGGGTCCTTTTTAAAAACGATGGACAGTATGACACGCACATTCCACTGTAAGTGAAGCCAGTGCTTGTTAGTTACATGCCACAGTTAGGAGTTCAGCAATTCCCTGTTTGAGCTCTCTTCAAGTTTGGTCTTTGCTATTTTGTAATATTCATTTTTCTGGTTTGCTCTGCACTCTTTTCTTTTGACACTTCAGTTTGCAATGCTCCTTCAGACTCCTGGCCTCTTCTTTCATTGAAAACATCTGCAGTGTGACACAGCCTCCCTTGTAGGGAACATGCTCGATTCCAAAATACTTGAAAAACTTTTCCTGGTAGTTTATAGGTTACTTCTCCATTTCAAGAGGACTTCCACTTTTTAAGGGAGGTTGGGGATTTTGAAGAACCCTCTACAGTCTTTCTGAACCTCCAACAGAATTAGAACTGTTTATGTTAACTGTCTGACAGATTTTGCTTGTCACAGATTTATGAAAACTCAAACCTCCTAACAGTAAATTCATTGCAAACCAATGGCAGATCCTACTACTAAATTATTTACAATAAGATAATTTCTCTAGCTCTTTGACACAATAATTTCTTACTTTGAAAGCTACTGCTTCATTACACAAGCAGCAGGGAGTCCTTCCTCGAGAGAATGATATACAAAAAATGGCAACCTAGCTGTATTTTGTGTCTAGTCCTTGTTTTAAAAAGGTGATGGGGAAATTTCAGTCTAATTCTAAAAACATAATTAACTGACAGTCTAATAAGAATTTTAGAAAATTGTTCTCTTGAAAAGCATGTGAAGAAAAAAAAATTTTTGCTCTTACCTCTGCTTAAGTAAATATTGCAGTAGAATGCACTGCACTGAATGCTATAAATCATATATACATGTATGTGTACACAGAATTTATGATCAGTGAACATGTGCTTAATCTGTTCCTAGAATTAAAAGGCTGTTCAGGATAGGAAAGTTTTCAACATAAAATGTAGTCAAAGCTTATTTTCTTGTAAATGAGAAAAAGAACTGGAGGATACATTCAGCAACTAGCATGTTCAGAGCTCATAGCAGTTGCTTGTGAACTGCATCTGTATCTTTTTATCTGAAGAGTTTGAAATCACCAGTCTTTGGGGAATCTTACCTCCCCAAAAAATACAATCAATTTTCTACTACTTACAGAGTGTCCTTCATCAGTCATCCCCTAAAGGAAACAATAATTCTTGTTTTTAAGACTTCTCATTAACATGTAATTACACTTTTTTCCCAAAGCATTATTGACTGTATCATGATTGTGTTCATTAAAAAAAAAAGACCTAATTTATTAAATAATAATTACTCTAAGATTCTCACAAGAAAATAAATGATTAAAACTCAGTAATGGTACTATATGACTTCTTTAAAAAAAATCCAAATATAATAGATTCTATTAATTCAAATTAATTTTCATATTTCAGTGACCCTTAGCAAATTCAGATTTGAAAGCCCAACAGCACAGTCATAATGGATGAAGTTGATTTATTATGTTTTCCTATTTACACAATTTCAGCATGCTCTGTATTGTTCATTGATTTTTATTGGTGACAAAATTCATATAGATTCTTACATTTTTTCCCTTACATAAATACCAAGCTCCCCATAGAAAACATTGCTCTTTGCGTATGCCTGATTTAACCATTATTCCAACCTTACAAGGAACAACAGCTTCTTCACTAATATTTAAGGGCTTTTTTGTTAAGTAGAAAAGAATTTGTTGAGGAAAGACTGTTATGATAAACACCTACTACTTTAGTCTGGTCTCCTACAAAAACAAAACAAAACAAAACATTTAAGTGATTATGCTGTCTGATCCTTTTTAAGCCTATTGGGTAGTTTCAGCCAAATATGACCAAAAAAAAAAAATCCAAGATACAAAGTTCCTAAAAGTTCCACGAAAATTATAGCAATGTAAAGCGAAAAGACCTACTAACACCTGCAGAGACAGAAAGGTAGGAAGAGTTTCCATTTTGCACATGTATATTCATTGCCCAGTCAGGCGAGCTCTAGCTCCAGGATGTGCTCTCTCTTATCCCTGTTTGAAATGCCAGAAAGTAGAAAATAACACCAGTGGTGCTGAGGGCACTGTGGGATGATTTAGGGTCATTGTGCTTGAGGTGTTATCACAGATAAGAGGATCTGGGTTTGTTGCAGGAAACAAATATTTGTAGGAAACCAGCCTTCATCACTTCAATTGCTTATGAGAATACTTGTAATATATTTTAAATCAGGTTTCAACATGAATTTCCCTTAAGTGAATATAGCCCCTGAATTCAAGTTGTAGCCACACTCAGCCACATCTACACTTCCTCATTTTTATTGCAATTCTAATAAGTAAAAAATACATTAAGACACATGTTATTGGATTATAGGGATCACTACTACTTTCCATTTCTGGACTTCATTGTTGTACAGATTTCTATTATCAAAATCCATTCTCATCTCCAGCAAGCTCAATTGAAAAATGTAAGCTTAATAGTTTCATCCATGCGTTGTAGAAATGAAAAGAAAAACTTCTGAAGCAGTTCAAAAATACTTATGATATCAAGAAAAGACAAATTTGAACCTTGATGAAAATCCTGTTTTCCAAATATACTTTAATGTTTCCCTACAAACATACCAAAATAAAGTATAACCTGATATGTACATGATCAGCTTAGCTTATGCTTCCTTCAAGTGTCCTTTTTACCCCTACAATCTCCCAAGATGGTTTGCCTGATCAAAAGTCCTCTCCCACTTTGATGGGAGAATTTCTGTTAGCTTCAATGATTTTAAGGTCAGACATCATTGTACGATGGTACAGGAAATGCTTTAGTATGTGGTTAACAAACAGAATGCCACTCCATGGAAGTATTGATGAGGACAAGCTTATAAAGACTGTTACATCTCAGCTTAAACTGCAACTCAGGTTAAATAAAATTGCTAAAACAATGTGCTAGCAAAATTGTGCAAATATTTTAACAGTCATTTCAATTCCCAGAATTTGTATAAATATTTATTCCATTTTATTTCACCTGTTCTTCAGAAATGAGACAGTTAGTAACATGGTAGGAAAATAAGATATGCAAGAACACCAACGCAACTGATACTTGTTGACATAAGATCAGATGAAATTGGGAGACTTTCCAATAGAAGCAACATGTACTCACAGCAGCATCATATAGATTAAAATGGGAGAAAAAGCACATACAAAGTCAATAGCATCAACCCAGAAGGCAGTATGTGAAAGTCTGGATGTGTATGAACAAGCCTGTACTCATTTATTGTTACGCATCTTTGAGTACGTATGTGTATATAAATACAGTATGGAGGGCATGATACCTGTATTTAAATTCCAAATATATAAATCCCAATAACTAGTATGACTTTATAAACAGCCCCAGAAAATGTAAAGAATATGATAGCCAAACCAAAAATCAACATTCTTGCTAATTTAATTACAGAACATTGGAAAGCAGGTTAATCCAAAAGTACAGTTGTCTGAATTTTCATTTGCCTTTGCTTAAGTAACATTTCAGTGGCAAAAAGTGATTTTTCTCTGAGTGATTTTAAAGAAAGTAGAGTTGTCAAACTAGAATGTTCTTTTCAAAAGATAAGCAAAAGGAAATTGGAGATTTCAGTAATTGAAAATTCCAGTTCAACAATGGATCATTGATTACAATGAAATAATTAATATTTTTATATATTTGACCCTGAAAGAAAAATAGGTCAATAGAGTAGAGCAACATTTACTTCAAAATGACATGTTATTAACTATGATAAAAGACATCAGCTCATCTTTAAATAAGGTAAAGCAAAAAGATGTCCTCACTATACTCTTAAAGGTACAAAGATACCTAAGTCATTTCGGATGAGGCCCTCTACAGACAGGAGCAGCCTCAGGTTCGCAAGCCCTGGTCCTCACGGGAGACTTCAACCACCCCGATACCCGCTGAAAGGAAAAAACAGCAGGACATAAGCAATCCAGGAGATTCCTGGAGTGCATTGATGATATATTCTTCCTCCAAGCCACAGAGGACCCAGCGAGGAAGAAGTGCACTGCTGGACCTCAAACTTGCCAGCAAAGAGGGACTTGTTGGGAATGTGAAGGTCAAAGGCAGGCTTGGCTGCAGTGACCACGAGATGGTGGAGCTTAGGCTCCTGAGAGGAGGGAGGAAAGTAAAAAGCAAGCTCATTACACCCTAGCCTTAAGGAGAACAGACTTCTGCCACTTTAAAGATATCCTTGAGTCCCACAGGGAGACTCAAGAAAGTTGGTTAATATTCAAGGATCACGTCCTCCAAGCTCAAGAGCACTCCATCCCAACAAATAGGAAGTCAGACAAAAATATCAGCAGGCCTGCGTGGATGAACAAGGAGCTCCTGGCCAAACTCAAACACAAAAAGGAAGCCCACAGAGGATGTAAGAAAGGGATGCGTAACCTGGGTGGACTATAGAGATATTGTCCAAGCATCCAGGGATAAAGGAAAGAAAGCTAAAGCCCAAATGGAATTCAATCTGACTAGGGATCTCAAAGACAAGAAGGGCTTCCCTTAACAAAAACTCAGTATAGTTTCATGAAAACCACAGAGAACAGAGTTAGGGAATGACAACTTATTAACTATTATTCTGCATCCCTAGAAGTGGCTTTCTGGCTGCTGCTGTCAATGGCACTCTCCATTCATGGTACGCTCACTAAGACCAGGTATAGTATCACATTCAACATGTGATTCTTAAGATGTGAGCCTGAGGGTTTCTTCAGGTTGAGGAAGCTGGAACAGGCCTGGAATTTGGGGGAGATTCTTTGGGTTTGTTTTTGCAAAGATGACTATAATAAACCATTTGAGAAAAAAACATCATGGGAAGGTGTCTAACATCAGGCATCATTAGATGAAATAGCTGTTGCATCTAAAAATAATCCAAACATTTTCCTTAAACTTGAATCTAAAATTCAATTAGTGTGAACAATCAAAAATTAGTTGCCATGGGTTTATTTCATCTTAGTTACTTTATGCAGGCAATTTACTGGCAGGGACAGAGGTTTCTTCCCCCCTCTACCTTAATCTACAAGACAGTTTAAGATATCAGCTTCTGAGATCAAAGTTAACACAAACAATGTGACAGTTAAACTGTAGCATACTTTGCTGAACAGCTTCAGCACATAAAATCTCTTCTGTTTGGTGCTCTCCTTAAGGTCATTAGCATGATTTATTATAAGGCAGGAAATTAGGTACTGGATATTTCAAGATTGGGTAGAAAATATAATTCCATCGTTGCCGTAGAACTGGTTTATCTCCAAACTTGTAACCATAGTAACTAGATTGGAAAGTATTCCTCAAATGTTTTAAATTTTTTTTATTCTTATTAGCACCACCAAACACTGAAAAATAATGGTAAATTCTTATTATTTCCCAGTTTTCCAAGGCATCTGCTGCTCATGTGTGATTCTTCTGAAAGATCTTAAGTAAATAGAAGTATTTTAACAAGGCTTTCCATTAAAATTCCGTTAGCTTAAAGAGAACAAATGTATTCTGTTGGAATTGTTTATGTGACTATCAATATTTAAAAAAAAAAAAAAAAAGTTTGAAGAGAGACCTTTCAGAAAAAGAGATAAATTTGAAGTGCTGTTTTCACTTAATGGTTTGTTAGGACATCAAATACATATCCTTTAATGAAAATTAATATGCTGTAGTTTAATAATTCATATACTTGCATCGAAAGCCCTTTAATTTAATGGAGTGCTGTTCATTTCATTACATTCATTGCTGAGGTAGGCTGGTATTTTTCCATGAAGGTCAGAAGTCTACCATTCCTTCACGCAAGCCATGAATTTGATCAGATGTTAAACTCTGACATCTCCAACGGTCCGTTCAGGTCCCACCCAGCAAGGTATTATACATTTTCAAGAACACTAGACTAGCAGGAAGCCTCTAGGTGTCTGTTCTTTCAGGATTAGAAACAGTTGCATTATGCAACTGTGATCGTATAGTTATCAAACTTTGTATTCCCTCCTCAGTACTTCTGTTGGAAATTAATTCCTCTTCTCTGGGGACTAGAAACTTTTCTTCTAATCTTCCACCAAAATTTATATTCATTAGTTATTACGCCAGTGTATTCTTTTTGCTTAAATCATTACACTCACTCTGGATTTACAGAGAACACTTACTGTGCTAGGCTGAACAAATTGAGCTCATATATATTTCTGCCCAATCTTACTGTGCTAGTACCATAACTTGATTTTTCTCTAATCCCAACATTTTTTTGTGCTGGATTAGAAAGCTTTATTTATTAAGACTGTCTTTATTGCCTAAGTGCTATTCATCAATAACACTTTTTTTTTTCCTTTTTTTCTTTTCTGCACTTCTTTCTACCACTCTTAGTTTGCTGCCAGTTTATATATCCTCATCTGTGGATATGTCTATTCCTACACAGAATGATAGACACACTTCTGCATACTTCAGCTGACTGATCTCCTTATATGCCACCAGACTTTGATGCAAGAAACCAGAATTCCCTGTTGTAAGGCCCTGACAACAAGTCAATGTCACAAACACCCATCTTGACATGGGCAGGGATGGGCTGATGGTGAGGGAGTGTTGATCAAGAAGGCAGCCTGCGGAGGCAGGATAACGTCTTGTGAGACCACTCCTCCAGTCCCGAAACACGTAAACAAAGACCATCTGTGCCATGTGCCTGTGGAAGATCACCACTCACTTGGTCAGCCCTGAAGTAGTAGTGAGACCCCCAGGACGCCCACAACTCATTTCTAGAACACTTCTGAACATTCCTCAGCACACACTGCACCTGCTCAGTAATGACAGACCCCTGCCTACGGGGCGGGCACATCAGGTTATAAAAAGGGAAAACATAAGTTTTTGGTGCGCGCCCACCACCTGAAGACTACAACTACGAGCAGAGAACATCGCTGGATCCAAGGGTGGTGATATCTTTTCTCTGTCTCTTTTCTTTCTCTCTTTCTTTTCCTCTCTATCACTCTCTTTGTCTTTAACTTAATTTTGGCACATTAGGGTAATATCATGACACGTTTTGCTAAACCCTTACCTTTCATAGTTCTGCTAAATTTTGAGCATTGTTATGACTTTTGCCAAGCCTCTATCTTTTGTAGTTCCACTGAGTTTTAAGTAAATTTACGATTGGTTTGAGCCTCTAAAGTAATTGTCATTACTTCTGATTACCGTGCAGAGAATTAAAAAGTTAACCTCACCCTAACCCCTGAGTGGGACAGGATACCTGTACCTAAGTAATTCCATCCACTCTCTGAAAAAGGTCCTCATGCTGCAGTGTTTCCCAGGAGCCACTCATTCCGACATCTCCCTGATGGCACCACTTTTTCAGCTGTCACTGAAATATTCTTGCCTCTTGGACAAGTCAGAATTCTTGCTGATGACCACCTCCCCTTTTCTGAGCATGTAACACCCTCATCATTACATCCATTGTGATTATTTGAAAACAACCAGATGATTTTATAAAGAAATAATTTTTAAAAATCCATTGGATTTTTCCTGTAGACCTCAGATCCACTTCTAGTTCCATAGTGAGAAATACAGTCTCTTGCTTCTGCATCATTTTTAGTAACTGACATGAAGATTCAGACCAAGAACTGAGATTCAGACCTTTACCAACTGAGAAGTTGGTAAGGAGTCACACAGAACTCTCTCTCAGTATTGGAAAGGCTTTTAGATATAGCTCCTGTGTTCTGCACATCATTTTATTCTCTGTCAGTGCACACCATTATCTTCCAGACTTGGACACCCACCCTAGCTAGGTCCTTTCCCTCCTCCTCTTCTCTTTAGACTCTCTCTCCCCACCCCCTCATTTTCTGCCTAATTTTCTAGTAAAACAAATGCACTTAATTCAGCTTTTATTTTACTGTTGTTGTTGTTGTTCTGTTGTCTTTCATATGTCCACCTGTAATCAACAATCCTTCTCTCTAGGTTGTCTTCAAAGGTTGGTAGATCATGACCATCCCTCCTGATACTTCTATCATCTTTTCAAAGTTTCGCCTGAAGTTTGGCATGTTTTCCAGCTGCATCTTTAGTACTTACCACTTCTTTTCTGTGAAGCATATAATTTATCATATATAAATAGCCTCAATCAGATAGCCACTCAAAAATAATAAGCTTCCAGCAGCTTTTCCATCCAGTTATCTTCAGTTTCCTCCCCTCTTCAGGTTTTTTCTATCGCTGCATTTACAGACAAGCTGTGTTTTCTTAACACAGCCTTAAATTCACAGCTCAGAAGGTGGAAAAACCCCACCTCCTCATAGATCTTAAAGACTTCTATCCTGTTTGCTAGCCTGCACCACTTTTTTCTCTTGAGCTTTTGTTTAGGTCAGTCCTGCAAGTTAATTGTCATTTGGCAGCTAACTGTCCATCAGCCCAGATCAAAGGCAGGGAGTATATATACACTACCTAATGCAAAATATCTGAACAAACACCCCCTCCTTCCAAAAGGACAAAACAGTCAAGTAACAAAGAAAAAATATTCTCTTACTGGCAAAAAATAAGGTTTTGCTTTTTCTTCATTCAGCACCAGTTTCCTACAAAGTTTCCTGTGTACCTCTCTATTTTCTGGCCTTCACTGAGCATAAAAAGTCCCACCAATTTTTACCAGGCCACTCGTGGCTTCCAGATCTTACGTGTCAGCAATTAAAATAAATTAAAATACTCATTCTTATGAAGCACAATTCCATTAAATTATAGAATCATGGATTCATATCTCCATCAATAAAATCCGTAGGAAATCCTTTCAGCCTACATTAAAACACTCTTACTTTGCAAATGTCCTTCTTTCCTAATGTCTGAAAGAAGAGCTAGAACTGTTGACTATTTCCACAATTACCTTCCTGCACATTGAGCTCTGTGTTAGTGTAGGATTAAACTTCAAGTACCACCATATCACGCATCATGTGGTCATCACCACAGTTAAAGTGTGTCTGGAGATTGTCATCAAATAGATGCATAGAACTATCACTCAAGTCAGTCTTAGAAAAGATTTCCATAGCATAGTGACGAATAACCTATCACCATAATTACAAGATAATCCTGCATCCCACTGTTTTGTACTTCATTTGACTTGATGTGGACAAATAAACCAGAAAAGTAACATATGGGGAGAGACTAAAAATTGAATATCTTATCCCTGTGCTATATCAGCAAGAGCTAAACAAAACACATCAATAACAGACCACACTTGTAGCCTGGGCCATCTGGTCACGAAGGCCCCTATTACCAAGACTGTATTAAAATATTTTAATTTTTCTATTTTCCCTCAGGAATGAAGGATAATATGCAAAAGCTTAAATCCTGCTAAAAGGTGAGATTCCTCTACCTACCAACACAGCACACCTATGATAGTTATTTAATTAAGAGATACTCTAATGAACAGTGTGCAAATGGCAAGGCAATAATCTCATTCCTAAGTGGGTATGCTGGAAGGCCAGTAAAAGCACAGAGAACAGCCCCTACACATGTATTTCCTTGTTAAGCTAAATACTAATTTGAATTTTTGTAATTAAAACAATTTTTTTCACTTTTCAGTGCAGTACCTCCTTCCTGATTTATATTACCAAATTTTAATGAATAAAGTTCTCTAAAATCCCCATTTTTTATTTCTGCTATTGTTTCCTAATTGTGAAATAAAATGTAATTAATTATTCTCCTACTGCTCTCCTATTTTTGCACATCTGCCCTGCTCCAAACTAAGTGCTAATAAGCAGCTCAACTGTTGGTGGCTGCTGCAATCACTTCCAAACAACCTTGTGCATTTCCAGGCAACGTAGCATGGGTTGGAAAGCAAGAGGCAGTCAGAACAGATGAATAAACTACATTGGTAATTTGCTAAAGCAGATGGAAAAAAGGGAAAATAAAACACTCAGGGTGCAACTGGAAATCTAACTTTTATGTGGACATCCCAACTGGATCACATGATTGTATCAAACAGAACTAGTCATATCTGAAATTATCACTATCTTATTTTTAATCCAATCAGGAGAGCTTCACATTCCCAATGAGCAGAAAATACAGTAAGAAAGATGACAGCAAAACAAAAGGTGGAATTATTTTTCACATAGGAAAATGTGTGGTTATTACACACACACATATATACATATTATTGTATTGGAATGCCTTGTTCCTAAATGTTTTTATTATATTTTATTCAGACATAGCAATAAACATAGTAAACTGCCCCACTGTGGAATCTCAGAGATTTGACTGGGAATGCCCATTACAGAGGAGCTCAGAAGGACACTGCTCACAGGGTTGGGCAGACAAGGATGAGTCCTTGTGAGCCCCTGCCGTATGAGACAAACTCTGCTGTTCCCATCACAGCCAACCTACATGAGTCCTCAGCCCTGATTGCTGGCAGTTACATGACAAAACTTTGGTCCAGAATCTGCTTTCCTTTCTTGTTCCTTCTCAATTTTAAAATTCTATTATAACATGCAAATTAACCATTCTCTGTATGTTTTCTTTCTTCCCCAAAACACTATAGAAACCACAGCTACAAAATACATCTGCAATGTCCCTTCACAGTGATTACAACAGACCACAGACAGCAAAGTTTAAGTTCAAAAGAAATTCATACACATTCGCAGCTGTAATTCCTCAGTCCATGTAGTGCACTGTTGAGGCATCTTAAGATAAGCCCCAAAATAATGTGGAAGAGGAAATAAATAGGTTTCTCATGCCTCACAGAAGTGTGCAGCTAAATGAATTTTTGCAAATTCATGAAGCTATGTACAGGTCACAATAAACATCTAAAGTTAAATGAGACAGATGATTAACTTTTTCTACAGTTTGCGCAGGGGCTGAAACAAGTACATGAATTGAGTGTCTAAGGCTTCTAGATTAGCACAGACTATTTCTGAAGACTTCATGGCCTATCTTATGAAGATCTGTGACATGTCAAAATGACCTAAAAGCATTGCTTTTGTTTTCAGCATGGACTCTGATTGAGTTTTTTATTTAGGGAACAATAGACTCTCTCCCCTACCATCAGCATGTCTGAGGATCCGAAACTTTTTATTTATGCTTTGTTAAGCATTCCATTGCAAATTACTGCAGTTGACCTAGAATATTTCATTCCATTATTTTAAATCTCTAAAATTTTTATCTCAGTTGACACATATACACTCTATGCTGCTACTTGCAATAGACTGTAGCCAAAATACTCATGTCTAGATACCTAAATTAGAAATATACCGTGTGAAAAAAATTATATTCAAAGACTTTTAAAACCAATGACAGCTCAACGTATTTCAAGGTGCTGATCATTTGCAGTTCCTATAATTTAAACATTAGTTGAGGATAGGTATCTCAAGGCCTTTGAAAAACAGACTGCCAGATGCTTTTGTACTTCTGTGTTTATACATCATCTAAGGCACTTGTGATCCCTGACTAGCATTTCAGGAACGATAACAAATCAAGATGACAAGATGCTAGGAAAACATTTAAGTACAAATAGGACCTGATTCATCTCATTCTGCGTAAGGAACCTTAGTTACCAGGACTAGCATTCTAAACTCCCAATAAAAATACCTAATGAAGGCACTTCTAGAGAGAAACTCAGACTACCTCAGAACTAAAAATTCAGTGTACACAAGCAGTAGGAGTGGAAAGGGGCAGGGAGAAATAAATCAATAACAAAAAAAAAAAGGACTACAGATCTGTGTATAAGTAACATTTTTAATTCTCTCACTGCTTTAAAATTGCACAACAGAAGTCTTAAAAATTAACTATTTATCACTAACACTAACCAACAATATTTACTTTAGTTATTGAATATTAATTCTCAAATACTGAAATGCAAAAAGTTCAGAAATAGCTTTAGCAAGTTTAGGACACATTAAAAAGTACTTTAGAAAGATAGAAAAACTTAGGGAAATTTATGAGATCAGTATAAATTATTGATGAGGAAAGGGGAGAAAATTAAATTTTCATAGATTATTCTTTGTTTTTACTGATTGGAAAACAACCTTTCCTAATTATTAAAGTAACTGATTAGGTGCCAGTTGGCTAAATTGCACATCGATCGTAGAGTAAAATTCTGCCCTCGAGCTGTGCATTTAGCTCTAGCAATCATATTGGTGGGAATTAGGACTAGACTTCACAGCTGTATAAGCCACCATGTCATTAACACACCTAAAGTCAGCGCGATGCATGAGTCCCTGTTTCAAAACTGTCAATATGCAAAACATATTCATGTATTTACACCTTCTGATGCCTAAATGATCATTTGAACAATTATGGGTATTTTAGTTTTAATGATTTTGTATACACAAGCTGTATATCTGAATTTCTGGAAAACTGGCTCTTAGAACTTTTATCTGTCTGGTTGCCTGCAGATCCAAGAAAAACTTTCTGCTTTGTCAGACCTTTGCAAACAACAAAAAATAAAACTGAAAACACACGCAAAGACTTATTTTGTCTTTGGACACTAGAAATTAACTAAGGAATGAACAGAAGGTGTTTTTACATTGAATTCCTTATGAATTCCTTCTAGGTCTTCAGAATAGATTCTATTCTTAAACATTCTACGATTCTATAATAGTAACAAGATAATCTATACTATGCAATAGAATATTCTTCATAACATTCCTGGACTAGATTTCAGCCCCAGTCTAACACACAAGTTGGCAGTAACCTCTATTGAAAATAGCAACTGCATGAAAACGTATGTGTTTGATTAAGGCCTTTTATACCAGAATGTATGTTATTTAAGTCTGCCATGAATACAAAGCCATTTTCATCTGTCTACCCAATATAGACAGAAAAACAACCTTCTCTCTTCAGTTTTATGTTTCTTAATTTTTTGTGGGATATTACTACCAACATGATAGGCATTACAAAATTTTATGAGAAATATTTCTATTACTTAATATCAAAAATTGATCCAGTTCTTTGTTGACTTACCTTGCCAACAGATCTAGGGAACGGTGGTCTCTGATTTTCAGGAATTAATATCGGAGTTGCCAAAATAGCCCTTTTTTGTCTTGGAATTCCAAGGTTGCCTTCTATTTTAAAGATTTCCTAAAAAAGAAAAAGACCAATTACAAAGAATTTCAAAATAATATTCAGTTATTTCCATTCCCTGCATCTTTAGGCAAAATTAACATGAACTACTGGATTCTAGGTTTTGTATTGTATGTTTTCCAGCAATTATTGATAAGATATCAAACTATTTAAATCTGTCAGGTTACTGCACTTATTACAGTGATAGCAGACAGGCCGTATTCATTTTGTATTCCTGTAGACTAGCTTTAAACCTAAGCAAGTGTGTCTACCATCCTAACCTGACGACTGCTTAAATCATACATCTTAAACAAGGTCTGGCTTACCTCAAATACTTGCATGACACCTGTAAAAAGCCACACTTTAAATGTCTTACATAATTTTCACATCTCAAGTCACATCTATACTCAGTCAAGTCTCAGTCCAGGCTTTTAATCAAACAGAACTTACAGGTGAATTTGCTGAGACTGTCCCCAGCTAATGAAGTCAATAAACACCAAAAGCTTGTAAATAAAAAATAAAAATAGACAGCAGAACCCAGGTGTAAGAATATCAGCTAGTAGAGGTTTTGTGTCGGGATTTTTTTGCACTGAGTGTTGGGTTGTGGGTTTGGGGTTTTTTTTCTCTTAGAGAAAACTTCATGCTACTATATTAGAAAGAACAAAAGTAGAAGTGGTTTATACACAAGCCTTCCTTTAAACCTGCTGCATTTTCTAGAGTATTTAGTTCCAGCTGAGCTTCAGGCTATTCAGCACTTTGAGCTACAGCAAGGTCTTCAGTGTGACCTCTGGCCCCTAAAAAACTCTGTCTGTCACACCTTTGCCTTCCCTTCTGCTCTCTGATGCTCTCGCTGCTCTCTCTGCATGAGCTGCAGTTTCCCAGAGACCACCCTCTCCTTTTGTTTCCTCCTACAGTCTCTGCAACTCTCCTCTCCAAGCACAGTTACTACCAAGGTCAAAAACAGCCTCTCTCCATCTCCCAAAGCTCTCCCCTTGGATCCAGCCCCCTTTTTGGAAAGGGAAAAAAACCCCCAAAAAACCCAAAAACCCAAAAACCACTAAGAAAATAAACCCCACCCACAAACAAACAACAAAACAAACCCAACGCACACACAAATTTGTACTGTGATGGGAATTGTGAAACTGAAAAAGATTTAGATCACTACTATTCATTCAGGTTGTCATGACAGTTTTACTAAAGAAGTCATAGGTTGAATTAAATGTCTAATTCCGATATGGTAGTTATCATCCTACAGATAACACTTTTCTCTGCTCTCTTAATGCAGAAACTCCAGAAAATTAAGTTTCTCAGTCAGTTCTGGAATCCATGTTGTTGTTTTAATAGCCACTGTTTTATTACCTCAGGAGAGCTCCATCCCTAGGCTGTGTTTTTATAAAACTGCAAAGCTGAATGAGTTTTCTTGGTGGCATGGTCTGGACATCCATCAGTCAAGAACTCCACAGGCTGCTTCTGCTGCCATCTGTATAGATGCCTCCCATCTAATGAATCCATCATCACCAAAACACTGCTCTACCTCTATTAGTTTTAGCATCACTTTTCAAATTTGACAACAAACAGTAGCAAGGGAAACACAAGTCTTCAACAGTCAGCTTTAGACATGATAAAGTCAAAGAGCAGTGGGAACTATGCAGAGAATCCCTTCTCACAATTTTGCCAATTTTCATGACTATTTGAGCCTCATCCTGATACAGAGTTCCCATCTCTCCCAAAGGGTTTGCCACTCCTCTCTGATCTTTCAGTCTGCAGGCCACTTGGGTCCCTATTTTTGTCTTTCAATTCCTCTCCCAAAAGAATTTTCCCTAATAAAAATTCATGAGAAAGTTCAAGATAAAAAACACTTGAAGTGTCAAATAAAAAGGAAAGAGCTGAATTCTATCCAAAGGCAAATGCACAGAGCAGCAAGCTTTCAAAATCACTTACACTGTAAACACAGCAGACAGTTTGGCTGGCATGTGTCTGTGACATTTCTAAGGAAAGCAGAAAGGAAACATCAATTCTTCAGCTCAGCAGCAGTGCTCAACTGATCACGATGTTCACTTGTGCTAACTCCTGCCTTCATGGTTGCTCTTCAGCTCATGGAAGTGTAAGAAAGACTTCCTGGATGCATGCTCTTTGCAAATGAGGAAGACATTTATTCACACTTGTATCTCTTTGTATCATACAATGGTCATCTACTCCAACCCTCCTGCAATAAGCAGCGACAAATTCAACTAGATCAGGTTGCTCAGAGCCCTGTTTCATATTTTTTTCTATGCTAGTTTGAGGAGTAAAAGGAATTTTCAGATTGTTCAATGTTTAGATCTCCCAATTTGGGTAGTCATAGACCCATAAGCAATTGGCTCATCACTTCCTCATGACAAGTTATCCTTACACTTTCCCAGAATGTCCACAAATGGAGAAAAAAGCCAAATTATATCCAATGAGTCAACACTACAGTCATTAACACAAAGAAACTATATTCTAAAGGAAAGCAGAAGGGTGGGAGGACTTAAGGCCTTCAAGTCCAGATTTCCAAGCAGTACTTTGGAATAAAAAAGGAAAAATAGTATTATTTGTTTGTTTTTAAGCACTATTAATCTGTTGCACGGAGAAGAAAGCTTCAGCAGATTGCGCGCTGAAATGTAAGCACTTCTCTGAGTATGTTTCACGCTGTATATTCTTCAAATCTCACTGCTGCTTTTTAAATACTGATTTCTTCATGATGATTTTTCTCTTTCTCATCATCCCCTGGTGTCTAACAGCAACATGACTGATTAAATGAGTAGCCAAAAGCATCACTATGGAATGCAGGTAAATAGAAAGGAAGAAAAGGTCAAGAGTACTTCAACACATTTAAAAATTCAGTGCTGTTTGTGGTTATCATAATGATTTCCCCATTTGCAAAGAACAGGGAAAAAGAAAGAACATTTTGCTTAATACCAAGCAGCTGCACCTGACAGTTTGATGCTCAACCAGCATATAAGACAGAAGCCAATAAATTTGAAATTACATGTGTACTTAGCACCTGATTCAACAGTTAAAACACTGAAAAGATTCTCATTCATGAGTGGATATACTGCATATGTAATATTTTTTTAATGAATCCACCTATTTGATTTCCTGAAGAACCAACTCACAAGAGAGATGAAATTACTCCAGATACAATTGGCATTTTTGCTTCAAATTTTCTTACAATATCAGGCTGGCATTACAACAGGAGTCGTCTTTTGCCCCTTGACACAAGTTAAACCTGCAAAGGAGTTTTCCTGTCATCTTTGCTGGAACCAGCTGAACAAAGACTATGGTACCTACCACATCTTTGTAGCAGCTGTGACTCCAGACAAGTATTTATGTGCCAGGAGTCCGGAGCTGACAGTCGAGAGCCTAGAATGACATGTCCCAGATAGGTGATGTTCAACCAGCACCCAGAGAGCTAAAGGCTACGATTACCACCTCCTTCTCCCATGCCTGCTGCTTTGTACAACAAACAGAAACCTAAGGTGTGTGTCCAGAAACATCCACCCACAAGTAAAATTAATAAAACCCAAAACAACAAAAACCCCCAACCAAACAAAAAACCGCAAACAAAAAAACCCCAATAAATATACGCTTTCCTATGAAAAGTGCACCAAACATAAAAGTTCTAGTTTTCTGATTGAAATTTTTTTAAACCAAAATAGTAGGAGAGAAATCCTACCAGGTTCTTTATTTTTTACTATTTTACTGCAAAATCACATTTGTGATCTATCTTTCAACTGCTATTTTCATAGACAGTAGATTAATCAGAATCCAGCTATCATTTCACTATCCACCATTTCATAACCAGCTTTTACACCCTATTTTTTACTTCATTAAATTCCCTTTCCAGACGTGGAATTGGTACAGCAACAGTTCAGCACCCAATATGTTGATTCACTTGCAACAAAGCTTGGTTCCCTATTCATGTTAAGCAAGCAACAAACACAGCCTCCTCATTTTTCCAGCATTTAGGTTAGGCTTTTATTGAAAGATGCCAGTCTGCCCAAACCATGATGCTACGCAAGTTGCAATTTGCCTGGATCCCTTGAGAAGTCTCCACTCTGTTTTGGTTTTCTTTCTTCTTACCAGGGGTTCTTGGGGGCGTTGCAGTACTTGAATACTTGAGCGAATGGCCTAATCGCTATCCAGTAGCAGGCAAAGAAAATTTCATCAGAACTTGCCATGGGAATAAGGTGGCTGAATACAGATACCAATTTGTCACAATAAGGGTTGGAAACATCCCTGGAGCAGCAACCTGTAATCCCCTATGGTGACCAGAAAAGCAGTTGAGTTTCTTGTCATTTAGTTGTTTATATATGCTAAGCTTGATGGTATAAAGTGGAGTCAGTCCCAAATAAATAAACAAAATTAATTGGATGCTTGTTGCAAGCAAAATTCCTTTAAAATAGCAAATGGGGTGTGGTATTCAGTGGTATATCAGTCTTCCTACAAAATAACATCACTACATAAGACTGAAATACTAAAACTATGTGCAGATCAACTTGACGCAAAAATTTTTATATAATTCTCAGTTGAAATTTCACCAGTGTAATACTTAGTTGTTTTATGTTATTTGCATCATCAGAACATTGTTATTAGCAGGATTAATAATTTCTAAAATCATGTGCCAAAACAGAAAAAAAATTTTCTCATGTTGTTAATAATATGAAAATCTAAGAAATGTGCTGAAACTTTACCTGTAAGTTAAAAAACTACTGTTTATACAAATCATTAATTCAATGAATAAATTTAAGAATTGTAAAGGTCAAGAGCATATACACAAACATCTGCTCAAAAGTAATCTGTCCTCAATGCCTGTAAATGTCACCCTAGAAATCACATTGCATACTTTAGCAGAAGAAATCCAGCTAAAATCTAGCATGCTAAGGAGAATCATGTATGTCAGAGCACACAAGCTTCCAGGCTTGTAAAGAATGGTCAGATATAACATCTGGGTGATGGAAATTGCTGGTGGAGCTTGATTTAATTACACTGGGTGTTTCTACCATTATAATTAATACATAGAGAGGCAGATCCTTATGCTGCCTAACCAATACACCCATTAACTTCATAGACACTTGGTAATCTCAGACTACAGCTTTGCTAGCATGCCATTCAGCTAGTTGCGTGTCCTGGTTTCAGCTGGGATAGAGTGAATTTTCTTCCTAGCAGCAGTTAGTGCTGTGTTTTGGATTTAGGATGAGAATGATGTTGACAACACACTGATGTTTTTAGTTGCTGCCAAGCAGTCAAGGACATTTCAGCTTCTCATACTGCCCTGCCAATGAAAAGGTGGGGGGGCATCCAAATAGCTGGGATAGGACACAGCCAGGATAGCTGACCCAAACTGGCCAAAGGAATATTCCATACCATATGACATCATGCTCAGTATATAACAGGGATAGTTGGCCAGGAGGGAGAGCAGCTCAGGAACTAGCTGCGTATTGGCTTCAGGTGATGAGAAACTGTGCTGTTCATCACTTGTTTTGTATATTCTATTATTACTACTATTAATCTTTTTCTGTCCTATTAAACTGTCTTCATCTCAATCCATGAGTCTCACTTTTTTTTTTTCTCCTTTTCGATTTTCTCCTTCATCCCACTTGGGTATGTGAGTGAACAGCTGTGTAGTTGTTTCAGCTGTTGGCTGGGTTAAACCATGACACCGTGCTACATGTATTTTTATAGGATGGTGGTTCCTTTTATTTTTAGAGGAGGCAAGAACATATTAGGAAAAATTTTATTCTTCCTCAAATCACTTGGTCATGTGTAAATCATAACTATTTTTATTCTAATTTATTCTAAAGTATTTTTGTAATGCATATGTGATAATATGTCAACTATCCTGGAGAAAAATCTGAACTTTTGCTTCATGAAATGATACATTCTATTATTGCCCTAAACCTCTACAGTGTCTTTTGTGATGGAAAAGTCCTGTTTCTATTCTAGTGAGTTTCATTTATCCTCACACCTGCCTTATTCTGTGTCAGGGAAAAGTTTTTCTAAGATGATAATGGCCTAAATGCCATTAACTTTCCTTTTGTACACATTAACCATGGGAGTTACCTGTTCTGAGAATAACACAGAAATGACAACCAAGTGCCTTTTCTTTTTTTTAAATTAACATTTCAGACTTTTCTTGTCATTATTTAGTGAGTGTTATTTTCATTTTGAACCATATGTGAATCACCTCCTCTTTCAGGAAATCTCATATCTGTTCCACGCTGCTCATTGAATATAATGAGGTATCCCTTATACACAAACAACCAAACATGCTCTGATTGACTGCATCTGTCAAACAGCACTGCAAATACGGGCTTAAGGAAAAAAGACAATGGCTGACCTTACACCTCTGTCTTCACCAGCATACACTAACAACACATCCCTTATCACTATTCTGTCCATCTCTACTGTGCTTACATTGGATGCAAAGCGAACAAAACCAGACTGCTTTTACAGCATGCCAGAAAAAATTCAAAATTGTTAAAGATGTCCCATACCCTCAGCACCTTAAGTAAATATAGCGTAAATAAGGAAAGCACCTGCTGACGGAATTGCCAAGGCATACAAGCCTTAAGAAAATAAATTCCTGCAATCAACATTTACCTTGAAAACAGGGGTTTTTTGCTTTGCTTTTCTTTTTTCTTTTAATGAATGCATCTCCCATTGGGTTAGATACCAAACTGCTATTGAAAACAGTACTAGACACATAGCAGAGTTCTGAAGCAATTAAAACCTTTCACAAATCTGATCCTTTTGAGACTTAACCAAAGCCACGTGGAAAATTCATTGCACAGCATGGACACAAAGCCCTAACTTCTTACTCTTAATATTCCTACTGAGTCCACTGAGTGGACTCCTTTCTTCACTTATATTGGACAGACTCAAAATGCAAGAGCTTCCCTTTAACCCCTAGCGAGATTCACACACACTGAAAACACCTTGATTTCCAGAATTAGAAGGATAGAGAACATACAGAACACATTTCTCAATTCTAGGACATGATAAATGAATCAAAGACAAATGCTTTTAGTGGGGGAGTAACATATATAAAGCCGCAAAAATCTGTGGATCAGTAGCAAACAATTGACAACTCAAATTTGGAACAACACAAACAGCCATGAAAAAGCTGTTCTATGTTTCACTTCTGGGATATAAGGACAATTTCTAGTAAATAAATTTTATTTCTCATGTAAAATAAATCCTATTCATAGCAGAAGATGTCCTACCTTGGAAAAACAGCTTTCTATGTCTTGCTGCAGGGCAGCCAGCTATAAGTATACAGAAGAAAACTAACACATTTTATACTCATGTTCTGGATTGCTCAAGTTCATTGGAATTCATTGCATTATAACCGGGCTGCACAAAAGCAATTTCATTATACCCTAAAGCAATAATACCGTATGTTAAAGTCATGTATACTGTTTTATAGAACTAGTGGCTGCAGTCCCAGTCCCATGTCTGGGTGGGTGCATAAACACACTTCCTATGACCAGCAAGGCTCTAAATTGTGATTACATGGGGAGGGGAGGAGGGGAGGAGGAATTCAGCCTTTGGCTTGAGATGTCACAAAAATCCAGAAAAAAAAAAATTCACAGTGCAGACTCTGACCGTGTGTCCTACAACTGTACCCTGTACATTTGGGCAACCTCAACTGTGCACGTGCAGTCAGTTGGGCACATCCCAATGAATCATCCATTTAACACAGCACAGATTATGTATAGCAGACAAGATCACGGGTATTGCAAAAAAATTGCAAGTTACCTCGTGCTGAAAAACAAGATCCCTTTTATTAAGAATTTGAGAAGTCTGTAATTAAGGATAGTTTAACTGAGAGGGAGTTTCAATACTTTTCTTTCCATTGGTACTGGCACACCCTTGCACGGAACGGAACGTTGCAGTCATGTGCCTGCACCACTTCCTTCCTCCCTTCCCTTAGCGCAGAGCTGCATTGACTCCTAGCAAAGACAGTACGTTACATAATGCATTCCTGCTTTGCAGGCTTCTGTTTAGATCATAGATCTGCACCACAAAAAAGTCCGGATATATTTTATTAGACTTGACTATGCATGCATGGAGCTCTACAGAGCTGGCATTCTTGTGCTTTCCCATACAGAAGCTGCCAGACTGACAAATGAAGCGGTAGTCTGTGATGAAGACAAAATGCCCACTTAGATCTAGGCTACAGCAGAACTCCTCGTTCACCCAGCCAGATTTGAAATTTGGTCGAAAGAGCTGAAATGTTAGTACATTAATCCACTTCACCGCTTGGGCCAGCTACTCAGAACAAATTAATTAACAGGCATTAACTGAGTCCAAAGAGTTGAAATCGTAGTGTATTAATCCACTCCACAACTTGGGCTGTATTTTTACTCTTCAATACAAACAAATTACAGACAGTAACTGTCTGATACCAGAAGCTTAATTCTGTGATACAAAGAGACAGTGTTACAGTGTCTCGTGGACAACTTCTTATTACTACTTGAGTGGCACTGGACTTTGACTGCATTTGTCAAAGATTAAAATACAAGACCTAAACATGCCCTCTGTTATTTGTTCTTCACCATAGTGACCCAATTAAATTCACAGGACAATGCCCTTTAATTCTAAACTTTTCATTAGTCTGGACAGTCTCAGATACCCACATAGTATTACTGAAGAAGAGAGTAAGCATGTGAAGTTCTGACTTGGATGAGAGGTATCTAAAAATTCACGTGCAGTAAAACAACTTTTAAAAACATATGACTATCAAGACGCTTAAAAAACTCCAGTCATTCACTCAAATTATATTTCTAGATCTAACTTCTATAGAACTTGTAAAATATGCTAGTTAGAAATAGCAACAGTTTAATTTTTGCCCTATCTATTTTAGGGTGGGAAATCAAAGCTCAGCTTTTTGCAGAACATTTCCAAAAGAAAAGTAAAACATGCAAGATGGAGACTGAGACATAGCCTTGGAGATCTCAGTGGATTCTCACATTCCTCCTTAATCACATGCTGGCAATTAAGTGTAATTCAGGAAATTCAAAGAGTGTACCTGTTGGGAATCAGGAGCAAATTAATTGCTATACTGGAACAGATCAATGATTCATAAGCTGTAACATCAAGCTGCTAACAATTTTAATTGCCACATATTTCAGGAAAAAGAGCCTAAAATGGCAGGAATTTTAGTTTACAATGGTTTGAAGGGGTTTTTTTTCCTGGATTATAACTGCTGAAACTAAAGTTGAGTACAGCTTTACAATACATGAAATGTGACATTGATAGTTCAATACTGTATATCATTAAAATTCATATGTTTGGATCTGAGCATTTTTCCCTAAGAACCTGCAGCCAGAGTAGCATAGAAATATTTATATTCCCTACTTCACACCTGTTGACTTTTAACTGAGTGTCTCCATGGGACAAGAACAGTCACCACCTACACAAACACCAAGTAAACAGGTTTTATTCAGGTTTCTTGTCCAAGAGAAGACAGATCCAACCTTACTCCCAGCCTGTATGCCATCTGTTCGGCAACTCCACTGCTACTCCTACTGCCTTGGTTTTGTAACATTGGCCATGGACTACCTACTTTGGGTTTCCGGTCAGTGGGAAGCAGTGTCCAAGATTGTTGAAAAGAAATAATACTCTCAAAACTGTCAGAGCAGGGTTGGAGCACTCCATAGCTCCTCATTGACTACAATGGAGTGACTGTTTAGGGACAGATAGTCCAGCAGTCAAAGCAATCACAGGGGATAGAGAAGACACAGATTCAGTATTGTTCTAATAATTGCTTCCAGAGACATTCCAGTGAATGGCATTATTTTAGCACTTAGACCCACAAATCTAAAACCTCGAGTCTTTTGATTTCTAATCCAGTGTCTTTCTGAGGAAGAAGTGATGCATTCAAATGTGTTCAAAAACCTGAGCTCCAACCAAAACAGAATATTATCCACCTCTTAGTTTCCACTTTAATTTTTTGTTCATATTTCATATTTGTTCAGTTCTGTCAGATAAGTTTTATTTTTATCTATACTCATTGTCTTGCTCCCAAAGTCACTGAAGTCATTAAAGTCAGACCTGTGATGTCTGCTGCCTTTACTGACACACTGGAATTTGAACAGAAGAATTCTAGAATTAAAACCCTGAACTCTCACAGCTTGAGCTAAATCAGCAAAATCTCTCTACTCCTCATAATTATCCATCATGCAGCTAGCCCCAGAAGAATCTCGACTGGATTGTATTGAAATGGCATTATGAATTCGTAAGATGAATTCTTCAGTCCTCATCGCACATGCCAAGTGCAAATGTTCTGCTTCGAAATGTGACCAAAGACCCATTGTGCATATCAGATTATGCACAGCATGTTGCTTCTATGAAGTACAGAATTTCCAAGGAATGTAAGAAAATTAAATCTACTTTGTGTTATTCGACTTTCTTTGCACCATTCTCTTTAGTATCTGAATGTAGCACTGCAACAAAATCAAACTATCAGCTTAGTGTTTAAGGTTCTGGATGCTACTGTCTGACCATTTCAGAGTGGAGTGAAGCACAGTATCGGTTTCTTAGCTTAAAATAGCTTTATTTTGCTGAACTTATCTAATAGAGACAGGTTAATAAATTGCAGCATTCATAATTTGATACATTTTTGGCCCTGTTTCAGTTTACAAACTGTCCATTAACAGACCTTGAAATCTGTGAACAAATACATTATCTACCATTATACGCAAGTTTCTCAGATGAGTAATTTTTGATTTTCAGATTGCTCAGGCAGTTGCTTAGAAACATTTGTCTGTATTAGTTACACAAGTCATGTGGTATTATTTTTCTTTTCAGATTGGATGACTTCTGTGAATAAGCAACAGAGCATGAAATGCAAATTTCATGATATAAAATTCAAAACTTGCTTTTGGCAAGGATTTGATTTATTACATTTACAGCACAAGATGAAAACAAAAAGGTTATCTCTGTGATCTGAATGACTTGACAGGGGAAGTAATGCCTGTACCACTTGGAAAACTAGTGGCATAAATTGCAAAAACAAACAAAATTAAAAAAAAAAAAAAGGAATTGCATGGAATCAGTGGAGAGTGTGGCCTAAGGAGCTTACTTGGCTGAAAAGATCATTCACAGAAACATGAAGATGATAAATAGCATCAAGTTTGGAAAGTCTTACTATGGAAGCAAATGAAAGCTGTGCGATAATTCATTGTTCTAGTTATCTACATAGAAATTGTGGGTTTATCCTCTATCAATTAGTCCTTTCCAGGGATTAGTACTTTCCTAGATTAAAGCATAGATAGTTAGGTTAGGGAAAAAACCACACCAAAACCAAACAAACAAAAAATCCAAAAAACCCCACGGAGATTCAAGTAAATTATGATTTGCTTTTTTCAGAGGTTTGAGCAAACAAAGAAAGAGAAGTAGTCTTATTCATAATGCTCTCAGTCATATGCTCTGATTCGGCTGGTCCTGTGTGGAGCCAGGAGTTGGACTCGACGATCCTTATGGGTCCTTCCAGCTCAGGATATTCTATGATATTGATAGGAACAGCCAGGTCTCATTCAATAAAGTTGCAAAAAGTATTCATTAGTATTTCATTGTAGATTATATGGAAATACAGTAGAATCTTTTTTCTGCTGATGCTATCAGTGTGAGAAACATGTAAACTCACACCTTTTTGCTTCCTTTAACTTTGTAAAAGAACCACTTGTATTTGCCTAAGTGTTTCTCCACTGATAATGATTTTTCTTCTCTATTGGATGCAATGATTTGTAAAAGCAAAATCATTGATTCAAACTAAATATAGGGTTTTACCAGCAGAGACTGCTGCTTTCAGTTGGAGAGAACCAAATATGGTAAAACTATGTTACTGAGCAAACTCTCAGAGTGTAATCCAGGCTACTTCTACAAACTATAAAGCCTACATTCAAAATATAGCCAAAGTCATGAAGACCAAACCAAACAAATCCTAAAGGAAGAAATACTGCTAAAACAATGGAGAGAAACTTAGAAAGCAACAGTAATTTTTTTTTCCCCAGTGAATATTTAAAACCAGGCTGCAAGGACTGATGGACAGTAAAACCATTTGCAAAGAAGAAAATACATCTGAGTTTTTGCTGAATTGTAATACCACATTGGAATATAAAGGTATGATTTTTAGTGATACTTGTGATAGCCAACAGAGATACATTTTATCTCGCTACTAATGAAGTAAAGCCTCTAACTTTCCTGGTGCTCCCTTTCAAGGCAGCAGTTCTGCTAGAAACAAATGCCAGTGGGTCCCCAAACAACAGCAAGCGTGCCTCACAGCTGAAGCCTGACATCAGTGCAAAATATTTGTGCCTCCCGTGATTTCAAATAGGCTTAGTTTTGGGTGGACTATGACTAACCCATGATTAAGATCAAGTCCTTCTGCTAGCAGAAACAGCATTGAGTGAATATGAAATACGTATGGACAGCCCTTGCTTAATATTTAACTGCCTATCTCATAAATCCTAGTAAAGGATTTATTCCACAAAATCAGCCAGAAGTAGTGTCACACTCTGAGTGTTTCTCTCAATATTCAGTCAAATACCAAAGTGTTATTAATGAAGTATTAAAACACAGAATGTGATTTGGATTAGAAAATGAAGGTATAAGTTTTGGTTTTAGCAAAAACAGTGTCTTCAATAACCCCAGATTTCTCCACTGCATACTTTCAATGTTTGTATAGGAACTTACACTGTTTTTAAATACCAAAGAACCTCTTTTTTTCCTCCTTCCTTTCTCTAACATGCACCTCAGATTATGCTCATCCCTTTCCAATATTACATTTCTCCCTTCATAGCTGCACAGAGAAACTTGATTTAAGGAATATGAACTTATAAATTGCCATCCTTTGCCTGTCTTTTAAATAAGGCAGGAAAAAAACCCACAAAACCACCAACCAACATCCTGAACTAAGATTAAAAGCTGTATTCATATTAAAGAATGGTGTCTTTTTACCATTGAAACTGAAGCTGTAGATTATTCTGTGCTGATAAAGTACTACAGTGGGCAAAGAACTTTCTCATAATGAACACTGCTGTAAAACAATTTATCTAAAAGAAAGGAAACAAGTTTGCATAATCCATTTATGGTTGATTCAGCTTTAGAGGAATTTGTTATATAAATATATCTCGCCCTAGGGAATTGTTTTGCCAAAATAACTAATGAAAGTGTTTGAGCAACACTGATAATTAATAGGATTTTTCAGTATCACAATGGACAATGACATCTTCCTGTGTATGTTAATGGTCTCACCAGTGAAGAGACAAAAACTTGGCAGACTCCAAGAGCCAAATACATTAGAAAGTGGAAAATGAATTAACTTAGCACTTGCAAAAATGCTAAGAGGGTGACATGTTTTAACTAATCATCAAAAGGTGTTTTATAGTACCTTCTTAAAAAACATTCCATAGCTGAGTAATTATCACTTTAAAAATCTTAATTAATAGTCCATCGATTGTTCAACTGACATTTATAATATTCTGCTATCATGCTGGAATGTTTGACTAAACGTAATCAAGTACCATTATGTTGTTATACACTTTGATAGCAATCACAAGTTATGTTTTAAGTTTAGGTGTCAATGTTAAATCATCAAGAAGGATTACCACAGGTAACTCTCACAATCTCATCAATAATGCCTTGCCAACTACAATCCTGTAGAGACTTTAAATTTATAGTGAACCTTACCTGCTTTTGTGGTCACATAATTATTTTTATTATGCTTTGTGGCAATGTTGGCTGCCAAAAAAGGTTGTCCTAAAATCCCAGTGTGACAAAAATCAATTTTCAGATGCAAATGAGGGTGCCATAGGTGACATTTTTCATACCCAATAAATTGCCTGTCTGTGGCTTTGAACTAATGGACACATAAACAAGAGAGATTGGTGCCAAGGTATTGCATTATAATCTTATCGAAGCTTTATGAGACTCATGCTACAGGCTGCAAACTAAAACAGAGAAAGGGGGCATGAACAATTTGAGGAAACCTGTAAGAATAAATATAGGGTGGGGGGGTTGGTTTTGGGGTTGGGTTTTTTTTTTTTACATTCTTCTTTATTTTTTTCTGAGCTCAGATTTCCCATCTATCTACTTTTCCCCCTTTTTAAAAATAATTTTAGTGCTCTTCGTGACTCCTTCTGTCTGCCACAACTTTTACCTCATTATTATCCTCCACCTCTCCTCTGTCCCTCAGCTGTCTTCCTAATTTCTCCCCTAGAAAATGTGTACAAACAGGATTCCTTTTTTAATTCTCTTTTAATTCTGGCAACATTGTTTCCATTTATTTCCTCACTTCCTGGAGGTGATAGGCATTCCCTGGCAGGGAAATTATTCAGAGCCACCGTGCTGTAGCTGCCTCTACAAAACCAATGTGAAGGTAGACCTCAAAACTTCAGGATGTACTTCTAAAGCAGTGCCTCTTCAAGCACTGGGTCCACATGAGACTTCAGTTGAAGTCTGCAATTTCAGACTATTTTGTTTACTACACAGATACGGGGATTACAGCCAGATCACTCTCAGAAGAGCCTTTTAAAATTTTTTCCCCCCTTTCTTTTTCTCTGAATCTCAAGCACTTCAATTTTTGTATTAAATAATGAAAGGATATAAATTAGTTCTATGGTACTAAATCCATGTATTTACACCACAAATATATTTAAACTTTCCAAGAAAATACAAGAAATACACTGAACCTAGCATTACCTTTAAAACCAACAAAGACATTAAGCGACCCCACTGCTCATGTCAGATATGGCTACGCTTCATGAGGAGGTCTGCATTTGCACAAAACAAGTAGCAGGGTTTTTATAGGCTTGTCTGAAGCTTATCTTGAATAATCACAAACTTCTTGAGCCTGCAAATTTTGAAGTCCTGAGAGATATTTACTCTTGCAACACAAACAGAACCATGATAAAACCAATATTTTTATGCTATGTTGATAGTATTGTTTCCAGCTATAGCTGAAAGATATGATTACATAATAGCTTTTCAAACCTCTTCAGAAGGTTTAAATAAAGTTCAAATCTTAAGCTTTTGAAACTTTAATCTTGAGATAAAGATCAATCTTTTTGTTGTTTTACCTTTTTCTCATGTTAGGAAAATATGAACGGTACTAAAATGACAACCGAATCCTGCGTCAGGCTTACCTGCATGCATATCTAGTTGCAAGACTGGGATAATAATTTGCAGAAAAAAAAATTTAACACCCTTTACTACCTCTCATCCTGGCATCCTCAATAAATATTATTGCTGCCAGTGCTCCTTTGTTTTGTTTTGATTTCTGTTTGTTTTGAGATAAGAGGAAGAAAAAGGTATTTTCTTCTACTGCACATCTAGCTCCCTCCTCCTGAAAAAATCAGAGCTCCCTCTAAAGTCAATAAACCAGTGCACCTTGACTTTGTCCTGTCAGCATCAGCGGCATAACAGGGAAGCAGAACAGGCTTCTAATACTGTGCAGGCATAACTTAGAAAATACAGTTTTAAACTTTTGTTTATGCCATTTGTCTGGTTGGCCAAATACCATCAGTGTATTCCTCAGAGGCAACAGTTTATTCCCATTGCCAGAGCAACGCCCGGCAAGGCATGCATGTGGAATTCAGGGCAGCATGCTACAACCATTTCCATCCTGTTGTTCTGAAAAGAGAAATTATGATGGAAACTATGAAACATACTGTTCCCTGCCTTTTAAGGTCACCACAGAAATTTACTTCATAAGCTACCTAATATACACAGCTACTCTTTCATCCATCACTCCATTTCTTCATGGTCTTGTAACACATGCAAACATCTGGAAAGCAAGTCTCTAATTCCCGAAATCCACAAGGGACTTTGGTGGCCAAATTCCCTGATCAGATTAACTATGCATCACTACTGGTAATGCAGTGATAGATTGGTATTGGTTAATGTAGAGCTCAATTTTACCCAGTTTTACAGTTCTTCTTTTCTAGAAGCACCTTCAAGTTGTACAGAAAAAAACCCCACAACTCATAAGACTAAGAAATAGACCCTAGGATTTTCAGCTTTTTCTGATGCTGAACCAGATTTGACCAGATAACAACTCCCAGCAGCAGAAGATATCAGCCAAAAGATCAATTGCATCAGATTCACCAATTTATCTGTGTATAGACAGCAAAACAGGAATTGCAATAATACGCATTTTGAAAAAAAATAAATCCAAAACACAAAGGGAAAAATTCTCAGATACCAGATATGTTCATTGACAGTATATCGGGGCAAAAGATTTACAAACAAGTTTAGTGAAAAAATCTGCTGAGAAGTAGCTCTACAGTCCTGTTCTCCACTACTAGTGTACAAAGCTATTAATTTATACAATGTTAATTTAAAAATAGAAGATATAATGCAGCATAGTTTTATGCACCCTTAATAAATGTAGAGCCCTAGGGCTCAGTGTACTTTCATTTTAAGTAATTGTATTCCACATGTAAATATTGAAGACTTAAATATACTGGGATAAATTAATTTAGACTTGCTAAAAGGTTTCTGTAAATAGCCCCCATTATGTCATTTCTCCACATAGTCTGCTTTGTTGACAGTTACTATAAAAACAGAGCATTCCAGTTTCCCTGTAGTGAGCATGAAACAGTCACCTAAGGAAAACCTTTCATAATTAGAACAAGGCAGGTACTAAACCTATCCCTTGGCTTATCTATGTATTAGTAGATGGAGTTCATTAACTTGTCAGCACTGATTCCTTTTGAATAGGAAAGTGAAATGAAAAAATGACATGCAAATCAATATCAACTGTAAAGTCATGTTCTCGTTTAGCACAGCGTCAGATATGAAATTGAGAATTAAAAAGAAACTTTCTGGTGGAAAAACATGCTTAGTATGCCACTTTTTTAATAAGAGAATTAGTACAGTTAATTAAGCTAGTTGTCATCCCATGATAAAAGTTACAGCACAATAAAAGTTAAAGAAAATCTTCTAAACCCTATTTTTAATTTTCAGGTATCTTTTTAAAAAGAAGACATTAAGCTTAATAAATGGGAGAAACATTTAAGAATATATAATTCATGCTCATTAGGTGGCACAAAAGCTGTGTAGCACATCCATATATATTTAAAGAGAGAGCGCGCCACTAAAAGCACATAACTCAGCATTACACTGCAAGTCCACAGACATATTTTTGGAAAATACATTTCATACCTGTAAATCACGCTATTATCAGAAGGGACTACAACTTAGTTTTCATGGACACATGAAATGATAATAATGGGGTGTAAAAGTCAGAGGAAATTTGCTGGAGATGAGCATAAGGTAAAGCCAGAGATCTGTTTGTATATTGTGATATATGCTGAATTGCTTATTATCTTTCTAGAGAGAAACAGTCAGCAAGCTCTACCTGGTAAACTGCAGACCACACCAAGACCTCCAAGATGCCACTGCATGTGGCTCCTGAAGTTGAGCTCAGATGTAACCCACCAAGTAGATGGCTTGGAATAGAGTTAAATCAAACAACCAAGTGTGAAACAGCCTTCATTTCAAAATTGCTAGGTATCAGCAAAAGGTAAAAGGTCCCTATTATCCTGTATCTGAATACCTTACCTTTAATGTGCTTCTAGAGTATTTCCATTTTATATTCAGAAATCTGAGGCAGAGAGGTATAGAAGTGAAGATTGTCAGTATTATAACACCTTTTCTTTTGTCCAAACTCTGTTTTGTTGGGAAGCTCTTCAGGCAGATGCTATCTTTTATTACAGGTAAGAACAAGGTCTCAAAAGACACAATCTTTGTTAATGCTTCTATAGTACTACAGTAAAATGAAGGAGAAATAATGCAAATACAAAATGTTTTTACTCTCTCCCTTGATTCTCCTAAACACATACTCTTGCACTGGAAACCAGTCTTATCTTCCTATTGTCTAGAGTCAAGATTAATTTCACTCACCTTATTTTCTCATTTATAGTTTTAAAGACTGAGTCTTAATCAAGTCACTTATCTCATTCAGAATTGTTCTAAAACACATTTTCAATTAATAAAATGATCCTAAATACTGCCTAATGCACTGAGCACCAACTAAAAGAAAAGACACAATAATTACCAGCAGTGACAAGGAATTGGGAAAGCCATTAAACACCACCAAAATAATCCCCCCCCCCCCCCCCGCAAACCTCTGTCTAGCCCATATTTTTGTACCACTAAAAGATACAGTAATTATGTCCCTCAAGTAAACCAGCTACTTTTCTGTATAGCAGACAAATATTAAAGGACTCTTTCCCTTTTATACTTCTAATATATTTCCCATATTTTTTCTCTAATTGAATTACACATGATATGTTAAAGCAAGAAATATTTCCATTTGGGATACAGATGATTGAACTTTTCTAGCAGATGTTGAATTTATTAAACATCATAGTACTGAACAGAATCTGCCTTATGGTATTTACAAATTTAAGATACAATTTTAAAGTAATTATAGTCAATACACAAAATCTGGGATTAAAAACCACTGAATAAATGTGAAACTTCTGAGATCCTCTAAAGACCTACTTGATCAAAAAAGCATTAATTTTGCAGTGATTCAGCACAAGGCACAAACAACATTTAAAGTAATTGAAAAAAAATGTTTTTCCCTGTTTCATAGACACAAAATATAACTGGCATACTGTGACTGCCCACTAACATTATGCACAATTAATATTGTATCTATCAACTTGATGCTAACAGTATCCAATGGAAAGGGCTATACCACATGATAGTCCCACTAATACCTTCAGTTTTCCTGGCAATTAAATAACATGGAAGCACTAACAATTAACATCAAGGTCACCCTCAAATAAATTTTTATTTGGACACTCCTCATAGCAGATTTGTGAGTAGATTCAAAACTCATTAAAGTCAGTGGAATGACTCCTGTTGACTTAATGGAGATTGCATTTGGTGTACTGCTTTCTCTGTATTCCTATGACAGATTAATTACACGGTTTTGTCAATAATCATGCCTAAAATCAACCCTGTAACTTGAAGCTTCAAGCCTTACCTCACATACACATGTAACTTTGTCAGGAATGAGTTTGAGTGCTATAGATGTGAGCCAAATTCAGCGTTAAATCTTCCCCAACTTTGACTTTTAATCTTTAAACTGAAGTTTTAACATCCCTTCCCCTTACCTCTACCTTAATTCCTGATTTGAGGGATAATATGAAGCATGACAGACTTTTCTGACTTCAATAACCTTATGATGTTCAAAAGGATGGTTGTTGGGAGTTGGGGGAACAGAGTGAACCACATAAGGATAACACAGTATAGTGGTACAGAGGAAATAAAGTCATCTGAAGATAAAGTCAGAAAGCTACTTAACCTGCATTGCACAGCTACATAAGCCTTTAAGGACTCATATTTTGAGCTACCCTTCTGACCTAGATGGGAGAAATCTTCCCCCTTCCCTAATTCACATGGCAATAGAATAACCAAAAAGACAGGAAATGGGTAGAACTTTGCATCATATTAAGTTGATCGCACAGAAGAGTTGACAGTTTTTCCCATGACCTGCTACTGAAACAATTCACCTCTGTTAAAAACCAAGAGGGACAAGCAAATAAAAATTGCTCAGTATCAAATTGTAGGCATTACTGAAACAGGGTGGATTGAACAACCAATTGTGCCATTTTTAAGATTTTAAGATTACAATTTTAATTAAGTAGCAGGAACATGACTTTGTTGAAAAATTGTCACATATTGTTCCTCTTTTTCATTAAAAAACCCAACCTATACATATTCTTATGTTTCTCAACACAAAACTACAATGTTTACATTAAAAGAACATGTTTTAAAGTTTCTCTTGCAGGATATCCCACACTAATATACTAGTAATGTTTCTATGGACACAGCTGGAAATTAAATACACACCAACAGTTCCAATAAACATCTGAGTGAGGAGGTTCAGGTTTTGATATAATTAATGACAGTAAATGAATGAGTCTAACTGATGTCTGTAGACTGAGCCAGTACCAAAACAAGTAACAAAATCTCCATTTCCTAAATCAGGAATTTAGTCTAAGTATTTTTATTTCTAGCAGGCAATTCTGCTGCAAAGGGCTGGTAGGATAAATATCTGCCAAATCAAATACAGAATACTAGTGCAATAATCATCTTAATCTAAGGCATAAGTTTATAGTTTATAGCAAGAACAGCAACAAAACCAGAAGACCTAGTCCGAATATTCTTGTTGCCAGATGCTGCCATGCTGGGGCACAATGACTGAGTGTACCTGGTCCCACCAGGGGTTTTGTCTACCAACATAGTCTTTCAGCAGTCGTGAATTTCCTATCAAACAGAAGTAGCTGACTCTATTTCATCTTCAGGGAAAAGAAAACATCACAGATATGTGAATATTCTTCCTGCACAGAGAAGAAACTGCCAAGTGTAGTACTTGTCAGCCAATCAGGAATTGTGAATTTAGTGGAATTTTTGTTAGTGAGTTCAACAATATCAGAATCAAAATTATATGCCTAATGAGAGCACTCAAGTGCCCTATTTCATAGGGGCTGACATGCTATTTTATCACCACACTGCTGTGCTCGAAGACAACCCTCTGCATTTTGATGTGGCCTTTTAAACTATTACTAGTGGAAACCCAAACAGATTTCTTCCCAGTGTTTCTTCTTTGGGGAGGTCAAAAAAATTCAGGTGATACTAATGTGTACTAATGTCAACACATGTAGAAAGTCTTCAGCTTCTCCTAGAATAGTCCAGTACTTCACAGAATCATATCCTTGAAATCCCTATATTAAAAATATCTATGTTGAAATCTGAGAATGAAAGTTTGGTACGGTCTTCCAGATTTTAAAAACTCGTACTGTCACTTTTCTTCCAAGTGATTAGGGGATTAATCTTTATACAGCAGAAGTGTTCAATACTATAAAAAAAGCCAAAGAGCAACACCCACACCCACACACAAACATTCAACATGTTAACATACAGCATCAAATGGGATCTAGAAGAATTAAAAAAAGAGTAACTGAGTTTCTTGTATCTTTTAATAGCTCATACATTATCATCATCAAGTCTGCAAAGTGTATAAATCATCATCTGATAGACATATTATGCTTGTTCTAGCACTCAAAAGACATTGGGCAAACATCAGGAGGATATGAAAATGCTTAACTCTGTGTTGTTCTCATTAGCAAAGTCCTTAAATCTTGTCATATATACACTTATACTCAAACAAGATATGAGTAATCTGAATACAAAGTTCACACACATACACAAAAAGACTCCAAATTTCCATTTGTGACTACACAGGTCATGTCACAACATGTTCGACAGAGACCATTCTAAACAACAACCCCCGCAAAAAAACACACCACAAAACACTTCATCGATACTGCCTTAATATTAAACTGTAGAACACACTGTGGTACTTAGCCACATAAAATATTCAGTAGTTCTCCAGTGTCATTAGTACCATTATAGAGACAAATGTACTTTAAGTAAAGTATGAAGATGCTCAGAGGGCTGGAGCACCTCTGCGATGAAGACAGGCTGAAAGACTTGGGGTTGTTCAGCCTGGAGAACAGAAGGCTCCAGGGAGACCTTAGAGCAGCCTTCCAGTCCCTAAAGGGGCCTACAGGAAAGCTGGAGAGGGACTGTTTACAAGGGCATGGAGTGACAGGACAAGGGGGAATGGCCTTAAGCTGAAGGACGGGAGATTTAGGTTAGATAGTAGGAAGAAATTCTTCCCTGTGAGGGTGGTGAGACACTGGCACAGGTTGCCCAGAGCAGCTGTGGCTGCCCCATCCCTGGAAGTGTTCAAGGCCAGGTTGGATGGGGCTTTGGGCAGCCTGGTCTAGTGGAGGGTGTCCCTGCCCATGGCAGGGGGGTTGGAACTAGGTGATCTTTAAGGTGCCTTCCAACCCAAACCATTCTATGATTTAACCCATTTCAGACTGATGCAAATAAGGACTCTCTTAAGCAGCAGAAGCTACAGTGTTGTACTAAGATCATACAATTTAGTCTACAAGAACGCCAGTACACCAAGAACTAGATCCAGTTCTCATTTTAAAAGGATTATAGTCTACTTATTTAAAAAGCTGCATATACTAGATCCATAATTCATTTATCTCAAAACCACAAGGTAATTCTAGAGAGAGAAAAGAAACTAAAGACAAAATGATTTCAAGATCATTTTCTGCTGAGTTCAAACATATGCCAAATGGTTCAACAAGTATTGAACACCATCAACCACAGGGGTGTTTGCTGACTTGCAGGTAAATTAAAGTGTATCTGCTCACAGTAGTTTGAATAGTTGCTGACTAAATGACTTGGTGTTGCTAGAACTTAAATCAAATCGGTTACCACAGCAATTATTAAAAATATTTTAACAAATCCATTCCTATTCACCAGGAAACTTCTTGTTTACTGCTACGCACCAAACTGCAGTCATAGTGAGGTCATTAAGAAACTAGAGGCAAAATTCGTTCTCGCCTTTCCTACTAGTACATTTGTTTGCCAGTTAACTTAAACAAGATTTATTTTTCATAGTAATGAAGGACACTGAGGAATTTTAGTGGTACCAAAAGTATTAGCAGCAACCAATTACTGTACATAGCAGGACTACTGGCCAGTTCAAATCAACCTGCTGCCCCTCCACTCTCTTTCTGTGCCGTCCCAATAAGAGGGGGAGATATATAAATAACTAGTAAAACTTTTTTTTTTTTTTAATAAGACGGGTCAACTGCTTAATGCAAAGGTTATTCAGTTTTATTTAGTGGTGAAATAAGAAGGGAGGAGTTGGGTGATTAATAACTCCAAGATGACTGTAAATATTAGCAGAGTTGTTTATTATGGAGATACCAAATTGTATTA
The DNA here is from genome assembly GCF_011004875.1 of Balearica regulorum gibbericeps. Lineage (NCBI taxonomy): Eukaryota > Metazoa > Chordata > Aves > Gruiformes > Gruidae > Balearica > Balearica regulorum. The sequence goes on from NC_046196.1 coordinate 4,854,783, forward strand.
AGCTTTAATTTTGTCATTCTTATGCTGAATGTTTCTTCAACTTGCCACATTATTCTAGGTACTTTAGAAAACTAGCTGTAAAATAAGATGCAAAGGAATACTCTTAAACACAACAGAATAGTGATGATCAACAAATAAGGAATTTTAGGTCCAGAAGGAGCCATCTGTCCTTGCAGTGGCAGAATCAATTCTTGGGGGAGGACAAATGTAGATTTTTATCCTGTGATGCTCCATTAAATGCTTAAGATGCATGCTGAGATAGGTGTTACTATAATAACCATAATAAATGTTCCTTCAGGTTTGCAAAAACCGGTATGGAACTATTGGGGCAATCATTAAGGATGATTATTGATGTCTCTGATGGAGACAAATAACTAAACTCTTACTCAGGAAATCATCTTTTCATGTGAATAATTTCTCTTATTATGGTGCTCTCTCAAATCCACCCTGTTTCTGGAAGCTGATGGAAAAGCTTGTAGTGGGAAAACACCAGAAATATTTTGTGTCTCTGACACCAAAAAGAACCTTGAGCTTAGTTTTGAACACAACTTAGTTTGATCTCCTATTGGAATTCTCTTTGTTCCTTAATAAATCTGAGGTATCACTGGTGAAACTAGTGTAGTAGTCATACATTGACTGCATCATTCCTACATGCCAGATGAGAGAACCACCATCGAAGAAATGGACAATTTTTCTTCTGTATCAGAAGTCGCACAGGTTCTTCTGGTTTCTGTACCATCTCATTCTTGTTCATTATGGATTTGAGGACATTAAGGATGTCATGGCAATTTTAATATCACATAGAAATCACCATTTCCTTTTCCCAAAGCCCCTATTTAAAAATGATTGTTCCTATCCTGATGTGAACAAGTATTATGAAATAAGTATCAACAATAAAGATATCTATGCAAATACCTCTTTTTACCAATGTATGTATACAGACATGCACGTGCATATTCTTTCTCTGTGTACTTAATAGTTACACTTTAAGGATCTTACGGGATGAAAGCCACTTTTATAAATGAAAGATATTACATATCCTATGAGACATCTACTTATCCTTTATGATCTTGCTTAATGTTCTACTAAATCATGCTTAGCCTGTTGCTTTCCCACTTATATCCTCATTTACTACAATGAATTTTAAATTTAAACCTTTTCCAAATGGTTCCCTTAAATGTTCCCCACACCTATGGCACAAATTTCCACACAACTCCATCATTCTCTGGAGATTAACACATAGGATTGGCATAGTTTTCGCTATATCATCAGAATACTTTCAGACTGGACTCAAGAACAGTAACAACTTGAAAAAAATTATATGTCAATGCATGACCATTTATCACTCTTCCAAAAAAGTTTAGTGGATTTTTTTTTTTAAATGGATAAAGGACATTTAGCATCCTAGATTATAAAAAGAAATTAATTCCATTCAAAATTTCTTCACACAACTCATGTACCATTCAAATTCTCATAAAAATGTTTTAGTGGCAAGAGGTAAATAGGTATTTTCTTGGCACTCCATGCCAAGGTGAATTTTAGCTCAGATAAAAGACTTCAGCAATCTTTGAATAATCGCTCTCACTGAGATTTATGTGAGCTTTGCTATTAAGTCTTAATGGATGAAGGATAAGACCTAAGTGTGTTTTAAAACAAAATAGAATAAAATTGGTTACATTCCAGAACTACAATTGGTTCTGAGCTTCCACAAAAACCTTAAGTGTACACCAGAAGCACACCAAGCAATAGTGAAAACGTCCCATGGATGATACCCGTTACTGCAGGGAGAACTAACCGAGAAGTCTAAATGCAGTTCAGGGCTGAAAGGAATTATGATTTGAGATGTTTTTAATAAAATATGTTCATTTAGAATATTTTTGCCTGCCGTTTTTCATTAGTCTGTTAATAATTTGGAATAATTAACAAGGCTCACACTTGTTTAAAAAAAATCATCTCATTTCACCTTTGAATCTCTGTTATACATATTCTATATTTGTCTTAGCTCTGCTTGCTACTGAAAAGCACAAAGTCTCTTTTCCTGGATAAATACATCCCCAGTTCACATCAAATCTGAATGTAGATTACTCATAGAGAAAAGCACTGAACATTCACAGAAGCTAACACCTTCTTGTTTCACAGTCAATTATTCATGTTTCCAGTCTATAAGACCATTTTTCTCTCCTTAAATAACCAAGTACTTCTCATTTACATGCTGAAGTTGCGCACTGAGGGAAATAGAAGGAAAGCTAGCCCACACGTTTGATCTAAGCATTTATACATACAGTGAATAAACTTACAAGACACACTTTGCCCAAAAAAGGAATGTTAAATTAATGAAAACCACCAGTGGCTCATGTTCTTTATAGTATTTACTCTGGTATTCAACACAATATGTAATTGTTGCTATGGCAACTGCCACATCTCTTGGCACCATAATAATTCTCAGATAAATGGATCTTTGTCAGAACAAACTCCAAAGCCAGTGTATATGAAACCTGCATTTCTTTGGTGATGGGAATCTGCAGAGTTAAGTTGGAAGTATAAATTCAGTCCAGGCCTAAGGGAAAGCATAAGCCTATCAATAGAGTTGAGGCTCTGCTGCAGCCCTGAGAAAAAGGGGAGCGTGGCTATATATAAAAAATTATATCCGTTGTGCACTGCCACGGGACTTGCAGGGTCACTCAGAAACAGTCCACCAAAGAGGTACGGGAGTCACGTCCGTACGACACTGTCAGACAAAACTCCTGCTTCGAGGGTTTGATCTAAAGTCTGCTGGAATCTGATTATTTCAGCAGGTTCTGGATCAGGCTGAAGGATAAAAAGGGAAAGTAGGTGACTGGAATTTCTATAGAAAATAGCTTATTTCAGTGGTTAAGGAGATTTCTTATATAAAAGGAGCTCTTTGTTGTTTCCCCAACAGCAAGTGGTCTGCACAGAGGAATTTTATAAAAATATAGCCAAAAAGGCAGATAAATGATACTACAGAATGAGCCATTGATGAGAACAAGCTATTGCTTTCATTGACATTAATTAAAATATATTCTGTGAAACCTGCAATGTAGCATTGCAGACTTTAAAAAAAAAAAAAAAGCATCCTTTCACTGGTGATTAAAGCACAGAAAAGTCATTTACCAAAATATGATCAACACACAGGTATTAAATTCTAAAAATCACTTGTACCTCAGGTTTTTATGTAGGAATTCAAAGTCAATAAATGTTTGCAGTGTGATAACGAACAAAACCAAGAGAAGTAAAAACAATTTAATCATTTAACGGCTAGTAGGAGAATGTTACTATGTTAAGCTTTCTGTCAAACTGAACGCAAAAGAAAGAAGATGAATTTTCTTTTGTTTGTTCTTTAAGAAAACCCATCTTCATATGCCTGAAGGACACCATCATATCCAAAGGCAAAATATCGCCACAGCTTTTCTGAAAGAAATGGTATTCTATATACTGTTTTGATCAGTATAACTCATAACTGTACTGTGGATATTGATGCACCCCTGTGACTTACTCTATTTTGTGCCTTAAAATTAAATGCAAAACACAGTATTTTATTTATGCAGTGCACTACATTTTGCAGCAACTGCTATATGCAAAATCTAATAATATGAAACTCTTCTAGCCTGTTTGTCAATATCTCATATGAGAGTCCATCTTCATACCTTTGCATGGTTATTTTCAGCTATTCTAAACTCTATTCTAAACTGAAAAAATGCTAATATACATTAATGGGAATGACTGCTTGCTATATCAGAGAGGCTGATTCTTGATCTTATTTTCCAAATAAATTATTGAACTGCCAGATGACTAAACTGAACTATTTACTTCCTTGTGTGAATATTTTTTTTTCTGTGAGACAATCCTGATTCATAATGAGATTATTGATCCTTTATCATCTGTTCTAAGGCAGAAAGCCATACATGTAGGATTTAAGGCTCTAGGCACTTTTTATCAATAAAATTTGCAATCTCTATACTGCAGGGATAAAGCAGAGAGTAAGACACAAACAAGAAATGCTAATGTTTAAATCCAAGGAGCTTAGTTTCATTATTTCTGTTTGATACTTTAGGAAACAGAGGCACAGGCATAAAGCAACTTGCACAAACACGTACATCCAGGCAGTGGCTTAGTAGGAAACAGAATTCAGGTCTGCAAGGTGGCTGGGGAAATTTTTGGCCAGGCTGCCCCTCCTGCGCCTGCTGTAATAAACATAGCAGAGTACTGATGTTGGGAAAAGCAACGGTTTGACAAAGAGAAAAGTAGAAGCAGCGTATCTGCCTGGCCCCTAGCTGTTACCAAGTGGACTGGACAGAGTAGCAGGACTACAGCAACTTCATTTCCTTCAATCTAAGCTACTGCTGGAGATGATTTTAAACTTTCTTTGTCTACAACATGCTGTCTCAGGGTACGTTTCTCCCTCTTATCTCTTCTTTTCTTTCCTCTTTTCCTTTTCCATCTAGTGTCTGAAAAGTGTCCTGAGGGTTTGACAGTTTCTATTTAATCATTTCATCCTTCTGCATGGAAGACTGCTGAGCACTATACAGTGAAGTTACAACCAGCCTGGAATTTCTGAATATCTGCCTGGCCTCTTATCTGCTTTGGTGCCAGACTCTTGATATCTCACTCCCCACCACCCCTCACACCTTGTGTCTGTGATGCTGTAACAAATAAAAGTCCTAAATAACTCCCTTTGCTGTGGGAAAAGAAAAAAAAAAAAAAAAAAAAAAAAAAACACCAAACCAAAAACAAAAGCAGCAGCATTTTGCCAACACACGAAAAAAGGCAGAGAAAGATTGTTTCCCAAGGTTTTCTTGTAGCTTACAGTGTACTAAGGGTATATTCATTAAAACCAGCATTAGATTACAGCTGGGGAGAATGACTAGCAGACAACCATTTTATTTAGCCTTGGAGGACACAGTTCAATTCCCAGCTTGCTGCATTTTGCAACTCAGTCTGTTATGAGACTTTGCAAAAGACTGGCTACACTTTCTGTCTTCCACAAAACCAGACTCTGTAAATAAATAAATAAATCCACTAATGTCTGGTCAAATGCTCAGATGTGATGAAATTTCCAACTTTTGGTTGTCCTACTATTTCCATAAAACAAAGCAGGGACCAAGCATTGGAGAAGACATAAGTTAAAAAATTAATTATTGCCACTCATCAGATTGGTCAGTTTGTTCCCAAGTAGGGTTTGCAAGTGATTTATTTTTCCATTAGGGATCTGAACCTTAGCAATTCTATGAATTATACAGAATGAACCCAAAGTTCTTTTGGGGAATCCTGGCTGAATCAAAACATTTCCATATCTTTTTTTTTTTTTTTAATATCACCACGCACTCAAGTCCTGACTGTGTGAAAGGGTATTAAGCAAACATTGGGCAAAGCAGAGCATGAGCCCAGATGCACACACCTCGCCAGCACTGCCCCACGGTGAATGCAAGTGAACTTAATTTCTTTCACTGAGCACTCTGATTGCCTGAGGCTACAAGCGTGTACATACACAGAACTCTTAAGATGATGACACACTGTAATGTTACACCTTCCATAGGCCCATGGCAACTCTTCTGTGCGCTCATATTCCACACGCCTCTCAAAAATGACAGTAGCTTTTTCATGGATACTCTCCTCTGTCAAGACACACAGAAACCAATATATCTAGCCAAAACCATAGGAGGAAATGGGCACTAACACCAGGTTGTAGAAAGCAATCTAACTGTAATCTGATGTATGGATTTCTGCTTTCAACAGCATGTATGCATATCCATAGGTATAGACATTCATGGGTTTTAGGGTATTTTGCAGAAACATCTGGACATCTGCAAAAGCAGCAGTGCTGTATCTACTCTTCTGTCACTAGACCCTGCAGAAGATTCTGTGAGCAGAGAGCAACTGCCAAGTTGGCTGATGATATTGAGGAACCATCTATCTTCTCATATTGTGGTCATGGCCACCCTTTGATAGAAAGCTGCAGGCTCTGCAGATCTAATATGTTTCTGGCAGAAGAGTAAGAAAATATGCCCTTCAGGCTCAAAAAGCAGAGTTAAATAGTAAGTGGTATTCTACAGCTACTGACTATACCATGGCCATGAAGTTAATTTAATCACGTAGGACTGATCAGTGAGGCCAGCTGGAATCTTCCCACATGTTCAGCAGGAAAGAACCATACCTCTCCACCACTAGAATACCAGACCTTTTCTGCACAGTCCAGATTGCACCTCTATAATATTTTCAATATTCATCTAAAGTATGGTTGGTAGCAATCACAAAGGTTTAGGAACTATGCTATGCCTTCCTAGGCTCAGACTGCCAGTCAGCACATTAGAGATCATTGTTGTCAGTCATTTCCAAACATGTTGGGAATCTGCAATTAGAAACATTAACAATGGGATTTCACAGATGTAGGTTACATGCTTTCAGAAAAGAAATGGCAGTTGCTGGCAGTGGGGAAATACTTAAGAAGTACTTATCCCCTAATTAAACAAGGTACTGTACTCTAAGTACTGAATGCTAAGCAGTGCTCTAGCACGTGCTCATCTTAACCCTACAGAATTATGCTGAATTACTAAGGCTCCATCTGAGCATTTCTTAGCCAAGTCTCCTTGCATAAACAGATGGAGCAGTTCTGTTTCCATGCTGACACATTCAGACTGCAAAAGTACAGGATTAAGTTCAAATTTATCATAAAATCACTTTAGATAGGATGCTGTAATCTTTATATCCTTCTCAAGTATGACAAACAGAAAGACAAGACTGTCTGTGTTGTGTTTAAAATAGGCAAACAATAGCTGAAACGGTTGGTAAAAAAAATATTGATTTAACAGTTACAGAGTGCTGGCTGAGGCCAGGGTAGGACAGCCAGCCCCAAAGATCTTTATATTCTCTTGAAAAAGGGCATGATCCTCACTAGACGGATTTCCCAGGACACATTAATGCATCAGGTAACTCCCAATGGCACTGCAGACACCGAGGATCACCATACCAAAAGGGTGATCTTCTAGTTATGAGCTGAATATCAAAACCTGTAAAGAAGTGATGAATGTAGGTAGAGATGATGCTGTGATATTACTTTGAGGAGTCACCTATGAGGGAAGACTGACAAGTGGCAGAATATGCCAGATTTAGAGTGGTTTTCTCTCTCTGAAGCAGCATGAAGTGGTTGGAACAGAATCCAGGAGTGGGGCCAAATTAGACTTGGCTTTTTAATGTAGTCTGGTGATAGATTTCAACACTAGGCATTAATTAATACTGCTGGAACAGTTTGAGGGGACACTACCCAGAGCTCAAATAGGGCATAAAGAGAAAAGGTCACTGACAAAGCTATGTCATAGCCCATGCAAATACACATCTGTTAATTCCTACTCATGAGACAAGATTTCCCCTAGATTGTATCTTCTATAGACTATTTCCCCTCAAAGACATTGAAGGGCTGCTTCTCTAAGAAAACCATAATAAAACTTCAGAATATGATTCTCAGAGAGTCAGATCTTCACATGTAAACCAATCCCCTAAAGTTTAACTCCAGAACTACTGTCAGAGAGGACCACTCCTCTATGGTTTCAGTAACTTCTAACTGAAGAATGAGAATCCCCATTTTGAAACTGCTCCTAAGATTTCAAATCCTGGAGTGAAAAGAAAATAGTTTGAACATTCTTGTGAATGCACCAGAAGGTGCGTGCCTTGCTTATTTGAGACACAGGACAGCCAAGTACCCAGCTCCTGCAAGTGTAGTTTTCCTACTCTGAATTTGGCAGTGCATGGTCCTAAATCCACAGCTCCACCATGTAAGAGGCTCTCTCAGGTATGACCTTGTTAAATTTTAACTTTATGAAGAAACATTATTATTTAAATAAAATTAAATTCCATTTAAGTGTTCTGATCAGCGCTCTGCAGTTACACATTTTGGTACTTTCTCTCCTGCTGGCAATCTACGTTCACATCACGTGCTGCTTAAAGTGCAGATCAAAACCTTTCCTCAGCCACAGACTTTCAGAAGTTGATTCAACCTTTCCTCCAAAGCTTTTTTTTTTTTTCTTTTTTTAATGGAAAACTTAAGTTATACTAAGCTATGTTTGGAAAGATAATGAGAATGCTGGCAGGCGAAACTCTAAATACCAAAATAAGACAATAGATCACTCATTTTTATTGTGGCTTCTTTATAGTTCCTTGAAATTATAGGTCTGTAAAGGTAACCAGCCTTAATTGTCTAGTAAGCCACTGGCTTGCTTGCTTCTCTCATAAATGCCATGACACAGATGTGAAGGCTATCTCACATTTCCTTTTGCTACTTTCACAGATGTGAAGTAAACAATTCAATCAATTTGTGAAGCACTTTTCCCCTATAGTATGAGGTTAGTATTACACGGAAATTCAAAAGTGGAAAAGAAAGGACATGGCATTCAGTGGACAAAGTGGAACAGAAATCACTAGTGCATAGAGACAGAGTGTAAATGTGTGTTGCAATTTGCATGCAGATGTTTATATAGTTTAACACATTACAATATCAGATAAGCAGAAGTATACAAAAAATTAAATTCCACAGCATAGAATTCATTCCCACATTCTTAGACTTGGAGGAAACATGAAGGTTCTGTAAATTCTAAATTACACATTTAGACTATGCTTTTCCATTTTCAGTTATGGCCAAACTGTGGTTTATCCAGCATAATGTACACCAGAAGAACTAGCCAACTTTGATACTTGGGCTCTTTCATTTGAATCAATGTTTAGCATTTACACCTGAAGATGTAATACATCTTTCAAAACCTGGAAAATCTGTATTTTAAGTTAAACTAAGTGCTAAAACATTACAGCAATATCTGGATTGAAGACTGATTTTGATCTCTCTGCTAACACATTAAAACTGCTTACAGTCCTAGATAGCACATCTAAATATCTAGCAGCATTTTCTTGGCACTTTCTTCTAGTCCTTTGTATTTATCTTACCTTTAATGCGCCATGTTTTTCATTTGCTCCAACAATCAAAATTTCTGCCATATCCTCAGCATGCTCAGACCGCGCGTGGACAAACAAGGCTCTGCCAGCTTCTGATATATTCTTTAGTGCAACTAAAGACCCGTCGCGTTCCACCTTAAAGTCTGGGTTAGAAACTTCGAAGTTCAATTTGTTATTCCCCTTGCAGTCATCAAATTCCACTGGGGGAAAAAAAAGAAAAAAAGAAAAAAACCCAAACAATTATAAGTATCCACTCTGGAACATAAACTTCAAACATCTTTATGTTAATGGCTTGTCTACAGATCTCAGGAAGAAATGTCTCCTTTGTGTGACTATAATTCATAGACAAATCTTATGAAAATGCACTTTCAGAAAGATGAAGAGATTTTGACCATGCTGACTGGGGAGGTAAGAGATAAACGAAACACTTTGGACATGAGAATTTGGGATCACTCAAATCAAATGCACAAAATGCACATCTAGTTCTACAAATTGGGCAGTAGCAGTAGAGACCTTGTTATCCTCTCCATCCTAGCCCAGGATCTCTAAAGGCTCTTCTGCTGGCAAAGTGATTTCAGATATCCAGTAAATCTTTATGCTTGAAATTGTTTGTTTACAGAATATTCAACTTCATAGTCCACTACAAAAGTGTTCCATAACAGAAAAACCAAACTATAACATTTCTTACTACCTACCAGGATTGTGATATAGTGCATGAGCTGCGCTATCAGTATAACTAAGGATTATGAGAACTTTTTAATTAAACAGTAGCTGTCAATAATCCTGTTTCACTTTACACAAAAAATTTAAAGTATTTAGGAAGGCTGGCATAAAGAGAAAATTGTCTCTAAAGTACAAAGTTTGAGACTTTGCCTCAAGTTCCTTCTCTGAGTCTGGTAGATTCACTTTGCACAAAATACTGGAAAAAAACCATTGGTGCTGTAACTACCAGCTATATGATTAAAAGCTCTTCACCGCAAACTTGTAATCGCTAAGTAAATTCTTCAGGTTTTGACATCTCTGAACAATATATTTGCATATGAAGGGGGTTTTTTCAGACAATCTGTTCTGTATTCCCTACCTGCTCCTTGAGTTACTGCTGCAGTAGACTTTTCACTTATCTGTAGGCTCTTGCTATTTTGATGTTACATTTAATTTCTATTGGATCTTTAAAAACTACATTAGACTTTCAGAAATGCATACAAACAGGGATACAGACTACAGAAGATCAAAAACAATAGAGTTTTACTGAAAAGAAAGCATAATGTGTAAAAATTGGCATAATTGTGTAAATTCACTGTACAGACTTGCTGTATTCAGTCCTTGTTTTTTTTAAAAAATAATCACAGATTTTCTCACAGCCTGTCCAATACCTAAGCTTTCCCTGACTGTGTAATATCTATAACTGGTCTTAAAACACAGATAGAATCTCATACTGGATGGCGTAGCAACATTCCTGGGAAGTTACACAAGTCCTCTTCAGCAAATTTTGCATCTGTTTCCAGACATACAAACTTGAAGACAGGGCTGCCAGTGGACCTCATGGAGATTCTTCCTCCCTGGGCATTCATTGGGTTTGAATCCCAGAGTAGGACCACCAGTTGCTGGCTCCAGAATTTAAATACAGCTTCATTTTATGATCAATATTGATGAGAAAGTTTAAATTAAAAATAAACCAAGAGCAAAAAACTGGAAATGTCAAAAATTCAGAATAAGGCAGAGAATATGAGACATGTGACACTATTTGCCAAATCAACAGTGGTGGGTTGACCTTGGGCTGCATCCAGACACCCACCCAGCCACTCTCTCCCTCCCATGCCTCAACAGGATGGGCAGAGAAAATCACATGAAAAACCTCATGGGTCAAGATAAAGACAGCAAGATCACTTACCAGTTACTATCACAGGCAAAGCAGATTTGACTCAGGGAAAACTAATTTATTGCCAATTAAACACAGATTTGGATGGCAAGAAAGAGCCAAAATTAAAACCACACTGTCTCTCCTCACCCCCCACCCCTTTCCCCTAGGCTCAGCTTTTCTCCTTCATTCCCAACTCCTCTGCCTCCTCTCCCCAAGCAGCACAGAGCAATGGGGAACAGGGGGTTACAGACAGTGCCTAATGGCTGCTCTCTGCAGCTCCTTCCTCCTCACACTTTTCCTCTGCCCCAGCACGAGCCCCCTCCATGGGCTGCAGCTTCCTTCAGGCCAGACCCACCTGCTCCTGTGTGAGGCCTTCCTGGGGCTGCATGGAGTCCCAGCTCCGGCCCCTGGAGCTCTCCTTCCCTCTCCTCCTCTGCCCCTGAGGCTCACACTGCTCTCTCACACTCTTTTTGCCCCTCACTCCCAGGCAGCATTTTGCCCCTTCCTTAAACAGGCTTCCACAGAGGCTCCACCAGCCTCGCTGATGGGCTCAGCTGTGCGCTGTGGTGGGGCAGCTGTGGAACCACCTGTAACCACCCGGAACCACCTGGAACTGCCCAGAACCGGCTCTGTCCAGCACGGGGCAGCCCGGCCTCCCCTCAGAGTCCCTGCAGCCCCCACTGCCAGCACCCACACACCCTGTACATGGGCAAAGACATTAGCAGCCTAAGGTGGGATTTTAAAAGAATAAAATGTTGTGAATTTGTGCCTGACTATCCTCTGAGAAGTGTCCAAACTCTATAGTCACCACAGTCTCTTGCACAAAAATTATCCCAGCATCTGAAGGACCTGCTTCTGCACAAGTTTTAGGCTTGCCTACACATTTTTAACTAAAAGCTTCTCCCATTTCCTCTGCTTTACTTGAGGGCAAGAGAACTATCCTTGGATTCACAGTGGGATAAGAAACCAGAATTGCATCAGCCCATTTGCCATTTCATTGAATTTTGCTGAAAGCAAGAGGGATTATAAATAAAAAAAGAAACAAAAAGCTCTTTCACTCTTTCCCCTCATACTCCAAGCCCTCCAGATAAACCTTCCTCGGTCTGTCACGTTGCAGACCCCTGCTCGCAAAGTCTGACACAAAATTTGGGAGCAGTAGCAGTTTATTTTAAACTTCACGGTGCTCAGACCATGCTGGTGGCTGCCTGCCCCAAGACACCGCTCCTCTCCGAGGCCAGGAACTGCTCGCAGAAAGGGTCTCGTGCTCACAGAAGGGTTTTGATGGAAGGCTCTCTGTTAGCAAGGCCTCCCTGGTGTAAAACCACCTGTTACAATTTGTGTAGGTGATATGACAGGCACTTTAACAGATTTACTGCAAACTCCTAAAGCTATCAACCAAAAAAAAAAGACAAAATTTCTCTGTCACCACAAGTGTGGGAAGTTGAAATTCTCTTTCCTAATCACTATATAGATTGCAGCCTTCACAAATTATGAGTAGATTTTATTTAAAAACTTATTCTTTTCCTCCCTTAAAAAAAACAACTAAAAAACCACACACCAAAAAAACCAATAATACGGGGTCTTAGGAAGGTACCTTGTTATATTGAATAAATATGTGCTTCTCAGTCAAAAACTGCTGGTGATCTACTGTCTATTAATAGCTTACAACTGGAAAAATTTGGCATCGCTCTCTGAGAAATTAATTATGTCAGAAGTAAAAAAAAAAATTAAAAGAAAAGCCTAACAGAACTATGATAAAGTAATCACTTAAAAACAAGTGTCAGTTCAGAGCTATAGCATCACCCAGCCAAACACCACAGGTCACATTCTAAGAGAGGTCACACTGTGCTGTGCTTCAAAGAGAGGGGTGACACTGGCTGGAGTACGCTTCTCCCACCTTGCTGCTCAGCTTTCACAAACCTCGAGATTCCTGCATAGCTGCCATCTGTGTGCACTGCAGAACTTCAAAGACCACATGCAGATTCGACACATGGAATCAGGACAAGTACTTGGATCTATATTCTATATTCCCTTGGAGTTATGAATTTGACACTTTTAGACCTTTTATATTTTGCTCATCCATTGACCTTGTTTAATGAAATCCTGCAACTTTTCCCAAAAAGGGTAGAAACAGAGTTGTTTGAAAGTGGGAAACTGTTTTCCTACCATATCTCATCCAAAAGCACTGATGCTTTTAATTCCCAATTCTACCACAGAAACAAGAGTATTTGACGAGGTTAATAGCAAGAAGTGAGAAAGAAAATGAAAAGGCTCTGAGAAGTACTGATATGTAGGAGAGAAATTAGAAGTGGGTGGAAGGAGATGAAGTGATCATAAGGATACAGAACACTGAAGATTATTTGGACCAAGGGCACACAGAGATGAAGCTGAAGCCAATTGTTAAGAGAGTTGAAGAGAGCTATAGCCTGAGATAAAATCCCTAGTCTGAAGTTAGGGGCAAATGTGAACTTTATCAGAATGGCAATGCCTGGACTGGGATGACCAGGGCACGTTGCACAAGCATGCATTACATTCCCAGTCATTCTCACCATGCCCCTCCCTGGGAACGTTTTCTTCCTTAAACTCATGTGGCTTCTAGGGAAAAGCCAACGCAGACACCCAAAATTTACAGCACTAGAGCTGCCTGCACCAGGCTCCAGTAGCAGCCACGCAGCCTAAGGAGCTGCCCCCGCACTGACCATGCTTTCCTGCCCTGCCAGGCACTCAGGAGTAATGTGAGGAGTTTCAGCAGCTTACTCAGATTTCCCACCTGTGGCTCTACATCTGTCTCTTAAACAAACCTACACACTTCTGATGCTCTAAAAAAGCACAGCCTATTAAATATAGGGCAAATAGGATTCTTAGCTCTTATTCTCTGGTGAAGAAAACTTGCTTTGTACACAAAGTGTGTCCACAAGTCTCTATGTAAAAGCTATAAAGAGTGATTAATTACTCATGTCCTCCAAATACTAACCAGTATAACAAGATGCTTAGACAGTTTTGTAGATATCAGTTGTGGGAAGGTTCAGACAGATACTAAAGAAAGCTTTCCAGCTAACCATTAAAAGAGGGTGCTGAGGACATGCCGAATATCTACCGTTGCAGGGTTTTCACATGAGGTTAATCAAATACCAGCTTAATCCAAAAATCACTCAAGACCAATCCTGCTTCAAACCAAGAGGATAGACTAAGCGGCACCTTTAAGTCTTTTCCACACAGAAAAGTCCTAGATTCAATTCATTTCCCTATCATTTTAGGTCTACATTAGGCCTATATACGTGAGGTTCATTCAAGAAAAGAAAAACTACAAAAATGCAGTGAACTAACCAGTGTGTCTCACTACACAGCTTACTCATCTAGCTGAGTCCCGGACACCGAACTCCTTCCCAAGACTGAAGGAAATCTGGGCATGGGACTGATAACTTCTGAATATGAGATGAACAAGCACATGCAAGGAAAAAACAGCTCAGTTCCACTGAGAAGTTATCTAAATGATCAAAAGTGCCAGGTTTCAGAAAGAAGGTATGGATATCTTTTCAGAAATAACAAATCCCATTACAGAGAGTTCTTCCAATAAGATTTTTTCAGTTTAGTATTTAAACACTCCCCAGATGCCAAAGACATAAAACTAGTTATCAAAAAACCTATGTCGCTTGGATGTATAGTGCATGCTCTAAGGAGTCTGCCAAGGTTCATGGAGAGAAAGAGACCAAACCGTCTGGCAGTCTGCCTTAAAATGGATGGAAAAGGTGGCCTCCCAATATATAACACTTCGCTGCTTGGCATCCATGATGACGTAAGCTCCTTATGATGATGTATGATGATGATATTTATAATGTACATGCATTTGTCACAGAGATGAAGTGTGAGGAAAGTCATGAGATGGATAACTGACATTATTCATACTAGCCAGCTGCGCTATAACAGATTGGACAAATAGCAGCCTGATGAGAGCGGCCACACGCACTAAAACCTCCCACGTCCTCCTGCACGCTCACGTTGTGTTAGTGCTTAAGGTGTTTTACTAGATTGTAAGCTCTTCAGAGCAAAGACCTCTTGTTCGCTCTGTGTCTGCACAGCACTTGAAACAAAATGGTACATGTTTGGTGCTCAAGGCACTACAGAAGTGCAAAAAATTAATAATAATAGCTGCTTAGCTATAGCCCTAAAGTTTTGGTAATGCTACATCAGACATGACTAGTGATTATGTCTCATTGTTAAGAACTCAATGGGCAATTAAACAATGATCTAATATTTATTTACATGAAGGCGGAGTTCTTCATTTATTGATGCATATATGACTCTTTTGATGTTCCTAGTCATGCTCCAGCTGCCAAATGAACATCTTTATTGTGCTTAATATGCCATATGGTATGAGACAGGCTCCAAAACTCCATGCAAGCAAAATGAAAATACTGCCAAGCATCTCCCAATGAAAAACAACATGCGTGTCACTCAGCGCCCTCTGTTCATTTCTCAGCCTCCTATATTAGACTTTTACTCCTTTCTGTAAGAAAGCTCATCCACATGTGAACTGTACAGAATATTTTTGTCCACCAAGCACTATTCATTATTAGTAATACCTGAATGCATCCCAAGGCTTTAATCTCTGACTTTGAGCTTATTATCATCAAAGGACCTGTTGGAAAAAGGATTCTTGTGCAAGATCCCAAGACCATTACCATAACGATGGGAAACTGAAGTTGCGATTGGAAATATTACCCTTTACAGATCTCAGCAACAAATCTCACGTTCCTGGGATTCATCATTTCAGTGCATCCCATTCTCACTGTTATGATATGCCCCATATGTGAGGTTTCTGTACAACTGTGATATTTATGATAATGAACCACAGATTTTTAAAGAATACCATTTTAAAACATTGAAAGGTTAACAGTTGGATTTCTTGTAAACTATATAAAAAGAAAACAAGCTGAAATAGATTTCTTATATTCAAAAGCATATATTAGGCTAATACATTCCTCTTCCAAAGTAATTTTTTTCTGAGTTTAATTCTCAGCAGTTTGATTTGTTTTGAACAGAAATACAGAATCCATAATTTTCTCTCTGATGAAATCTCTACAGAGGTATTCTGAATAATTAAATATACATATTTATCTATAAACACATAAAAACTTACTCTGTATGTCTGTATGTACAGGTATTCATATTTTTATGTTAGCTAATGATAGCTAGCAACAAAATGGCTCCTCAGTGAGGAAATTGTACATTAAAATACACACCAGACTTAATTACTCTATCAATGAAGGTTAGGATCCTTTTTGTAAATACAACCTAGCTTTGTTCACATCAGTGGGAATTACAGCATCAAGTGAATATTATCCAATGTATTTTTTCTTATCCTTTTTAACAAGTAACTTTAGATCACATTGAAACCACAAGTTGGAAGCTGTACCTGTGAGAGGTCTAGAGATGCAAGAAAAGTACACTACAGCTGCACAAAGGCAACTTAAATTTCCAGCCCAGCAGGGATCCCTCAGCTCTGCTAAAAAGTCCTCCCTGCTCAACGATATTAGCAAAACCAGAAGTTAGACAGAAACTGGCAAAGCTCAGCTTCATTAACTACAAAGAGAGAAAAATGATGTGTGGAGCAAATGGAAATGCTTCCAAATGCTGCTCTTGTATATAAAAATTCATAAAGTACCATGACCTAGCAAAGCTCTTGTTAGCAATAAACATTGCTGCTGACTGAAAACAGCAGGCAAGTAGCTAAGAAGATGGTAACAGGCCACCACGTGACAGCGTTTGTGGCATTGTTGAACGCCTGACTCTGGTACAGGGTGCCACACAGCAGCCAAACACAAACTGATAGAAATGCAAAGTGTTATGGGTCTTCAAGAGATGAATTATCCTGTCAACGTGGAGAGCATGAAATCTACCTGGAACCAACACATCTGGACAACCTAAATCTATCCAAGAACAAAAGAGGAAACTGTTACAACAGCTAACGACAAAGGCAGCTGAGAAACAAAAGAAGTCCTGCCAACAATATTGTCAATTAGGAGAAACAGCTTCTCTCCCTTCCTTTGAGATGCCTTCAAAATCATCTCTGGAACATGGGTTCTGGCAGGGAGCACACAACGTGTTTATTTCTGCTGTTTTTCTGTAATACCTGAACAGCAGAAGGAAAAAGAATAGAAAGAGAACAATGCTGCCCTGTAACACTTTTGGGGGCAGACTGAAGTCCAGACAAGCCACTTTCAACAGTTAAGTCAGACAGGTTGTTCCTTAAGATATGAGGTTATCATCATTTCATATCTAAAAGTGCTCTGGAAATAGTGGATTTGAGGCTTAGAAAAGATACAGGCATGACAAAAATATTTCTTTTAAAAAAAAAATCTTATTGAACATTTAAGAAAATGAACAAAATGAGTTTTATTAAAATCTTTTTGAAGGTTTTTTAAACAGTTTAATGCTAAATTCTAGCTCTGCAGCAGAATTGCTACAGAACATTTTTTTTTAAAAATCCAATAAGCAATACTAGGTTATTATCTCCCACTACGTGCTTATGATTCTCTTGTATCTATATAAATGCCCTTGAAGTAAATTATAATGGTGACTTATTTAGCATGCAGATAGTCAAAAACTGAGGAAACATGAACAACAGTAAACGTTCATCAACTTATAACAAGAATTGCTTAATACAAATAAATATGCATCTATATTTTACTTCTTTGGAAGAACAAACACTAAACAACAGACTATCCTTGCACACACTTGTAACGTCTACAAAAACAAACTGATGACCTAAACTGGCAAACATCCCCATGCAATTTGCGTGTGTTGACCAGTTTTGTGCATAGCCCTGTTAAAATGCAAAAATTAGGCCAACAGTTCATCCAGCGGACACTAGAGTGTACACATCTGCCCTTCAGAAAATACTCTTTCCACAGTGTAATTTGTGCCTATTAATAGTCACAGGGTTTTTTTCTGTGCTGTCAAAATGCATAGCAAGAATATATCACAGATAGGTGATAAGCTTCCCATAGATCAAGAAAGATGAGGGATTTCACCCAGAAATCAACTGCAGCCAAGAAAAGATGCGACATTTTCACTGGAAGAATATTATTAGTCCCTCTCCCGCATTACCTGGCTACCACCAACAGTCCTAGCAGAGCTGGAAAAACTGATAACAATTTGAAATTCTGTAGTACAGTTCACCTGAGCCACAAGTGACACTAGACTGAAGGCTCCCTCTGTGTAATGGGTACGATGTGTGATTCCAGAACGAGTGACTCCCTTCCCATTGAAGGGCCACATTAGTGATGCTCTGCTCTGTCTCTCTCCTCACCTTTCTGCTATGCCTAACCCTGTACTTGGCATCTTTTCACATCTCACCAAGCTCTGCCTCTCTTCTCCTAGCACATCACAACACCACTTGGCTAGATATGAGTATGGCATCAGGTACACTGAGCTAGAGATGAACAACCCTGCCCTAAAACCAGAAGCATCACAACTTGTATCAGCCCAGCACTGAAGCAAACTGTATTAGCCCTGCAGCACTGGGGTTGCTGTTTGGGATTCCAGCAAGTATTTTCAGAGAGCACAATGTACTATGTAAGCAAAATAGCTCTGTCAGCACCAAACTCAAGGATTCTCATCTTTTTCAGCACAGATATGTTGCTGCTGCTCCTTTCATTTTTCCACCATGCTCCCTCTTTCCTTTCTCCTAGAAAGATCCCTCAATCCCTCATCTTGTTCAGCAAATTTATTTTACCAACAGTGCTCCATCAGCAGCCTCTGGCTGCTTGAAATTACAGGAAAATACAAACACTACAATCAAAACTGAAGGCATTCCCCCCTGCCCCACAGACTTCACCAGCTCACATTACACGATACCTTCACACATCCTTTTGCTGCCTGTTGTCTCATTTAGGGCAAAAATCTGATCAAGTGGAAGGAGTTGTAATGAGTTGTTCTCAGCTGGAAGTTATCTTGTCATATTCATTACGATGTAGACACATTATTGACTGATCTCCTGGGTCAGTGGCTGCATTATAAGGCATGGTAATACTATAGCTTCTGCTCAAAAACCCTAGAGAAAAATTACTATTTCAACAAAAATATGATGTCAATGAGTGTGTCTGAAGAAAAATATAAAAATCAAAACTTTAGATGTTATATCACAGTCATTGATCTTCGGAGCACAACACATAGTTCAGTTTAAATGGAGCTGTTGTCTCATTGAGAATGCAGAGGACACTTAAACTGATACTACATTTGTGGAGCTACGGTCGCAAAGGAACTGTCACATCTGTGGAGGAACATGACATTTCACTGCTAACACTGCATTGATTCTGAACAGTCCAAACCCAGGAGCAAAATTTAGAAAATACTCCTTTTAACTTTGTTAGTTTCAGTGAAAGGGTTTCCCACTGCATTGCAAACGATCACTATTATTCCATTTTAGCAGATTTACATAACGTTTTGCTAAGAACCCCAGGAGAACACAAGATGAAATTAACTTTAGATTCTTACAAAATCTTCACTGGCTGAGCCCGAGACACAAGCAGACAGAATCGACATTCAAATATATTCAATATGTTGTGGCTCTGCAAATTGAGAAGTTTGTCGATATGAAATTAATTGTGTCCTATAGTGGAGGAAGATGGGACAGAAGTCTGAGTTTGTACAAGAATTCCCAGTGGGATATAACGGATAATTTCCTTTGAGTGCTGGCTGAATAAAGCATCAAGAAACAGCAGACTACTGACCATGAATTTTCTTGGCTTCTGCACAAGTACACATCTGATCTTTGAGCCAGTCACCCTAAGTGCCACCCAACCCAAATTTCCTGATATATGTAATTTCTTGAAAACTAATCAGTTGAGGTTGTATTCAACAGAAGAAACAGTGTCCCAGGAGATTTAACTATGTAAATAAATTGCTGCCAGCAGATGTCAAAATGTAACAACAAGCAATCACTCACAGGAAATAGCTACAGTGCAACCAGCACAGAAAGTACCTTATTTACGCCACTATGTTTTTAAAATGTTTCCAAAGCCACAAATTTATCTAGTAAGGGTTTTCAGTTAACTAGACAATTAGCTGCAGGTCATGGAGATTTTTTTCCTCTCAAGTTCACAATTAAAACTGTTTGTCTTCAAGGTCGGTTTGTTATAATTACAGTGATCTGTCATTTCTTAATGTGATCTGTCATAACTTCTTGTTTCCTCTCTTTTTTAATTTTTTTCTTTTTTTTTTTTTTTATGGCACAAGCTTCTGTCAACATTCAACTAAGACCAGTTTACTGTGAGTCTTAAGTTAATTTAATTGAAATTATTATATACTGTTAGATGAACAGAAGATTCACTAAATTATGCACACATTTACATTTGCCTGAAGTTTTAGCCATTAGTGAGAAAGATCACTAAATGACTGCTCACTGGAGGAATGGATGCTTTGTCCGCTCCTTCAGTGGGAAGTACAAATAATTCAGTTATTTGAGGGTGGAAGAAGAATTACTATTCTAAAACCCATCTTTTGTCCTATACCAAATCCATGGCAGCCACTCGCACTTGCTTTTTTCAGAGATGTGAGAAAAAAAAATATTGCTTGATATGTCTCTCTTGCTCGTGTAGTACATTGAGACAAGAAGTCAAAGTATGGGAGCTTTTCATTAAATAAGCTATCAATACAAAGTGCTTTTTACACAATACTCACAGATACTCTGCAGAGGCAATATTGCCTCCATCTTCTCAATCTTGAGTCTTGGTTTCACCTCCTGTGTGAAATTACAACTAATCTGTAATTCAACAGTGAGTTGTGTAGACTGCTTCTTAACCTCAACACTCTGCTAAGAAGCAAAACTATTGATCAGTACATACTAGGAAATGTTAAAAAAAAATACATGGACATCTACATACAGCTGCCCTTCTTCTGGAACCATAATGATAAAAAGGTTTTCCTGATGTATAATAATTGTTTTCTTAAAAGGCATCCCCAGGAATAAAGCTTTCAGCTTCTGCCATGTGCAACTAACTTCCAAATGGCACTCAGTGGTAGGAGTTTGTTTCAGGAATAGAGAATGACACATCATTTACAAGACATAAAAGGAAATGAGTGAGTAATAAATCCACTGTGCAATATTTTCCTTTCAAAATGGATACTGTAGGTTTCTGGCCTATTTTCCCAGCTGCTGAATGAGTAATGCCATGCCTGAAAATCTGCTCAAACCATTTATTCAGTGGATTGTTCAACTTTCCCAGTGAAAGACTGAAATGAAAGTTCCTCCTGTTTCCAGGGGAAATCTTTTGCCTTCTCATCTTCTCCATCAATGAACCTGACAGAGAAATAACTATTTCTCTTAGTGCTTTTTACAAAGTTCTCTCAAGAGAGTTCTGTCAACCTTTTTTTAAGAGTCACCAGTAGAAAGTTGACTTTTTCCAGACATATCCGATAAATGCACAAACAACAGACCTATACTCCTTTCCAATCCTCAGCCTAAAAATTGTGTTAATAAAATATAGCCCTTGGACGCAGTTTATGAATAGCTTTTCAGAATACTTCCAAAAATCTAAATTGTGTTTAAATTTGCAAAATTAGTTGGTAGTTAAGCTTTTGTTTTACTCAAGTATCAAGCCAATTACAACACATAGATCATTCCATAAACCATACAAAAATCAAGGGCTTAATTACAGCCTACTAAAGTGCAAAACTTCTGAGATTAACAAAGAAAGCCACCTCTCAAAACTCTGCTGGATTTTAAACTTGCTGAACTTGTCATCTCTTTCAAACAATATCAGCGCTTGACTAACAGTAGTTACAGAACCAAATAACCTTGGTTTAAATTTTGACTCTCACACTAAGATCAGACAAGTAGAACTGCTGAGAACAATGTAATTAAAATTGCACCATGTAATCTTACTCTGCACAGTCATTCCCAGAACAGTTTCTATTCACATCAAACACAGGCTTTTATATTTTAAAGAAAGACAGGCTTTGGCATCTTCCACAAAAGAACTGACCTGAGGGAAAGTATATTCTGTCAGTCAGGATCATTTATAAGCAACCTGAAATTTGTTTACATAGATAGACCAAGGAAAGAACATCAGGCTAGTGAAGTTTCTACCTCTTTTTAATAACTAAGAAACAATTTTTAAAAAAAAAAAAGTAACACATACAGCCCAATAGTGATTATTTGATGAGCCAAGTGATGCTACTATTCACATTAGCTACTTAAACGGGTGGCACATTGCTATGCATGCTCAGATTTAAACAAGTAGCATTGCACCCAAAGCAAATGACAACAAAAAGTGTCAGTTCATTAACAAAATCTACTTTACAAATACACGCTATGGCTGGTGCTATTGGGCTGATTGCTGGTTTCCAGAGGTGGATCAATGCAGAGTTTGATTCCAAGCCTTTTTGTCAGCTTCAGGAATATGGATCAGGCCAATAACTGACAGTTTCTGCAGTGAACTGTGACCAGTGAATAGAATTTTACCTTATATTAAACTCCATAGTCAACAAAAGGGTGCAATGAAAAAGCTATCTGAGCAACATCCAAGATAAGAACACCCACAATGGGGACTGTGCTTAGAAAAAAGCATTACACAAAAAATAAAAACAGAACATCTCTGGCGTGGAGATTAAGGACACCAGAATACCCCTAGTGAATAATATTTCTTTGAAGTAATATAGTTTTATATTATTTCTTATATTTCTTATTAGTGTCATTTATTTTCATATGGTGATCACACTGGAGACAGATCAGACAAGATGCTGGCCTACCACACAGTAATATCAATACTGACTTGGTAATCAATCTATAACTGAAGTGTTATTGCCAAGTACTCTCTTAGATTTAATAAATTACGGTTATGCCTAAAACTACGTGAATTCCAATGCCATCTGTTGCCAGCAAAACAACATCCACTCATTTAATTTATTTTTTTAAAATCTAACATTTACTTTTATTTTTCCAAGTCAAAGAGATGAAAAAAGCATGATTTCTCATCTTCCCTTCTCTTTCCTTAGGCTTGCCATAGGTACCATTAATTGCAGATGCTCCAATGACTGCACTGAGGATTAGTGATACAGATTTCCTACACTATCACCTGACTTTGCAGTATTAGAATGCAGAAACCTTAGCATATCTGTTTGAATAACTGTCTCTTTTCTTTCACATTAGAATAACTGTAATGATTACAATGCTTATGAAGTTTAAAGAGGTAAGATAATAATCAGTCAATCTTTACTTTGCTTCTGGTTATAGACCCTTTTTTTTTTAAAAAAAAAAAAAAAAAAAAAAGCCAAACACTAAATCTGTGCATTTTTCCAGCTCATGTCCCCTTCCAAAGCATTAGACTCTTGTGACAAAGCACCATCCTTCTGCACACTGATATACCTCATTTATGTTGTACTTTGCTAATGGCTACAATCATGACAAACTGAGATTGCATTTGGTAAACGTGATTTGCCAAAAGTTTTCAAGTGACACATTGTTATATATTTATACACATGGCTGCTTAGCAACTTTGTAGTAGTTCTATCCAGGAATTGAGGCGTAAATAAATAGTTATGCTATATCAGAGAGTACATAGGAGACAGTTACAGATTTAGGGACAGAAAGGTTATCAGAATTCATCACCTCGCAACAAATACAATAGTTAGCTCCCCTGTCTAGCAAGCATCTAGCAAGAAATATATTATAAACTCTGCTAACTAGCAAGTTAACTTGGTAGTTTGAAGTTTAAATGAACTCTACAGCTAATTAAATTTGGTTCAGTGCTTCTGTAGGCTGTATGTTTGCATTTTAACACATGCTTTATTCTGGAATAAACAGTTGCCATTCACTCATCAACAGATGGGTCACATTCGAAAGCTGACAGATTCCAAGGAAATGAGAATATAGAAATATCATACACTTTCTTACTGTTCCCAAGAAAAGAAGAATGGTTACATAATGCATGTAAATACAATGCACAGAAACAATGCTGAGAACACGCTGAGCGCCCTGCAGACTCCAAGAATATGATCAAACTGTAGTGTCAACATGGTTTCCACAATGCAACTTTGGTGATGATTCCAGTACAAAAGATTGGTTTTACAACTCCACACTTGTCTTAAACATTTCAAAGTGATGGGTGTAATTATTCACTAGAATCATTTAACAATAGACTAGAACTTGCATCAATTAATATTAACGAAAAATAAAATTAGCTTTCAAGTACCAAAGGCTTTGTGTATTCAGCCTGCTAGACAATTTCCACTCCCCCCCTCCCCTTCTCTCTCCCCTCACTGTTTTGCATAAATACTCTATTATTATAAATTCCCACTGTCTTGAAACTGAGGAGACATTATTGTATAGGCAATGCCTGCTATTGTATTTCAATGTAGAGTGATACAGGTGCAGCGCTACCATCATACTTTAAAGTTGTTCATCTCATATTATTTTAGGAAAGCAAACTCTTAGTCACCATCTCATGAGACATTTGTCTTGCAAACCTCTTTATTAAAATTTCCTTGCAAAGCTGAAGGCTAAACAAAACCAGATTTCATTACAACTCTGATAGATGTCCATTAATGTTTTGAAGTTCTGCCTCAGACAAGTCTAGAATGAGTACGTTCTTCACCATGGAAGCTTTCACAGATGACAAAGTTACAAAGAACTAGATTCTGTGAACTGGCATAAACACAGCCCTACTATCCATTTCCTACACATAGAGCAGTTATATTAGACATATCCCAATCCCAACACATGAGAACATTTGCTTGCACAAGGAACCAGAGCCCAGCAGCCCTGGCTTAGTGAAATTTGGTTACCTGGCCAATCACAACAAGCAATCAAGAAATAAAACATAGACTCTTTACATTCACCCACATCGTTGCCTGTCTTTGCAGACCAAGACTTTACGCTGCTTGTATAGTCAGTCTCAAGGCTACTCTGCATGGCTTACACTTTGAAAGCACGTGACTGAACAAGCACCAAGGATGAAGGTGCTCAGTTCTTCAAGGAAGTTTCTCTTACAGTGATCTACAACTTACATGTCTACCTTCCATCAGTCCTTCTGCTGACACTGTCTTTCCACAGAAGGCTCCTATACAGTAATGGACAATAAATGGTACTGTTCAACTTAGCTACCTTTCCAGAGTTGTTTCCCAATTCTACATTCCTCCTCCAGCTTTCCAAACTACCAGAGGAGTAAACACTATTTTACTACTACATTCACTTGCTGTTCCAGGAGGAGACTGCATTTCTCTCTCTTTTTTGATTAAACTATCTAGAATACCTTCCTTCATAGTTGTGGAAAACAAACCAACTTTTACCCTGACTTAACATATTGGGATTTCCAGGTTCTGTAACTGTAAATTGTTCATTTGAGGTCACGCAACCACTCGGTTCCAGAGCCAGTGCAAGAACTCAGGTTGGCTCTCTCCACTGCAGGAACCTGCCAACCGGCTGCAGGTCTGCAGGGCACTGCTTATATGTAATGCTCTGAAATTAGCACACTAGGTGAAATTGTATGTACCCCGGAAGAACAGCAGGCCTTTTGACACAAGCATCAACACTTGCTGGGGAAGAAATCCAGAACTGCAAGGATAGTTGCTCTGCGCTCGTAAAATAGGCTCAGAAAGTTAACTACCCCCTGAAAGCACCATTTGACAACAGACAACGTTACAAAGACTGTCACTCAGAAACTGCAAAGCTTTTCGTAGGCAGAGGCACATTAAATTTATTTCATTGTCTCCTTGTACAGAAACCGTCAGTTCTTTATTTGCACTGAAATGGGTTTTGGCTACTACTATTGAAAATTCATTTGTTCAAAATGCATACTGTGACCTACAGAAATCAGGCACAGCCACAGAAACTACCTGAAAAAGTTCAACTCAAGGGCAAGCACATATATAAAGTGTTGAATATGTTAGACAGGTATGCTCAAATTGGTATCTAGGATTAAATAAGGATATTTAAAATTTAGTACTACCAACGTGAGCATCCAAATGTTGAATATGGACAGTAACTAGACACTAATATTTGGAAACTCAACCACCTAGTGCATTTAATTGTTATTAGGAATGGAATAAAATGCACCAAAGAAGTTTCAAATATCACAGCTCTATTCCCATTCCCAGCTAGATATTATTTATACACCATGGACCAGCCTCTTAACAGACACACATCAGTTCAAGTGACACAACATGGAATAACATCAGTGGGGAAAAAAAAAAAAAAAAAACAAGAACCGGTGATTAGATTCCATAATGTTACACAACATTATGGTTAAGACACAAATGGAAAAGGAGTTCACATATTCAAAAGGGAAGTGCTTGAGTGAATTGTTTGATTCCCTAGGCCATAGGACAGACAGAAATTTCATTCATGGTGAGTATTTTATTCTACATAACAGAAAAACTGCATCCAAAATCAGTTCTCCTGTTGTTGAGCTCCTGGAGAAAGATAAGACTACTACCTTTCTATTTTTTCTTTTTTTTTTTTTTTTTGACTTCTGTCTCCACCAGTTATTCTAAACACAGTTTTTCACTCCAGGTCAAACAAAATCATCTCTCAATATTAAGAAAAACTTTATTTTTAATTTAAGGGTGAAAACAAACAAACAAGCAAAATACACACAAAAAAAGAAGCCATGGATTTTCAAATTCAAAAGAATTTCTAAGCTAAAAAGCAATTGTTCTCAGAGGTCCATAAGGTGCATTATGAGGTGTTACCCCAATAAACTAATGTGTAATACTACCTAAGAGTTACATCAGAAACAGAATTTCAATATCTTTAAATAAACAATGAGATTAAATGGATTTTCAAAATAATACAAAGCCATCAGTATCCCATTAAAAAAACCACCACCTTCCAATCAGTAAAACTATTTAGTGCTGTTTGAAGTACCGTGATGCCAACAAGATAAATAATTTTTCTATTAGCTTTTACATGGACCCAATATCCATTCTATGTGGGAACAAATACTGGTCCTGTGTAAATTAATTTCTTCCTTATTAATACCACATTCCCAAAGGCACAGAAGGGAATTAGGGATTTCTCTTTTCAGATCTTACCTCCTCCATAAGTCTTAAAACTTTATACATAATTAATTAAAAACTGATGCAGTGTGTATCTCAACATTATATATATCAGCTAACATTTCTCATTAAGGCTGCAGATTTTGCAGCTGCAACGTGGCAAATAAGGTCTTTTTATGTGCACCCCTCATAAACCAGCCTATGTTACAGATTGGTATTGTTTTGTTTGTGGTTTGTTGGTGGGTTTTTTCCCCTGGCAGATATGTACATTTCTGCTATTCATTCAAGACAGCATTTACCTGAGAAGCAGGAGTTCAAATGCAGCATTTTAAGAAAGCCCCCAAAAAGATGCTTCTTAGCAAACATCAGAGCAGAGCATATAATTCAGAATAATCATTTATTTATTGGATTTGCGATTTATTTTTCTATTCACCACAGATTGCTAAATTCTTATATGTAAATTATTCATGAATTTCTGCCAATGCTTCTTCCATTTAAATTACTATGAAAATGTAGTTGCAATTATTCAGATTTCAACATTGGCTCTGTCACTTTTTGGAGCACTGGTTCTGTTCCGTGATTGGTTGCAACTTGCCAATTTGGAATATGTTTCAAGCATTACACTTGAGTACACAGTTCAAAATTTACTTTGTCAGGTCTATACTTGCAATTTGTGCTCTGAATATAATGTTTTCTGACATTTCCATACTGACAAAAGCTCTAGTGTAGACACAGCTATATCTTGCTTCAATGGACGTTTCAGTGGCATTATTTCAGTTATTTTCAGTGCCAAAGCCATTAGCAAAAATACATAAGACAGACAGAAGAGTTCTTTGACATTAACCGCCTCTGTGTTTTCTACTATTTATAAAGGTGCTGCCTGTGCCTGCGTCAGTAGGGCTCTCACTAACAATCCCAGCTGGTTGCTGCTCAAGCTGTCCTTGAACTGTACCCCCAGCAGAGAAGGGGGTGACACAACAGATCACATCCCAAGAGTCCAAGAGAGAGGTAAGGGCAAGTAACAGTTCTGAACAGGAGGTTCAGACCTTGGCTCATCAGTTGATTCCCTCCACCCAGGAGGGAGTACTCTGCCATACGGAGCTGTTAATCACTTTAGATAAAGCGTCCTGGCTTCCCATCAGGCCACCCCCCGCCAGAAGTCCCTATTCTTCTCCAGCACCTGGAGCTTGTGCGTGTGCACAGCAGGAAACCCTCACTACTGCCCTACAAATCTCTGCCAAAAAAAGAGGTGGTGAAACTTAAGGACACAGAGACAGTTTGCTACCAAATCAAAACCAGAGTTGTCCTATTGTAAGGCAAGTCTTAGGGGTTCTTGTTCTTGAGTTCCTTTAGTGTGTTTTGTTTCTGGGGTTTCTCCCCAGTGGTTCACTGCACCTGCTTCAAACTCAAGTGGAAGGGTACATGTAAAAAGCTTTCCACCTCAATATTAGCACTACTAAAAATCACCACATCTCAAAATCTCTAAAGCTACCCGTGAATCTACATTTGCACCTTTCTTACAGAAAGGGTGTGTCTCACACACACGTCAACAGTCGAATGACCTGACTACCATGCGGTTAAACACAGATCAGGAGGAGGGACAGGCAGAAAAACCACCGGGCTACAGAAATTATTGCAAGTTGCAAAATGGTATTTCACCATTCTTTTAAACTTTCAATAGTTTACTTTTTCCTATCACTATTTTCAGAAGATGTGTCTTGGAAGCAAAAGATTATAATTCAATCTCCCAGTGTTAGCAGAAATGCATTTTACATTAGAGAGCCTGATCTTGCTTCACAAGGTTGAACAATGTTTGCAAGCCAGTAAAGCCACACCGCTTACTGTAATACATTCCTCTTTCCTCAAAACAGTAAGCTCCAGCAGTGATGGAGAAGGCACTCAATTGAAAAGATCCAAATAAGAAAGTATCATCATATGAAATAAAGATAGATTATGTATTATATTCAGACTGCTTATTTTGGGAGTGAGGTTTACATAAGAAATGCACCTTTATAATGGTACAGACAAAAAACAGTCACAGAAATAGTAATATAATCTAAAATTAAATCTAATGTAATCTAAAAAGTCAACCTAAAATTATGTTAGTAATTGTAACTGGGATTTATAAACAAAGCATTTTTTAAGAGGATGTATTTTGTATAAGTTTTTCTTTGAAGTCCCTGGGCAGCACATCAAAGAAGTGAATGTAGTGTACTTATTCTCTAAGGATGATTCTTAAAAAGTCATCCTGCCACTGAACAGGGACCCATAAAAACTGTACTGTGGACATGTTTTGTCACTCCTCTCAGCAGAACAAATGCGCGTAGGCAGGCTCTCTCTATTGCCTTCAATGAAGATTTGATCAAATCGCAGCTGTCTGATAATTACCTTTTGGTACAAAGAACAGCATACATGCTACTGAGCTGGGGAATTAGTCATCTCGCTTCAAAAACACACACAGGAACACAGTATGTCGCTCCGAGAATTACAGAGTCAGCCGTCTTACTGGGACCATTTGGAGTAGATGGAGATTCTCACATCACTGTGTCCTGATTTGTAGTGGAAAGCAGGCTTGAGCCGTAATGTACGAAGGCAAAACAGAGAGAGAAATGTGCATTTCATGCAACTTCTTTCTGCAGCACCAAGCTTTTCTTTTTCATTTTCAAACAAGTATTTCAACAGTACTTGAAGGATCATCCTGAATGCTTTTGCAGCCTGGATACTAGATAGAGGAGCAGAAGTAAATCAGCTGGGGAAAAAAAAAAAAAGAAAGAAAGAAATCTAGATGGTGCACTGCAAAATTTTGTGCAAGCCACTGATGCCGCAGAAAATTGATTTTCCCACAGGTTCTGCAGCTTTGCACTGCCTTTTGAAGTACAGAAGCTAGATATATTTTGCTACATATATTTCTCTGAACTAGAGCCCATAACGGTTTTATATTTTGCTGAATATTTTCCAGCTGATTAATGTTATGTTTACCAAACTATAAATATAGAATGATGCCTCCTTGAAGAAGTAATTTAACTTTTCTCCTCTATTTTTGTAAATTGCTTTTGCTGTGTGTTTTTAAATAAATGGTGTAAACATAAAACTAAAAATAGATCCCTACATTACATTTTATATATATATTTTCTTTTTAATAATGAGTAGTACTAAAATAGCTGTAGCCATCCTATGTACAAACATAACTCTGATATTAGCCATACAACATATCCTGAAGTTTAACTAGTTATTCAATAAGACAGAAAATTATTGTGTCATTTAATCAGATGATATTGTAAGGGTTTTTAAGTAGAGCCTGAAGTTTAGTTTCTCCATGTCCTTTCTAGGAAACCTCCTCTCTGCTGTCATAAACACAGCCCAGATTCTTGTTTGCTTCAAAGGGGAGATTCAGGACATGCGGTTCTTTGATTTATCTGTTAACTGGAATATTTCTGCTCTTACTGCCAAGTGCAAGGTCCTGCACATGGGTCAGGGCAATCCCAAGCACAAACACAGGCTGGGCAGAGAACAGATTGAGAGCAGCCCTGAAGGGGAAGGACTTGGGGGCGTTGAGGGATGAGAACCTCAACATGACTTGGCAATGTGCGCTTGCAGCCCAGAAAGCCAACCGTGTCCTGGGCTGCATCAAAAGAGGCATGACCAGCAGGTCGAGGGAGGAGATTCTGCCCCTCTACTCTGCTCTCATGAGACCCCACCTGGAGTACTGCGTCCAGCTCTAGGGTCCTCAGCACAGGAAAGACATGGAACTGTTGGAGCGAGTCCAGAGGAGGCCATGAAGATGCTCGGAGGGCTGGAGCACCTCTGCGATGAAGACAGGCTGAGAGAGTTGGGGTGGTTCAGCCTGGAGAACAGAAGGCTCCAGGGCAGACCTTAGAGCAGCCTTCCAGTCCCTAAAGGGGCCTACAGGAAAGCTGGAGAGGGACTGTTTACAAGGGCATGGAGTGACAGGACAAGGGGGAATGGCCTGAAGCTGGAGGAGGGAAGATTTAGGTTAGCTATTAGGAAGAAATTTTTCCCTCTGAGGGTGGTGAGGCACTGGCACAGGTTGCCCAGAGAAGCTGTGGCTGCCCCATCCCTGGCAGTGTTCAAGGCCAGGTTGGATGGGGCTTTGGGCAGCCTGGTCTGGTGGAGGGTGTCCCTGCCCATGGCAGGGGGGGTTGGAACTAGATGGGCTTTGAGGTCCCTTCCAACCCAAAGCATTCTATGATTTTATGAAGATGATACTACTCCTTGCCTGGTGTAAGATCTTTTGTACCCACTGACTAATAGATTTGAACTCGGATCCCTAATGTCAAAGGGGATTTCCATTGGTCTCAGAAGGTTTTGATTAGGTTGTAATTAGAAAATATTCTGTTGAATTGATATGTAACTGTACCAACATACCAGTCTTCACAAAAATATTTTTCCTTCTCACCTTTCTTCATTTTCACAATTGTATATGGGTAGTGCCCAGAGGTGCTGGAGAAAGTGGAGAGGTTTTCAATGCCAGGTGCAAGACACACATATTGTAGACGACATTTCCCCCTTGGCCACAATGTCACATAGATTCTTCAAAGCTTTGTGAAGCAGTGGAAATGACTACTTCATCCTGGTTAAAGAAATGTCTTTGCTAATGATTTCTCTGATTCAAACTGGGGCTTCTTTCCAAAACTCATTACATAACTAATTTCTCATATCTTATTTTGACATTTTTTACATAGCTCAGTACTTTTCCCCTGTGCTAACATTCCGTGTTTTGTGTAGTGTGCAGATTATAAACAATGCTAAAATTAATTTGTATCTCATGCATTCAGCTTCACCTCGACTTAATCATTCTGCTGTGTGTTTACTTAGATAAATGCCTGACAATGTTATTGACACTTCAAAGAAAATAAGCCATTTTCTTTATGCACGTACATCAGCACTGCTCACATTCACACAAAAAAACCCCAAACAAACAAAAAAAACCCCACACCACCAAAAAACAGAGAGGGATAAGATCAAAAATAATCCTGGCTTAATCCAAATTCCATTTCTCCAAATTTGCAAGCATTGTAGTGCAAATATTTCACTAAATTATACTATTCTGTCCTCCAAACTGCAAGAAGCCATGAACAACACACTGATTAGTCAAGCCCTGTTCTGAATGGCATTAAAATTATTTGTTTTTCTCACATCTCTCAACTATTTCTCATTTCAGAGCACTGTTCATTTTAGTCCTAGAATAAACTCCATTCCAAATACACTGACGACTCCTGACACTTATTGGGGAAAACAAATTATTTCCATCAGAAATAAAGAATCTAGCAAGGTAACAGAAAATAATACTTTTTTCACTAAATAATTTTCCTGCATCAACACGTTTAGATCTTACATTTAGACTCAACAGGTAAAGGAAATATTAGTTTTACAGACACATGAATAAGGCAATGTTTCCTTACCCGCCTTACCTAAACTCTGTAATATAATTGTGAAAAAACTGAAGAAAAAAAAATCCAAGACTTCTTTTTATTTCAATATCAAACTACGAACATTTTGCAGATGCATGTTGTGTTTACTTTGAAAATTTGGAATAAGAGAGTGTTTCATTTCTCTCTTTTTTTTGATTGCATAGCTTCATTTCAATCTCCCCTTCACTCCAATTCATTTCAACAAGCTCTGTGGGGTCCTAGATATAGCTTTCATAAACTTATCAAATACTCACATTATTCAGAATCTGGTAAATATGCAAACAAAATGTTTTGTCATTAGAACTATTAAATGTTTTACTGTGTTGACAGTAATGTTTCTACTTCCAAATTTTTCCACTATTATTACACAGCTTTGAATTTTTGTCCAGATCTAAAAGAGTTTGTTGTTATTTCGGGGGGGGGGGGGGGGGGGGGGGGGGATGGGTTTGTTTTTACAAAATGACCCAATTTCTGTTAGATAAAGATTTTTTTCAAGACCAGATTCGGTTTGTATTATGGCTTCTTAGAGCACTGCAAGGCTATAACAGAGTGAAATATGAATAATAAGCACTGATGTGTGCAGAAAAAGTGACAAAAATGAACGTTACACAGCAAAGCAGTTTCTTAGCCTTTAAATCTGACATCCATAACAGCACTGACATTATAAAAGCTAACTTCATAATACAACTTAGGTAAAGAAAACAAATGGTTATTTTGCTAAGGATGAAGTATAGACATACATTCTTCTAGCCATTAACAAATTTATTCACTAAATAGTATAGGTACTGGATTCCCTAAAAAAATTAGGGACACTACGGCTGTGTCCACTTAAGTATTTGATGTGATACTAAAGGCACTAGCAATAAACTGGGCAAACTCAAAATCAGAGTTTATGACATTTGGTTTAATGGGACCTGATTTACTGTTTCTAAATTACGCATTACACGTTCTGCAACGTTAGAGGGAGTATTATTTGAATTGGTAAAAGTAAGATCCCAGGAAGTGTATCCAGATTCACAAGAACATCTGCAAAGACCTTAGATCCAAGTTAACATCTAACCTTTCATGCAGACTAGAGTGAAGCTATCTCATTCCAGATTTTCAGTATCACCCACTAGTTCTGGGCACCCAGATTATCACATCAGAGGTGAAATTCTCTTAGATTAATAAAGTGAATTAGTGAAACTGGGATTTCTCCCTCATTATCCCACCTTGCTCATTGAAAACAAGTGGCTGCTATCAAAGCAGTTGTAGTCCTACCTCCAAGTAGGTATATTTTCCCCATTATGAGGTGCTTGTAATTACACACAAATACTTCCTTCATATGAAGGAACTCCATTTCATTTGGTGTTTACTTAGAAATTCTTTGTGATTTAAAGATGAAAAATTAGTACAGAGTTGTCAGCAGCCATCCCAACTTGACAATACCTTCCACCTACATTATGCATTTGACTGCAGCAAGGCTTTGCATAAGATCAGGATCTGCACCTATGGAGAACACTTAAGGAATACATTTTTAATATGTGCTTTTCAGGTCAGATTCTGCTCACTTTATTTAGCTGAATGGTCTTTTTGAAAAGACCTTGTCAATATTAAAAGAGTATGATTTCGAACTACACTTTTATAGACGTTTGTGGAAATTGTAGGTGGAACTCCCATTGGTGGAGCATTAAGCACACTTCTCAAATAATACTTAAACCACTTAACCAATTATGAATATCAATAATCACAATAAGTTTCTGAAACATTTTTCCATCTTGCTGTGTTTGGATCACTTTGAAATATCTCCTGCATAAACATTCAGATGTACATTTTTTTTAAAGCTAGCTTACACTAGCTATTCTGTGTTCTGTGACTAAATAGTTGTCATCTACTATAATTTTGCAGGGAAAAAAACCCCATTCAATAGGGATGACGTCAAGTGTGGAGCATTTCTGCAAATAACTCCTTTATAATAAAAACTGATATTGTAGGCTCCACTTCAAACTTTTCCCCATGCTTATTAAATATTGAATGAATTTTGAGTGAAGAGTTTGTGATGTTCCCATGAATACGTGGTCAGAAAGACTGGCAGTCACATCTTTCTTGTCTAGTTTCTCCACAACTCCAACAACCCAGTGACCACTGTCTGAATGCATAAATATGAGTCGCGTTATGCACTCTGATTACCAATTGTAAAAAGTGATAGCTATCTTTCCCAAGCCTGAACACGTTTACAAAATACATGGGCCCTCCACGGTTCCTCTAGCACTCACTGGAAAAACTTGAGCCAACTGATAAGACCTTGTATGAAGTCCCAATGTATTTAAGTAATACTGAAGCAGTTATGCATGCACTCCCCTTGGTCACAGGTGCAGATGTATATTTGCGTACCTAATAGATCATCTGTGTATTTACTTACCGTAATAATTTGTGCACTTTTGAGAATTGCATGCACTTAGGAATGTGCAAAGTTCTGAAAACCTATGCCTTTGTTGTTAATAAAAAGTGCTCTCCTTTTCCCTATTTTAATGTTAGTGTTGCACGCAAGCAACTAGGACTTCAGATAAAGGTGAAAGATATTTATCTTCTAAGAATGCTGCTGGAAGTATTAATTTTGAGAGTTAAAAACCACACCAGCTGGCTACATTTATGCAACTCTTTCAACAATTGATCAGGTGTCATTAAACCTAGGAAACAGACCCAATTCAGATGTTGAGGACCAGGTAAAAAGATTCATACAAATCCACCTAATTAATGATAACAAAAGAAACAAATATCTTGTGTTAATTTCTATCTCGGATCACAAAAGAAAAAGGGAACACTTATGGACTTTTATCACAGATATTGCAGCTGCAAAACAAGCAAAAAAAATTCCCAAGCTCTGAGCTGTCAATTAGTTATTGTGCTCTTCTGTTGTGAGCTTTTCTGTCAGTTATGCATTAAGAAAGCATAGATGATAACTTCATGACTGTATTTTCTATAAACTTGACAGCTGCTTTCAATACAGCAGCTAACTCGGACTTGCATTTAATAAAGTCTCCTTTCTATATTATTGTGAGCAGCGCATTATAGTCTGTCTTTGTTTAACACCTTTCTTTCCTTGCTGACCGTCCTTCACTGATAGTTTAGGCTTTATCAGCTAATACTTGCTTTGTTAAGTATTCCTGATACCCAGAGTAAGCTGACCAAAGAATCATGGTTGGGGGCTCTAGAAAATACTCCCCAAAAGCAACATGATTTTGGTCTCAGTGGCAGAAACGTGTATTATTACAGCAGAACTCAAAACCAGCTTGCCACACAAGGAATAGAGCCAAGTATCTCAATAACTGTGCTGAAAAGTGTAAGAGATTTATTTGTCATGACACATTCAACAAACTACTCCTAATGCTCCATATAGTCGGCAAGTTACCCATCCACAGCATCATTCTTCCAGAAAGAGGCAATCCTTGCAAAGAAGGAAAAAAAAAAATAAAAAAACACCCAAAAAAAAGTAAAGCTCTCATCAAAATACCTCCAACGGGACTGAGGTAGCTGCACTTCAATACATACAAAAATGGATCAGCCTGCTCAGCAAGATTTTCCACTGAGCATCCTTCAAGAAATGGTTGAAAGTCAATTGGTGGGCTCTTCCCCTCCTCCAGCCCTCTGAGACATGAAAGAGGGCTACTGAAGGCTGCCTCGGTAACTGCTGTCTGCCATGTTTGGTTTTATTCTGATGGAAAGTTTTGTGTAAAGGGGAGGGATGTCTTGGCAAATACCAATGAATGGAAAACAAAGGAGTTTTTTGAGGTATAATTTTTTTTCCAGTGAGGCACAGGGCATGCAAAGTTTTATACAGCACTGCATGCAACATTCCTGAGTTCATCGCAAAGTAAGAAAAAAAAGTACAAGTTCAGAAACAAGACGTTTTATGCGTTAACAAATTATACATACTATAGCATCATTTCACTGATTCTGCTACTATGAAGGTCACACATACGTGAAATTCCTGAGTAACACCAAGGCCACTTTTCCCTTGAAGTATTATCACAACTGAACAATAAATTATTCAATGCAGTTTTCAAAAATGTCTAAAAAGACATTATAACTTTTCTTCTGTTCCTTATACACTATAAATAATGGTTTAACAACAGGAGAACAGAACTTTGGCAGTCACTTTAGGCAAAACAGGAGAAGAGAGAAATTTAAGGATTATGAAAACAAAAATTAAGTCAAAGGAATAATGCCAGAAGCTCACAATGAATCATAATATCAGACTTGAGCACTCACAAACCAAGAGCCAGCTATGGACCCTAAACAGTTTTTGGCATGGGCTCTCAATGTTTAAGACCCTTACGTCTCAATGCATATTCAGACTTCGCACTTCTGGTTCTCCACGTCCAACTTTAACAGCAAGAAGTTCACCTAGTGGGACTGCCAGCTTCTCCCACAGGCTTGGACAGTTCCAGCAAGGGACAGAAATCTCTGAAAATACACACACATCCACAAAGAGAGGAGTTGGCCAGAGATGAAAACAGGAGGGGCCCTCTAGCTGTCACATCCTATATCATTCCATTGTTTTATTAACTCTACCACTTCGAAAATGGAGTGAGAAAAAAAAAATAAAACCCTGCTTTACAAAGTGTGGCAATGGTTTCAAGGCTCTCCCCACATACTGAGGGAGAGCCTTGGCTCTTTTTGCATGTATTTGGGTGAATGACTACCACACTGTGGAAACAGGGGTTAGAGAACTATTTCCCTGCTAGGTTCAATTTACACAATTTGCAGAAAAGGGTCCTTTTTGGCCTTTTTTGATAGACTACAAAATAGCAGGATAGTTTTGAAGTAATAGTAGCTATTAGGAGAAAGAATAGGAAATAAAATAAACTTTTATGACTTGAGAAATAACTTTAGGGTCAAATCCTCATATCCTTTGTAAGGCAAATCCTTCTCAACATCAAGGACATGAAGTTTAAGATTCTCAGCTCCTCTCTTCCTCAGCCTACAAAATGATACAACTAGGAAAATAAATCCCTCCGTCTGACTTTTATAATCTTGGAGGAAGAACAATTCTGTCTTTTAGGAATTCATGATGGGACAGAATGCAAGGCTGTGCATTATAAAGTAGAATGAGAAAACAAAAGTCAAATATTTGAACAGTTAATTTCATTCTGCCCCAAGCAATTATTCCATAAAATATATTGTTACAGAAGAACATAAAATGTCAACGTTCTTCTGCAAAAAGTAGTACAAAATGTCTATAAATAAGCATGTAACTACTAACGGGTCCCTTTATTAGTATTATTATTTTTGCTGTAGATATTTAAGTTTAAAGTGTACTGACTAGAAGATGCTGCCAAATGAAGAGAGGGAGTAGTGAGGAAGACCACAAACGTACTGTTTTGTGCATTTTTTAGTAGGGAAAAGCTGCTTATTAGTTTTAGAACATTTGCCTTGGTGACTAACTCACCTTTGAAAGAGAACTATGAACATACAATGGCCCGTTTCTGTACCATTTCATCAACTGGACTCTTCCCATTGGCTTTGTTATCAGGCTCCACATTGGATTCACTAACAAAACCATATCCCTTTAGTACAGTAATCAGCGTACGCATGCAGGAAGAGATTCAAATTTTAATCAGCTATAGCATTACACAATTTAACTTATATCATTTATTGTATATTCACTTCTGTACACAACTACCTAGTTGTACCTGCACATGTAGATCAAAGACTTTTCACTATCTGTCCTGGTTTCAGCTGAAATAGAGTTCATTTTCTTCATAGTAGCTAGTACGGGGCTATGAATTTTTGCTCAGTAGTTTTTTAGCTCTATGTTAGTTAACATTAGTGTAAAGCTATCTTGTACTTGGGCGAGTCCTCAAGATTTGAGAAGAGTCAATATTTCCCTAGACCTGAACCAGAAAAGATGAGGGCGCCTCTTTCTTGAAGGTATTGTAACATGAGACTAAAAGCACAATTTTCTCACTGAAAATTTAGTTGTCAGCTTTGACCACGTTAGTCGCTATCACACACAATTTAAGACATTTCTTTTGTGAAACAGGCAGAAAGACACACATTTAAAAGATCCTTCCCACCCCTTTGTCAGCTCAAAATTCTACTGCCTTCTACCAAAGCCCTCATCATTCACAGTAAGTACATAGAGTGATCTGAAACAGAAAAGAGTGAGGGTTTGTTTGGTTAAGTCTATGGGACAACATAGTTGAACCATCTTAACAAAAGGACAGAAAGCAAGGCTACGGTGGGTATTGTTGATTCAGCCTGGAAACAGAGATGCAGCAGCAAGAGAACAGCTGGAGGAGCTGTAATCCCCCCCAACTTTCTACCTAGCATTTTCCATTAACTTAAGGTCTTTATACCTATCTGAGATTAAAACCAAAAAAACCCAACCAACCAAAAAAAACCCCAAAACCCAAAAAACACCACAAAAACCCACCACAAACAAAAAAAAATTAAAAGAAACCCCCCTATGTTTTCCAGCACTGTTTCTCTCCATGAATGCTTCATTTTATCAAGCAAAACTAATCCTATCTGCCCAGATTTTTCCTCTTTTCCAGCCTTGGAATTATTTTACATCTCAATATAAAAAAAAAAAAAAAAAAAAGGTCATTTTCTCAGTGCAAGAAACTGTAACAATAAAGAGTCTAGTCTGCTTGTCTGATCAGCCACAAGGCTTACAGTAACATAAAATCTTACCTTATTTCTCTAGCTCTGACACAAGGGTATATCTGTTCATGAAGGCATATCTTCTTAACCGTTACTTCTTATTTAGGAAACCTTTAAGTTAGTGCAAACAATTCCATTTAATTCAAGGTAGATCTTCTTTCACAATAGTTTGGTTTGGGGTTTTGTTGTTTTGGTTTTTTGGGGTTTTGTTGGTTTTTTTTTTCCAAGAACAATTTTAATATAAATAAATTAGAAAGCATATTTATAAATATACAAGGATCCAGAAGGGGGAAAAGTGCCATTCACAGTAAATCTAGGCATTAAGGAGCAGAACAATTAGTGTTTAAGGAGTTGTATATAGTATTGTGATGGTCTTCTAGTCTCGGCTGCTAGATAGTGCCAATGACAAAGCTTTGAGGTACTTCTCAAACTTGAACCATCTTTCATTTTGGATTCCAGAATAACTATTCCAAACACAGTCATTAAAATCCCTTAGAGATTCTGGCACAGAACATAAACACATGCCATTCAGGTCTATAAAATCTCTGGAATAGATCCAAATTAAAAGAACACAATGCAAGTAATTTAAAAGACTGATTTAACTCTCCCTTCTTCATATAGAAGTCTAACAGCTTCAGCTGAAGTTAGGCATAACTGTAGTATCTGTAGTCTTCTGAAGAAAGATCTCCAGTAAGCAGGATTTAGAAGTACAGGACCAGATTGCATAGGAATAGTTACACAGGTAGCACAGCTACATTGAGGTACTGCATCAGCTCTGCAACCCAGTCCACAAATCAGGAGAAAACATGCAAAAATTAACACATAAATTACTGGAAATGCTTGAGAACCCCAAACAAATCCCACTCTATAGCTTAAAAAAAAAAAAAAAAAATGCTGGAATTGATATGGTAGGACTTGAACATCACCATTACCCCATTCAGTATTTTGCTAAGTACAGTTCCCAGGGCTGCAATCCTAAAGCAGACAGTGCTAAGCAGAAAGAGAATTGAAGCTATTCTACTAAAATGAGATTGCTCCAGTGGCCAGTCTTTAAAGCCTCCCACATTTGTATTAAACAAAACACAGCTAGCTCAATGTTTTAGAGTTATTTAAATTTAAACCAGGATATGCCTGAGCTACGACACTTGCTGAGGCAAAGCTGTTTCTTCTACAAGACAGTGTACTGGGGCAGTTGACAATATTTGAAATACCAATAACTGTATATGTATTTGCCAAATACTTGAGGACCTTTTAAAGCTGAAGGCAAAACATAGGTACAAGAAATTCTGTACAGACTCATCCTCCAAAAAGATGACAAAATGATTCACAAAGGTCCATTAAGCATATTCTCTGCCCTGCTCACCCTGTAAGGTCCTAAATAACGGATATAGTATAAAACAGCCTAGACTAATAGGGGTTTTTTTTCAGTGAAGAAATTATTTTACATCCACAGGTAGGTTAGGAATAAAATGACAAAAGGTATGTTATACTTCAGGAAACCCCTTTCTTCAAGCCTGACTAACACCTGATCTACACAGTGATGCAAGTGTTGCTGCTGGCAGTGATTTCCTTAAAAAGCAGTCTATTAGCATGGATTCAATGATGCCTGACGTTATATTTTTCCCATAAATTTTACATAGCAGCTGTACCATTTAACCATACATGTTTGAAACAAAGGAAACAAAGGCAATACAACAGCTTCAGAGGCTTTGCTGGTTTTCTGGTCATACTTTCAAATCCCTTTGATGTTACTGTGGTCTTTACCTGTACCTTCCAGCAAAACGATCTATACCATCAGGTATAGCTTCCAAGGTAACTGTGCAAGATCCTTGCTAACCTTTCATCAAGGAGAATTCACCAAGGAGAAGCTCCTACTATACTCTCACTGACTTATCTTTGGGCACTTAACTAAAATTAGAAAGTTCCTTGGCAAAGGTAGCAGGGTACAGGATGACCCACGAGCTGAGTTCAGAGCTCTGTGGTGCTGTGCTCTTTGGAGCTCCACAGGGGTAAGGGAAGATGGGGCAAGAGGACACATATTGGTGGG
The DNA here is from genome assembly GCF_011004875.1 of Balearica regulorum gibbericeps. Lineage (NCBI taxonomy): Eukaryota > Metazoa > Chordata > Aves > Gruiformes > Gruidae > Balearica > Balearica regulorum. Next base: position 4,895,728 of record NC_046196.1, read on the forward strand.
GCAAGCGGAACGACTACAGCTTTCACCAGACAAACCCCTTTTGACAGCCAGCATGAAACAGCGTTAGATTTCACCACTGCTGACCAGTCTGCTGAGTTGCAGATATCATCGAGAACTGCAATTTCCTTAATGCTTTGTGCAACCAAACAGAACTTTCCCCAACCTGCATAAAGCAGAAGAAAACAAACACCTGGTTTTACAAATTACACATGGAAGTGGTTACAACATCAGAAGATACACAAGAGGAACACGTTACTGCAATCCAATCAAGAACATATCAGGGAAATCGTTGCCTATAGTAATGTTGTATCTTCGGTGTCCCTGACCTATGCCTAACATAGCCTCTCCGTAGCTGAGAGCCCATCACAACTTCCAGACCTCCCTGCAACCCTGAAGGAAGACCCAGACATAGCAGCAGCTTGCTGCAGCTCCATCACAGCAAGCTGCAGCAGCATTAATGAGGAACAATGGTTAATGCAGCTGTTCAGTTGTTGACCCTTTTATCACCAGCCAGGGAACACTAAAACCACCACAACTGAGACCAGAGCATGAAGATCTTTACTATAACACAAACAACCTGCCCTGGTAGGCATTAATCAGACTATAGAAGTATAGAGAGCTGATTAGACTAGCAATTCCTCTCTAAGGCTCCATGATTAAAGCAGAATGAAAATACATATACAGTCAAAGACACACAAGAGGATACTGAATACAATGTAGGTGTCAGCACCGTTAAGACTATATTTTGTAGCAGCCATAACAGCCAGTTATTGAGCTGTTTTTTAACACTGGGCAGTTGTGCGATACAAACATAAGGCTTTGAAGCCCTCAAAGCATTTCGTATGGGGCTTAAAGGAAACTGTATAGAGCTCATATGTGTTATCAGTGAGGCTGTATTCAAACTGATTCCCTGCCAATACACCTAAGAACAGCCTTGTTTTGAGACTGTTATAATTACTATGTTTTGAAAGTAAAGCAGTATCTTCTGGTGTTCACCTCTAGTAAGTGGAGTTTCAACCAGCACTTGTTCCTTTTTCATCCAATTGTCCCAGCTGAATTTCCCAAGAGAGCTCCCTCATCTAGGAACTGTTAATTTTTGATCCTGAGAATTGAGAAGTGGCAAAGGTGCTTACAAGGTGCTTTCAATCACTGTTTCCTACTTGGCAGATGCTAAAATACATCTCAAATGCTGAAAACCTCACAAAACTGTTGGTTTGTGTAACTCCCATTTTGTGTTACTAGTTTTTTGCTGTATCTCCTGTAATTAGTAACATAAGCATAATAGCCTAACAGTCTTTATAGAGGGAGGATATTACTTTGGCATTCTTTAGCACAATTTATTGTTCTGATTTATTTTGGAAGAAAAAATAAAATAAAATAATTTTTAAAAAACCCCCACACCCTGGTCTATTGTCTCTTCTGGTTGATCCCATTTTCCTAACTGGGTCTTGTGCTCTGGCAAAGACTGTACAGAAGACAGAACAGCGAGGAGGGGGAAATGTACGGCAGCCTTTGAGCTCCATAGTAACTTTGGACATAACACGATGATATTCTCGCCTCATCAAATTCAGGATTCATGCAGATTTCTCTTGTGCCTTTACATATTGTAACGGATATAAAACTCGTTCCATGGATGCACCCTTTGTTCTTTCCTAGCTTTCTCCTGACAGTCTCCTGTTACATCCGTGACCTCTTCCAAAAACGTTTCTTCCAAAGCCTTGTTTCCCCACAGTTGGGGCTACTCTCATCCTGTACCACTTTTCCTCTCTCTTGCATCAGGCACTCTTCCCACACCCCCCACCCCAAATCTTTTTAAAATTTTCCTTTTCTCAGCTCCTTTTAAAGTTTTCTCTCCTGCTGTTACTAGCCAAATGATAGACTTTTAAAATTCATTCACCACTGAATAATCTTTAAATTACAATAACCTGTAATTTCTATTGTACTGCATTTTCCCTTGTACCACTTAATTCCAGAATGTGTTCTGGGACACAGACACTGCATTAGGTAAGCAGAACTGGGAACAACAAATGGCAAATATATAGTTTGGAATTTTGTGTTTACATTGAAAAATGTATACATGAGATACAGTTAATGGATATTGCAGTATTCTTCAACTAATACAATACTAGCAAAAAGATAAGTACATGAACATCAATTTTTTAATGTACATAAGCCAATGAAATATTATCACTGTATAAAAGTCATTTTAGGTATTTCAGAACTAGAATAAGTTTGCAAAACATGACATCTTTTCCTGATTTTGTTAATGTACTGGAAATACACCATTTCACAGGGAGTGGAAATTAAATTAGCCTTAATGTCATGTACAAGTTGTGCCTATTTTAAGTGTTTTTCTCTCACTGGATTTGATTGTATAATCCTAGCAAAAATAAATTTTTTTTAAAATATCTGGTTTGTGCTGTAAACTATTGTAGGACTCATTTTTAAATGGGGGGAAAAAAAGACAGGTTTGTAGACTAGATTATCTGTTTAAGAGTTTCCTAATTGGCCTACAATTTACAAAAAGCCCTGGCTCTTTTTATGCCCTTAAATGTAATTTCTTTTCAATTAAAAAGAAATGAATTATCAGAATGCAAGAGAATTGATGACATCAACTTGTAATATATTAACTTTCACATATGTGTAACCTGACAGAAAATGAAAAATTTGCAGGTTTTGTGTGCAACTCTGCCCTGCAGTCTGTATTTGCAGTTTTTATTTGTCAAAATACACACAGGAGAAGTCAAAGAATCAAAGTAAAAATCACCTAAGATTTGCAGTAGATGAAACAAACAGATGATCTCTCTTTCTAGAAGAATACACTTTTTCAAGAAGAAATTAAATTGTTCGTGTTTATGATGCTCCCATATACCTGAGTATTTCTCCAGAAGTTTGATGCAGCCCTCAAGTACATTCAAGTGGAAACTGGATTTGACTAGGAAGAAACTCAGTCTAACTGGATCTCAGCTAAACATCCGACACTGAGGATCAAGGTCATCTTTCTAATAAATTCTGCATGGTGTTAACTACAAGAAACTCCCAACCAGAAGCCTGGAAGATCCTTTAGAATATACAGCTTGAATAAATCAGTCTAAATTTAATTTAATTCACCTTATTGGCATATGAGGAAGTTTACACACGATTTCAGAACTGTCCCTGGAAGATTAATTCTTAACCTGTTTTTCCTTAGTAACTGGCATATTAGTTGATCGTCTTTATTTTAGATTAACCTAATCAAAACAATCCATGTGAAAGAAAACTACCACTAGCTGTCTTATTTCATCTTGGTCATAAATTCAATACCTGGAGCAAGTTCTCAGCTCTAAATTCAGTGGACTCAAAGCAGTTCCATATGCAAAGAACTACGTGAATGGGAATTTTCTAAAATGTTTAAGAAGCACACAGTGATCACCTCTAAAAGGCTAGGATTTTATCAGTGGTCCCATCCAATGCCATATTTAAGGCAAATTAACAGAAAACAATTTGTTTCTTAATACAGATTTCTATTCTAAATAAAAGAATTTTCTCAGATGCTCTGAAGTGTCAAAAAAATAAAACACTTTTGCGAAGGATAAATCATCTTCTGTCCCATACAGATCACATCACACCTACATGAATTTTGAATTTTCAAAATAAATGTAGTATATATAGATACATAACCATTCTACTGTTTGCTAAGTGTAACTGAAAAGAACCTAGCCTGTATTTGAATATATGTAATATATTGCAGTACATCTGAAAAACTTTTAATGTTTCTATCATAACAGTGCTTTTACCATGTTCTTCTAGTAAGCAACCAAGAAGCAACAAAAACGTGCTACAAACTTCAAGTTTAACGCTTGCAAATGGAGCTGCAGATGCTCTCCAATACATTTATGTAAATACAGCATCACTAATGTTATGGGTAAAGTGGGGGAAAATGCAAAGGAAATCTATTTTGGTATATAGATTTAGAACTAAAAATCATTTGTGTTTTAAAATAATGTCAGTGAGGTCTGCTCTGCCATTGATTTTTTTTTTTTTTAGCAGAAGTCTCCATTTAATTCAACTGGGGAGTGCTGCTTGAAAGTAAAAGGTTACAGCATGACTGCTATATTTAGGGCCAGCTGATGTAAATCAGAACACTGATTATAATAGACATATCCTGATTTACTTCAGCTGAAAAATTGGCTTTTAAAAGCTGATGGAAATTATTTGTATGTGCTACAGAAGTATGATGTAGAACAGAAACAAATTCTGAGATTGCATTATTCAAATGTCAGCAGGTAAGCCATCACTGTAGGAGAGAATTTGCTTCTAAGCTAAATTAACAACAAATGAAAGTTGCCTTTTCAAAAAACTTTACATAAAGCTGTCACTGTGGTTGCTTGCTTACATGTTGATTTTATCTGACATGATTTTACAAGTCTGTGATCAGAACAGCAGAGGAACATATGTTCAGTTTCCTATTTTTTATCTGCTGCTAATACAGTGATGAAAAAAATCATGACTCAAGTACCTTTAACAGAATTTAACTGAAGCAGGATAAATTAGGCTTAATTTATATTTCCTTCAGTAAGAAAAATACTTATTATCAGAATATATGCGTGGTACTTAAGTGCTTTGTTTGGTCTCAACACAAAAGAACATGTGCATTGAAGGAAAATAATGGAAATGACAAACAATCAAGGATGTGACTATAGCGTATGTGTCACAGGCTGTAGTTAAATCCTGCGGTGCATATTTTCCCATTACCTCCAGTTCATTCTGAAGAGGTTCTGTCCCACACAGACTCTGCCTTAGCTTTACGCTTGTACGACCATTTCAACTTCCAGGAAGATACTGATAAAATGAGGTAGTCGGTGAGGAGGAAAAGAACAACTAAAGGATTGCAAGGCATGCCGTACAGTGACGGGCTCCAGAAGAGCAATCAGTTTAGCTTATAGAGTTTGCCAAAGAAATGTTTACAGGTTAACTTGATCACAAGCTGTAAGTGAGCAATATAGGGAGTACGACGGACACTCCACTTTGCTTTAGAAGACAAATAGGGTAAGATACTATGTGCAAAGGTTGAACTTGAATTGCTTCTCTCTGGTAATTTTTTATTTTTTTTTTCTTTTTCTTTCTTAACAGAAACGCTCAGGGTCAAATAAGAACCAGTTCAAGGAAGTCATCTGATCCGTAAATACGGGGGGGTAAAATTAAGTGATCACAGGGGTCCTATATGGATATATGATTTTTGAGTTTCCTCCAGGGTAAGGTGTTAATTAGTAAAAACAGACATATTTGTTGACCTCACAATGTAATGAAACATATTAATTTCTAATTATAAATTGGAAATACACATCTCATTAAAACATGAAAGAGAAGAAAGCACAATTCAATAAACAAATCTCCTCCAACTTAACACTTACTTGAAACAAAGGCAAAAATTATAATATACATCTTATTTTAAAACACAATTGAAAAGAAAACATGAAGTTTAAGATTAACCCAAACCTGATATTTCCACTTTAACGGAATTTCATCTTATTTTCCAAACAGTATGTCAATGCAACAAGAGAATATGCCCTCCATAGGCAAAATGTAAAATAGGAATTAAATGTTTCATCAAGAACTGTAGCATTGGTCCATTTGATAGAAGTCTGGTAAGAAATAGCTCATGTGAAGAGACACTTTAAGAAGAACTTTCACACAAATGTCCCAGCATCATGTTCCACAGTTCATTGCAATCCTCCCCCCCACCCCCCCCAACAATATTTCACTGAGTCTTCACAGAAATCTCAATTATAATAGCCAGATCCTTATTCTCTGACCAGCATTTAAACTCTCCATAAATCCCTACCTCTTCCCTACTACAAGAACAAACATTATTTCTTAGCAGGGTTTGATAAACTGAGCAATTGCATACCATGGTCTTGGAAAATGAGTAGTTTCTGCTTTGAAGTGAAAAAGACTGAGGGATTGATCAAGACAAAACCTTTAATCGCTGATCAAGATTATAATTCCCCTTGCACAATTCTAGTAGTCAAGCTTGCCTGTTTTTATGCCCTTCAGCAGTAGCTGCCTTTTTTTTACATTGCAGCGGGAGTAGGACAGACACTCATCTTCAGCAACTCACAGAAGTTCAGGGCATCTCAAAAGACAGAAGGTGAAGCAGTTCTAAGTTTACTGCTATAGTAAAGATGTGAATCTCACTGGAATTAAATACCTGCTACTAAATTACCTAATGAGCATTCTGATTTCATAGTTTAATGGAAATTTCAAGTCAGTTAGAAGAGAGGGTACAGGGTAAGCTTCTTGCCAACGGCTCAGGTTTGCTTCAGAGTTAAGGCAGCAGCAAACACAGCTAATTTCAATCAGGGTATAAAAAAAAGATGGTATGTTCAAAATCATACCAACACTCTTAGTAAAGGCTTATATCATAATTCACTTTAAATCAGAATGTTCTGTATATTAAAGCTAAGGTACAGAAAAAACCAGAAAGTTAATTATAGGGTTAATTTTCTACTCCTCCGGAAAAACCTCACCACTGTCCCAGCAGCTTTTTAAGACATTTTTAAATGCATTCTGTGATATTACAAGTCACAGTTTGAAAAAGATAGCGGAACCTTTCTAGGCAAAATGGTTTTACAGTACATTATACAACAATTAGAACTGATTGGCACTTAATTAGGGAGTGTTACTGATTGATTATTGATTCACCATTGGGAGATTTCATGTCTCTATTTCTTATTTTAATGTAAAATTTCACCCTTGAACAAGGTTATCAGTACTACATAATCTCATATCTCAGATACAAAAATAGATTTTAATTAAAAATAACTAGTCAATATAATGTTATATTAAAATTATTCAACAGCAGTATATCTCATCTCCTTTTATATTCTAGTTCAAAGAGATGAATCAGATCTCTATTGAGATAACAGGTTTTCTGAGCTTCTCAATCAGAGAGAGATAAAAATCAAAAGGAAAAAAGCAATTAACAAGATTCATGGTTTTGCTATTTTATTTGATTTTGACAGTCTATTACCATGACTTTGCTGTATCCAGCATCCAGACTACTTTAACAGGATATTTACCCACATGCATAATTTAAAACATATTGACAAAAAGTCCCAACAATTGGTTAGCGGGGACTGGAACTTTAACTTAATCTGGGAAGGGATCAAATCTACTTCTACTTTTATTTGGAACATAAATGAAATGTGGTCTTTGCTTTGGTATCTCTACATTATTGTCCTGTAAATAATAAGTATTGACTGTCTGAACAGAGGCCCCAGAAACAGAAATGCATCCACAGTTAAGTGAAAACGATACTATTGTTCTTGAACTCATCCACTAAAACCATGATCCCTTGCCATTCATCTAGCTAAATAAAGGATAACACAATTTGAGATAATTATCCCCTGCGCATTCATAGTGTATTTCATGCACAACATGTCTCCTTAGTCATTCTAAAATTACTTTGAGAACAGCAATTATAGCACCAAACCCAATTATATGCCAGAAGCGTTCTTTCTACAAGGTGATGTACAAATGACACTGGTAGCTAGAAGGCCCCTCTCATTCCTTCTGCACTACCTATAACAAGCCCCAATTTCCAGAGCTCAGCAAAAGAACTGGAGCCACCTGTTTTGGAGATGGTGTTGATGAGGAGACATGGGAAAAAGCCGCAAATGATAGTACCCTTTCCTTAGGAAAAGGCTATGCAATTTTAAACCTACCATCAAATTAGCATCATTTAAAAACAAAACAAAAAACCAAACAAAAAGACACCAGGAAAAGGAACATCTCACCCTAAAGTAAAAATGTGATTTCATCTATCAGAGCATGGTCACCTCATAATAACTGGTATGTCCAGTACTTGCAGGATTCTCTGACAGTAAGAAAAAACTAAACTGTTGCACCTTATTTTTGTATATGTAACAAATGTAATCATAAAAATTTCATTTAAATAAATTAGAAAACAAAAAGTTCTCTTTTTCAATAGAAAATTCCTCATAAATGGAGCCAACAAAAATGATAACAAGGCATTTTGACCAAATTGTCCTCGAGCATGAAGTGAACAAATGGAGCTAGGTCAACTGAAGACTTGTCAGAATATAAACCTGTCCAGAAAGCAATGAGGGATGTCTTAGGCTCATTGAAGTATCATGTCCTACTTGCAAAAATGACATTTAGCAAGTGAAGTGCTAGACTCGGACCCGATCTTCTACGAGGCTATCAAGCATTATTTGCCCAATTTAATAGAATCTTCAAATCCATGTGTTATATAAGTACACTAATAATCCCTCTGAAGTCAAAGGATCTATCAGCACATTGAATATTTAACGTCAAGTGAGGCACTCAAGCACATATTTAACATTAAATGCATGGGTCCTCATAGAATCTAAAATGACTGCTCATTAGCTTGGCTATTTGGGTAAATCGAATGATGGATTAAAAGCACTCATTCCAAGCCAAGTATCCAACCTCCCAATTTTATTGTCCTAAGCTTTTACAGACACTAATTTATGAAAACAGAAGTAAATTTATGCTTAGTTTGGCTTATTGTGCATACTAGCATCACTAGTTGACTTACCAAACAATATTATGTTTTCTCCTGTTTAAAATGTAGTACTTCTAGCACGTGATGATTCCACATTGGAGATATTACTCAGTTTTACTTATTCAATTACAAACCCTACTTTTCAATTTTCTATTGGATTTCATCAGCTACTCACAATAATAAACAATATTATCTGGGCCATCATGACACACTGCTTTAAATGAAATCCTGCATTCTTTAGGATCACTGCAGTTGGGTACCAAATTATTTCAAGAAAGACACTGGCAAAACCAGCTGGATGCTTTATCAAACGAACATTTGACACAAGTGAAAATACCACCAATCTTATTTGTAGAGGCTACTAGTGAACTTTCTCTTAATGATATATCCTAAGATCACCTTCTAGAAATTCCTTTTCTCTCTCCAGTCTTTCAAAATAAAATCTACATTTTGATAAAAAAAACATTGCCTTCATTCTTCCTCAAAGTTTTCCATGCCTTTGATCTTCGAAGAGCCCTGAAATAATGATTTGTCTAGAAATACTTCTTCCCCAAGGATAAAACGTAAATTTATTTTTCTGACTATATTATATTCAATAACACAAATAAAAGTAAAAAAAATAGATGTAACTTCTGAACATGTCGGTTTTGAAAGTTTAACGTTGTCCTGGTTCCCAGCCAAAACCAGCACAAACATGTAAGACCTAAAATATGCATCTTAGTCCAAGAAGAAAGAGCAATTACTACCAAGATAAAGACAACAATTTACAAAACAATTGCTTGACCACAGTATCTGAAATGTTACAGTAAGGGCCTGGCTGAAAAATTGCTGAAGTCCAAGGGAATTCCATTATTTTAAGTAGAATCTGGGCTCAGCCTTTGCTTGGTTTTCCAAATAATCCTATTTTAGCATTACTTGTAATGACAAACAGTAAATACAAATAAAATACTCTCATAATGCAGCTGCTCAGTGTTTTCGAGGGCACAGGGAACAGTGTCCTGAATTCAACCAACACGAGCAAAACACACATCATGACATGGAAAGGGAGAGATTATACGTGTTTAGGCAATAGTTACAGCAGTATCACACGCTTGATGCAGGAAGACAGCAATCATGCTTTTTATAGCTCTGATGCGATGGCATCTGGAATATTGCACTCCCCTGCACATAAATATTGACAAGTCACTGAAGAGAAATACAAATAATCAAGGCACTAGAAGTATTGATCTAAGGTAACGATTGAGAGCGCCAAACATATCAAGCTTGGCTAAGAGAAAACAAAAGGTGGGCTCTGATAACTCTGTACAAACACATGAATAGAGCAGCTTTCAGGAAAAGGAATTATTTAGGGTATTTCAGAGAAGAATCAGCAGCAGTAATGGGAAAAAAAAGGGGAGGTGGCACCCTCATCTCATTCCTTTCAAAAACCAATCTGCTCTTTGATTAGCAGAAGTTTGTGCACAGAGAATGCCAGGGAGAACTCCGTGGTAGCTAACAAATAACTGTCTCAGAACCGACTGGGCCATGCACAGAGCTGCCCTATGGCTTTTTCTTTGCTTGCAAAAACCACTTGACCTTGTAATTAGGCTGAAAACTCTTCTGGGAAGAGCACAGCATAGTGGAGTCTTTATCTTAATTGATGTTCTGGGTATAAATAATGCACTAAGCTAGTTAACAACAGACTTGTTAGAAAGCTTTAGGCTGGAAGTATGTAACTGCAGAGGAGTTCTGGCTGTACGTAAGTGCAAACTCCAATTCAGCAGAGCTGTAACATTAGGGATCTAGTATGGAGAAAGTCTAATTTGGAGACTTTGTGAAATCTATATGAACATCTGTTTTATTACTGTACTAGCAATCTGTAAACCCTCCAGTTGTGCAAATTCCCTTGCAGCAAGACCGTTAGTGGAAGAAAAGCAAAACCAAAGAGAGTTCACCAAATGTCCTTCTTCAAGAAAACCAACATGTTTATTTGTATTTCTAAATTATGGGTGGAAATTAAGTTATGAAATCATGACAGTATTAAATAATATGAAGTAAATTTTCCAGTGTTCATTCGTATAACTTATAATATATACCTTAGATATTGCATCAAGTTACTACAAAAGAAAAAGGTTATATGAACTGAATATGAACAATACTAATATAATAAAATAACACCAGAATCACCACACAGAAAACTGCTGGTTTCCCATTGCCCTCCAAAACTTCACATGCTGTGAATATCCACTTATTTCCAAGCTTGTTTTTAGCTATATATGCTGACAGATGGGCTTTAGGCCTGAGTTCTGGGACTTATATTAGGCAAACAACATTTATGGTTTTTCTGGTTTCTATTTCACAGTTTATTTATTCTCAAATCATAAGAGGAAATAAAGTATGATCAAAGAGATCCTGGTGCTCAGGAGGGAAAGAAAAATAAAAATGTATTTACAAAAATTCAAATTTCTTGAATTTTACAGAAATTTGGTGCTTTGGACATCACAGGACCAAGTCATAGGTCCACTTAAAAAAAAGACAAACTTATTAAGATTGCAAATTCCACACAGACAAGAAAACATCATCCATGTAGACTGCTGTCTAAAGAGAATGATTTTCAAATAGATCAAAAATGAAACTGAGTTTTCTGTTTGAGTTGAGTTTGAGTGACTAAGAACAAGGAAAACCAAATATTCCAGCTCTGGGTGAGACCTGGACCATTCCTGTTTGAGATTCATCCTCTTGCTTAATCTGATGATGCAAAAAAATAAAACAACCCAGATCAGAGCAGAAACTTCAGTGAAAATACAGATTTTGCCTATGAGGTGACTAATCCTAATTTAAACCAATACAAATAATAATCCCATATCTCCTTCATACACTACCCAAATCCTTGCAGGCCTCCCGGGACACATGACTGTACTCAAAAACCCTACAGACATATCCCATGTTTATTTGTGCCCTCAGTAAGGAAAAGAGAAAAATAGAAAACACTAAGATCTATAAATCCTCTGGATCCCCTCAAAATTAGCCCTGTATTTCCACAAGGCCCAAGTAAATAGCTTGAGTATATTGGCATAATTCACCTCACTAACACTTATTTACATCATAAAACACGGCTCATGTTATGTTTCCAGTATGATGATTAAATACAGAAAGAAGAAAAAAAATAAAATCATTCCAATCCAGACAGTCAATGTGCTATCTGCAACCTGAATGTGGTCTTCAGCCAAGGCAGAGAATAAAGGGCCCAAATAAACAGAAAATGTGTCCAACCTTGACTCCTCAGCCATGGGTGATTCTCACAGGCTTGGCGTGTTTCATGGTACGAGCTGAGTACGTTACCTGTAATACATAAACCCTATGTACTCCATCTGGAAAGCTTATTTTTTGAAGTATGATGTTTAGTACTAAAAAAAGGACTGTGTTTAATTGTACAACAATGGAAGGATTTGAAGCAAAGCTCTGAATAATGGAACTTTATACTCCTGCAAACAAGAGAGCTGACACAATGTATTCAATATTGTAAATCCTGCTGTGCTGCCAAAGTTATAATAAGGCATTCTTAGAGGAAAACCTAATGATGAAAAAAAATGTTGTATTTCCCCCCCTTACATGAATTCATAAATTTTCTCTGAATCACATTTAAACAGTAAGGTACTACCTGCAGGAAAAGAAATTACCATAAAGCTGTTATGTTGGGTTTGGGCTTGCTTTTTTTTTTTTTTTGTAATCCGTTACAGATTATGCCTTCTTCCTGAATATTGCATTAAATGTAGGTATTATAGCAGAGCTTTTAACACAAGCAGTTTGAAATGTACGGAAAACAGCTTTGGTGAAAGAGATTTTTCTCAGCCTCCTGTCTGTTGGATTTGTTTAAAAGCCTCAAATAAATTCATATCTGGTTAACCCTGAAGTCTACAAATAGATGACATTACTTTTGTTACGCAGTTTTGAGGGTTAAGCTATATCTGCCAGGAATAACCCCAGAGCATTAAGAAAACGTGTTCAAGAAATTCAGAGGAAGATTTCCTATTTCCCTTTCTAGATGTGAGAGTTTGTGGGTTGGTTTGGTGGGGTGGGCGGAGGAGGGAATTGCTTTCTTTTTTTAAGTACAAAGGCCTTCGGACACCAACGTAACTCTTAGCAGTGGAACAACTGACCAAGAATCAAGTGCTCCAGAGCAACAGATGAGCCTTTTTTCACCCCCATTATTTTTACCTTGCAGTAGATAATGTCCCCTTTTTTCGTCATCCAGTAGGAAAGAAACACAATGATTTCCAATATATTCACAAATATTCCTATATCTAAGGATTATTAAGCCTCTCAACTTCATTTTACAGTTTAATTACCCACAAAAGATGTTTATTGACTAATATACTTCTCTGTTATGAGCAATTAATTAATGTCACCATTCCAGCTAGGGTTCAGCATGCACAAAAACATAACTCTGCATTGAGACGCAAAGACAGTAAGTATCCCATGTGGAAGGTAAGCTAAATTTAGCTTTATCTTATATTATTATTTTAGGTCATATAATTGACTGACCAACACTTTGTCTCCAGATAAAAGAAACTTCATGAGAGCATGAGGCTTTCAAAACCGTGTGTGCAAAAGAGCACTGGTCTGCATGTTGCACAGCGATCCTCCATTTATCGCTGAAAGCTACAGAGAAAAATATCATCTGCAGCAGCAGGAGTTAGATGCCATATACTAAGACAGAGAGTCATACTTTAACAGGCTCACCACTCTCACTGTCTTGGGAAAAAAGGTGAGGAATGTCATTGCTTCTGTGAGATGTAATAAGAATATTATCTCCTGCTGTAATGATAGTAATGAATTAAATCATGGTTAGGTAATGAATTGCTCCCTTCTAGGTCTAAGGGGTAAATCGTATCTCATCACAACGATTCCAGTGCCATAGATATCTACATCCAAGTTTCCAGGGGTCAGAAGACTGAAGGCTACAGAATTGCATATAGCTGGGGTACTTGTTTCATGGTGGGGAATTTGCTTTCTTTTTACACCTTCATTTAAAATCACCTGCTCCATCCTAATAGAGATTTTTAGTGGTTAATTCTGGCTTAGGAAGAGCTAAACCTTTCACACTCAACCAAAGCTAAGAATAGATGCCTCACAAGCCGAGTTTATTGGAAGTTAATTCTGAACTCAGCGCATATTGCAATGCTCTCTCCAAAAGGCCAGCTGTTCCCTCGGGCTTCACCGCGGCTGCTCAAACACTGCGCCATGCAGGATGTGGCCCTGGTCGGCGAGGATACACTTGCTGCCAAATTACAGTAAGAAATTTTTACTAAGTCTAACACTGACAGATACAGGAAATCCCTTTTCATCGAGTGATCATCCAAACAAATGTTGGGACAGATCAAATTTGAAGTACTAACGATGAAAAACAATAGCTTGCGGGTTTTTTTAGTGCATCTTTTCAAAGATGACTGTGTGCAAGTCATCACATTAAGGGAATCATGACATAAAGAACCAGCAGATTCTTGTTACCAGTTCTGATTCATCACCTTATTCTTGACTTTACAGAATTTAACTGGACTTATGCCATTTTATCCAGGGGAACAGGATTAGAGACTCAGAAACACAATTACTAATGAAAGCCTGTGTAAGAATTATCCAAGACCTCTAAAATGAGAGGACAAACACCCCAGTTATTGTAAGTCAGTGCAATGCCACCACCACTTTAACACAGCTAAACACGTGTTTGGTAGGGGTTCAGAAGCAGGGGGTGAAATGAGTTACCACTATAAAAAGGAAACAATAATTCAGCAACTAATTCTGTCCTGAACCTTTGTATGGGCAGGAAATACTGAATAAAAAGCAAAAAAAAAATTTTAAGAAAACATTCTAATCCTGATTCTTTTCAGACAGCCTCTGCAGCAATGACAAAAAACATTTTCAATAATTACAAAAACTGATGACTCTGAAGAATTTTTGCTAGGGCAAATTAACATAAGAGTGTACCTTCATAAATGCTGGTAGAATTTGCATCCCAGAGCAATATATTTCACTTCATCTGAACAAGATCAGGGTGTGGTTTTTTCCCCTCTATCAACTGCAATGTACAGCTTCTCTATAAAAAAAGGACTGCAATAGAGTGGTAAATATCACAAGTTTGTGTTTTTTTCCAATAGTCACATTAACAATGTATTAGTTCCATGACACATTGGGCTATTAACATAATTCCATAATTATATGGCTTAACACACGTGTGTAAACAAAAGCTATAATCATGAAACAAATATATGCCATGTTATTATTCTGAAACACCAAGTCTAACACACATTTGACTCCTGAATGAAAAAAAAACTTTGTATCAATGATATTAAGTATTAAAGTAAGTAGCAGCATTCAGGAGTATCAAAGGATTCAATGAAATCATAACCAGATTGATAAACTGTTTGTTACGCTACCACAAAGCTTTGTGTCTGATAAATTTAACTTTGACATTTTAGATAAATGCAGAGATAAAAATGGAGACCCTATTTTGTATGAAAACACCTTTTTACCTAATCTCACTTCATGAACTGATACAGGAGACAAAAAAGCACCAATCTATCATGTATTTCTTTAGAACAGTTTTTAATTTGCAGATCTGGAATTGAATGTCTCTGGACAGACATTTGGGAAGCATTACCAGTGAAAGATAAGGACATAGGGTATGCTTTACAAAAGAGGTTGTGAGAAGCTGTCAGGGGAACTTCTGAAGCCCTGGTGTGATAAAGGTGAAGGCCCCAGTGGAGTACATCTCAAACAACCACATTCCATATGCTAATCTTGTTATAAAGAATTGCTCTAATTAAAAAAAAAAAAAAAAGAAAAAAAAAGCCAGACTGACAAAACCCAGCATTCTATAGTTCAAAACATGCTTCCTTGGCAGTAGATAAAGTCCAATGAGAAATACTGAATGCTTCTGTAGCATACTCAGGAAGAAAGCCCTCAATAATTAAATGATGCTGTGAAGAAACATTGTAATCATGTCTATCTCCAAGAGATCAATCCACAAAATGTACTGCTTTACGGACCTAAAGTATACGAGTCTTCTAGCATGAAAAGCTTTTCTTTCTGTAGCTTTCCAGGTTTGCATTAGCTTTCTCATTTCTAGTGGACAAGAGAAGTTGATAGATTATAGGGAGCAGCATAAGAAAAACCAACATATTATCTGGCAGCTGTAAACAGCTGAATCAGGAGCTGCCTTTATATTTATCTTTGCATCCAGCACACAGAAGCTTTAGCTGTTTCTGTGTATTACCATATACCACACCAAATCATACTCTAGGTCACTAGGGTGTAATAAATACAGGCGGTACAAGAGATGGATAAACTTTTGTGATTAGTACAGCTCTTTACAAAGGTAACAAAGCTAAGCTGAACTAAAAAAAACCTGTTCCTAGATCTACTTGAGCAGGAGCCTTGCTCCCTCTGTTTCAGAGCTGAAGACTAGCTTGTCTGTGTCTTCTAAATATATCAATTATTATAGTATACTTCCACCTGAAAATTTCATCCTACTAATATTCCAAAAGCACCATGACTATAAAACAATATTTGTCACAAAACTTCTGTAAGATAAGTAGACAATATGCCTTAACTGAAGCAGGACTTGGATAAATTAGAGCATTTGTATATAAAAGCAACTACTTCTGTAAGATCAAGCTTAGACATCCCCATACCTTTCTGAGCTATTTTGAACTGACAATAGAGTCACAGCTTTTGCGACCAGAAAGCAGTCAAAAGTGCTCAGTGCTTTGGGAATACTCCCCACTAAGGGAGATAGTTGCATGAACCAGGTTTGTTTACACAGCTTAGTAAAATGTTTCAAATTTAACACAGAAACCTGGCTTGGTAGCATAATGCTGTGCCTCATTACTCCAAAGCTCACTTTGTCCCAGCATCTATCATCAGAATTCTGGATACTGAAGTATTAATACTGATGCTGCATGAAAAACAAACTCAACCCCACCAAATCTAGTATCTTCCACATTAACCACTTCCAAAACAGTATCTGATTGCATTTAAAAACATCCCACATTCTAGAATTCTGCTGTTCCATAGTAGCAGTTTTGAAACATTTATAAGCTCAGCCTGTGTGTTTTCTAATCCCAGTGGCTGGCATAACAACGGCCTGAGGATCCTCAGCTGTCAGGAACAACAAATTGCCAACAAGAAACACATCCTGTAAAACACTGCCTGGGTAGTTTATTTAAATTTGAATCTGTATCTCTGTTGTTGGCACATAGCATTAGTCATGACTTAAACCATTAGTAACAGAACACTCTCCCCCACCTAACACAATGCAATAACAAATGTGACTACTGTATCAGCAGGGGACAGGCTTTTTATCAGTTTATTTTAAAATGCTAGTTATTTGTAAAAATAAAATAAAATCACAAAAACTAGATAGAGTATGCAGCAATTTTCAACTGGTTATCTAGCTTACAGAGCAACTACAGCAACCAGAGTATTAAAGGTTGTGGTGTAACTGTTGCATTGATTTTCATGCCAGCATACTTGGCATGGTGCAAGAGCATCAGTACGCGATAAAGTACAATGTATTTCATAATGGGATGGTTTGCATTAAAAGGGAAAACAACGGAGGTTTGCTGGGTGGAGGCTATTGCATGCAATTTTTACTGTCTTGGGGGCAGCGTGATTTATGGTACACTAGCAGACACTGGTTTATATCTAGCTCTACCAGCTGTGTTTAATAACGTTAGCCATCCCTTTTGCCAAGAAGAAAGCACCCACAAGCCAGTGATGCAGTCAGCAGGGGATTACTGTGGTCATACCTGTAAGAAACTGATGCAATCCAGCTTGAAACACTGGGGGAATCCAGTCTCCTACCGAGACTCAAGTAAATAATCAAAGTAACTGCACAGAAATGTAGACCTCTTCCAGTTAATTCAGGCTTATAAAACACCTTCAACAGGGACCACAGTCAGTGGATGGATGGGTCACCTCCAGAGATGATGACTATATGGATTTCAGGAAGGTTAATAATAAAAAAAAATTTAAAAAAATCACTCTCTGATAGTACCTGTTTTCTCTCCACACAATCACTTACAAGAGCCCTAGGTACATCTCACTTTGGTATCGCGAGTAAATGCTAGAGAGAGGTGGGATAGATCTATGCTTCTGCAGGCTTACTTTATTTGCTCGTTATTTCCCCAGTACCAATGTCTAAAGTCTAGCCATGCTTTTGGGTGCAGAAATTAAGCAGAGCTAGGACTAGCAGCACCTGGGAAGCTTATGTCTCAGCTAGAAGACATTTAGCAGCCAAAATTTACAGAAGCTTGAGTCTCTATTTTGCCTCCTTTCGCTCAGTCTTTTCCTGCATTTGGAATGCATTTCTCCTAATCCAATTACCTCCATCTCTGGCTTACAAGACTGCTAACCACAGCACACATGCTGCTTTGACATCGTAACCTTGCGTGCTTGTCAGGTTGGGGTTTTTTTTTTTACTATCCCTGAACAAAACTACTTTGCTCACATAGACTCCCTCTCCCTTCCTCCCCCTCAGGGTCCAGTTCTGGTTTAATATTCTCTTTTGAACCAGCCCTTAGCCTTGCAAAAAGCAAACCACTTGTAGCTTAAGTGCAGCCATGAATATGGCTCTTCTACAAGCAATAGTTTCTCTCCTCTTTTCTCAAGGATTCCCACTGTCATGCTTTTGTCTCTTCTGCTTGCATCTTTCAATAAAGACCTTTGATTTAGGAAAGAAAAGATAATAATACACCAGAAAAATTAAGAGGCATAATGCTGTACAAATCATTCATGAGGACAGAATTTTGGCCATTTGTTTGTGAGCGGTTTGGTTATTCATTAATATTTACTTATGCTCAAATGTTTACAAGCAAAACAAGTTAAAATCAAAAGAGAAAATTGATATTAAAACTTTCATTATTTGGGGCTGAGAAAAAGCAGATATTTGAAGCTTAAAGTATTTTATAAGTGAAATTAAGAGTTGATAAATAACAATTTTCCCCTGAAGTGCAATAGTCTGTTGAAAGATAACAAGCAAAGGAGAGTTAGTAAACAAATAGCAAATTTGATCACAACAGACCTGTTAATTTGGAATGGACTCAAATACGTAGATAAATAGACATTTATTTTCATGCTGAATTTTCTTTTAAGTGTCCTGAGATTTTTATTAATCACTCTGCAGGCAATATATATGTCCCCTAAGGTTTTTCATGTACTTCCTACTGTGTTTATTAGAGAATAATTACCAGCTGCCTTTTACTGGCTTACATTTGCAGCTTTGAAGAAACTTAGGCTTTCATATAGTATCAAAAATGAAAACTGCAACTGTTTCTTCCAAAAGCAGTTGTTATAATTGCTTCAGAAACCTTGATCAATTTAAAACGTGTAGCTCTGCTTTGAACTAATAAGAGTCAGTCTAAGCAGAAATATTAAACATGTGGTTCAGATATCCAGTAAAGGTGACAGGCAGAGAAACCAGAAAAGGCTGCAAAACCGAAAATCTTTAACTCCATGAAAATGGGATTAAAGAATTAATCTTAAAATAAACATAAAGAGAGAAGATATTAAGCTCCTAATCCAACACAAGTGAGCTGAAAAACATGTTGTACTACGTTCATAATCATCTGTTTTGACAAAAACACACTGTGGTGACTGTTTAATATGCACTGTGTATATTCAACCCCTTTTTGCAAATAAAAAAAGTAAACCTGTGAATATAATTGCCTTAAGTATACACTGGAAACAATGATCAAGGATAAAAACAACAAGGTTGGAATCACTGTTCAAACAAAGATACACCAGATGGAAAGTTCTGAGCCTGGTTCTGAGTTTTACAGTTTCTCCAGATCATTTCTGCTGCCCCCCCTTAAATATTTTATAAATATCTATCTTGCAAAGGTCTGTATGCACCACATACTGTCTAACCAACCTTCAGATTCTTTATCATTGCAGGCTGAACTCTTTGCTCCAGAAAACTGACTGCTCCCCTCTGTTACTCTGAAATAGAGGGCATTTCCCATTTAATTCTCAGAAGTTTTCCAACTTTGCTTACCCTGGAGAAACAACTCGGCTTTTTTAACAGCTATGCTTTATCTATACACTGGCCTTAGAAAGATTTTTGCCATGCATTCCTAAGAGATCGTGTTTCTCAACCCTAATCATTCTGCATACGAGCGCTGCTGCCATTGCAGCCCAGAGGCCAGCTGGCAGCAGATCGGTATTTGAACCAGTGGCCTGATTGCAGATATGACAGCTGGAAGTTTGGCATCCTTTTGTGATACATGGTCTTTTGAATATTTGGGATATGAGAAAATGTTTATCACCATCCTTCTCCAGAAGCCTCTTTCTATTACTGCATTTTAACAGTTGCTTTTCTTCCTTCTATGGCAAAATAGGATTCTGACCCCTGACAAGGTCACCCAGAACTGGGCATTTCAATTTCTCCTGTGCTGTGATGCCTGGATTCCCACAGCTCTGTCATGTTTGTGTCTCTCTAGCTTGGTCCTGGAGTTCATCTTATAATAATTAGCCATCACTGTTTTTATCTGTTCCCCCAATTGCTGAAACAATACCCCAGAATCCGGTAGCTATTCTAATGATTTGAGGTATTCCAGGCAATGTTCTTTGACTCCTCTCTTTTGCTTCAGAGACAAAGGGAAAGAGCAGGTTACTTGTGTCACCCTCCTTCCTTTCCAAGTCTAGATGAGTGCATGATCTAGCAGTAGTTCCACTGCTTTTGCAGATTATCAGTTATCTTGCAATCAAATAACCTCAAACATCCATAAGTCAGCACACAGCTTGCTTTGCTTTTAGATGATATTTTATTTGCACATTCAACCTACCCCTCCTTGGCAGTGGATTGTGCCAGACTGATTTCTGCCACTATGCTTGACATGCTGCATGGGCAAAAGGCTCCATGGTTCTGACACAGAATGATTTATCAAGAAAATTAATTAGCCAGAGAGGCATCACATTTCCACCTGATTTCTCAGTGCTTCCAAAGTCTTGCATTGTCTGTTCTCCTTCTGGAGTCCTGTGCAGGTTACTTTACTGGTGGGTATACACCTTCTTTCTCAATAATCCAGATGAAAGTCTAAGGCAATCATCACAACAAATTTCAACATGTGCTGGAAAAACGAAAAACTACAAATAGACAAACGATGTGCCAAGCTAATTGTGTGAGAGCAGCGCATGTCTTACTGGTATGGTCAGGAGCAAATCATTCAGCATCTGCTTCAAAAGCAATTACATAGATATACGACATCTCTCCATTAGTGCATATTGCAGTGTTTCCTTTTATTATCTTCCACTCTACTCCCCAGGTAAATCAGTAGAAGGAAGGACAGGCAGTCTCTCTACACAAACTACCATTTGAAGTATGACTTGGAATAAGCAGTCAAAACAGTGTTATTCATCCTTCAACTATTCGATTGCAAAAGATGCCTTTCAGTTGACTGTGCAATGTCAAATTGCCTCACTTGAATTGCAGAGGAGAAATTATATATGACCTTTATCTTTATGCTCAGTCTTCTCCATCCTGGAGCTTTTTAATACAATTTAGCACAATTATTTAGAATGATTTCACAGCAGTATGAGGGCAACATTTTTTCTACAACCTTCTAAAAGGCATCTAAGATATAAATTAATTTCATGGACACTAATTTCGCTGAGCTCTCAAAATAAAATATAACTAAGAAAGTTCCACTGACAAATAGGATGCAACTATGCAATTACAGAACATTTTTACAGCGGAAAAAAGCAGCTGAGTTTTCATGTAAACTTACCTTTGGCATTTTGTGCCTTTATTGGAAGAATTTACTCTTCATTTAATATACACAATTTTCTGGCATTATGGAATCATGCTTTATTGAAAGACAAGAAAAATTTAACAGCCCACAGTTTTGGGGCAGACATGACTCGATGCCACAAAGAAAGAAAATAAGCTGGTTTTACCTGAGCCTGGATCTTATAAAGTACCAAAGCCTCTAGAAGGCTACATCCATGCTGCCCAATAAAGCAAGCCACAAACGCACACTATATACTATTTTATTTATTTAAACAAAGTCCTCTACCCCTGCCAAATCAAAAGCAGCTTTCACCCAAATAAAAACGTTTCTTAACAATGAGTAATACTGTGTTACTGAATTTCAGCTGTCCTCCTACGCTAGTTGAACTGTACGCTGCAGAAGATTTGTTTTTACAGAAAGAAAATGGGCATTTTTATTTCTGCTGCATATAAAAATACCTGTTTTCCTTTTTGAGTTGAAGAGTGTGTTTTGCTCTTTTTGGTTTGGGTTTTGTTTTTTTCAATATAAAATAAAACGCAGACTCAATAAAGATGCAGACAACAACTACGGAAAAAGAAAATCATAGAATGGCTTGGGTTGGAAGGGACCTCAAAGCCCATCTAGTTCCAACCCCCCTGCCATGGGCAGGGACACCCTCCACCAGACCAGGCTGCCCAAAGCCCCATCCAACCTGGCCTTGAACACTGCCAGGGATGGGGCAGCCACAGCTTCTCTGGGCAACCTGTGCCAGTGTCTCACCACCCTCACAGGGAAGAATTTCTTCCTAATATCTAACCTAAATCTTAAGGCCATTCCCCCTTGTCCTGTCACTCCATGCCCTTGTAAACAGTCCCTCTCCAGCTTTCCTGTAGGCCCCTTTAGGGACTGGAAGGCTGCTCTAAGGTCTGCCCTGGAGCCTTCTCTTCTCCGGGCTGAACCACCCCAAGTCTTTCAGCCTGTCTTCATCGCAGAGGTGCTCCAGCTCTCTGAGCATCTTCATGGCCTCCTCTGGACTCGCTCCAACAGCCTTAACTATACCTACATTTATTTTTCCACCTATACTAAATCCATTAAGGTACATAAACTTTAATAATTACTGGTTTTAATTACAAATAGCTTAGGAATACTTTACAGAACTGATTGCCAACAAAACTTTAAATTTAATGTTTGGTTTGGGGTTTTTTGGAGGGTTGTTAGTTTGATGGTGGTTTGTGTTGTTTTTTTTTAAAGCAATACTATTCACAAACTCAGGGTGGGGGAATTGGGAGGGGGAGGTATCATGATTTGAAATTTAGAAATGTATAATTCAGGATTCTTATAAGTGTGATCAACATCCCAGTACATGAGGAAGATAGAGGAAAAGTATTTTACTCTTCTAGAGAAGAAATTAATTCTTGAAAGGTTTACATTATACATAAAAGTAAAATTTCCTAATATACAGTAATAACTTCTGCAACCAGAGTATTTTGAATGAGGATAAATGATTAAGTAATTAAGTAGGTGCTCAAGAGAGAGAGTATTGATAAAACATCCCTCTGGACTAAAACCACATTTTTGAGCTTCTGCTTAGTCTAATATTTCTCCCTCAGAATGGCCAGCACTCAACATTAAGCTTTAGAACAGAACTCAGCTTTAGCCTGACAGATAACAATGACTCTTTCTTCAAAATAAAAGAGAAATGGATAAAAACATTCTTGGAGACTTGGAAATTTTATAACACGTTCGTGACTTCCAATGTCAGTAGTTCTTCCCTATGTATTTTGAAATAAAGTGCCAATTTCGACAGAAAATTCTTACAAAATCTTCATCTTCAGTTTTGCTGACCTTGAGTCTGTATCGTCGCATTCACAGATGCCCAGCATTACCACAGATGGCAAACATCTAGCAGAAATCATAAAATAAATGGACATTTTGAAACTTGATTTAGTTCTAAGCATCAAATGGAGATTAAAAAAAAAAAACTGAACATTTCACTAGTCAATTTTCAAACGTGTGCCAAATAAACTGCTATTGCTGTTTTAACTGGTTTTTATCGAAAAGCTTATCTTGTATTAAGGTTTCTAAATGTAAGTTACCAGAAGACAGTTGTATACCCTGAATTAATGACAATTGCACAGGTACAAACATTGCAGTCATCCACAGAACATGACTTTCATTTACAAGAATTACAAATTAAAGATTAGCTCAGAGACCGATATTGCAGAATTTATACAAGGTAACAACGAAGAATTCTCTGGGAAAACATTGACTTTCTAGAACTGCAGAACAGTCCTGTGGAAGGGGAAAGAACATTTAAACTTTGACCATTTGTAATTATTAAACAAGTAGGTTTTGTCAGCATATTCAGCTTATTGACAGACCAAGAAATACAGAGTGTTTAACTGAGTTCATTACATTGGTTCTATACTGTAGCTAATTCAAATCGAGTAGCCTTAACCTTGCAGACACAGATCAGTTTAAGAAAAAAAACCACTGCTACAAACATTTAGACTTTTTCATTGCACAGGTAAGGATCTGCTGTGCACGCACCGTAGCCCAGGCAAGGTAAGTTAACCAGTTCTTCAGTAAGGCTACTCACATGCAAAATATTCTTGCCAGGGAGAGATCAACTGCCTTGCACACCTGCAGCAGCTCTATCGAGAGCATGAACCCTTTGCTTAGAAACCTGCGAGACATGCCTGGCACACGCTGGCATTGCCACACACACTCACATCAACTGTTAGGCACGCGAACAATAGCTGTGACATGAAATGTTGCTAACAGAAGTGGTAAATTTGGTCTCACTACCAGCTACCATGGAGTCTGTAGACCTACCAGGCCAATAAGATCTAAACAATGCTGGGATGACTCATTTATATACTAAAATTAAGAGTTCACTCAGGAGTCTTGGGAGGTTTGAGGGCTGTTAATGTGAAAAGGGCTCTGGAGAAGAGAGTTCTTTCAAATTAGGTCTCCTTCAGGGAGACTGGGAGCCTTTGTGATGGAGCAGCCCAAGAAAGGGACCCCATTCTCAAAGAAGCCAATTCAATGTCTCCTACTGACTAGTGGCAGAGCATTGCTGCTAATTAGTGTGTGTTGGGAGGGAGGAACAAATAATATTCTAAGCACGACTCTGGACTAAGTCTTTGAACACTGAATGAGTTATATTCAGCAATATATTTCACACAACATTGTCCATTACTCAAAAATTAATGTTATCCTCTGCAGAGTCTGGTAGGTTTTGTAATAGATGGCCAAAAAGAAAGGCAATTAAAGTGAAACAAAGTATGCAGTGATGGGTACACGTTACAAAAAATGCTCTCTGATCCTCCAGGTTGAAAAGCCTTCTGAAAAACCTGTGTCTTGCAAGGACATAAACACAACATTTTAGAACCTTTTGACTTATCTGATATCAGCCTTGAAACTTTTTTTTTTAGTCAGCTTTTAATGATTCTCTATGTAATTAGTAGCACCAAAGTAGAAGCTGATTGACAGGCTACCAGCAAGCTGTTTATACTGAGAAACCCAGGAATATTATAACAGCACAAGATATTTAACTCCCTATGCAAACACGACACAATTTTGCATTACCTGCGCTGCCTCAGAGCCACCTTGCAAACGACACGGCAACAAAGACATGCTGCTCGCAGCTAGCCAGGCCGCCTTCTTGCATAGGAAATTACTGTCAGCCTCCACAAGTTCAAAGTCATATCCATCTGCTCCTCACCACACAGAGTCTAACCTGGCACTGAGATTCACGGGGATCAAACCTCAAAATTAATGTTTGGAGAAGCAGTCATATCAAACACCTAACCTAAAGTCTTCTTCCCCACCCCCAAAGTACATTAAAATAGTTCACAGTTATGTCATCACCATGCCTTCTTCTCTTAAATATAGCTCCTTAAAGCTCACAAATATTTTAGACTAGGTCTGTTTCTCTGCACTCACCCTAATAGGAGGCAGACATACAAATAGAAAGAAGTTTCCTCTTTTATTCTATAGAGATTAAAAAATGGGGAAAAAAAAAAAAAAGAAAAATATTTTCCAAGTGAATAAACCAGTAGGAAAGACATCAGAACAACGGCCCTAGGAATTAAGTTCAACTTCTCCAGCAAGTATCTGGAACATGACTGGAATCTACTCAGTGCCTGCAGGTATTTGATATTAATTCTTAAGCCTTCCCATCACAGCACCCAAATAACTTGCAAATGTGAGTTTAATCAATCACATAAGACACTTGCAAAAAAAGAAAGAGTTCTGATTCCATATTTATGTGGTGGACAGAGACAAATACCTAAGCACAGATGATCAAAAGTACTTTAACACCTTTTGAGGATCTTGGCTCAAATGACCTACCCACATAAAATCTGTGACTGCTGGGGAATAAGCAGAAGTCTCCTGAGTTCTGAACAAGTTCCTGGTCTCTAGACTGATAGTCGTTCCTCACTTCCTACTGCTGTGACCATGAAGAGTTTGAACAAGGACCCTGCTTATCTTCCTCTGCAGTTCTGCTCATTTTTGCTATTGAACAATAGCTTTTGGTCATTGGGATTTTGATTCAACTCATCAAAACTCGGTAGGATGTGACTTTCCAAAACGTTACCTTGTATTTGATCTATCTCTACATTCTACGATTTCAAGAGCAGCATGACTCAACATAGGAAGAGAGAAGAATGTACCCATCAGAAGAGCAATATCAGACAAAAGCAAAACACATTATTTTCTCTCCATTTCTCCCACTATTTAATAGCTTGACTTTTTGTATACTGGCATTCTACAGTTATAATATGAAGACAACTACAGCATAACGTGTTTTCTTTTAAAAGGTCATTGTTATATTAGCAGTATTTGATGCATTCTGACCACAGCACACTTTCTTTTGGAGATAAGCGTGTATCTAACATTTTTCTATAATTTGTTGGCATCAAGAAAGTCTATTTAATTTTTGCTTTCAGAACATCTGCAAATGATTGGCATAACTCAAGGAACCTTTGCAGCTGCAACTTCCTCTAAGAGTAGAGCAGAAAGCCATGTTTGTCAATATGCCTGAGTAGGATTAAAAAAGAAGACAGAGATACAAAAAAATAAAAACCCCCAAACTACAAAACAGTTAATTATTGGAAGTAAATGTTTCATGATCTGTGTACGGCACCCAGAGCTGAATAGATCGTTAGCTAAACTTCCAGTCAGCATTCCACATAAGCATATGTTTTGCTCATAAGGGCTTGCATAAGTTTGCCGGCAGTCTCGATGACTTAACTGGAAGTACTTATGTGCATTGTGCAATAAGCAGGGCCAAGGAAAAGCAGTGATTTTTCTAGGGTCTTAACTTCATAATCACATGCATTTCCAACAGTTCTATGCATTTTTTTCCCAGCTCTTGCTGCTCTTAAATTTTCCCTCCATATTGAATCCTCAATAGAAAACCACTCCATCTGGCAAATGCTGTTAAGAGCTACATGCAAACTCACAATACCATTTAGTACAGCTCCTTCTATTTTCTGTTTGTGCTCCCCTGTTGCAGCCTAATTGTATATATTCTCAGACCTAGTTTGAGAGTGTGCATGGGTCAAGGATCGCGCACAGCAGACAGTTTGCATGCAGCCACCCTGGTTTTGAGAGTAAGAGAATTTAACAGTACGGATGCAGTTCAGTGCCAACCGGCCCTGGTGCCACTGAGCAGTCCCAGGCACGTTCAATTTACTACTATGGATGTAGCTGTAGTGCATTAATGAGCAACACTGACAAGGCTTTGTGAATTCCCATCTCCTACCCTCACAATGTACACACTGTGCTGCATGAATGCTGCCTGTAAATTAGCTGACAGCTGAAGATCGATACACAGAGAAACCAGCTAAATGAAAGAAAGTCCAGGTGGAAAACACTGCAAAGATCTTGAGGGAGCCCATAAAGGACTAAGACAACAGGTGCTGACAGCAGCTCCATCCAGGTCAGATCTGACCCATAACTATTTTGGTGTGATGGGCTCAGATTGACCATCTGGGTGTAGAGGTCCCTTCAGCATTAGGTTCCCAGCTTGGCAGAAACAGCCTGTGCACATGGCAAAGTGCCCCCAAACAACCCTGAGAAACATCCCAATTCAAAACTCCCAAGCCTCAAATACCCTAATTCATGGTGATCTTTCAAGAACATATTGAATTATTTTACTATTTTCAACATTTTATAAAAAGACATGAAAATGTACTAATCTCCATTTATTTCCAGCAGTGATCTACTAAGATTCTCACTAACTGAAAACAGATGTAGGAAGATACTCCCTGCCTCAGAGGTCATATTACTTCTAGCAGTTAGAATTATTTACCAGCTACAGGATGCTTCTGTATGTGGTGTAAATAGGATGCAATTTCAATAATGGACCTCCCCTCTCTATTCCCCCCAAACAGACTGTTCTGATATAGGTTCTGCATCTCATTTAATTTTAGATCAAGAGGGACATGCTGTTTGCTAAAACCTTCTGGTCAGATCTGTTTGTTTGCTTATTTCTGGTCTGTAGGTGGGCTGGTGCTTGGAGCGTTTGAGCTCGAGGAAGCAAGTGGGTGGCAGGGACCTTGCTCTCCCCGCTGTACTAATTTCCGAAGACTGAAATAAACATAAAAGAAAGAAGTGCAGCTCACAAAAGGTGTTCAAGTACATGAAATGAGTTCAAAAGCCTCCTGGTGGTACAGTCTTCCTGAACAAAGAAGCTACAGTACTAAAAGTGCAATATTAATTGAATATATCTTCATAGTATCTACTGGAAGACACTTAACAGGATCCTGGTTTTTCCTGGAATTCTCAAAAATGTGGCCATGGATGGAGACTGGGTGAGGAGAGACAAATCCTGGAATTTCTTTCATAGGAAAGATTAAAAAAAAAATCATTTTCATGGATATAGAACATAAGGGATACGTTAAGAAAGAAGAACTTTCTATTCAGCTTTAAGTTACAGTGGGAGACGTACACCTCCCAGAAAACATGATTCCTCCTGAATAAAATCAGGAGACCTGACACAAGGTGCTGAATTTCATCCTAAGAAATCCAGTGTCTTCCTCACTGACCCCATTTTTTCATAAGCATCATTACAATACTAATTATTGTTATTGATGAGACATTGTATTGATTATGATCTAAACTCACTTTTCATTGCTATATATATACAGCCCATACATGGCTGCTGCATCATATTCTTATGAAAATCTAATACCAACTAGTGAATTTGGTATTTTGATTACTAGGGATCCCAGTTCAAAATATCCTCAGACGCACAGTGTTCAGAGTGCTCTCTTCCTTATGCTGAAAAAAAATAATAAAAAAAATGTCTCTACCTAAGAAACCTACCCCAAACTACACCAAAACTGAAGCAATCAAGCTCATTAGTTAGTTCACATTAGTGAAAAACGGTCCTGGACTGTTGGGACACAAAACCCCTGCTCCAGGCCAGCAGCAGTGCACGAGTGACCAGCCTGATTGCTAAAGCAACAGGTTGAAGTACAGCTATACATGAAGTTGAAACCCAGCAATATGTTTTCAAATCACAAAGCAGGGTTAAAGAAACTAAATACATTATACGTGAAATGAGTAAATAAATCCCAAGAAATGGAATTAAGATGAGCATTAATCAGAAGGGTTTTGAGCATGGCACACGCATGGACCAGTTCATAGGAATCTTGCTAATTGCCTTTCAAAGGCCACTTTATCCTATTAAGATTATCCTCAGGAGGCTCAAGGCTTTGGAGGTGGCGGGGAAGACTGAAAAACCTAGCCATATTTATCATGTTTAGAAACAAACAGAAATTGATTTGTATTTATCTTATGAAGCAAAACCTCTGTTATCTTTCTCTCCTGGTATTTAATCCTTTTTTTTTCCCTAGAAATATAAATAACGAGACACACCAATTAAGCTGAGGATAACCTTCTAAGCAGTGAGAGATAAGTACCATGACACCAACTTTAGTAAGCAGTATGTGCAATTTTTCTTGTGCACAAGCGTTGATGCAGATTACTTGACAGTTTTAGACACATTGCTGTGACCAAGCAAGGTATAAATTATGACAGGTCCACATGGATTACAGATGATTTGAAGCAAATCAAAGGTATTAACTTTAATAAGGTGCTTTGTCTCTCAAATGCCACTCTTGCATTCTGTAACAGCAGCCACTAAAAATCAATGATCAGATACCTCCGCGTGCAACAGAGCTGTTAACCTCTGGAACTTCACCCAAAGGAGCCCCCGCAACCAGAGCCACAAACCCATCTCCCAGTGTCCTCCTCTGTAACACACAGCATCTGCAACAGCTCCACCAAGAAAATTTGCAATTAAAAAATGTAACCAATTTTTAAAGTCAACTCTACAAGTGTCTCCCTAAAACCTACAGTCAGGGACTGCAGTACCCTACATGTTAGAGGTAGCAGGACCACACGCATAGCAGAGCTAAAACATAAGACCATGAAAGAGATTGAAAATTGAATCAAAACGCTTATTATACTTTCAATAACATGGCAATAGTTCAATCTGAGTCTCAGCCAGCTCTCAGTAAAGTCAATGAGAGTTGTTTCATTGAAATCAAATGATGTATGATTAGGTCCTCACAGAAATATATGTTATAGTATATTCAAAATCATAAAGACTTCTGGGTTGACATCTGAAAACCTATTTTCCTCCTGGAACTCTGCAATGAAGCTACTGAAAAAAAGAATCAATACATAATTCAGTATAGTGGAAAGATTATAATAAAGAGTTATTAAATATAGCTCAAAGATTGTGAATAAAAAGAATGAGATCCCTCATTGCTTCAATCATGCTGTACTGACTTATACCAAACACCATTTCAGACTACAAAAAAATCCTGTTCCAGATTTCAAAATGGATCATTTAATACAGCAAAAGCAATCACAGCATTGTTTAAAGAAAAAAAGTGTGCGTGTAAAAGCTTCTAAATCTCAAGATAAATTTTTGTTTTGTACACTGATAACTTAAAATTTGGTTTTTCATGAAGGATGCCAGGACAAGGCGAGAAAGTGTTTCTTAACTTAGTTTACCATATTTACTTTCAGGCTAGCACTGTTATTGATAATATCCATCACAATTCTTTGTCTTCCCAACAGGCTGGCAGAAATCTCTGACTACGTGCTGACTCACACACCTCAACACCTCCCTGTCAAAGTTAGTCTGAAATTTATTTTACTTTCCAAAGGTAAAACAGAACTGCATGAAGTCAGCTACAAATGGCATTCACAGATCAGTGTTCAGCACTTATGAAATCTTACAGGAATTGTTAAGAGTATACCACAAGAATTTTCTACCAAACCCTTGGAAGCTTCACATCAAATAGTCAATTATATTTTTATCTTTCTTCAGCGGGAAAAAAGTTAATAGATATTTTTCCCTTTTTTTCCAGTTCCTGTAATCCTTCTAATTAGATTCTTTTTTAGCACAAAATTGGGAGGGAAGTACACAGAACACTGTATTAGCATTCATTACTCAACATCAGACTTTGCAAATTCAGTTTTGATTGTAGAAGAACTGGCAAACACCATTGCTAGTTTCAGCATACAAGGAAAGAAGCTTTAAGATCAGGTTTATTTCTTAGAAGCAAATGAGATATTGTTATTCAAAAATACTTCTTTGAAGAGAATTTGTTCATCCTTGTTTCATTCCCTTCTTTCAAGGGAAGATTTCTCTATTATTTTCCCATCTGAAGTCTCCAAAATAAATACAGCTGAAGAAGTACGTGCTGGCTAAATCCACTGATCTCATGAAAACGAACTATTATCACTTCGAGTTAAGGTCTTTGGCTTTGTTCGGAAAACACAAGTGAAATACCAACCATCCACGTCTCCTGCTGGCATGCAGGACAGCAAGCCCAGGTAACACGGCTCCATAATCTCCTTTGCTTATGATAATACTGCTCTTAATAGAGTAAGCCAGATGGCAAATAAATCAGAGTACAGCTTTCCTATAGTCTATTCATAAACAAGGAGCAGATGATGTGCAAAGGAAACGATGTTCAGGATCCTTCAAGGGCATCCATGTTGCTGTTCTCATTTCATAGCAACATCCATGTTATTAATTTCTCTGCAAAATTTCTATTGTCATTTATCACCAATAATGATCTCTTTAGGGCATTACAGAGAGGCAATGCAGTCTTGTGTTCTACGGAAATCAATATACTGACACCTTTGGAACTATGCAAATAATTTATTTTTGGTTCAGCTACCAAGCAGAAGGTGTTGAGGGAAAGGGTTTCACCAGAATCAAATTCAAGAGAAAAATCATTTTCTTGCCAAAAAGAAAAAATAAAATTGTTTAGTGCAACAGAAAGCATTCCTCTTGACAAATAAAGGATGGATTTCTAAGAAATACAGGAAAAATAAGTGAGGTCCCAGAATTACAAAACTATAAGGTAGAAGAGGAGAGCCATGATATTCGTAATGTGCCCAGCAGCTCCAGCACTCCACCAGGATGTGGAAGGCTCCAGTTCAGCTGCTCTGCTTGCTCAAAGCTCCGGAAGCCTGTACTATCCCCTCACTTTTTAGAAAACTCTCCTAACCAGTAAGCTGTGTCAGCCCCTTTTGTTGGAGCCATTTCAGTTGTATCTAATTAATCATTGCAAAAAAAAAAAAAAAAAAGCAAAAAAGCAATTCACAGGTGGCTTGAAAAATCCAGAGAACAAGGCACTTTTTCCCCTCTGTTTCCTGCTGAAACTGATGCTTAAATGTTTCTACATACTTTGAAATCATTATATCCAAATATTCTCCTACACACATCACAAGCAGGTTCCAGTTCCCTGAATACTTATTAAAATACTTATAAAAATCCTTATTTTAAAATCACTAATGCTTCTCATGGTTTTAATCGTATTTTAAAAAAAAAAAAAAAGCATTAAAAGAGCATAAGCACTCAGGTGAGCAAGGACCAAAACAACAACCTTCGCTCATGTGGAAATGGGCAAACTACCAGGCTATGGAGTCACTCCTTTAATCCATGCATAATTAATCCATTTAAAGTATAACAGTTTCAACAGAAGGAAGAGGCAACAGAAGGGTAAAGCAGGGGCATATCTGCACAGCGAAAAGATTTCACTCTCCTGGGTATATGGCACATGTAGATCTAAGTAAAAGCTCTGCTGCTCCTCAGGAAAGCCTAGATGAGAAAACACTGTGTGGCACATAAGATCCCAGAGACTGTCACAAAGATTTTCAAAGGCTGTCAGAGATGAGAGGACAGGAAGAAGAGCAGAGCAGGCTGTATTTGCCTGAATCTTGCTTTGAGGGCTCTATTCAGTGTTCGTTGGTGTTTTGGTGGATTTTGTTTGTTTGGGGTTATTTTGTTTCTTTTTATGGGGTTTTTTGGTTGGATTTTGGTGTTTTGGTGTGTTGGGTTTGTTTTGTTTTTTTTTGTTTTTGTTTTTTTTTTTTTAAAACAACCCAAAAAGGCAGGAGGTGCCATTCTCACTTCTGCCACTGCCCAGTCAAGTCCCACCTGGAGCAGGCTCAGCGTGTGCCATCACACTCACTGCCTCTCACATCCACCCAACTCCAGTAAGCTACAGACCATACAAAACATGCAATGCCTGGGTACCTTCCAACGTTCTTTTGGTCAAAGTAGGCTCTTTAACTGATCTTTGTGGGCACTGTTTCAGCTGTTTTGATGGAAATCAGCACTCAAGATTCCATCGTGAGTGAAACCGGCTCTATCCCATTACTAAACTGGCAATACTGTATTGAACTCGTGCAGATATTTTCACAGAGGACAAACTGAAAGCAGGGGCAGCTACCGGGTTTTCTAAACCCCCAGCTCTAGCAGGAAGACCATCTGTAGACCTGGCATTAGAGATCAGTATAAATAGTAAAGCTAGAGAGAGAACAATTTTATGACCTTTACCTGTAACCTACCATTTCCGATCTGGTCGCAGTAAGTCTGAACTTTGATCTTACTTAACAAATATTTATATCTTGATTAAGATTTTAAATCTGTCAGTTCTCACGGGGGCAGTACCAGCTGTTCTAGCAAGGGCTGTTCCCCCCCACCCTCCCTCGGCAGGAGCCCTGCCAGCAGCCTGACTTCCTCAGGCTCTCGCCTACGTACCGCGGGCAACAGGAGTGCAGCATAAGCCTTCTCTACCTATTTTCAGTGTTCATCCCTATCCAGGGCTTCATTCTATTTAAGAGGTCATTAAGAGAACATAAAAAAAGACCAGGCTAGATTTGTTTGGTCAGTCACCTAAAATCCAGCAGCATTCGCAGCTAGGAAGAATACGAGTTTTGGTACAGACTTATGCAGGAAACCAAGCTTCAGCAGAAACAGCACTCGTGTGGAAGTTGAACTTCTTGCTATATTTACAGTTCTGAGCATAATCACTCCAAATCATCTGTTTCAGCACAGAAAACACATGTGCTAGGAAACTTGTATGCATTTTCTTTTGCATGGCTGCATAGGTAACGGGCACCTTACAGTTCTGCCATTGCCAAGCCTTTCCCAAAGGACAAATATTTTGCATAAACAAAAACTTGTGCTGAAGTTGATAGAATTTAGGTCTATGGTACACTGAAGTGGTCAAATTCCTCTATAGAGTGTGGAGGGAACTTAACTTAAGGTGCTGCTTAAATACCTTGCCAAATCAGGATGTAAAACATAGCTATGGTGCCCGAAAGAGTTAAGCCAAATGTGTCCAGCACTCATTCATCGTACAAGTAATTTCATTTCAATTAATTATCAGCGCTAACTGCGGTTAGTATCATACAATTCTGGGAAATGATGCTGACTTATAAAAACAGTAGTAAGTAGTCAATGCCTAATATTTCCAGAAGCATTAAGATTAATAGATTTATTATGTAAGTGTTAAAGTTTCTATATTTCAGCTTCTTCTAACTTTATTGGAGAAGCTATTAAAGACAGCATCTCAAAGAATAAAGGTAAAGTGCCAGAAGTAATAATATCATTTTAAATAAAGTTTCTTATTTTGATTTACAGTCAGAAGCTGCTATTCTATTATGCCAAAAAGCTTCTGCCTACCTGCATAAGATCTGACATTTCTCAGAAGAAACACCAAATCTTACAGAACATTTGGAGCATTGCATTTTCTTATTAATCAGAAGAGTGAACTGATCAACTCCATTACTAATGATAATTTTAGACTATTTCGTCTGTGTCACAAACCTAACTTTTAAAAAATTAAATGAAATTAACTCTTTGGTTGCAAATTACACTGTATAACTCCCACAATACTGCTTTCATTTCTCTAGAAAAATATTGTAAAATCACTATTTCCTATTTTCTTCTGTGTCACACTTGAATTGTTTCTCCACAAATACAAGCCAGGCTGAATACCACTTTTGCCTAGAAGAGCCAAGATTAAAAACAAAGACAGACACCAAAACAACCCCCCAAAGCAATAGTAACTAGACAACCACAGAGTCAGGCAACTGAGTTCCTGGCCTGCCTTTCAGCCACAATGAATCCCTGGGAAGCTCCCTGACCACAATATTTGACAGCTGCCTTCCTATCCTCCCTATCATTTCTTTGCATCCAGCATGATGTTTGAACACAAACTCATACAGAGGAATTAAAGAAACTCCCTTATGGTTCTGCCAGGCCTGCCTGGCCTTCAGGTCTAAGGAAATTCTTTGGTCAACAGGCATGGGGCTGAGCATTGCACACCGAAAGAGAGGAGCCATTCTGCTGCAAATGTTTCATCCCTTCCTTAAGCACCAAAACAGCAGAGGAAGCCTCTCCATGAATACAAACAGAGCAATTATTGGAATCATGCCGTTCCCCACAGCAATACAGACATACTACTCCATGTGTGACAGCTCAAGACAACTTTTAGCCCTAAATGAGCCCGTGAACCATTAGGTTGGTGAAAGCTTGAGTCCTGAATTGTTCCATTCCCAGAAAGTGATAAACATTCTTACTCTTTCTTTCTCTTCCCCAGTTTATCTAGCATATATCATTACACATCACAGAAATAGTTGCATCTTACTAACAGCAGCTATGCATAATGTGTTGTGAAACATAACATCAGGAGTACAATTAAAGAATGATAGATTTGGGCAGTTAGTGCTTCACCTGTCAAACGAACAGCAAAATAAAGGTGACATAGGCAATGAAAACAAAAATGGTTTAGGTCACATAAAAGCAAACTTATAACCTTGGCATTCAAACATCTTCAAATTTGATTTTTATTATGGGACAAAAACCAATTCATTTAAAGTATCCTTATGTTTACAGCTTCAATTCAGTTTCACAAAAAAAAGGGGCAAAGTTGATTAAACTATACTTTGAATGATATTAAAGACAATGGAAGACTTGTAGCACACTCTTAATCACCTTTCCATGATGACAGAACTACAAAATACTGTGAGCTGCCACACCACAACTCAGGGACTATTGTAGACAGAAATAACCCAAGTTGTGTTCGTATTTATGACCGTTTATAGTGCTGTGTATGGCTGGAGCCAGTACTGTTATCCATTTCATGTTCCAACAGTACTGTAGCATTGGCATTCCCATGCAACTTGGGCATAGACTGTCCTACTCCCTCCTCTTCAGCCCCACCTCGCTCTTTCGTGACTACCAGGCAGGAGAAAGGAGCACTCAGTCCAGGGTGCAAGACACAACAGCGGACTGTCGTCAATAGTTCCCCCTCCAGGGAATACAGCAAGGGAGAGAAGAGAGACAAGAAGAATTTCAGAGGGAGAAAGTAGGCACCTGAAGTTTCCTGAATCGACTCTTCTGGCAAAGAAACAGGCTATTTATTGTACATCAACATTTTGCGTATGGTTTGTTTAGTATCCTTTATTCTAATCTTCACAGCAGGACTGGTTTCCCTGAGGCATGATAAAACCATGAAGAGGTTCTTCTGCCAACTACGCAGCACTTTTATATAAGAAACAGAAGATGGTCACAGGGAACCAAACACACCAACATCACTTTGGTGTCCACACTAGCATATTTTTGGTTTTTTTCCAAAAAAAATATTATATGCACACTTTATTTTCATAATTCCTTGAATTCTGCCTCCCACTGTATTTATTCTTTAGATTTGAAGTTATATTTTTGTATAGTTGGTGTTACTGTTTTATAAAGGTCAAATTATTGTGGTCTCCCTACTGTTTTATTGTAGGAGTTGAGAGCTGGTACTGTAATTAAAATTCTAGCTAAATAAAGTCCACAGGAGTCCACTTGTAACCAGGCAATTTGGTTTTCTAGAAAATCAGAGCACATTTTCTGTTGCCGCTAGTTCACTGCCACACAAAACCCATGTGCCTGAATGCATTTACACACACAATGTTTCTTATCAGTATAGCTAGTAAAGAATAGAAATATATTGTAGATATAGAATATAATATAAATAAAATGAAAATTAAAGATGCACTCATTTTCTACAACCTGCTTTTCAGTATTTTGGCAAAAATTGCAAGACAGGACAATTTGGTTTATACAAAAACCTAAGTCTACCCAAAATGTTCACACCACTGTTGATAAGGGATAGAAGAGATTTGCAATTTGCCCTTCAGTAAAATAAACCTGAGTTCCCAGCTGCACAAGGGTCCAGTGCATCAATTAGATTATCATTTAATTCAGTCTAACCTGCATTTAAGTTCTGGTACTTGCTAGCAAGTGTTTCAGAAGTGTCAAAGATATACCAACACTGGCTACAGCTGCAGTGTTGAATTTCTTTTTTGATGTCTGCTACCTGGAAGCTGCTACAGTATTGCCTCCATTTTGCTGCCTTCTTTAAGGCCCCTCAGTTCTCCTTCAGTTCTCTACACAGCTGAGATAGAAAAGGTTGCACTGATTTTCTTTTCTTCCCCCTCCCACCCCCCCCTTTTTTTTTTTTTTTTTTGAATGAAAACAAATCAATGCTAGTATTGGAAGAGAAATGAAACAAATCAAAGCTAGTATTGGAAGCAGAGGTCCTGTCTAAAAAGCAACATCCCAGATCACTATTGGCATCATCTTTTAGGCCTTCCCAGGGATCCCAATTTTATTTTCACCTTGTTTAAAAAGAATTCCTCGGTAAAGGAATTTCAGATTTTTGTTAAAGATAATCCCTTTCAGGCAGGCTTTCATTAGCCAATTTCTTATTTCAGCAAATCCTGCCACTCGCCACGGTCAATATTTTTTCAGGGATTAAAAAAACCACAAACATTTTAGTTAATATTCACACCACAGGACATGACATGCACTTACTCCATACTATCTTCAGCTTCAATTGTCTGCCCAAGAAAAAGCCGTAAGTACAAGGCATACCAATATGCACAAAGTCATTCTAAAGTGACCAGGGTTTTCAGAATCAATCCATAAAAAGTTACTTTTTCTTTCCCTTCTCTAGAAGAAAGGGTTAGGGTGGGTAAACTGAACAGAGATATAAGACTAAATCAGGAACACTAGCCTCCAGCTAGAAAAAAAAGCACTCAATCTAATAAATTTCTGAAAGACTTCATGAGTTTACTGCCAGTGTTACTTATTCTCAAAGCAAGACAGAGATCACATGCCACAAGAAAGCCGTGTAAAAAGGAGATGTGTCCATTAAATCAGACAATAGCTGATGCATACAGACACATTGCTCTGTTCAGGAAAGAGTGCTTTAAATAAGCAAAGGGAAAGAAAAACTGAGTCGAAGCACGAGCATAATTATATTAGAAAAGTTATAATTTGATTTGGATTAGCAGAGAGAAATCCTAAAAGCTAAGAATTAATTATGAACTACATCTACAATTATTTTCAAGAATACTTGCATGCTTTAAGATATCATTAACGTAAATGAGAGTCTATGTTTAAAGGAAGATTTAACCTCACATACTCCCATTAATTCTTGCTAAATGTCCACCCTGCGCTTATGAAATGTAATGGAAAAGGTTGGCTAGCCATGATTCTTTTGAATGGTGCTTTCCCAAGATCCTCATATTAAACGTTCTGTCAGAAATGCATCTCTGAAAATACAAAGCTAC
Organism: Balearica regulorum gibbericeps; assembly: GCF_011004875.1. NCBI lineage: Eukaryota > Metazoa > Chordata > Aves > Gruiformes > Gruidae > Balearica > Balearica regulorum. The sequence continues at coordinate 4,933,960 of NC_046196.1, forward strand.
GTACTACAGAAATGCATTAACATCTCAGCATGTAGTAATTTGTGTTGCATCTGTTTGTCAGATATGAACAGCAGCTTCCTCCTGACAAAGCTGGGCTGATGTGGTAGCCTCTTCAGCATGACCCCAGCTCTAAACTATAACCAGAAGTCATATGCCCTTTCCCCTCATTTCCTCAGGAAGGTGACCCTGTTAAATTTTGTCAACTATAAGCAATTATTGACAGACTATTTGCTTGCTGAATTTGTCCAAAGCTAAGCGACCTACATTTTCCTAAAGGACAGAGTTTGGCCTTTCAAGATGTTTGTACACCTGCAGAGAATGAGTCTGCTTCTTGGCCTGCATTGTTAATCAGTTAGGGAGTAATATCTTAGTTAATCTGATTTCTTGTTTGGAATTGCCAACTGGAAACTAACAGAGAAGTCTTCCATTGAATCACCTGGGGACATCATTAACAGAAGGTTTGCACTGCACTGAGCAAGAGTCCCATCCTGCTAATACTGAGCAGTTGGTCTTTGATTTAGACTATTAGAAGAAGAACAGTTGGCATGCTTCAGCCAACCAAAGGCTACATGAATTTGCAAAAACGGTCTCCAGAAACAAATCAAATCTCAAACTAAGTAATCTGCTACTTTTACCTTCCTAAATCCAGACCAATCCATTAACAGAGCCTTCTCTGTCACTATAAAGATCTGCAGCCACCTTTTTTTTTTTTTTTTTTTTTAAACCAGGGTTGCACAGCTCTTCAACAAAACAGGCAAGATACTTTGAGTTTAGATCTTCATTTCCTCCACCTTGGAATTCTAATGTCAAGAGGAGGTTTCACCAACGCATATGGCTTTCCTTCCATTACTCTACAAGAGCCGACTACATCCTGAGAGGCTTTGACTTAGTCCTGAAGATGTTTTTCAGAGACCAAATAATTCTTTCACATTAGAGTGAACAATGTCCTACCTTTGCAAAAGGTAGTTTAATTAAATGTATATGCATAAAAATCAAACAGTCCATTTTAAACTTATTAACAGGACCTAAGGGGAAATGAGTTGACATGCACTATTTGGAAGACAAGTGTCTGACCACCTGGCACTCAAGAACCATTTTTTCCTGTTTTGCTTTGCTTTAATCATGTGCAAAAGCAGTTTAACAGATGATCTGATACTCTGTTATCTTGCAACATCAATATGCATTCAGAGACATGAGAGATGTTCTATGTCGCTTAGTCACAAAACATATTTGCAATACATACACAGACAGCTTTCTCCCTCTGTGCAAGAGTTTGGCATCAAACTTCAATTAAAAAGGAATGCCTCAGGTATTTAAGTGCAAAAGGATCTTCCCTTTGAAGATCCTCCTCACTCTGCCTCCCTGAACATGTTGTAAAGTTCCCAGTCTCCCACTTTAAAAATTACTTCCACAATTTTGCAACCATATTGCATACCGCCAGATATTTTCTGGAATTTTCATAACATGACTTTGGCTTCATACAGCCATTTAAATGGGAATAGTGTGATTAAGAGATATCCCAAATGTTTAGCTTCAAATCCTGACCAATATTTCTGCCCACATGGTGTAACAGAGTCACAGATGCCTGTTCTTAATCATGCATCCAAGTGTCAGAACTGAAGCTCTGGTATTCAAGTTGTATACATGGGTATGTGCACATTAACATATATTTTAGAGTATAAAAAGCATTCTGCTCTCTAGGTAAAAAAAAGTTGACAGACATTTCTGCAGAACCTGCTACCACACGCCCAACACAGGAGCCAACTCATTTTTCAATGTTTTCCAACAAGTAAATTACTCACTATGTTAAGAAATGTATGTGAAATGAAAGTAATTTCAAGATGTTTGTGGAATTGCATTAAAGACTTCTTTATTTTGAAAAGCCACAACTATGTTTCAACAAGAATGCACTACAGATATGTACACCTGAATAGGTGAAAAATCCATAATTATCTAGCTATTACCCCAAAGTCTAGACAGTTTTCCATGCAAGAAATTACTAAGCCAAAAAATCTTACCTCACTTAAACATGTTTTTGCAAACTACAACTTCCACCTATAGTTCCAGTTACCTAAAACCTGCAATATTCAGCGTGAAGAGTTAACACTAACATATAAACCTCATGTCAAAACTCCATAGAGAGTTTGGTATGTTCTAGTATGTTGAATTAGGCTGCCATGTTGGCTTTATACAAGCTGCAGAAAGTGAAGCAAGGGGAGATGAATCAAGTGTGTGTGATAACACACACCGTATGGATCAGAATAAACAAGAGTAATAGCAGTAATATTGATAGCATGAAACCGTCACGGAAAGAGGCCACCTGTACAGTCAAGTGGCATGGTAATCAGTGGGAAGACATGATAAATCACAAATCTCATATGGCAGCAATTGAGAATCAGTAGAAAATGCTTTGATGTGAACGTGGTGAGTGCTGTGATCCATGCACACACGATATTGTCATAGTAGGAATAGTCGTCTCTGATCTTTCCACAGGCATTATTCAGTTTGAACAAAGGAAATCTTGTTGGAGGCTACAGCTTTGCTAGACAACAGAAGAACTGCCTTGAAGCATTAATGATAAGAAGTCTAATATATTTACCATCATATGATTAAACAAAGATTTTCAATATGGTTGAAAAGTCTTTGTTCAGATCCACAGAATAACAAAAAGTGCCCAAATGCAGACAGACAAAGCCCTGATCTTGAAGCAGCCCAAGTTCTGAAACATGGAATCTATCAAGTAAGACAGAAGAGGTCAGCCATTAATTAACATCCAAATTAAAGCTTTTCAAGTAAGGGTCAAAGCTTCCTTTGTTTTGACATTTAAATCACTGGCAACATATTCCCCAGTTTAGTATGCACAACACATCACCTAACGCCTTTATGTTAATTGCCTCAATTTTTCAAGTGCGTTATTTGATTCATTGTCAATTAAAAATACCCCCAAAAGCCAAGACTCATGTATGTTAAGTATAAACGTGATTAATGGAACACAATTACATTTCCACGTTTGATGAGTCTGATTAGGAACTTTCTATCAGCTTGGCACGACGGAGCATTGTCACTACCAGTGACCTGTCAGCCTTACCAATGACAAGCTTGCTGATGGGGAAATATTTCATGGCCACAAATCTTTGAGAAAGGTGTAAAACCTGTAATTAAATACTGTCAATTATCAAGAATGTAGCAATCTTTATGATCTTCTCTATTTGATTGCAGAAGATGGTCCTAGGTCTAAACTAAAAAAAGGTATAAGGAAGAAAAATACAGTAATGCCATTTCTTGTTAAAGCAGTAGTTACTTGGACAGACCATCTATTATTTCCAGGAAGTGGCACTATGAATCCTCTCCCACTACATCAAGGGAACATCTGGTTTAGGAAAACTGCACTCAGGGAAAAGAACTGGGCAGACCACAAGCAGGAGAGCAATGCCTGATTTTGTTTGTGGTCATAGAAAACACAAGTTATTATGAGATAAAAGGGGTCTGAAGAGAAAAATGTCAAAATTTGGAAAAATAAATGACACAATTAGAAAAATAAAATGGTTCAATTCCAGAAGTTCCTGTTAAGTGAGATGCAATGGTAAATAAAAATAATAAAAAAAAAGTAGTTCAGTCTGAGAACAATGAGAAAAAAATAAAGAAATAACAACTGAATTTCAGTGAAACTAATGTGAAGTAGGGTATGCATACACAACTGGACTGATGTAATTGTTATGGCCAACTTAAGTAAGCTTTGATAAGAATTGGTACAAGTCAGAATAAGAAATAAGATAAAATTCTGTCCCCTCAGTTTGGGCTTCTCTTCATTCTTGCCATCAGTAAATGTAAAATATAATTAACATTGCCATATTTAGAAGTAATAAATACATAAGAATGAGCCATAACCTATATTTAATTACAAGAGAGATACTAGCAATGAAATGTACAGTAGGTCCTTGTTTAAATTGAAAAATAAAAAAAAAGAAAAAAAGACTGTTTTATTGCACTTCAGAAAAGAATTAAGGAGCTCCTCGGCTTATCGAGGACTACAAAAGCAATCACTGCTATAGACCTGCTTTGCATATTTCCTCTATTAATTTACATAGCCCTGGTAAGCCTCACATTGCAGTGCAACTGCTAAATTACACCGCTCTTGGGTAATGGGTATAAAAAGATGCAAGAGCATGCAAAGTGTATTCAAACAGACAATTAAAAATATCAATTCTGTTGACAGCTAAAATGAAGAAACTGTGCAGAGGTTTAATGCTGCCGCGTGAAGGACATACTGTTTACGAATGATTGAATTAACTCAAATCATGCATCGACAGTCTGCCTTTGTCGAACATTACATATTAGGCCAATTTAGTGTTTGCTTATTAAAATAATTTAATTCCGAGGATTGTTTCCAGGCATTTCTAAATCTCCTCCTGCTCTTCCCTCCTCCTTGCATTAATGATGGCATCTTAATTATTGTGCTAGTTGCACCCCAGTGCAATTTGCTGGGTCACCACAGAGCAGCCCAGTCAACTTTGGCTTAACCCACTCATCTTTAAGGTACTTGGGAGGACAAGCACAAATCAGCAGGAGATCTGGCCAGACACGCTACAGCCTCAAAGTTCAGAAGCAGCCAAAGAATACAACAAAGGTTGCTTTTATTCAGCTTAAGACTAACTTGATAATATTGCTTTTCTTTACATAGGTCTTCAACTTTGCATGCTTACTAAATCTATTATACTTCCTATATTCTATTAATTTCTACTTTTAGCCATGTAGGAATGAAACGTTTATCAACTGTTTAAATAAGAACATAAAAGAAAACAAAATTGCCTAGAGAAATTAGAAGTTTGAAATCTCTCTTCTAAACTGAATAATAATCTCACATCTCTGAATAGCATTACTACTTCTGATCTAAGTTTCCTCTGAAAATGTAACTCAGACTCACTCACTCATCAAAATGCTTAGACTAAAAATATTGTCTTAAAGGTTTATTTTTGCACCTCTTAAAGGCTGAATGACTTAGACTCATGTCAATAGACTCTGGAAACTAATTTTGACATTTCATTTTGAAAAGTTAGTACTATTTTAAAATAAATGTGCTCAGTACACCTTCATACAAACATCCATAACAATGAAAATATATCAGTATGTGGTAATAATATCTAGAGGAAACTGACATGGCAAACGTGCATTTAATGAGTAATAGTGCTTTGCATTTCTTGGTCTCACCAAACTATCACTATGTATCACATTCTACAATCTAGATATTGTATGTAGATGCCAAGCACTATTGTCTCATGCTGCATATCTAGAAGTATTCCTGGTTTAACACCAAGCAACCAAGCATGACAAAGAAACTATTAGTAATACGTATCACATGTAAAAAAAGCTGGCGTGTTTGGAAGTTATGAAAATGGCAGCACTTAGTATCTTTTTTTAAGTCTTTGAAGTCATTGACCATTAGATAAGGTACAACCTTAGTCTGACAGTCTTGAAGTCTCAAAGCCACAGAACTGAATGAACAAGTTAGTTCATTCAAGTGCTTTAGTGAGCAAATGTTTCAACACCAGGACTGAAAGACAGTTGAATCTCCTTCAGTTTAATGCTTTGAGTGTACAGTGCCAGACTGGATTTTATAGTGTGACACCTGATCATTGGAAGTATTATTGAACATCCCAATTCTATGACACATGTAATAACAGTTTGCAATCAAATTTGAATTAGACTTCCAAGATATAAGCTTCTAAATCTTAGTTGCAGAGATTAATTAATAGTGAAATATTGATAGGCAAGCCCTGATGTTCCAGATTATAGGAAAGGCTATAAAAAAATTCAGAGTAAATTTACTTTTTAAAAGTGGATGATTCCAAGTTTCACAATATTCATATTGTCCTAAATGCTTATATATAGTATTTTGCCATCTCTAATACACAGAACAGAGTTGAGTCTATAAAGATATAGGATTAATGCAGGGGAACCCAGACTCATGGCAATATTGAAAATCCTATGTACAAAAAAAGCTTTCTGATAAATGGCAGGAGTGGTATGAATACATAAGCACCTCTGATTTCTGCACAATAGTAACATATGAAAATAACATACGGTTCAGAACTGGCTGGTCCTCTGTGAATTCAAATGGCTGTTCAATATAAAAAACCTTTTGCTGGAATCCAGGGACACATTCTAAATCTTCTGCACATGCAAGCAGCAGAACCTGAGGAGAAAAAATAAAAAAGGAAAGGACTTTTAACATCCACCCATTCATCCATCATGTTGTCTTCTCGGAATGACACTGGATTTAGGCTAAGTGCTCATAAAAACAAAACATTGGGGTCCATGTTCATAAAACAAAATATCAATCACATCACACTTCCCTTTCAAATCTTGCTAAAGTTTTGGTTTGGGGTTTTTTTTTTTTTTGGTGTGTGTAAGGTGTTTCCTTTTCTATATGTGGACTGGTATGGAAATTACAAAACAGTAGCTTTCAGGGTTAAGTTCAGTCCAGATTATCAATAAAGGATGTTGTTGGTCTTTGTGAAAAAATAAGATGTAATGTTGCTCCTAAAGTCACAGGTGACTACAGCTAGGTTTAAATATATGCTTAAACTAAGCACTTTTAAATTTATTTAAACAATTTATAGATTAGGATCTCCAAACCTAGTTTCAGAAAGTCGATCACCAAGTTACAAAATGAATTTTTTATTCAAAGGTGAAGTTTCAGGACAGAAGTTTCCTTTATAAAAGAACTTTTTTACTAATAAATGTAAAGTGTTGCCTCCCCCTCCCCTTTCTGAGCCACAGTTTGTCCATTTTCTGTGTAAACAAAAGCTTGTTTACACCAAGGGAAGACTGAAAATGAAATGTGTGCATCAATAGAGGGGGATCTGAAGATTGAAGTTGAATACAGTTTGTGTCACTTAGTACGTGGTCAAAGGTCCCTGTCACCAGAGGAACACCTTAGCAAAGGAAGAAGCTTAAAAGCAAAATAAAATTGTTTGGAAGTAGGTACAATGCTAATCTCAGTCTATGAATGTTTGTGGTTCTATCCCTGAATAGAGGCAACAACCTGAAAGGCTATTTTTCTTGGCAGGTTTTAAATGAGAGCATGGGGGTAAGAATGTCCGAGAAAAAGGCAGAAAAAAAAAAAATTACTAAAACATTAAAGAGAGAGGCAGAAGGAGGCAAGTTTAAAAGTAGGAAAAGCCCAATCTGTATTTTTCAACCTGTATATACATCACTGCATTTTCAAAATTATTTTCTGCTTCAGAACCTCCAAAGGTGTTTTTCAAAATATGGCTTTCAGCTCATGTATGGAATACTCTGATCTCAAAGTTATTATGGCCAATTGCTGCTTGTTGGACAGATGAAGAAAAATCAAGGAGAGAGGGCACACATAGTGACCAAGAAGAATATGGTCAAGCAAACACAGCGGTTCTGAACAACATTCACTCTAAATTTTAAGCAGCCATGCACAAATGGGTCTATTTGCTCAAGACGTCCTCAACATGCAATTACAATTTTGCAAATAAAGCTCTTCAGCTATAAAGCAAGGACAATTTCTCCCCCTATAGGCAAATGCTAAAGGCTCCTTTCTCTTTCACCAGCTCGGGTGACAAACCACACTCTCACTCTCTCAACCCAGTAGCAGCATTTCACATGTTTCTCAGTTCTAACTCTACCACATTATCATCCAGGTACACTGATCCCGGAGACATGTCCTGCAAAATTTTAACATCTGCATGTTTTCCTCTCACCCATCGCTCACAGTCCATTCACTAAATCAGAGCAATACATTATCCGCTGTTTCCCTTCGTGCACTTCGCACTCACTATAAGTTTTACATGATCCCGTATATAAAAACCAAAGGCAACAATACCCCACTTGGTTGGCATTAGTTCTTATTGAAACCAACTGCTGGATCATTTGTTTCATGTCACTGACATTTGCTATAAAAGCTTGGCTAGAAGTGCTAGCAGACTGTGAGAAACAGCCAGGATATTTCATGACAGTTAAGCTGGTGGTACTCAAATGCAGCAGATGGAGACCTTTGCCTTCCATCCTGACCTGCTCTATGTTTGTCCCTTTGAAGGATTAACCAAGAAAGTGGAAGACTTGAAGTAATACACCAAGCAAGGTGCAATACACTTTACTATTCACTTCTGTCTGTCCACATAACTGTTGCCTTTCTTACCAAGGCTTAAAAACACAGTGCCTAATCCCTCAATCAATTGTTGACATCAGTTGTTGGTATCTTGATTTTATTGGAGATTCTGGACTCTATAGGGGTTGAGAATTGGAGGTATCACCCTTCAGCCTTCCAGCATGAGACATCTGCAAGTGTGAACTGACATACTCAGAGCCTGCCCTCAAAACTGTGCAAAAACCTTGATTACTGATTATAAAAAAAGAAAAGCCTGATATGCATTTAAATGGTCACATGCACAGATAGACATGCATTTTCTGCACATATTTTCTGTGGGCACAGGTGCATTTTTAAAGTACCTTTCTGACTCATGGTGTTACTGAATGAATATGCATAAAAACGCAATCACAGCAGAAGGAAAATTCTTCCGATCAAGATACGAGCAACAACTGAAGTTATATAACAAGTCCACACCAGAAAAATAGCCCAAGCAATATATGTTGAAACTTAACTACAAACAACTCTTCCTCTAAAGGATTAACACAGCAAGTAAGACACAAATCATGTTCTGATCTCCTAGCTACTGGCATCTTAGAGTTGAAACTCTTGACTTATGGAGCTATAAATAAAAAGCCTGCTTTGGACATCATCTATGTCAGTACTTAGAGAAGGAAATACGTCTACTTTATCAGATTTGTGACGGTGTAAGTTGACTTTGAAATCTGGGCAATCTAAATAGGTCATGAGTTAACTTCTGTAAGCCTGGTACAGAAGCTTCACATAATACGGATGTAGCAAATAGAAAATGACCTTTACTCCCTTTGAAATAATTACAAGACTCAGGCTTGGCCTTGCTGTGAAATGGAACATTTTATTCTACTTGTGCAATTTCAGGCATTTTCTTCTTCTCCACGTGTCAGACAAGATGTTAGCTTTGTCACCACACCAAGAGTTTTTAATTAATTATCTTTTAAAAGCACAATTATTCTTTTAATTTATTTTTCTCTCGAAGAAACAACTTCTGTTGAACTAAATGCCTATCTCATTAAAATAATTTCTGTTGAGGTTCTTCACTTTGGGAAAAAACAGTCTTTAAAAATACCTTGAAAAAATAAGCCAAGCAGATTTTTCTTGAAGGCAAAGAGAATATTGTTCGAGGCAGAATACATTCAGAATTTAAGCACCATGTAGATTTCATATTTCTGGATATAATAAAAGGGTTTATGGGCTGATAGGTGTCTAAAGAAAGACCTCAGCTAAATACACTGAAGATAACGTTTAAATATCATATATGTAGAATTCAGAATATATAAATATTGTTCACACATCTAGTCAAGTATGTACTGGGCAATTAGTACAAAAGGATCCTTCACCCATCACTAAGAAAAAAAGCTGCATTTTTGGAAAGAATATGACAATTATGCAGCAAACATCATTTGTTCATGAAAATCCAAAGGGGTAGAAGTCTGAAAAGCAAACCAGGGAGTCGTGACTACTCAGACCTACAGATCCTACATTCACTGACCAGCAGAATCAAAGTTTTTCATAACCTACTGCTTTTCAGAAATGTACAAAGTGAAGACTCATTTTTAATATCCTAACAATTTGTCTTTCCAAATTTATTACCAGTCACTGTAAGTAAATGTCACTAGTTCAAATAACTCCTGTGCAAGCTTGGTCACTGGGCTAGAACTATACTTCTGATCAAGCCTATGAAACACTTTTTTTTTTTTTTTTTTAGTTAATAATACAGCACACACATGCTGATGACCTTGACTAACCTCAACATTTGCACTGAAAGCTGCTCACATAGAACATGGATTGGAAAGCAAAAGAGGATGGCAATTTTATACCATACTGCAGAGGAAATTAATAAAGTCCTTTATGTTAAAGTACCTTTGGGTATTACCACATCTCAAAAACCAGGCGGCTTCTACCTCCTCTGCTGGAGACTGAAAATTAGTCTCTGAAGTGACCTTCCACAGAATTTCAAAATCTTTACATCCTTTTTGACTCGCCCAGTTTCAGCATATGAAGCAATTCCACTCTGGTTTGCTTGGCCAGCTCCTCACTCTGGAAATTAATTTTCTCACCTTTTACTGTAACCACTCTCACATCTTCATTAGCCCTACCTGTATGAGATCAACTTTCTACCACAAAAATACAAGCTTCAGAGGATTAATAGCATTTTGCACACATTCTTATGATGTGAAATTCATCCTTGTGCAAGGCTTTATTTAAACAGAGATGTAAATGCAACCACCTGTGAAAACTATCTGCCCAGACATGAATTTTACAACAAATCAATGCAAACAAGTCTCATTTCATAGGGCAGGATCCTGCAGGACCACAGTCTACCTTTGACTTCAAGAGAGTAATTTGAAATGCAAACAAACCAACATAAAACCCCACAAAAGAAGAACTAAAATAGAGATCACGCTCATTTTTCATAATAGTAAATTCAAAAGTTCAAAATTTGAGCCACTTCCTAAGAAATGAGAGGTTTGGTTGGGGTTTTTTTGTTTGGAGTTTTAGGTGGGGTTTCTTTGGAAGTATGGTTTTGGGATTTCTTTTTTTATTCAACTCATTGACTTGGAAGTGAGTATTGAAAATTTATGCTTCCGAGCTTTTCTCTAGAAGCATGAGAACTAGAAATTTGCTTTTTGCATATGAAAACTTCAGATTTTCATATAAAATACGGTGATCTTAAGAGCTGAGAACCGAGAGGAAAAAAGTAATCAGAATAATGAGAACTGCCAACACTGAATTAAATTGCACATGACAAAAATATTTTTATCATGCAGATCCAGATCTTTGAATCTTAAAACCTTTTCTATCTTCAGGTGCTGCAACACTAGACCCACAAAAATGGATGGGGAGGAAGCCATCAGAGAAGATAAATAAGTAATAAGCAGCACACAGTCACAATGATTTGCAGAGAGATGATGAAATCCTGCCCTCACTGAAGTCAGTAGGAACTACTTATTGATTTTCATTTTTTTACTCAAGATATTTAAATGAGGGAGTTATTTAAATGAAATTAACAGAGGGATACTTAAACAGAACACAGAGCACACTGCTTTAAGTAAGGTTCTGATTCTACATTATGCAGGCTCCAATTAGAGTGTCAGCAGGTCCTAAGGCAATTGTTTCATCAAATCACATAAGGACTGGACATGAAGTTCTCCTTGCCTTCTGTATTTTTTTTTAATATTAGTTGGAACAGGGAAAAAAAAAAAATCAAAGGCCTGAATAACTTATCTTCTGATTGACATAATTAACAAAGGTATTTTAACATTGCATAAAGGTATGTTGAATTGTTTACCTATGAAAGTGACTAAATTAAATAAACACACAGTTCTTTTCCATTAATTTGATTTCTAGAGTACTGCTACTTGGGGAATTTTTTATTCAATATTTTCATTTTGGAGGGAAAGTTTTCACTGTTTTAGGCTTTAACCTCTCTTCGTTTTATCAGGAAAGAGGTTCAGAAAAAGAGTATTCACAATCTCTACAGCTCTACCACTAAATCTGATAGTGAATTCAAGTCATTTTTGTAAGAAATGCTATTAAGATTTGGCACTAAGATTCGTCAAGGATGATAAATATCCTTCTAAAGGGCCTAGATATCCATTTACTGCATAGCTTTGTCCTAAAAGTGAAAGTCACACTTGGAGTAGTGAAGGGTGGGCTATGAAAATGCAAATTAGAATTACTTTATTGGCTCAAATGAATTCACTTCTGTCACTAAGCGGTATGACTGCAGTAGGCATCCATTAACCGGAAACAAAAACTGACAAACTCTTTTGTGAGACTATCTAGCAGAGGAGCTTTCTTTTTATAAGCACTTTCCTTGTGAACGTATGTTTCTTATAATAATTTTATCACATATTCACTAAAATTGTGCATCTTCCATGACACTGGAAATCTTGTCAAGTTATTGAAGAAGCAATTTGCCAACACTAGTGTCTGAACAGACAAGACTTTTCTTCTGAAAAATCAAGATCTCTGGAAAAAGCAATATCAGTTTGTTAAGGTTATGACCCCAGGGTGCATTCAGAGACCAAAGTACTCTGGAGCGCACGCTCCTTAGGGTGAAGAAGAATAATAGAAGCGTATTAGAAAGTATGGGAGCACTTCAATGGCATCCCCATTTGAAGTCAGAGTTGTGACAACTCCTCTCTCCCCAAGCACTGACCTGCCTGGAAGCCAATCGCTTTCTGCTCTTCTTCCGGACACATCTGCTCCCTGAATCAAGTCATCAGGTAGCTCTGTGAAAGCCAGTGCCCTCACAATAGCATAGCTAGAAAAACACAGTTGGGTACAAGACCGTCACAGTCTGCACTTAATCTGGTTAAGCTGCCATGGAACTGCACCCTAAAATTAAGGTTTTTTGATAAACTTGTAGTAACACATCTTCCATGCATCAGAACTTGAGCTAGAGTTCTTTTGACCTGAGAACCCAGAAAAGCCTTCTGTAGGCGTGGAACGAACCACCTCTGGAATCACAAGCAGGCACAACATACAGTCTTCTGGCCAGATCACTTGATCCCTTTCACAAATAATTCTTCCTGCATTCCACAACTATGGACACTTATTCTGATGGTCCTTTCGTAGCTTCCAGAATAAATTTGTTCATGGTCAATTTACAGCCATTTATTCTCGTACAAGTCTTGTCTCATAACTTAATTAACCTTTCTCCTCTCTAACTCTTCAATTTGTTAGGCTAGACAAATCCAGCTCTTTCAATCTCCTCCTAAAAGGATACATGCCTTTGATCACCTCAGTAACCTTTCATTGTGCCTGCTTAAGTTTGCACATGTGCAAAGTACACAAGGAATTCTAGATGAGTATTTTCTAGGGTCTGGTAAGTGATAATAATATTTCCTTAAGTCCAAAGCATAGTGCCTAATGCTTCATAAAATTCCACTTTTCCTTTTTAAAGTTTTGTCATACTGATGGATCACAATCATTCTAAAAATTAACTAACACAAAGAGCTGAAAAATTTGACATCGATGGAGATACTGCCTCCATTTAGCTACAGCAATGTTAAGCAGCTTTTGCAAACAGAGTCAGGATTAATCTTTATGAAATACAAACACAGATGCAAACCCTCATGCATTGCTAAATCTATGCCCTTTTTGACCAGATGGGAACCAACCCTGCTCACAAGTGGCACACATCTTAGAGCACAGAGCCCAAGCTTAACCTTCCTTCTCAACAGAGCTTATTAGCTGAGCTCAGGATTTGCCGATAGATGGTGACTTACAGACTCAAGATGGCTTGTACCCATGTGGCTCACAGTGCAGGACCAATTTACTGTTTCATCTACATAGACGTATCTGAACATTGTTCAGATTTTTGTAATCCAGGCAATAGCTATCATCCTGGTTCATTAAGTATTTTAATGATTAATAACAGGCCAAAATGTGTTACTGGTGCTCAAGTTAAGTAATATTTTAAATTACTCAACTATTTAACAAGTAAATACATACCCATCATGATTAATAACACCATTTAACAAATAAGACTCCTCAGACAAGAGGACAGGTTGGGCTCCAAGGTTACTTTTTTGTTTATTTTTAGGCATTACAAAAAAGTAATCATATTTTGCTGAAACCCATACACCACTGGAATGAGATTACAACTGGTTAGCCTATTTAGAGAAGCTGCATAATAAATTCATTTTACAGGGCACAGAATAATGCAAATGAGCCATTCGATAGCACTCCTGTACCCGTGAAAGAGGCATAAAGAAGAAACATTGAAAGTCAGAGTTCTGATCTAGTTATACTGCAAGGTATGGAATTACCGAAGCCTAAACTGCATTACAACAATAACCTGTTCCAAGATCTGCTTATACCAAACATTTTAGTTATTTATCACCTAATGAAATAAACAGGTTGATCCTATTTTCCAGCAGTAATGACTTCATGAAACACTTAGATGAATGAAAATACAGATCTCTGTTTTTTTAAAAAGGAAATAAATTAAGAATTGTTTAAACATATATTTATAACCCCTCACATGCAGTGGCACAGGGCAAAGTCATTATTCCACACAGGAAAATACTGATGTGGCAAAAAGCCATTAGAGAAAAGAATTAAAATCATATTTCTTACAGCAGATAGTGGTTTTCGGATAGGATGGCAGGAAACTATAAGGAATATGATACATGTTTAATTTCCCAACAGTGTGATCATTATCAAAAAAAGTGCAGCCTTCTACCTATTGTTTTCTTTATACTCCACAAAGTTATAGTATAAAGCAATTATTACTACACCACAAAACTGAACTTAGTGTAACACTGAACATCTGTCTTTTCTGCTGGCAAGCTAAAACCAAAAATGAGCTTGCCAAAACCAATATCTTAAAGAACAGTATTGGTTTAAGTATTAAACACAGACAGTGCTATCACGTTGAAACATTACAAAAATAGGAACCAAACCCCAGAACTCATAAAAGTATAAGGAAAAGTGAAAATGTCTGTTTTTCAACTTCAAGAAAGTATTGAACATTTTCTAACCTTTGCCTGTACAGTCACAAATGTAAGATTTTTAAAAATTAATACTTTCAAGTAAAGCTCTTCATTCAAGTAAAAGCATTGGGAGAAAAAAAAAACCACACACAAAAGGCTAACATCCAAAGACTCATAATAAAAATTGAAAAATTGCTACAAGACAAGAAGCCCAATGCAAACCTGTCTACCAATTCTGACATGCTTTTATTTGACTTCAACAGGAAGAGGACATTATATTCTTTAGAACCAGCTATAGACAATTTTTTTTTTTTTTTTTTTTTTTTTTTTTTACACAAAGTTATGTGCACATCACACGGTTATTTTTTTCCTTTACCACAAATCATACTAGGTAATAGTAGTATGACAGTATTAAAATAAATGGTTCCAAAGACTGGCTTCCTATTGATTTCTGTTTAAAAAAAACAAGCTGATTGGCAGACTCTCTTAGTAGGGACAAGGTGTGTTAATCACCTCAATCTTTCTTTCAGTGGGGATATCAGTATGGTCTCTATCTACTTATCAGCTTCCCATTTTTATGGAACTCCTATGAACTTGACACTTAACAGATCGGTTTACCAACTGTAACTGAAAGTACCCAGTAGTGTCAAGCGTTGTAAGAGGGAATGATGAAAACCACAGTTAAGCAATAAGAGCATAAGGCTTATACAATCTCAGAAAACCAGCCCAAAACCAAGTAAAGGGATACCTGGTGGCATACAGTACTATTGACCAGTTCCAGAAAATAAAGAGGTGTATGCCAGTTTTTATTCCAGTTGGTAACTTTTAGGGACATAAATAATTTTGGGATGTACAATAAGTCTAAGAAATCTCTTTTTAGCTAACTAAGAGGACAAAATATTGTTACATCATGCGCATGATATGTGCTTATATGAGAGGGAACTGAGCTTAGAATTCAAAGTATGAAACAAAATACAAACCAGAAACTGCTCACCTGTATGCTAACTTTTGCCCACATGATAGAGGAAAGACTTAAAAAGTAGCGTAGTGAATAGATAGCTCATCATCAAAAAAAAAAGGGGGGGCGTGGTAATTTGAGCCTTTTTTAGATATACAGACTGAGATCATCAGAATTGTAGTAGGTTATCCTAGGCAGTACACCATACTTAGACATAATACCTGTATTACCTTTACCTCACAACCCATAGAAGAGAAATTCCAGGAAGGAAAATGGAATTAGATTAGCTGTTACCTGCCTCATCTATCTGCCTCTATAGAGGCATGCTTCTATACATCACAGAAGATCAACCTACTAAGCTGAGTTATATAATTACACTGCAGTAAACTCATTGAAGTTTTGTGCTCCTATACACATGTGTACCTGTCAAAGCACCACTACCCGCAGTTAACCTTGATGGCTGATCAACTACTGCAAGAAGTTAATCAGAGTTTTAAGAGAAAGACAATAACTGATCAACTTCGAAGTAACTACAACAGAGGAAGAAAGATACTTGAATGAAATGGACAAAAATATATGCAACATATACATATTCCTATGTTACATATATATTTAAATATATGCATATCTTTAAATTGTTTTAATGGAGACTGTTTGATAGATGCAGAGAATTTATAGTTTAATTTAACTTTATTTCAGCCTAGAATTCAATTCCAAAACTGATTATTAAAGTTATTTGCACACTTTTGAAAACCAGCAATGAACAAGAAAATACAAGTGATTTTACTTTCTTTTACTAAAGCATTAACCATGCCTTATTATTAGTAGGCTAGTTAGCATACATATTTTTAACTCATTTAACTGATATGACCCAAGTTGTTGTATCACTGCTCATTTCACCAGTCAAGGGTTTGTGCATTTGTTTACAATCAGCAGTAGTTTTCCAGCTCCTAGAGTCATCCAGAAATAAATAGAAAAGGATTAAAAACAAAAAAAAAAAAGACCCAGATCTTTTCAGCAATGCCAGCTGCTACTTGAGGAGTATTTTTAATGAATTGTAAGAACACAATCAAAAATGTAAAAAAAACCCAAACTTGTACTAAGTCTTTGAGTTTAGAGAAAGCACGCCCCAGGGGAAGACAGCAAGTAGTTGAAAATTTTTGAGCACATCACAATAAAGCAAAATCTCTAAAGCTTACAGGCTCCCTTGTGTCAACAGTGACATTACATCAAGAATGACCTTTCCAAAGAAATAAAACCCATTAATGCTAGGAACATGATAACTATTCAAGATCAACATTTAGTAGCTAAAGCAGGGAGGGGCGGGGGGGGTGGTGGTGGTGGTGGGAAGTCAGTCTGGTAAATAAATTAGAACATAAATAATATGAAACCAAGACCTTGGTCTGTAACCCTCTCTCTCATAATTGCTTGCCATTTAAAAGCTGAATGAAATCTGTTATGTAAAAGATACAGCTATTGACCCCACGTGTATTAGGAAGTCAAAGAAAATCCTGAGAGGTTGAGAATGAGATCTCCTGAGTACTGCAGAATGCCTTAGTAACACCCTATTGAATATCTCTTTCTTATTTCTTTACAATAGACCTTCCTTTCAACCATCAGGCAATAATGCTGCTGAAAAATATTGCAAGTTAATTGTTAAATATTTCAGGGCTTTCTTTGCTTGGCTGTAGAAGCAATCTCACAGAACACATTGGACGAGTTATCTGTACCCTTCAGAACACGATGGGGGTTTCGTGAAGGGACGGCTGTCCCTCCTGAGGGGTAAGGACACATGTATGTATCCCAAACTCCAGCACCAAAACGCTACAATAAACTAACATTTGCTTTTGAAATTGTTAGTTTAAATCAAGTTAGGTTTCTGTGGTGGTTAACATGTTCTTGTAGCCCCCCACCCTTAACATTGCAGACAGCACTTTTAGTACGTTTATTAATTCTATAATTATCCGTATTTACCAAGTCTATCATCTGTTCCACATGATATTCAACAGGGAACAGACATGAGCAACAAACATAAAACACTTGAAAGGTGGTGAAAAATGTGAATCTCTGCCTTGGATATTGCTTTTGCAACTTATATCTACATCTGAACATGAATATTATCACCAAGTAGTTAAGAGGTCAGAGACTTTTTTTTTAAAAGAAAAAAAACTCCTGAACAGAAAGCATGTAAGGGCATGCTTTTGTATCTGTCTAGACTGATCAGGTATAAAGATCTCACTAAAAAAGATCTCACAATTCAGATTTGGGGGATCTGAGACACATGCTAAAAAAGAATTCTATTTTTTAAACTATTTTCTTTATAGGGTTATATTTTATTTTTATTTTTTTTCTGAGCAATACATAATAATGAAAGTATTGAGAATTCCTACACCAGGATATAGGCATTTGATCATGGAATGTCTTATCGTTACTATTTGTAACAGGAGTTAATTTAATTTTTTGAAAGTTTATACAATCAGACTTCTTCGTTCATTTTGTCAAAGTAAAGCTGTTTGAGTTGTACATAAAGAAATTTTAAAGAAAAAAATCAAGTATCCAATAATTTAATGGCCCTTTTCTTTGTACATAGTAATTTAAATTTACTGGAGCACTTCAATTTTTTTTTTTTTTTTTTTTGGTAAGTGCTGCAGCCTAGAAGTGATTGGGGTTCTGTGCTTGCACAGTATAAAGCAATTTAAAGTTATTCAACTGCTTCAATTTTTTTTTATAGGTACTATTATATGAAAGTGATTAGGGTTCTGATCATGCTCAGTATTAGGCATTTTTAAATTATTTAAAGGCCTTTTTTTAATCAATGCTTCATATTTGGGACTGAGTTCTGGGAGGCAAAAGTACATTATCTGGCAGTTTAAATTATACAAAAATTTTATATTTTCTTCAATCTTTCTATCCTAAATAAGAATCAGTTTGCCAGGATGAAAGTATAAAGCATTACACTTCAAAATAAGTCAGCATTAGGCAAAATCAGAAACCTAACTTTTTTTTCTTTTTTAAATATTGTAAGAGACCCTTTTCCTAATCAAGTTACCATGTCTTACTACCCACTATGAAGCATAAGCATTTCAGAAGCTACATACTTTGGTAAATTGAAATAAGTTCAGAGGAGGAGAACAAAGTCTAAAAGAAGTTTTCTGAGTCCTTGAAAAATGAGAAGGATTTATTCCCACAGCATTTGACTTATCAAACTTTATGTCAAGCAAGTATTCATATCCTCTTGCAGCATGGATACAGTGCGCTCAACAGTTCTGGTTCAAGTTCATGTAAATATTAAGTATATCCAGTAGGAAACTCAGGTGGGACTTCAGGGACATCATTCCAGATTTAACAGGACTGATACACAGAAACCTATTTTAAAAAAAGAAAATTATTAATGGTGTTATTGTTCTCAATAGTAAAAAAAAATGCTTTGCTCTTAAGCATTTCCCTATGAGAGGAAATTAAGGTGTGACATTTGAAAATAGCGCTGGAGATGTACAAATGGAGAACTGAGAAATACAGCTGACGGGTCACGTTATTAGTGAATCCTCCACTTTCTTCTTACCTGGTAACCTTCATTAATACTCTGCCAATATACTTACATTTGCTACCAAACAAAAAAATCAAAGCAAGTCTTTCTGTAGTTTCCACAGAGATGTTCAAATATAAACGTGATCTCGTCTCTGTTTTAAAATGTGACATTCTAGAAATAAAAAATTAGTGACTAATTTCTTCAAAAGGCTTCTCTTCACATTTCACCTTTTGCTTTTCAACAAAAATGACGTAGAAGAAACAGGATAATTTCTCACCAAGATAAACAGCCTGATGTTCCTCTGCACATTCATTTGAAAAGCTGGTAGCTAGTCCTTAAAGATATTGGCATGCCTTACTAATCATAGGCTTTTAATTCTGTCTCTCCAATTTCAATTAGTGAGTAAACACTGACATCCTCAATTGCACCACATAGAGCTCCCCTTTATCCAGTTAATCATGTTCACTGCAGCTATTCCCTAGGCTGAGGTTTCAGAGTTCCTAGCTTCTGCAAATCCTTGGTATTACATCTTTTGATTCAGAAACAAAAATACTAACATATCTTATCACTCAAAAACATGTGTCCTGGGTTCAGGAAGGACTGTGTTTTCCTCTCTCCCAATAGTCAGCTGCTGTGCTCCATGTACAGAATTAAGTTGCAAGGCATCACAAAACTCATCTGCATTTTGCTTAAGTTAAACCTCATATTATAGTAATTAAAGAAGCTGTGAGAAACCATAATTAGACTAAGTGTCCAACAAATATTAATCAGTACAGTAATATTCTATTATTAAGAAGCAGCTATTCACAGTAGGAGTTTCTCTTGTGAGAAACAAGATTAGGAACTGAGCCAAAAGCAAACCAGAAGGCACAGCAAATTGGGTCATTTGGTGCCTCATTTCAATTTATGAATGCTTTCACCTGTATTTTACTTATTTTATATGGCCATTTTAGTGGAGAAGGTATAAGCAGACTCCAGGCTGTGATCCTAGACCTGTTGATTAGTCCCAGTGTTCCCAGCCACTGTGATAAGGGTTTCCCTTCCTCAGCTCTAATCCCAGCCAAGAGACAAACTCAGACCGCACACCGTGGGCAAACCACTTAACCTCCCTATGTTCCCCCATCTGTAAATGAAAACAATACAATTAACATACATAGCAGGGAGGCTCTGTGATTTACTTAAGCATTTTGAAGAGATTTGAAATCTTCAGTAAGAAGTACTGTAGAAATGCTGACAAATATTGCCTGTTTGAGACACCATCAGTAACCATTTGAGCATACAAGAAATAGGATCATGTCAAAAGCAAAATTTCTAAAAATGTTAGGTCTGCTTTAGCTTCTTATTTTCTTGTTATAGCCTCTCCCTACATATCAGTTAAAAACTAACGATAGCAGTCTCATAACAAGTTTCCTTTTCCAAGATCAATTTTAGAGCTTTCCTCCTTTAAGTCTATTTCTCTGCAGTGCGAAAATACTGAGACTCAGACTGGAATCTAACAGGAAGACAGATAACCAAGCCCAACTTTTAGTTCCATAGTTTCCAGTGCTGACAGAAGGTTATTTATTACTGAAGAAGCAACAAGCAAACGAAGCATATCATCCACAGTTTCCAGAATTGCCTTTTATACATGATGAAATGCAACTCAGTTAGAAGAGTCATTCCAGTAAGTTCATGTATACTACAACGTTACCCTTTTCCATTTTGCACTCGTTAGCACCTTGACAACAACAAAGGCTTCATTAGTAACTAACATAAAATCAATATTAATACACAAAATTGAAGAATAAAACTCTTGCAAGAGGTTCATGCTCAATGTGATACTTGGTTTCAAGTCCACAAAGCAAATAATTTAAAAATTCTAATTTAAATTAGTGACCTATGTTGTAAGAGACAAGAGAAATTTTGAAAAACAAAGCCATAATGCAAATGGGACAGCTATGTTCACTTTTGCCAACAATAAAATTACAATCCCTTATTATATCCATTGGCCACAGAAATAAAAGCCAAGTAGCAACAGGACCAAATATTATATGGAGCAGATGGAGAATGAGAAAGTGCTTGATCAGATGTCGGGGGGACTCATTTTATTACTTTTATTTAAAAAAATAACTGAAATCCAGGAAAATAGGCACAGTAGATTTGACAATAGGTATCTACTAGTAGAAAAGTTTCTGAAAAAGAGGTTGCTACAATAATTTATTCCCATGTAGTGAGATAAGAAGGCACTCACAGGGCTTTTTTTTTTTTTTAAATATAAATCAATTGGTAAAGAACTAGAAGTCGGTGAAAAATCAATTAGCTTGAGGGGAAAACACTACAAAGGAGAGGACTTGATGAAGAAACAAGAGTCGAGGGGGAGGACAAAAATCTTGTGCTTGCTCTGAAAGCTCATAGACGTTACACAACAGTGCTGTGTGCATGATGGTTCTACATTCAGCACCCCCAAATAGCTCATATGAAAGCATGTAGTCTAAGATGCTGTCTATCCAATATAAACACATCAGTGTTTCTTGGCACATCATTTGTTTCACTAACACAGTTCATATTGTTTCCATGCTCACCAAACACTGTTTAAAGAGGGTAAAGAAGAAGGAATAATTGTTCTTTTTTCATTGCTTGTTCTAGTCAGCTTAGAGGATGCAGAATCCTCCTGCCAACCTACAAGGGCAAAATCCTAAGCCCTCATGGCAGCGTCATCTGTGATGGAGCCAGAATCCCATCCCACTTTTTTTTTTTTTTTTTTTTAAAAAACTCCATGCCTTTTCACTTGGCATTTTACTTCTTGTCATTAGCTAGCCTCTTTGTCCTAAATTTGGTTTCTCTCTTTTTTTTGGCTTTCACTTCTATTCCCTTATCCTACATCCCAGAGGCTGCCAGGATTATTGGACAGTTGAAAGTGGCACATGTGCATGAATTCCCTTCACAGCTATGACAAAGACAAGAGCATCCATTTCACTTTAAGTAGTGTTCAGTTGCCAGCTATAAAAACACAGGTGGTCTGTGTGCTTATAGTAAGTAGCTTCAGAGAGGATTTCATACAAATACAAACATGACCATAACTGTAACTCAAGTTTCTGCTGGAAATTGTGCTACAGCTCACAGACTGCAACAAAACTAATATACTTTATAATCTTTACCTCCACAACAATATCAACTTCTTTTAAAACTTAGTGCAGTAACACATTAAGACTTGAAGAGCTACAAGTTACTAGCTTAGTTAACTCATTAGCAGACATCCATCTCTAAGTTCAAGTATAAATGCAGCAAAAAATCAGCATGTTAAGAGGTCTGTCTTCAGTTAAGATACCAAGGGAAAACTTTGTCAGGGAGAAAATTTCTACTGAATAATTGATATCCACCTTTCTCCCTGTGAAAAGCCTAGGGAACAAACAATAAAGTCAATATCTTTAAGGTAGGTCAATATTAAAGCATTGTGATGGGAGAGCAGAAGACCATCTGAAACTAGCAAAGATTAAATTAGGACCAGAAATTAAACTGTTTTTTTTTTTTCCCCAGAGCCAAGTGTGGAGATGAATAAGACTTCACAAAGCAAAAATAAAACTATCCAATCTGTTTAATATTAATGACATTTTTTTCTTATCTGTTATGCATAACTGAGACAAATATTCCAGAAAAATAATTGAAATGTAGGGTTTTTTCCCTTCCCCTGGGCAATATTGCTGTTTTAAGGGGGTACATTGAAACAGTGAAAAACCAACAAAACATTTTGTAATTTTAGAAGTAGGTGGAGGGAAAAAAACCCCAAAACAACATTCTAGAAGCATTGAATCATTTTGTATTACCATTTTTTAACAAAACGAGCAGTTGAAAGACTCCCAAATCAGAGTGTTTCATTTTTTAAGAGCCAAATTGTATGATTTCATTCATGTTAGCTCAACATTATACTTCAACTGCTGCTGTATGGTCCAGAAGCCAGTAATTTTGTCTCTGTCATTCAGATGAAGACCCTGTCACACAGGACAACTCTCATCACATTTCTGCCATTCAGCCATACAGGAGAACTGGGTCCACAAATGAGACACCCGACCTGTAGCCTTTAGAGGCCACATATCTCACCAAGGAAACAAATCACTATTAAATGAGCACAAAAGAGAGTTCCCATTAACTAAACTTTCAAAACTGACGTGTATCAACTAGAGAAAGCACAATCTAAAATATATTCCATTTCTGATTTCAAAATGGAGGAAGAAAAAGGTAAAATTCTTTAGAATATATCAGAAACAAGTTTCAGATAAAGTATTTTGAGTTGCCTGTATGGCTCAACTTCAATGGCTCACTGAACCACTAAATCTTACTTATTTTTGTCATTGTTTAAAGTCATTTTGGTATTCCATAATAGAGGCAATTAACATCTTCATTAGTTCAGCATAGCATTCTATAGACATACCAAGCTGGCACAAGAAACAATACAAGACCTTAGTGAAGCATCCCAACAGAGGCTGAACAACTCTGTTGGGAAGGAGGATGAAACTTCAGCCCGCAAGGAAAATTGCACAAACATAACAGATTTGTTTCTAGTGACCGAACTACACCTTTCTGAGTAACATCGACAAAGCCAAGATCTGCATAGCTCTGGAGACACTTTTCCAACCCTCAGCAACGTTGTGAAATGGGTAATAATTTTTTCCTATAACAATCTAAAACAAACCAAAGAAATAAATGTTGTGAGAAGAAATGGTAACATTAGGGAGTAGAGACAGGCGTTTTCAAATCAGAAACACATACTGAAATAGTTCAAGTATCAACCAAGCTGCCTACATATAACTTTCTAAAGTACTGAAAACCAGACTTGACACCCTTGCCCAGTTTCAATGTACTGAATCATATGGTAGTTTTGCAATGGCTACTAATGACAACTACCCTTTTAAAAATGTTTGATTTGAACATTAGATCTACAGATGAGGAGTAAGTAAAGCTACAATAGCATTACCAAATTACCTGACCTAGTTTCTACAAAGCTATATTGTAAGCTACGCTTTCATTACACTTAAGTGAATGCTCAAAGTGAATTCTGGCAAGCAAGAATAATGCATGAACTCTAAAGGTATTGCGGGATACCTCCCTTCTCTATTATCCTCCTTAGTTTGTACTCCCCAGTATATTTAGGGTCCCCCGTTGTGCCATAAAGAATGGTGAGCATAAATTAATGCAAAGCTATTGCAGCAGTTTCTTGCTTCCCCCTAATGAATTCTTCCAACACACCTGTTTTAAACATGGAGTAATTATTTTGCTGTTACCTGCTACTAGAAGAAAGCAAGCTTGATAGCAGTGAATTGAACTTGCCCTTTATCCCCTTTCATTGTATCTACCTACAGCAGACAGCACCAAAAATGCAACTCAATTAAACACAACCCTCTTGTCATAATATAAACAGAAGCTCTTCTCACAGCAGAAGCAGGGAAGTTTCGCCATGACACTCCTTGTTGCATTTGACAAGTTTATTCAAAAGCAAATATTTCAGTGGGGAGGTCTGTCATTCTAATCCTGTTCTTTATGCGAGAGCAGCTAATGCAATTTCAGCTACCTGAATAGAAGGGCTCTCACTTCCAGATGTTCTATTGTGCCTTGCAGACAACAACTGCTATAGGACTGACACCAAAAGACAGGTATTATGAGTATTTTTTCCATCGTTAGCTTCCTCTTAGCACAGGGTTTACAGTCTCCTTGTTGATTCCTGTAATTCTGATAGGCATAGTAGAAGCCAGTGTAATGCTATCCTTCTATAAGTCTGTCGTAATAGCAACAGAAAGAGGGCAATTGTACTGAACAAGGTGGTAAACTTAAGTTACTCCTGAACTATTGAAAGACTGTTTAAAAGATGAAAAAGATTGATTCAATGAATCAAAGCTTGAAGAAAATTGTAGACTGTTTGTACTTCCAGGACACAAACCTCAAACTGCAGTGTCACAGATTAGCTATACTTACACTGATTGGAGATACAGCAAACCTGCAGGAACACCTCTGCAGGGGACACCGGGGCACTGAGAAGGACAAGGAGCTAGAGTAGCCAACCCAGTATGATTACAACCAGCTGAGGAAAAGACCTGGAAGAAGGCTCTACTAACATTTGGCAGCAGTCCTACTAACAGACCAGGCATTAGCTTTTTCTGTTGCATGCTGCATGTATTAACATTGGCTAACCAATAAGCTGGTTTTATTTCATTAATAATGTGCTAGTGTTTATAATCAGCATAACACACTTTTTTTCATCCAGCCTCTACAAGTATTGAAGAAGTAAGCCTTGTCATGAAACTGTTGGAAGTTTTTTTTAATCCCATTGGAAAATAGCAAATAAACGCAAATAAAGCCATAAAGGAAGAATAGCAAAAGAGCAAGTGCTCTTGCTCTTTAAGTCTACAGGTAGAAAAGCTTTTAACAGATTGATATTAAGAAGCAAAGACAAATGTAAATCTCAATTTACATTATTTGACATGCTGTTTATTGTCCACTAGCAACATGTTTTCTTCCCATTACCTATGATTTGTGATGTACAAGAAGGTTTTATTTAGATATTAGGCTTTTTTTAACCACGAGCTTCTGCTAGGAAATGAAGAGCTTTCCTTATAATGTGTAATGTAACTAACAGGCCACTCCATAGGACTGTCGAGCATTTGCAATTCTCACTAAAGTCAAAAGAGGCTGTAGGTGCTCAGTGATTTTCCATGCCTGTTCATACATAGGTTGGAAAATAAGCACTGCCCGAGAACAAGTCTACCACCTGTGCCAAGTACTTTGTGCTTTGCCCAGAGGAACTGTGAGCAAAGACACTTGCTATATGGGAAATGCAGTTATTGAGTATAATAATCAGAATTTCATTCCATGTACAATTACTCAAACATATGAGCAATCATTATATAACCACCTCACAAATATGTTTTCTAGTTGCCAAAACCTTGTGGAAAACAACCTGTTCTACTCATTTTCTCCTTCAGAATAGAGGATGTGTTATAAAGATAAAGATCAAAATCTGATCCAGCTGGATCAGGAGTCAATGATATTTAAGAAGTGGCATCACCACAGCTTCTCCAATTCAACAGTAGCAATCTATTTCCTAAATGCAGAGGTGTGTTCATACACCACCAATGGCTCACACTCAGTGAGACGGAAAGAAGTGGTAGTCTCAACTTACAGAAAGATTATTATTCTCTAGACCATTCGGAAAAAATCTTATTTTCAAGTACTGTAAGTGATCCCCTCTTCTCTGAAAGAAAAGAGTAATTGCTTCTGATTTGCTTGTTATCAAAGCACGATGATGCATCCTTTTCTCCTCTACCAATTTATGTAATAGACATACATAGCCATTCAGATATGCTACTTCTCATCCATATGCTATTTTCTTTGCCTAGTGTTTTGGAAAAAAGGGTATAGCACAAAGGAAAGCGGGCGAAAATGCAAAACTGTGCAGCGACACTAAATAGCAATAGACACGTTCTTCCAGAGACTTGACTGCGAACAGCACCCTCCCTTGTTAAACATACTAACTAATGTGAGCAAATTAACCACCTGGTCTACGTTCAAATTCCTTTTCAAACACCAATTCTCTTGCAGTTCCTTCCCATGTTAATCTAGGGTTGAAATAAGAAAAAAATCTACAACCTTAGAATATAAATTGTTATTAGATGGTAAAGTGGTGCTCCATATAAAGTATATTGTTTTGCTAACTGCAAAAGGATAGAAGGATTGGCTTGTAATTAAGGCACCGTACTCCACCTTGGAAAAGTGGGTCAAGTTTCCAGCAGACTCCTTTGTGTTATCAAATGTCTTTCAGAGTGGCTGGCAGACTGACTGACATCCGTGAGGTTTGGCTCAGGTCCTTCACAACTTCGAGGAAATGTGGATAACAGCTGCCTCCGTCTGCCTGATTCCCACCTCCTTTATTTACTCAGTAATTTTGGGGGACAGATTATCAGTTACGTCTCTTGGCAGCACAGTGCCTCATGCTTCCCAAGCTCAGTCAAGCAAGACATAAGAAATCCTTGAGGCCACGTCTATATTTTCTCCCTTTTCTACAGCACAGAGCACACAGCTCCTGTTATAATAAATCATTCCCTGAAATGGTAACTGACAGAGTAAAACCACTTTTAATAGTAGCATATTTACACCAGATGTGAACATAGGTCACCAGAAAGATATTCAAATTAAACCAGATGGAGAATCAATGAGGCAGAGAGCTATAGGAAAGCCCTTCTGGATGGCAGAAGAAGCAGAGAAGGCTGTGGCTTGACTCCAGACAGGGAGAGATACTCCGAGGGAATATGGGGAGAAAGCCGCCAAGGTCCCTACAATCTTCCTTTTTCTACACTGACACAAACTGCTTTTGAACTGAAAGCTCCTAAGAACTGTTACAAAATTTATGGAAATCAATGGCAGCCTGTCCAGAAACTATAATGGGTTTTGGATCAGACAAACAGTTAAATATTTCCTCATAATAAAAAAAGATCAGATTTATGAGATCATGAAGAAAGAGTAATAAGTATCCTAACATCCATCATAGTGTTTGCCAGGGGATAACAGTTCATACATAACATAGGCTATTCAATTTTACGCTCACACACAAAGTGAGTGTTTTCATGATACCTTCTATGTAGAGAAAAAAAAAGAAAGAATAAATGGATAGAAATGGATAAAATATTGTAAGATCTGACAATAGAAAAAGTAATACAAACAGAAACAGAGTACCTTAAAATCAGTCATAGATGATATGCTGAAAAGATCATTAATTTTTTATACTCATGTGAATATTCATTTTCTGTAGAAAATATATCTTGCTAGCTTATGTTTCATCCCAGCAAGTCAGGGCCTACAGCAAAAATAAATTGTGCTGTCATGTTCTTTCTCTGAGACTTTGAAAACTTCATTGAATAAGTGACATTGGTTTGTGTCCTTCCTTTTCCTCTTTGAAGTTCTGTTTCACTTACCTGCTCCCTAAGTCAACAATAGACCCTTCAAAATGCCTACTTCACTGCAGAACAGGTTTTAATGTTGTTGGTACAATTTTACAAGAGACAGGAAGGCTGCAAACTATGAGAACTAGATGATCTAATTGATTTTTAGCATCTAGAATATATTTGCACGCTAGTGATGCTTAGGTACACTGATGACCCAGGTCATATTGGTCCTTGAAATTACTTTCTTTTTCAGAGCACTTATGCCAAAGCAACATTAACCATATCTGACTTTCTCCAAAGTCTAGTAAAATTAATGGAAGTCTCTCTTTGGGTCAGATCACTAGTTTCCAGGGCACAGATAAGAACCCTGGGTTCTTTTTTTTTTTTTCCTGTAGCCTTAAAAACAGGATTTGAGAGAAAAATCTTTACTTACGTCCATGCACTAGCAGCATGATAGTAGTCTACACAAAAGAAACCACAGCATTTAAGGAATAAAACAATGATGCCAGAGATGCGTTTGCTACTATATTCACCATTTAAAAAAAAAAAAAACCACAACAAAACACGAAAACAAACCCCAAACACACTACACAGACACAAAAAAAAACCCCACAACACACCACACAAACACACTGGGTTTGACTTTTAAATGGCATGGCTCAGTAAGGGTCCCTCAGGTGTGAGGACAGGCTGACAGATGTAGAGAATAATCATTTGCAAGAACAGTCTTTGAAACAAGGTACTGTACTCAATTGAATAATGAAACATCAACAGCTCCACAGGCAATATTTTTCACTTCCATAAAGAAGAAAAGTTGTAGGACTTTTTCATTTAAAGGGCTTTTAAAAAAAAAAGGTAATAGATGCCTTATTTACTTAGGCTCTAAACATTTTCTTCTCACCCATCACACCTTTCTGCTAACTCTTTTCAACACTCCCTATATGAAAATGTTCTATAGCTATGTAATTTGATGATAACTTCCTTCATTTCCTCAGTGTTCCCTAGATAGGCACAACAATCACATTAGAAAGATATCTGGTTGCCCAAAGCTTTCTTCTTCTCCTCTTAGAGTGTATCTACCCATGTATCCCCTGCCAGAGATTACAATCTTCTGAAACGGAGTGAGGACACACATTAAATAGCGGCCATCCAACAGATCCATCCCTTTTTATGCTACTAGACTTGTTACCAAGATACTTTAGCCAGGCTTGTTCACTAATCCATGACTTCTCCTCCTGTTGCCTACCTGCTATACAGCAATGGAGTTTCCTTTTCCTACCTCATTTCCATAAGCCTATTTCAATATAAAGCCTACCTGTGTGGCAAAGAAAAGCCATCTGTCAAAGGGAAGAGCTGACTTTGCTGGCAGAGATTTCAGTTCCCCGTATTGGGCACTGCAGTGGTCCCATTGCGCTACCTGTGTCTTTAGTAAAAGAAACTAGGAAATGTGGATGAAAAAAATTTATCAGACTGGTAACTTCACTCCTGAGGCAGCTTCCCCAGCCTTTCAAAAGGGAATCCCATCCAACAGTGCTTCTCCTGTACTTTGGATTCATGATCACAGTAAGGAGACATAATAGCTAGGTGGGAATGGGGTAGCACTAAAGAGGAACTCCTTGAAGGGCTATGATAAATGAGGAAGATATAGCAAAAGAAGGTATACTTAGAGGTCCTGTCGCTTTTGCAAACTGTGACAAATCACGAGAGTATTACAGCTGCAAACCCAAGTTTCAGATTGCATTTTTAATTCCTTCCCCCCAAATTGCTACACAGTGGGCTCTTCAGTAGACTGTGTGACGTACAAGGCTCATGGCTTCTGAGACTGCTTTGGATCCCTTTTAATATTATAGTGATACTATCATTGGGCACATTTCCAAAGAAGCAATTATAAATCTTCTTAGAATTCTACAGTTCTTAAAGACGACATAAATTTTAAAGTCAAAAAGAAACACAATGATCATTCTTGTCCAAACTACTACATAACAAATGCCAAATATTTTTCCTCAGTAATTCCTCCTTCTAGTTCAATGACTTGAGTTGTGTGCCAAGGATGAGATGATGTTTTTTCTCATTGAAATAGCCTACTTAGTGACTTAATTTTAGCAAGGGATGTAAAAAAAACTATTAGATCACAGTCCTCTTGTGATAGAAAACCTAAACACAGAGCAAAGCCAGTGTCACAGAGTAGCAAAACCCCCAGCAACTGCTCAAAGTGTTAACAACTTCTTCCCACTCACTGGAAGATAAGACTCATCTACCTCAGCCCAGAGGGGCTTTCCATGGTGTGGGGCTTCAGGTAATGGTCTGCAAGAACTCAAGAGTAGCCATATATGATAATTTCATCACGTAGCATATTTTAAGAATAAGCCTATACCACATTAAGTTGCTGATATAACTATATCAAAAAACAGAGCCCATAGGGAATAATATTTATTATTGTTTCTTCTTACACAGCATGCATGAACATATGCATACCAAAAACCCTACTTTTTACCCATATTGCAGATCAGAAAATAGAAATCTAGAGTCTGGTAGAAGAATCTGCTCAGAAAAGAGCTGGTAATATACAAATGGGATAATTCTTTCTGAAATACAGAGCTGACCAGTTAGTTTTCAACACAGGTTTTTTCTTTTTAAATCAGAAAAGGCAGTTTTACCAAGAATAAAACATTTCAAGAGCACTTATTTCTGTTTAAGCCCAATTTCAGTGATGCCAAAATCAAAATACAGTATTTCAATAATGAAAACATACAGAATTTAGACAATTCCAGAGAATTTTTGGTTGGTTGTTTCGGCATTTATGTTCCATAGCAATTTTTACTGGGAAAAATTCAGAACAGTTTTCTTTAAGTGTTTTTGTTTCCCTCAGAATATCAGTTCTACTTCCCAGCCAGTGCTAATCCAAACTACTTCACTGAAATGGTTTCATTCAATCTCAGAAATTCCCACCCAGATGCTCTAAACTTGTCTCCTAGGGGTGTCATCTCTAATTGTAACTCTGAGAAGAAACATACATCATCTCTGTTAATTCCATAAGCAGGGGAAGATTCCTCAGCTTATAACATGCCCAGCAAAACAAACCTTGGTTATAAGCCTCACAGATACCTTCTAAAAGTACACACGTCTATCTGAAACACTTTTCATGTTTGCTACACAGTGTATATAGGCATATATACAGGCATATTTACTTCTTATTTTCAAACACAGCTACCCCGTTCCTCTAAAGACACTGGGACTTCTGTATTCAAATCTAAGTGAGGCATGCTGATCATTTTAATGTGTTTATACAACTATAGCTTATTCCCCCAAATTAACTAGGGTTTTCAACGCTGACTACATTGGTTTCTACTCAATGTGGTTACACAGGTTAAAAAAGCTAGATGCAGATCAGACCGCTTTTAACAGGCAATGCTAGCACGCATAGGTATAGTCTAATCCTACAGGGCTGCATCTGCCCCAGGAGAGGGATATTCTGCTGATACAGATAAACTGGCACAACTTTTGTTGTATCAGTAAAGCACTAAATGAAGGCGGAATTAGGCCAAGAATGAACACTTCTGAAAAAGTCCACTTATCACTCTCAAAGTGGGATCCCAAACAATAGCACTCAAAGTTAATATGAGGCAACAATAGAAAGTGGTGGCACACGTCACCCAGCCTTCATTGCGGTAAGCAGGGAAGCGTGTAATCAAATGAAAAGCAGCACAATGTGCATGCAATTACACACATCTTGGAAGCAGGAGAACTACTCCATCCCTCCTGCCAGTGCAGTTCTGGAAATTGTAGGCTCACCACCTTCCTACAAGAGTTCACCTGAACTCTTAATAGAAACACACAGGACATCAGAAGTCATGCATGCGAGTATCTTCTTTGACACCATTTCACTAATTTGATACAAACGATGACACCTGGGTGCCACATCTGAAAATCGGCATGATTTCCCTCAACCCTTAATTGTCATGCAGCATATTATGCACCTTACTCTGATATTCCTGGCAGGAGACAACAATATTAGTGATGAAATCTGTAGGCTTCTGCCAAATTCACAAATACTGGCAGCAAAACCTATGGAAGGGGCAGACAGGGCTGGGAAAATGAGGAGTAATTTAATGCAAATGTTCTGTAGTGCTCCCCAGGCTCCATGATTAGGGATGTCAAAAAATTTAAGTGCTCCTTCTGGTTAATATTATGGAGAACTGATTATTACTCACTGTATATAAGGTTTTCTGAAATGATTGTACTTTTCATAAGTAAGTCTTTCATTATTTTGTTCACTAAAGTGTATTTTGCATTGTGCTCAATAATTTCCCCCCCAAAGCGGAAGCTAATTGTTAAGTTCTGATTTTGACCATGATTTTCTTTTACTTAACTTATTTTTACTCCCTGGTGCAGTAGATAATGGTATGTGTTTTTAAAAAAGAGAGAGAGGAAAAAAAAAATACATTTACTAATGCAGGCAGGCATAACTTACATTGAAGGCTAGATTGTTTCAAACACAAACCATCTAATTTTCTCAGAGAAGTGTTTAAAAAGCCCATTTAGAGATTGCTTTTGAAGGTGAAAGTACCCATGTGTACCAGGTGAGTGGAAGTTATATTTATATATCTGTCCATACTTCCAAATGCTGAAGAGTACGTTTGTACAGGTCACTTTTTGATTCATTGAGCTGGATACACCTTACAGTCACGTTTATGTAACAGAAATAATCCTGATTAATTACTGAAAATCTCTAGATTAACAACTGTGCTCTCATGCATAGCTGAATAGTTCGAGAATTTAACCTAACTGCAATATGTCTAAAGAATAAAATATATTGAGAAATAACCGTAATGAGGTAAGCACAGTCAGCGGTCACCTGTTAAAACAAATGAAATAGACTTTCACTTAGATTTTTTTTCCTTCTTCTTCAAGAAGGGGCTGAAGGGAGAGTTTGTTTCTTGAATCAATATAGAAAACACTGCTAGTGAAAATTCCTCATCTCTGATTTATAAGCATCCTATTCCTATTGAGTAAAGACTTAAGTGGTAGCATCCAAGAGCTAATTCTCCACAGAAATAATAATCTGCTATCTTCAAAACCAAAGATTTTCATGGAAATACCACCTGGACTTCTTCAGAAAGGTCTTTGATTTGGTGTGATTTTGATAGTCAAGTTGTGTCAAACAGAAGAAGCTATGTTCCTGAAATAGAGATCTGCCTCACACAGTGGTAAAGTGATGATCCTGTACAGATAAATCATTGTGGTAAAAACTCCGAAAAGATCCAGTACAAAATGATGTGGATACTTCCTGTAAAGTACCACCGTTTTCCAGTACTTAATCTTTGTGTGTGCTGAATCTCAGTATTGAGCTAACATCAAGCATCAGTTTGATATTCCATTGTCTATCAGTTGTCCACAAACTCACATCCAAGAACATGATTCGCCCATT
This sequence comes from Balearica regulorum gibbericeps, assembly GCF_011004875.1. Lineage (NCBI taxonomy): Eukaryota > Metazoa > Chordata > Aves > Gruiformes > Gruidae > Balearica > Balearica regulorum. The sequence goes on from NC_046196.1 coordinate 4,967,385, forward strand.
ATTAGTCTTCTGATCCAGAGAGACGTTTCTTTACTATGACTATTCAGACCTATTTTAGGATTGTACATCAGGTAAAGATTAACTACATTCCAAAAAATACCTAATCTTCTTCACTATTAAAATAGCCAGAACTAGGTCAAATACAGACATACACAAAGTCTAAAATAAGATGAGATGCATGTAGTGGAGCACCCAAAGAAGGGTCATTTATGACAATCTGGTTATCTTTCTTTCTACATGCATGAATATATTTTGTCTGATCCAACTGCTCCTGTAGTTGATAAAAAGCCACCTTCTTTTATTGCAGGGAAATCTGATTCCTCAGTTCCTATTACAGCCACAAAACTATCTTCAACTGCTTTTAAAAGGTATATATATATTTTATCCTTCCTTACTTACTGAAAACAGTCATAATGAAACTCAGCTGGTTTCTTAAATGTTTTATTTCTAACAACAACATAGTCGAGAAAGTCACCGCTGGAAAGCTGATGGAATGAAAGTGTTCATTAATCACTAGAGCATAAGTGCATGGGAGATGCAAGTCTATATTTTGGTTGAGAATGAGGTAAATTACAGTTGCCCATGTTCCTCAGAATCAATCCAAATTATGTAAGAGATGCATAGAATATCAGTCCATAATCAAATGTTCTCTAATAAAACTTGTTTGTTTGGGTTTTTTTTAAGTCAATCCACAGGCAAGGGGAGGTTTGCTTATTACCGAAAGTCTAGAACTGAACATGAAATTAAGGATAAATTACTTGCCAGACAAAGACAATATTTGCCATTGGAATTTGAAATACAATTAATTAGGCACTTAGAGTGATTTATACTACCCCTGTCTCTACTGGTGTTGCAAATGCCTGCTGTGGACATCAGGTATCTTACTCTTCTTTACACATTGATCTGATTCTAGAGCTATGCATTAAACGCTGTTTTCAAGATCTACTAAAATTCTCCAGAATTTCATAGTTGCTTTGGCTGGAAATCTTAGGAACTAATATCTACAGATATACCCAAACTCAAGACAGTTACTATACACCAAAGTAAGGAACCAGGGGATAACCACAATCACTTAGCTACAGAGTTCTGCACTTCTGTTTTCACATTATTTTCATCAGGTTTCCACACACACACTGGCAACAGTCACACATGGAGGTCTGGCAAAACATACGAGCACTTCCTTGAAACATTTTGCTGAATTAGGTTTGGTGTAAGAATACACTTGAATACTTTGGCCAACAGCTTCAGCCCAAGTGGGACTGGCTACCTATCTATCCCAAGTAAAACAACAAAACTTTTGGAATCTTGACTGCCGTATTACTATGTTGTTTCCTTGTAAGAATTACAGAAGCAGCTCATTTTGTAACTAAAGCAGAAAGCCATTTACTGCAAGAGTCTGCTTGAATTTTTTTCCCCGAGTTGTTTTTAATCAAACATTCCATCATTTGTGGAAATCTTAGAATTTACTAAATTGCTGGTGATTAAGCAGCAGTAAACAACATGAAAAAGGTTCATATGTGGAGCATCTTCTGTAGCTGAAAGTTCTTCCTTGCACGAGAAGCCCAGGAAGCAATTCTTTTTCAATGAGCACGCTCACTGCTGACGCACGTGCAAAGCCAGCAGGATCCACAGAGCTGCCTGCGTTCTGCTGTCATCTTAGTGATGTGCCACTGGCTCTCATCTATGCCCCCAGAAGCTTTAAAAAAAAATAAGAAGTCCCAAGTGTCAATGAAAAGAGACATGGAAAAGGTTTTCTTTACTCTCCATGCAGCACTTCACCTGATGACAGAGAAAGCTCATTCCACAGAGGTGTGGAATATGTGGTGGTTATTTATTTGCACAAATGCACCTTGGTGAATTTATAGATATCTCCCTTTTCTAGAATCTCCTGAGATCACATGAAATCACACAACTAGATTGAGGCAGGGGGAGGAACCCCAAACTTGAATGCTCGGAGATTGTGTTTCTTGCACATACTACCCAGCTGTCTAAGCTTAGGCTTGCCTAACCAGGAGGTACTACAACAGTTCACGCTGAGCAGTATTACGCCTCAGAAAAATACTGATGGATGCTCGGCTTTAGTAACACAAGCGCTAGCATTTCTAACGCGCAGAAGTGTAGTTCCTCAGCTGGAGAGGCTCTGCAGAAGTCTGATTTTATGGCTTCAAGCCATCACTTAATCTGACTTTATATCTCTCTCCTATGCAGGCAATAAACTGTAGTTTCTTATGTTTGGATGCTCATCTGTTGTCATTCATTTGGGTAATAAAAGGGGAAGATAACAAAGGGTAACATGAAATTTTGACAAACATCTGGCAGTTAAAGGTACTAAGCTGCAATTCAAGAGATACAATTTAAAAGATTAAAATAAATAATTATTAGTAAAAATAATAAATGAAAATAACAAAAAGTAGCCTTTTTCTATGACACCAGCTCTGAAGCAGAGAAACAACAAAAGGTAAGGAAAAAAAATAAAGTGTAAACTGTACCCATTAGACCCCAAACACTTACGCTTTGTTCTGCTGGATTTACAAACATGCATCATTCTGACTCATGACCCAAAAGAACAGAAAATTTTCTTGCTTAGTAAAGATGTTCAGAAGGTTGTTTTACATTTCATTTTTGCTTCATCAACTTTCCATCCCTCAGGGGACTCAACCTGAGTTGCCTAAGTATAGAAAAGTGAGTTAGCCACCCTGCAACATGCAAGCTGTATATAAATACATATTCATCCAACCATTTTTGAGTGTCTGGATAAGCCTATTCAAGAGAAGAATATTGAGGTAAAACAGCATAAAGATCTCTAAGATTAACAACCCCCTGCAAAACTGTCAGTATGTCTAAAAGACGTACTCTCCTATATATAAAAAAAAATCAGATTTGGTCAATTTTCATAACTGGATCATATAAAGTAATAAGATTGCTTTGCAGCTTTGCTTTCTAACTGCCTGAACTAGTACAAGAGTCAGATATTTACAGGAACTGATCAAAAGAGAACATTGATTTCTGAACCAAACCAAGCAATCAAAACACACAGTCTTTGCTTGGCTGCCAAAACCATAACATCCAGATTTGTGTCCAAACCGAACCCATCATAATGCAACCATCAATCAATTTGATTTAGAATAATGTTTGCAACAACTGATTACTGCTCCACATAACCATTTATCTTTTAAAATCTGAAAATGTTTCCCCTGCTATTCAAGACAATGCAACTAATTCCACCAGTATGCTGGGGCTGGGCAGAAATGCCAGTGACTCATCTCAAAAGGATGGAGTCTTGCCTAAAATAAACAGTGCATACTTTCAGCATATTCAAAGGCTAAAAGCCACCATTCCTCTCGAACCACTTATGAGAGGCATCTGTACCCTTACACTGCGACCCGTGACTTTAAACAGCACTGCTCCTGAATCATGTGCTGCAAGTATACAGAGTTTTGTTGCTCTGATTATCAGATCAAGTTTCCATATGTTGAAGTTAGAGATAAAAAGAAAAAACTTCATGCCGCACAATAGCGGGAACTATGGAAATAACTGTCACGCATGTAAAACAGAATTAGAATCTTCTTTGGTGAGTATCATTTGAAATAAGAATTTATCAGACTTGGTAAGAGGTTGATTCAAGGCAGATTTTTGTTTATTCTTTCACGACGTATACAAACGAACTGTTGCTGGTCAGGTTCAGAAGTAGCTGGGAGGTTTCCACTTGATGTTCCATTTAACATGGGAAAAAATAGCTCTGATGAATCCAAAAGACGGGGAGAACTAGAGTATTTTTTTTTGCTGCGAGGCCACCGACTCCAGGTACAGGTAGAGTTGGGACAGGCAAAGGCAACAGCTCAGCATGCACAGCAGGGCACCAGCACTAACGCAATGGCAAGTAACATGCTCCTAGTCCCTGCGAGCATCTTTGTGCATCTATCTATTACTGTCACACCAGCAGGCACCAGAGGCTGATCTCCCTTGCAGTTTGTTCTCACTGCGTTGAGAAGGGGCCAACGTGTGACAGGGTGTTGAAAAGGCAGAAGGCCAAACAGAAGTCTGAAGTGTTGCAAGAAGTTTAATCCCAGGGGTAACAGGACAATATTTATGTACAGCTGCCGATTAGCTACAACCTTTTTCCTGTCACAGGCTTCCTGCCTAAAAGAAGAGATGTAAATAGATAATGGGTGAAGGAAACATGTTAAAAGAAAACAGAATTCATTTGGGTTGGGAAGAAGAGGCTGTGCCCATCTAATCTTTCTGCTTCTCCAGAGCATAAGGAACAGGGGACATTTTTCTTGTGCTGCCGATTGCTAAACACCTCATTAAAAAAACAATTTCAAATAATTCTGTAACTGGGCATAATTCCACCTAATTGAAAACTGAACATTTCACTGTTAGCATCATTGAAGGACTGAGTCAAACTACTTTCATATGAACAAATTGTTTTATCTGCCTTAACGTACAGCTTGGCATGTAAGTAACAACACAGCAGTGATGTCAGAAGACATCATAACAAAGTGCCTACACAGCACTGCTCAGCATCCCTATTTGTCTCAGAATTAGATGTACTTTTCTCCAGACTTGTCCAACCACTTGATTTGTGTTTTGGCACTCCAAAACAGTAAGTGAAAACCTTTCCCCACCGAATTTAAAAAATGCTGAAGTTGCAAGAGGAGACAATGAAGCCAACATTCGACATTAACAGTGGAATCCATTCTTCATTACTGCAGGCTTGTCTCAAAGAAAAAGAGACTATTTTTGTCAAAACATTCTGATTACTTTAAGTGCTCCATCTTCCATGGGGATCCAGACTTCCTTATGCTTTTGCATAAAATATCCAGTTATTTATACTTTTGCATTCACTTTAACTCAAATCTAAAGTAAAGACATGAGAGGGTCTCTGCCATAGGGAACTTGTAGCATAGCTCTACCTTTCGGGGAACAAAAGAAAGATTTAGTTGGGGGGAAGGTTGTTCATTTTTATTAGGAAAAAAAATATTGAGGATCATGTAGTGTTTCCTTTCAGAGAAATTCTGAGAACTTTTTAGCATATTAACAGTGGATACCAGCTCCAAAATACCTGTATCCGTATCACAGTAACAAAAATCAGTGGAGATCCTTATCACCAGTCTCTACAAGGACCCCATGAGAAAACTCCCAATACAGCTGACTATGAGCAATTAACTTTGAAAGTCCTCTAAGGAGGTGTTCTCATTGCTCAGCGTCACATTTAGCATGATGGGGTCTCAGGGAAAGATTAAGACGCAACCACAGTGTAATTATTTAATTATTTTAAAAGCTCAAGAGCCTTCATTTCTCTTACTTCAGAAAAAGACCATGTTCTACCAAAACAAATCCCTAGTACAAAGGGAAAAAAAGACTGTCAAAAGATGTCACATAGCACAGAGCTAACGAGAAAACAGATGGAAATGGAATTTTCTTGTAGATGTCAAAGTAGGTTTGAGAAGCCCAAAAGTCTCTTCAAGTAAATTCCCACTGGATGGGCAGCATGGCATGCTGAAGAGCTGCTTACAAGCCACATGCATAAAGCTGGAACTTGCTGGAAGTTTATTTATTGGGTGGTCCCATGTTGCTATGTTGCTTTCCCAAATTCCTGCTGCTAAATTCTTTAACAAAAAGCTAAAAATCCAATTATTATTTTCCTGTTGCTACCTTCTCATTCAATTGATTACCTAGTTACAAGCAGGAACGCACCACACTTCTGATTTGAATTGCAAGATTTAGATGACTTTGCCCCAAATAAAATAACTGGTTAAATGCTTTAACCATGGGCCACAATGCCTTCAGAGATATACCTGCTCCAGCACAGCCTTACCCACAGCCACAGTGCCTTCAGAGGCAAACCTGCTCTGTCATGGGCTTATCCATGGCCACACACCTTGACGTGCTCCAGCATGACCTCGTGCACAGCCACAGATGCTTCAAGGTGTACCTGCTGCAGCTTGGACTTATCCTTGGGCCACAATCCCTTCGACAGTATACCTACTGTGGCACAGACTTAACCACAGCCGCTTTGAGATGTACCTGCTCTGGTTTGGACATATTCACAGCCACAGACACTTCAGTGTGTCCTGCTCCCACGTGGACTCATCCACAGGTCACAGTGCCTTCGACTCAAGTTCACACTGGAATTCCAGCCTGTCCAGTACAGTAGCATGGAAACAGCAGCGATGCCCTGGCCATCTGCCAGCCCAGGCACATCACCACTGCTGTTACCAAAACGTTCCCAGACACAGCACAGTAAGATGATAAGCAGCACAGCAAGCAGCTAAACCCAGAAGCAGCCGCTAACAAGCACTAGACTCTAATATACAGAAAGGCAAGAAAGCCCTGTATCAAGCCAATTAATAGCTAAACAACAGTAACGGTTATAGATTTAAACTAGCACATTCCAATCAAACCTGCAGTTATCTCAAATCCTTTGAGCCCTATGTTGGGTGCCAAAAAGGATTGTTGTGGTTTAACCAGCCAACAACTAAGCCCCACACAGTTGATTGCTCACTCGTCCCACAGCATGATAGGGGAGAGACTCAGAGGAGCGAAAGTGAGAAAACTCATGGGTTCAGATAAAGGCAATTTAATGAGTAAAGCAAAAGCCACACATGCAGAGCAAAACAAGGAATTCATTCCCCACTTCCCATCGCAGGCAGGTGTTCAGCCATCTCCAGGAAAGCAGGGCTCTATGATGTGTAACAGTGACTTGAGGAGACAAACACCATCACTCCAAAACATCCCTCCTCTTCCTTCCTTCTTTTTATGCCAAGTGTGGAATATCCCTTTGGTCAGTTGGGGTCAGCTGTTCCAGCTGTGTCCCCTCCCAGCTCCTTATGCACCTCCAGCCTACTCTCTGGTGGGGTGGGGAGCAGAACAGGCCTTGACTCTGTGTAAGCACTGCTCAGCAGGAACTAAAACATCCCTGTCTTATCAGCACTGCTTCCAGCACAAAACACAGCACCATACTAGCTATTATGAAAAAAATCAACTCTATCCCAGTCAAAACCAGCACAACGCATTTCCAAGCTACAAAGGCACATAACCTGAGTAAATGAACCCACATATGCAGTCTTGTGGTTGCATTTTGACCAGCAAGACTGTTCTTACAGAGTACACATATGATTTGTGGGGTAAAAAACTGGCCTTTTTCCTACTTACCTGGCTCATCTATGAAAAAAAAAAATTCCAAGTAATGCAATTTTTTTTCTGTCTCCCATTTTAGAGACTTCTTTTGGAAACTAGTATTCTCCTGTTGCTATGAAAAATAAAATCAAAGTCTTTCCTTAGATTCTGAAATAGCACTAAATATTTCACTCTACAACCGTAAGTATTGATTTGATAAGATTGAAGGCACACATTTACTGGTAAGGAAAAAGTAAACTAACCAGCGGGGCAGGATACACAATGTGTGTAAGTATGTATGGTCTTAGATTACACCTTTGATGAAAAATTACATATTAGTAGCTGTAGTGCAAAAGTGATGGAAGAAATCAAAGCAATTAGACATCCATAAGTACAAGAGGATCCTAATATTTACTATGGAATATGCACATGTTGCATTTCAATAATTATCAGTAATAAAAAAATGAGATTCAGTTATATAAGAGTCTAATTACATTCTTAAGCAAATTATGAGATATTAAAAAGGTTGCTGGAATACCTTTGAAGCTATATCAGGAATAAGAAATAGCATAAGCCCTTCGGTATCACTGGTTAATTAAACACCAAAAAAATTAATACTTTTAGTTAGTCAAGAAAAATTCTTCCTTCAAAGCCACACTAACACCAAGCAAAAACACGGCCTGTACTTTTCTTTACACAGATCATCACGAAGGGTTAAATTCTGCCCCCAAACTCTTCCCAAGCAACTAAAATGTGGGTGCAAAGGTGAAATTAGATGCAGAATTTGTTCCTGTGGTGCGGTCACATTTGCTCAATTACCAGCTCGGCAGTAACGCCTCTAGGCCACCAACAGAGATTGGTGCTCCTTTGCTTTAGGCAAAACAAGCATCCAAGGAGACCTGGTCCTTGTCCTCAGGAGCTTAAAGTCCTGAGAAACAGAGAGACAAGGGACAGAACAATGACAGATCACAGCTAAGAGCTGTTCCTCCTCCACACATCATCTTCGCAAGTCTACAAGAGTTCAGAAGGCTTAAAGAAGTTTGTATTTTTTAAAAAAGTTAACAAAGAACTGCAATTTAAATAAGCTTATAATAAAACCAGGATGCAGCTATATTGCACCTGCAACTTCTTCATGGACCCATACTGGTCATTAACTCTGTCAGTGTTCAAACACCTGTGGCAGGCTCAGACACTGCCTAAACTATTTTCAGAGCTGGTGCAGTCTAAAGAGCATTTTACATCATTCTTTCATATCACATATCCTAACTCAATAGTACAGGTAAAAAAAAAATCTGTCTGTGTCTTTTTTGCATAACCTCATTTGCATGCCATCAATACAATTAATATTATATAGGAATTCATACCAAAGTAATTTCAATTCTTCTAGCTAGCAACACCCCAATTTGTAGACCACAAGATAATATCAAACATAAGTGAATCTGAGGTCATTTCTGAAGCCAACTGAATTCGGAAAAAACACAAACATATTTAGTGTGAAGTGACAGGTCACTTGAATCCTAACAAGTTTATACAAACAGCCAGTTACATTTTTCTCAAAATACAAGAATTAATTCAAAGGAACATTATAGCACTATTGAAAAAATACTATTGAGAATGAAACAGGTTCTTTTTAATCATGTTTCTAGTTTTGGTAACACCACACATTAAGAGGCAATTAAAGTAGCTATAATGTCACTGGGATTTTTGTTTTGTTTTTGTAATGACACACTTTGCTTCAAAAGCAAATCCAATAAGCCATCTGAAATTATCTTTGAAATTGTGTTCATAACAGTTACTTAAAACTACAGAAACATAATAGTTTTGCTAGCATCATTTATTTTTTGACATCTAGAGGGAACCTTTATTTTCTGCACTCGTACAAGGAGATTGATGTTAGCCTCTGATTAATTCAGAGCATCAGGTTCTCACCCATGCTTGGTAAATGTGCTGCTTTAGACAATGGAAAGCAACTCCCCACAAACCTATCCTATCCTGTTCCCCATGATAGTTATGTTGATTTAGAAACAAATGTGAGGCCAACTTACTGCTTGGACCATATATACCTACAGTACATGGTAAGAAAGCACCATGATATGTCCTGCAATTCTGGTCTCAGCGTCCTTATCAGGTCTCCTGGAGTGCACAACAGCTCCCATCCAACTCATGTACCCAAACTTCCCAAACAGAGAGGGAAGCATGGAGCAGGATGAAGCCAGGCATCCCTGGGAACACAGCTGCAGTGCAGCACCAGGTACATGCCATAGGCTAGAGGCTCAACCATAATTCTTTCAGTTTGTTGCATATTTTAGACATTTATTTGGTACTTGCAGACTTTCACCCCCAGTAAACATACAGTCACCTCCTTCAAGTATTAAATGGGACAGTCACAGGTTCACTTTCAAACATCAATGCATTTAGCCCAACAAGACTGAAATCAAGCCTTGCCATTCAACTTCACTTTTCTCTTTATAGCCCTCTCACCCCCCCAACACCACGCTGCTAAAAAAAACCCAGAAATCACCAGCATTCTGAAACTATTGCCTATGAGTAATTGGTGAATTTAATTCATTTCTATTTTCCATCTCTGCATTCCTTACCTTATGGTTACACCAGAAGCTGCTTTCAGAAAGATCATCTCATTCCATTTGAACACTACAGTTTTAGCCCATTCAATAACACAAATAGCCCATAACAGGTAGCAGGCATCAACTTGCACAGCTTCTGCTGCAGAGCTGCTTACTCTCAAGAACAGGGAAAACATCTGACCAGAACAGATCTGATGCTGCAGTCAGTGATTCCATGATGAGAGGTTAAATCAACCTCAAGCCTTCCTCCCCTATTAGTTACTTGTAAAGTTTACTCTTTTCCTAATATCTTTCATATTTCCTACAACTATACTCACTTTGGGGAGGGTTTCAGGATTTTGATGATCCTCTATCATCATTTTTAACATATTAAATATTTAAATTTAAATAAGTATTAACCTGAGATGAGCAAGAGGAAAACAGCTAACATTTTATCATCACAGTTTCCTCAGGGACACGCACCCAGCCAACTCACAGAAGTACCAGACACCACATAGAACTGGAGATATGGCAGAGTACAGACGGGTTCACAGCTACAGGAACTATTCACATTTAATGTGGAAGGGTGACAAAATGGTGTGTGCGAAGCGGTGTTAGTATTAGCCAATGGCAAATGCATTGCCAGAGACACGATAGTTTTGCAAGCCATTGTGCTACAACTGACTTTTTAAAAATGACTATTCTACTGAGAGAATTGCTCAGCTCAGTTCTAGTCTAAGAAATAAAGTCATATTACTTTTAAGGTCATGTTTAAATTGCTGTAAAGTGAATAACCTACTAAGGGAGAAAGAACAGTATGCTGGTCTTAGAGGAATCTGCTGTCAGGTGAAACACCACCTGCATTACAGTGATAAACCATTGAGAAGAGAGAACATCTCTGGCTTGCTGTTTAACCTGAAAAATTCATTAAGCAGCTCTATACTGGACACACCAATATCGCATGAGTCAGACCGGTTGCTTTATCAGTAACACTACGTCCCTCTCTCATATCAGCTGCTTCCAATTGTGGAAGGGGTAGAGCCAGGTGAACTGTTTTACTAAGAACCAGGTCACTACCTGCACCACCATCATTTCAATAAGCCTGGAAGAGATTAACTGGGTGGATGAAATAAGCCTTGGCTGATTCTGTAACCTTCAGAGACAGCAGAGTTACTGGAGGGGCTTACAAATCAGGGCATGGCATCACTGCAGGAGTCGGGAGGAAGAGCTGCACAGTCCCAGCCCCAAACTTGTCCTGGAATCAGTTTTGGGCCATTACAGAGTATCATTTGGAGTCTGTTAAAGAACCTTTTATAATCACATTTACCACTGGTATACATTCTTAGCTTTCATAGTTAGTCCAACAACTTAAAAGAGGCATGCATTAAGGAATCATATTTTAGGTGAAACAAGGTTAAATCTGATGCCAAAGAGAAGCAGAAAGAGCAATTTCTGTTTTATGAACAGTAGATAATGCTTAGAGGCAATCCATTTAACTCTACTGAGCCCTCAAAAATCTTGCTTGAGTAATTGTGGTTCAGCTAGGAAGTGTCTTTCTGCACATCAGGCCGATGGGTTCAAATTGACCTTCTGATGAATAAACTAACCTCTTCAGATATCAGATTTTTTATGGATGTTCATTCCACCTTTTTTCCCACTGTTTGGACTTAAAGGTAATCAGAGTTCATCTTCCTGACTTTCTCATAAAGACTTTTCCCCCCAAAAGCTATTTGTTGTCCTGCTTTTGTTTATGCTAATGACCCTGGCTTTGTCCAAAGTACTTAAAAGTGTCAGAATAATATATAAAAGGGTCTTTGGGTAACCAAGAGTTGAATGCTTGGAAAAGAAGGATGACACTTGCAGCTGGAGCATGAGAGAAAGAAATTCGAAAGGAGGAAGATAGGCTATGTAAGTAACTATAGAGACACTGGCTAAGGCCAAGAGATCCCATCTTCCATTCATCAATCTCCCATATAGAATTTTTTTTTTTTTCATTTATTTTAAACATAAATCTACTATTCAAGTCAATCAGGACTATTTGGATTATAAATGCTTTGAAGTAGCAACTCTGTTTTAGACTGTGTCCAGGCACAGAAAAAGAATTAAGACTGACATTTGAGGTAGAGCTGAAGGAGAATTTCTTTAAATGCTAATCAATTATAATAATTGCGAGAAGAAAAAAAGTCTTTTGTCAGCTTGATTTCCTTTTCCTGGATGTTGGGATGACCTATATATAAATGTGTCCAGCAAAGTGGGTACTATATCCTTGCGGGACATTTTGCCTCTGTCCCAGATCTTTGAGATTACATTTAGCACTCCAGGATAGCTCACAAAGGCATGCACTACTGACTACAAACCGAAGGCATTCTCTCTTCATTAGCAATGGGATCCTCTCCAGATAGTCAGAGGGGACTATGTTAGTGCACAACACAATGATCATTTTAGCCAATTAATTTTAGCTGAGATACTCAAGCTGACAATTTCTAAAATTGTGTATCTGTGAGTTGGGATGCGCTTCCCCAGCAGAGATTCACTTATTCTGAGAAGGCTTGCCCCAACGAGTAAGTCTCTATTAGTTTGTTCCTCCCTCTCCACTAGTGCTGCTAAGAGTCTTCAGGCATTAAGGGATCATGTCACCCGTCCCTAGACCCACGGTTAGTTATCATCTCATGGTTAATACCTTGCAATGCAGCTACTCCCATCTCCTTACCAAACCTAACAGCATGCCTGCAGCCATTCTGCATCAACAAGGATGTTTTTTCAGCTCAAGATCAGCCTGCTTAGATAGGATAATTTAAAACCTCATTCATTATTTTGTGTTTTACTTATCCATGTGAAACATTTTTATCAGCAAATTGAGTTTTGATGGAAGAGAAAGAGATAGTTCTTATTCACGCAGAGTTGTGTATGTTACCATTCTGTGTATTTTTCCATTGTTCCTGTAAGGAAACTAGGGACAGAAATAAGTAATCTGTAACATTAAAGTTGAATATAAATTTCATATCTACATAACAAAATTGTTGAATTGTGGCCAGTTCACTACCAGAAGGAAATATACCTTCCAATACTACAAAGTTCAACCCAATTATTGTTAGAAGAGCAAGTTAAGCAACTGCTTCTATAGCAAGTACTTTCTGTCAGTGTTGTTTAGCTTACCACAAACACTAGTTCTATAAGGCTCCCTCTGGTCACCTTTTTGCCTTGGAAAATCTCTGGCTTTCCCAGGATTTCTTTGCATGCTGCTATAGAAAGTATCTTACCTCCCAAAGGCCCTTTCCCATCTTTCTTCTATTTTATTACTGACTTGGAACATTTGGGGATACATTTATTTTTTACTTTTAAGACTGATATGGAAAAATAGAAATGCTATGCTGATTTATGAAGTGGTAGTCAAAATGATTACAACTATCCGTCCTGTCTCTGAAATATAAAAAAAGCAAAAAATATACTTCTTTTTTTTTTTATATTGTCATTGCTGTAAAAGCCCTGTTCAACTTCAGTCCTCATCTCAAGCTTAATGCAACTACTTGGATACTTTGAGGTAGCAATTCAACAAGACACACAAGACACTTACACAGAGTGTGGCCTTTCCCAGATTATTAACAGAAGGCAAAGAAAGTGCCATGTATAACTATTCAGAATCAGTAGGGAACACGTTAAAGATTAATTCAGTACCTAGCTCACTTGTTTAATACATATCACACTTTCACCATCAATATTTAAATAGAATTGATTACTGCATGTGAAGATAACAGATACAATACACTGTGCTGTAAAGGGCAAGTTCTGATCTTTACCTGTATTTCAGACTGTTCAAAAACCTACAAGTCAAACCAGTAGCTTACAATTTTAAATGACACCCTCACTATCAAGTAGCTTCCTGACCATTACAAAAAATCCACAACCTCAGGTTTATTACAGCTTTAGCCATAAATCATTCCATGATGCAAAATAGAGACAAATTCATATGCCTTATTTATGCATGGAATAACTGTGATTGCATTTGTAATTTGAGTAATTGTGCATGCACAACTGGCCAGCTGCATGCAGAATCACCCAATTCGCACATTGCCTTAATTGCCACTTGAATTATGACATTTTACAGTTATGTGCATGCAAATATGAGCAGAAAAAGACTCATTTGATAAACAAAGCACTTTGCACTGGTTTTCAGTCCTTCCTAATCAGTCTGAGTACTTGAGGCCATTTCTGCTGACACTTGAAACAGTAGATGTATTCTGAATTTGGCAATAAAGAAGCTTCTCCCAACCTTATGTAAGCCTGATTAAGTACTGGAAAACAGAATAATGCAACATTGCTAGAACTTCAAAGCAAGTCACTTGTCACGGTAGGTAGAGGTAGACCTCTACCACATATCACTTGCAACCACCTTGAATGCTGAATAATCATTGATAATGAAAATAAATATGTTCATTCCTTTGTAGTTCTAGGAAATTTCATCCCCTGGTCTCCAAGTAAAACAAATACTAGAGGTCAAAGCAAAGAAGCAGCACCCAGGAATACCACAGAAGTGAAGTTACTCTAGTTTGCTAAAGTTATCTGGTTTGGATGATCTCAATTATGCCGAAGACTGAACAAGCAGAGCTGGATCTCCTGCTTCAGCAAAGTTTGCAACTCAAGAGAAAGCTATGAAGAGTCATAAGCTAAGCACTTTGAGGCTGTGCCAGTAACATGCAGACTCAACAAGCTGAACTACCCTTAAGACAACCTGTTAAAAGGCATAATATCAGGATTCAATTCATCTAGCAAAATTAGCTCTAAGATATATACTGCACCTGAAATAGGTAATATTGGAATTCAAAAAAAAGTTTCCTGTACAGATGAACAAAAAGTGGCCAGAAGGGATTAAAAGAAAAAGAAAAACCAAAACACCACCAGGCACATGACCCAGTCTTTACAATGAAAATAAGCTATTTCATTGGCTAAACTACTCAAAAGTCAAGAAATTACTGTTTTGCAAAAGGTAGCTTGGCATCAGATGTAGGAAGCGTGTACCCTTCTCCATCTCTGTGCACTGTACCTTTACTTTATATTGCATTCACAGAGCCCTGTGTATGAAGGGCTCTACTTTTGTTGCATCACCTGATGTAGCATTAAATGCTGACTTCCACCACATGAGAAGAGTGAGTACTGAATTTCCTGGACTATGTGGCTCTCCATGTAGATATTCTCATCCCAAATACTTTGCTTTGCTAAGATGAAAGTTTATCTTCCTCTCCCAATATTCAAACTGAATTGTTTCTCTGCATCTTTAGCTTACATCCCTAAATTTGGGATCAGATGTCTTTATTTTTTACTTATCTGCAAAAATAAATGACTTCCCAATAAACAGGACTGAATTTATTTAGAAAAATGCATTTCAAGAATCAGTACAGGTAGGGCAAGAAACAATGCTAGAAAAAAAAGCTGGTAACACGTTGCTAATATTATCTGAAGTTATGAACGTTATCTAGTTCTTTTATTCAGATCTTTTTCCACATAGGCTACATCACAGTGGAATCTGGAAGTCTTCTCAGTTTATGAATTTATTCTCATAATACTTCATTGCAGCTGGGAAGTAAATTTGACACTTTCTTTAAAGGAGAAGGAAAAAAGGAAAAACAGGAACACAGATCTTCATGGCCTGTTCAGATCGACAGAGAAGTCCATATCAGATGTGATACCTTTCTGTCACAAGTAACAGTCCAAATAAACTCAGGTTATCAACCCAATAACCTCAAAAGTAGACCACTCCCCCAAAAAAACCTCTTCAGTCTGTGGCAAATGATACAAAGACTGTCCTCACAGAACTAGTCTTACCTCTCATTCCATCTCTCCTAAATCATTCACATTACAGTAGTGCTGCTTACCACCATAATTATAATAGCAAACCTGCACTCCCTTCTGCATATGCTTCCCAGGAGAACACGAGAGGCAGATAATAGATGCTAATTGATAAGCTAGCGAGGTCAGTTATATGAAGGCTGTAATTGCTAATTCACACCTATTAATGCAAATTGTCAACATGTTAAGGAAAGAAGAATAAAACTTTCATTTCCTCATACCATTGGACATAAACTACACTTTCCACTTCTTTTCTACACTCTATAAGCAATTAATAGACACTGACAGATTTGAGCAACTATAAAGATATTACACAGTATATGAATTTTAAAATAATCGTTTTATAGAGCCATATAGTCTAGTTCTCATGTGAGACATAATTCTATCTTTATTCCTTACGTATTACACACAGGTAGTTGAAGAACAAAGTTTCAGGCTCTGGCAGTCATCTGCCAAAAAATATGGGATACTCTGCCAAAGACACAGTATTCAATTTTAAACAAAAAGTGTTTCTTACTCAAAACTTCCCACAGGAAAAAAAAAGTCAACCAAGATTCCATACACTTGAAATCATCTCATCCAAACTGTGGTTTCTTCCTGTCTCTTGCATTTTGCAGGTTTTGTTGAGCCTTGTTTTAAATCTAAGTTTTTTCCTATTGAGTCATGGTACATTGATGCATTTCCTTAGCGTTACTAATAACCATCTGAACAAATAACCTTCTTTACTGTTTGGTAAAGCTAACACCCAGCAGGGATACAGCAAGTTTCAGCCTGTGATAGGGTTGGGTGTGTATCTCTGAAGGTTATAGCTACACTCTCCAGCTTTTTAAATCAGATGCAGTTCCAGGAAGCGTGGTAAACTCCTTGTGGCACAAGTAGATACGCATAGATAAAAACCTCTTCCATCACCTTCCAACTTTCAAGAACAAGAAGTCTGCGTTACATAAAGCATGTCCCTGGAGTTTTGTTTTTAAGCCACAAAATTTGAGGGACAGTAGGTTTCAGTTTCCCTCTTTTCAGGGATTGGAGATTAAAGAAATATTTCACACCCCACTGAAATACTACAACCTGCTTTTTTTCAGCCAAAATCTTGCTGATAATTTAAGGTGAAATAATTTCTGCTTAAATTCTTCTGCATGCAGTTCTGCAGCACTTCACACTGTTTTTATAAATGCCCTTTGTTAGTGAGACTACAAGAGCAGGAATCACCACACTATTTTTACCTTCTCCCCCATCTTCCCATTTCTTAGTTTTGTGAATGTCAGTTACTCCAAACATTCCTTGTTTATCTGTCATGCAGAGGCAGCCATAATCATTGGCCTTCCAGTGTTATGCCCCCAACCAACCTCGCCATTGCTATTTGGCAATTTCACGCTGACAAGATAGCATCCCAGCTTAGTAAAGGCAGAAGCTGATCACCACCACCCCCCAAAAAAGCCCAAACCACAAAACATTTAACCATTTACTCACTTAGCAAGTTCTAGAAGCCTTAAAAAAAAAATAGAATACAGAAAAAAAAGAAAACAGTGCTTCAGTACTAGCACTTTTTTCATAATCTTTTGCCCCCTTTCTTCCAAGTATTTGAATGGACTCATGTAGAAGTAGGCTCTATCAAAAGTACATTTCTTAAGCAGTATTAAGAAGGTGCTATTAAAAATATTTCAAGCAGTGTAACAAAATAGGAAATAGCTTCCAGAAAAACAGCAGAACTCAAAGTCACTGAAATTAGGAGCACAATATGTTGATGGGAGCCAACAGAGTTTAGCTCAAGATTGGGGTTTTTTTTAAATATACAAGTCTTAGTTCAAAATTATAGGCTACATTCTAGATATCCACGCAGACAAAGAATAAGGGAGCAAGGGTTCTTGATAAAACAGTCAAAGACAGCTCACTGAAAACACCACTTGCCATATTGCAGCCTGCTACAGTGTGGGTGAGGCACCTGACAAAATTTCCCATGTTTTTATATTTGAGCACATCTATAGATAAAGGGAGGACAACAAACTACTATTTATGAATAAGTAGCAGCAGCCAGTAGTACTAAATGGAATTCATCAATCATGGTGAATAGCAAATGGGTGAGAAAAATAATAATCTAACCAAAACTCAAATAATCTAACCAAGACTCACTTCTATCAGTCACAAAAATAAGTCCCGTAAACTCTGGGATGCCACTATTCACCTCCTCAATATTCCCTCCCGTAAGCTGCAGAGACATCTGCTAATTTTCAACTATTCCAAAGAATTGCAGTAGGAAAAAAAAGGACCCTTCAGTTGGGAAATAACATTAAGATGGGGACAAACCCTTCTGCAGTGAGATATCCCCCCAGTGCACACTGAAGATCTCCAAAATGCTCATCTCCTCTGGTGATGTGCATCAGTCCAAGTCAACGTCAGTAGGATGCCAACCACCCTTCCTCTGTGATCTCACAATTTTATATAAAAAAACCACTACAAAAGAGAATTTTTCTACTCTTCACAAGGTCTTCATTTAAAGCCATAAAATATAGATACATATATATTTTTAATTATCTATGAGTAAAAAAGGATTTATAAAGTGCACTTTCTGATATCTATTTTTAGAAAACCACTACAAAGCCTAGGTACATCTAAGTTTCCTACCACCACTTTCCACACTTTGGCTTTCACTGTTAAAAACTTACTGTGCTGCTGTAAATCTGACACTTGCAGGAATAAAGATCTAAATTAAATAGTAGGCATTTTTACCAGCATGATTTATAAGTGCACTAATCATTTCCTAAAAAGAAGTTTTTATCCTCTATAGAATAGGAGCTACTTTTGATTATACTGTACAATTGCTGTCCACTAAGTTTGCAATTATTAGCTTTGCACGTGGTGGGGAGGGTACATGCATGTAACTGTCACTTACAATTTATTACAATGTCCTGAAATTAAGTCGATCAATTTATTTTTAATGGACTCCTAAAAGAATTTTTAAGTACATTCCTTAGACTTATTGTAGGTCACCAACACTTTCTTTCAACATATGATGGATAGTTTCCATTTTAAAATATGACATTTGTTGTAATATAGTTTAAATTACTTTTCTTCCTGGAGCATGTGTTATTCAGAGTTACCATTATGCAGTAGGAAATTGTACATTATGGTGCTGCTTTATCTCCTTTTATGGCTCGTGTTACAGTTGCATCCATTCAGGTACAATTACATTGGGGGAAAATGATTTAACATTTGTATTAAGAACAGTCCTGTTCAGCAAATTTATTTTAGCTTTTGGTTAATTACTAAAGAGTAGCGAGAACAACCCAAAAAACAGCTACAGTATGTAGACTTTTTAATTAAGTAAATAAAACATATTTCCCCCAATACATGTACTCACAGTAAAACAGATTTATGGCTCTGTATTTATAGGCAAAGTTATAGTAACCTTTGTGTATTACATAAATTAATTGTAACATAGGTTAAAGAAATTTTTCCCTAAAGACTTAGGTTTTAGTATTAGTTTGCTTAATGCCCAAATTCTCTCAAGTTCCACTGAGGAGAGTTTCACAGGCTGAATTTTCTTGGAAAAACAACATTATGGTATATGCATATAGTAATATACAAATTAAGAGCGACAAGTTTCTCAGAGTCTAGGCACTATCATGTTATTATTATTATATAATATTATAGGATAATAATTATGCTCCAAGTAGCGTAATTAATATCTCTTCAGAATTAAACTGTTTCTCTGTTCTGCTTGCAATGTAAATCCAAAGCATTGCCCACCTCCCCAGTTGTTATATCTATGGATGCAAACAATAAGAAGTTGTGTTGTAAATTAGAATCTGTTTTGTTCCAATTGCCAGTAAGACAGTGAAACAACATTTTTATAGATACAGAGCGTAACCTGTTGGACAAGTACAAAGACATTTTAATCAGGATGTAATAGGTATTCTTATTCTGTTCATTAAGATAAAGAAATGTTTGGCAGGCAAATGTTTCATTAGGTTGTAATTTGCTTTGATATGCAAATTAAGATGTAATTAGTTTTGAATTTCTGAGGAGGTAGCGGCTATGTGCTAGACATATTTTTAGGTGTTGAACAATGAAAGTTTAAGTAGCTACCCTCCCTCCCCCCAAAATAAACCTCCAAAACCCCACTCCGTCCTCATGTATATCTTCTTAAAACCAAGGATCTTCCATACCTTTCCCTCAGATGTTTTACATTCTTAAAAAATTTACTTAAAAGCATAGATAACTGGGAGGATGCCTGCTAAATTTGCATTTCTTTTTCCTGTTTCAACTCTGTTCCGCAATACTAGAAGTTGTGAGACAGAATGAAAAACTGTTGTAAATAACATGGCTACAGTATCAGTAGGACAGCTATATCAATGTACACCAGCTGCGAACCTGACATATATACACTGGTGAAAAGAACTTGAGGTTAAGTAGGGTTGCATATTTGAAATGAGAGAATTAAGCTTAAGACAGAGGTATCTAGGGTTATTAATAAGCAGCTAAGGAAAGCACAATTAATTCTATACTTGCCTTGTTAAAAATACAATTTAAAAAGACAGAGTTAAAATTTAAAATCTATTTTGTTCAGCTCACTACAATAAATCAGTAGAAATTAGTTAGCATTGTAAGCTTGGAAACAAGCCACAACAGTACAGGTCTTGGGAGTTTCTGCACATCCTAAATCATCACGCTTGACATCAAGTGGTCAGTCCACAGCAATGTCAGAAACTGAAACAGAGCTTAATCCAGTGATAATATCACCCAACAACAGCAGTACCACACAGCAAACCCCCCGTAGCAACGCTTACAGAGACCAGGCAGTGCTGTTTGACAAATGGGTCTCTTTGGCTCTCTGGTGGGTCAGGAGACCCGCACTCAAATCCCTGGCAATGCTTCTCGCTACAAATATATTGAAGGAGTGGAAGTCGCGCTGGAGTCTGCCAGGCTGCACGCATTCCATACAACAGCTGCTTATCCCTCTAATACATCACAAATTATGAGCAGCCATCACAAGTTATGAGCAGCCACTTCACTAAAGTTAGGGCCTGTTAGTGTTTCATCTTTTTAAAGATATTTTGTTAGAATAAACAAACCTTTTCACTTCATTTAGCCAGAAGCTTGGAAGTGTGGTAGCTATGAAAGGTTAAAATATTTGAGTTCAAGATCTCAGGTATCTTCTATTATGAGCCAAGCAGTGATTGAGCTCTCACCAGTTTCATCAATATCATTGAGGGCTTCCTAATTTTAAGAAGAAAATCCGCACATTTTGTCAATGTTTTAAGAAAGTATCACTAAGAAAAATTTACACAAAAAAATTTTAAAGAACTCTGTCAAAAAGGAGTTGGGAGGGAATACTCCCTTTTACTTTTTCTACTCATTTCTGCATCAATTCACGAGTGCCTTAATCGTTTCAGTGTCTCAGTGCATTGATTTTCAACAATGGAGAAAATAACTAAAAAGTTAGCTATAACATCAGTAGAAACATTTCATAAAACCTCCAAATTTCATATAGGTAGTTTAAGGTACATATTAATAGATGTATTTATTTTCATGCCAAACCAGGCTGAAAGTCATCTAAAATACTTCACACAACAGACAAACCAAGATATTAACCAGCTCCACCCTTGCTATCTCGGAAGTGAGAAGACTGACTGTTTCTCTTCTCAGAAAGGTTTATATAACTGAATAACATTGTGTAACTCCGCACTCTCGTTCGAATACTCCCAGCCAGTGTGAAGATGGCCGATACTGTTCTACTAGGACTGTTAAGTGCCACTCTAGCAAAGCAATCATTTCACTTCGGCATGAGTTGTACCTGCAGGACTTTGGGGCATTTACAGTGAATAGACACACTTGCTGTTTCTATGGGACTAGATCCAAATGACTGGGTCAGCAACAGTATTAAAATGTTAAACCAGTATATCAGATGAGTTCTATCAGCCTACCAGATGACAGACATACATTTGTGATTTTTGACTCAGAGAACTTTAACATTGTCCTCACTCATACAGGTTGACTGGACAGTACCAGGAGTAGGACACAATTATCAAGGACTAAAACAACAACATACTTTGCCACATAACCATCAGTGGCATTAGCATGTATTTAATCAACTTTATCCACTGTTTCTATTTCATGATCTGTTAAAACAGGGAACTTTGAAGATTACCAAAATAGCCCAAGCTGGATAGGAAGCATCTAGAAATCCAGAGAAAGTGAGGAGGGACAGAACAAGGAGTCCTCCTCCCAGGGAGGAGGCTTCTGCTCATGTTTTGCTGCTAGACTAGTTCTCTTGATCTTTCAAGAGATAAGGAGGGAGTAGAAAGTGATTTAGTAGTAAAAAACAGGTCTGAATTTGAAAGAGGTAAAGAGGGGTGATAAAAGAGGTTATTAGTCCATAAAATTGAAGAGTGCTTGTTAATTCTAGACAAGAATTTTGGCTTAACACGCTCAGAAAGATTAATCGGAAACATGAGGTAACACCACTTAGGACTGTGCGTTCCAAGAAGTTTGAGATGCATATGTTCTTAGCCCATCATGACAGCAGTTTACTTCTTAGCTGATGTATTAACATTTAGAAGTTTCTTGCAGTCACTTCCACCTAACAAGCAGAACCTGCCATAAGTCTGCCTGGTATACTTGTATACTTTCACATGACAGCTTCAAACAGGTAACGGATGTCACTGGAGAGTAACAAAATTTTTCTTTGGATATAACCGGTACTATAGTGGCTCTCAAATGCAGTAGTAGCACTTACAGATCATCTACAGCTTTTGGTCTTTAACATAAGTCATTCTTCAGAATACATACATCTTTTATCCCACAAGGATAAGGTATTGAGATCTATCATACTGAAAATTTACTGTACTTGCAAGTAAAGTAACACTTTCAATAAAAAAAAAAAAAACAACCCCAAGATCTTTCATCCTGACACTACATACTGTGTAGCACAACATTCAGTTCCCTCTGTCTTTATTTTTCACTATCTGAATTAGGAAGATGACATGGATTTAATGAATTTACATATGTTTTATCAAGACACAACCCAAGAGAAGAGGGTTGAAATTGAAAAACTTCACGTTTTGACAATGGAAATAAAGAGAAGACATTCACAAGAGATAAGGAGTGATTGATACTGATCCACAAAGATTTACAAGTGTGATTTGTCATGTTCTGAACAGGTCTGATTTTATGCCTGTCAAACTCAATAGAAATACTCCCCTGAACTCCACTATGCTTGGGTGCAAGCGCTTAATCTGTAATCTTAACAAGATCTACAGGCTAGAATTTCAAACTAGAAATGCCTGACTGGAAATGGGATCACAGTTTAAGTGAGTTGCTCCCCAGCTTTCCAAGATACATAGTGGCTAGACCATCAGTGCAGTCTTTAGAAAGACATTGAATATTGCTTTAAAGATAAGCTGTATTTCAGTCAAGATTTGAGACAGAAATTACCGTTCAGATCTACAGACACACCACTGATATCCCCAACTGCAACAGTTCATGCTACTCTGAAAAACCCTTGAGGTCATGGCTGAAATAAAAATGTTGATTAAACTTCTTAGCTGTTTGCAGTGATAAAAAAAAATTCAAATCAGCATTGTCATTAGGTGTTTGGTGTTGTCACTGTTCCTATGAAGGGAGCACACATGAACCTCTCATTTGCAAGGGGAAGAGCTGCACAAAACCAGTGGACAGATATCAGTAGTATGCATGCAGTATGACACCTGAGGTGTTACGCTTAAAACAAACAGCACCAAAGCTCCATCACAGTGATATCTCAGAAGCTACGCCAGCAGTCTAGAATAAAAATAAAATTGTTTCTTCTGTGGCACCTTCCCTTTGATAATCTTCAAGTGCATTGCAAACATGAATTAATCAGTTCTTAAATCACTCTGAGCACAAAAAGATGGCTTCAACTGTCTTACAGACAGGGGAAACAAGATAAAAGAGTTATGACTGCTACAGCACAGGCAATCAGAAGTAGCTAATATAACATTATCCAATGTTCAAATGGAAGAGCTTTGTGATAGTCTACAAGAAATTAAGGAACAACATATTAAAGGATGCCATTTAAGAGGCCATTCTGCCCTAGCCTACCTCTTGTATTTATTATCAGCCTAATCCTGCTAAAACAGCAACGTCTAGGTGCTCTGTTGTAGGTTTACAGTCGCACAGGAAGACCAGCAATGCATGCTTTCTGCAGTGTCACCCTCAGCCACTTGCTCATGTTTATCAAAATGCTGTATGGAAATGCTTATTCTCTGGTCACTAGCTTTATTATCATTTCAAAACACCCATATAACAGTATAGCTTTAAACTAATTTCAGTAGATCAAGGGATTTACTTAATTATGTGATGAATTCTTAGTTTCGTAGCTCTAAGGTGAGTAGCAATAATTTCATCTTTTACTGTGTAACCTTAGCAAACAAGTTGTAGCTTTAATGCACCTGTCAAGCCCATGAACTTTTTTCATACACAGAATCATCTTAGTATATTTGCAAAAGAGTCTGTCAGACATTTAATTGATAAGGATTTAGCTTTCCTTAAGAGGGTTTTTTTCTGTTTTTTGGGGGTTTTTTTTGGTTTTTTGTTGTTTGGTGTTTTTTTTTTTTTAAACAGAAGCAGTGCTGCAGACAGTTGCAGACAAGGTCTTGAAGTGTAATTCAACCAACCACAATTAGTGATATGAAATTGCACAATTTAAATTACAGACGTGATCCACTTTGCCAGCATAGCAATGTTAACTGCTGTTAAGATAATATAAAAAAACCTTTGCAATATTGTCTTTCAATAACCCCACAGATATTCTTACTGCTGTATTCTTATTACTAAAGTACTTTTGAATATCTGCACTAAAGCATGAATTTATACTTTTTTTTTTAAAAGTCAAGTTTCTCCTTTCTACTGAAAATGTGTATCTTTATTGTTCTTCATTATCAACAACAAAAACAAGAGGCACAAAGCTTTGGTTTGCATAAAAAGTTTATCTGAAGAGGAGAGAAGCATACAAATTTAACAGCATGGTCTAATCTACTTTAAGCTTGCAGCATAACATGATTCTAAAGGAAAAAAGATCCCAATGAGTTTTCAAGCATCCTCAGTCAGCTTGTGAGTATGGACAGATGTGATAGAATCTATGTCATCCCTTGAGGTCTTTAAATGAAGGTTCAATGTCTTTATTAAAAAATCTAGACAAGACAGCAACTTGACACCAAGATGAAAATATGGAACTCAGGGTCATTTAACTTCAGAAGTTTGTCTCCTTGGAATTGTTCTCAGAAACTCCTTTACGTACACACCTCTAACACCTCACCGTCAGTCTCCCACAAGTGTACAAGAGAAAGTGTTTCAGTTGGTTGCTTGGACAACAGAAAGATGCAATAAGCCCATCTTTATTCTTTTCTAGGCTGCTATGAAAAAGGGTTTATAAATCTCATCATTGACCTGAAAGTTTTAACTATATGCAGACAGATGAAGTGAAATTTTAACTGTACTCATCTTGACAAAGAGGAAAAATATGTATATGTGACAGTCACAGGATCCTAGCACTTACTATGTTTTCTGCTCACACAGTATTAATATATAATGAAAAGAATGTTCTGCCTTATTGATCTTCAGACCACGGCTAAGTGCTCTAATGCCTGAAGCATACCAAAGATGTTTCACTCTTTTCCTCATTCTATCCTTTTTTTGTTGTTGTTGTTACATTATGCCAGCCTCTGCAAAGTGTTTTTTATTACCTGGTATGTTGTTGGGCTTTTCACCTTGAAATTGTTGACAGGAGAATAGAATGCTCTGTGTTGTATTTTTAATCTCTATTCAAATATACATCTTGCTGTTTTTCACCCTGTCAAGTTAATCCCTTGAAAATATCATAAAATAGCAGCAAGGTATAAAACTGTAGAACTGCTCAGTAAGGGACAGAGCTCAAACGTGCCAAGCATCTGCACAGAAGGTTTGTCTCTCCACCAGAATGGGGAAAGAATTCCTTCGGGTTTTTTGTTTGTCATCTTAAACTGAAAGCTGTCTGAAGGATAAGGTGACTTCAAATAGAAAGTGTTGCAAATTAAGTAGACTGCCTTTGTGCTTTCTAGGATCAAGTGGAGGTTTTTTGTTTGCTTGCTTTTATTGTATGTTTCTTTACTCACTGCACAGCTATTGCTCTCTAGGATTTTAATTATAAGCTGTACAGAGTCTAATACTCCTTTTTCCTCCCCTTTTACTACATCTCAACTCATGTTCAGAAATGTTCATAACCATCTTATTACAAGAGATACCAAAAAAAGCCTTTGAAAGTGCTGGCACATCGAACAGATTAAATCACAGGGCAGCAATCAGCTGTTCTATTCCCACAAGCATACATTCTGGAGATCAAAGGAAGCGTTAAGATTATGATCCCTCCATGGATCCATAGAAAAGAACAGATGAAGGTCACTCTTTCATGAGACATGTACAGGACATCATCACTCTAATTCATTCAAATCACATACACAATTCGCTGTCAGGATTTCCTCACTGCAAAGCAAGGAGATTCTTCTAAGATTTGCGAGGGGCATTGTGCCTTTTCATATACCAGGTATAAAGGGCAACTAGAGTAACTTCTGTAGAAGAAAACTAACTGCCTAGGTTTCCACAGCCACTCTCAGCCTTCTATAAAATACAGACAATTTGCTTAGATGTTACAAAAGACATATTAATCAAAGTTTCATAAAGTATAAATAAGGAAACAAAGATACTTTAGTTTCCTGTTTAAGATTGTTCACCACTGATGCCACATTCATTATTTATTTTTGTTCATGTTATTTTAAGTTAGATGCAATCTATACCAAAAATACAACCTGTAACTTCAAAGTGATATGCATGAAAAGCGAGTCTTGAAATTTTAATTAACTTCCCCTCACTCTTCTGGACACTCTACTGCAGTCAGGTTCACAGGAAAAGGGAAAGAACCACAGACTTCTCTCCCACATAACAGCCATGGCAGAGAACCAGATTAAGCAGTCATATGACAAAAAAAAACCCCACCAGTCCTTGTCTAGAAACATCAAAATTCCTTTCGCACAGTCTCAGCCTTGACCTGAGGCTTTGTGACAATGAGGTGTCATACATAACTTGGACTCAAATTCCACTTGAACAGTTTCCTATTGACTAACATGAAAGCTTCGGCAAAATCAGTTTTAACACAATACTAATTTCAGTGTCTTTTGAATTAGGACCTATATTTTATAACGATTGAATGAATCGTGGAGCTATTGTCTCCATTTGAAGCTTATGTTAACAAAAGACAGAAGTTGAACTATTCAAACAGATTCTCTACTTGATTTTCACTACAGGCAGTCACTCTGTTCCTCTCTTCAAGGAAGAACAGTGGGATAAAATTGAAATTGAATTAATAGCAAGTATTATGTGCTAATACCATCACACTGATGTTAACTGGACACGGAGTATAGGAATACATTTTGTGTTCAGTTTTAATCCATTCCCATGAGACATTTTAATGCTTCTTTCTGCCATTTGCCAGCATAATATTTGCATGTATTCACATTCAGTATAACACAGTGAAACACTGAAATCTATAGAACCTAACAGTCCACGGGTTAGAATACATAATTGGGGTACAAGCACTAAACTTCTATTTCTTGCATTTAAATCTCTCTAAAGGATGTAATTGGCTAGGTTTCTGGAATAAAAGTATATTAGTGTTTTTACTGGCAATGATTGGCTCACAACATGAAAAATGATGGATCAAGTTTGGCTCAAGTTGGCTCCAATTCTTCAGTGAACCAAGCAATATTATCATTTTTATATGGCTTCTAAATTCAGGGAAAAGATGTTTTGGAGTACACATTTTGAGTGAATCCACAGGCAAGGTCACGGGGATGCTGCATCTATGTTATACCCTCTGAGCAATCATTCACATCTATCACGTAACATGCAATTAGAATTGCTAGAAGGTTTTCATTTCCTTTTGAATGATTTACAGCTGTTAAAACTCAAGCTTTCTGTGGGAATATGCTGATTTGATTAAGGTTTTGTCAGAAAAACATTCCTTAGCCATACATCTTCAGCAGGTACAGAAAGGCACTCTCTCAGGCAGCCAACAAATCAATGGGTAGAGCAGATCAGATCAAGCCATTCTAGCTTTCTTTTCCTACTGGCTATTCAAGAATGCCTATATTGATTAAGAAATAAATCCAAAAAGCTTTAGAACAACTTTGGGTCATAACAGTATGCCAAAAGGAAAACCAGTAAAATCTCAAACATTTTCACAAGAAAATTATTTCCAGTGAAAACCCCTGTTAAAAGTATTTCGACCTGAGCTTTACAATTTATGCTCAAGTGCTCTTTGCTGAATCTTGTAAGAAGTTATACATCCCACTACTATGTCTTATGAGATCTTAAAATATGCTTCTTTTATTTAAGCCTTAAGGTTAAACATGCATCACGAACACAGAAATTAAGATCAGGACTTCATTTAAAAACCTGCCATCACTTCTGTTTAGTAAATAAAATATTCATCGCTGTTTTAGTTACAACTATGTTCCCATTCCCATGCAGATAGAAATATTTATGGTTTTACAAAATATGTTGTACTGTCAGCTCTGGTTATTGCTATATCAAGCATGGACAATGCATGAAGATTGTATAGTATGAACACCTGCAGAAATTAAAAAAGACAAATTCAGACAACAGAAGTCAAGTTGCATGTAGAATGCTGTGCAGCAGCCGTGAGAGCCACTAGCAGCACCACAGAAAGCAGATCAGGCACTTCAGAGAGCTCAGGAACCCTGTTCTCATCTGCCCTAGCTCAGGGAAAGCAGGAGCAGAGCCAGAGTTATCCCTTTGCATAATCTTTTTGTCACTACCAGTTCTCTAACATTACAGGCAATTGCCTACTTCTTTTCAAGGTAGCTCCAATTCTGGTCCTAAGGGCAGTGGGGGTGTCACACCTTATGCAGGAAGGACTCCAAAGAAACTATTCAAACCAGAGACAACGTGTTTTGAAAAGATATATTTGTTCATCCTTTTCATTAAAGGTGTTTCTTACTTCAGAATTATTGTGTACTCAGTGATGCATCTTTTAACTTAGAGCAGCAATGGCCATCAGTTTTTGCAGCTCTATAAAACAAGATTTGTCTGTCTCCCACAGATTGATTTGTACAATAGTGTATAAAAAGCTCTTAGGAATGAACATGGTTACCTGTATTGTAAAAGGAAACTAAAAAAAGAACAAGCCTTGAATTGGCATTGAGACATACTGTAGAAAGTGTTGCCAAAAGGAGACTAGACAAAACAGCATCTACGCTAAGAATACATGACAAAGAATATTACACAAAAAAAATATTTTTAAAATAAAATTCAGTTCGACCATTTCTGACTGACAGAGAAGGAAACAGAGACAAAATTTTCTGGGATTGTAGAGAAAGAACCCATTCCAGGTAGTTAGAGTTTTTAGTCAGTTGCTATCCTAGATAAGTTCACTATAATATAAAACTAACCTATCCCATTCCTGTCCTTCGCCCAACAGCTTAAAGCATTGCGTGTCATATACCACATAGTTCACGTGTGATCAAGAGACATATTGCCACCTTCAAGTGATCAAATAAATTTAACAAGTTTTCTGTTGTCAAAGTGTGCTCTTCCAATCATAGTAAAAACGAGATTTTTGCTTAACCGCTGAAGGAGTACAAAGAACAGCAAAACTAGCAACACACCATGAGAAGGCAAATTAGGAAATCTAGCTGAAGGGGAGCCACAATGCATAGGGGTCTAAAAAGTGTACTGAAGCATAGGAAATTTGTAAGACTAACTCCCATTAGCACTGATTGAATTTACACATTCCAACTCCCATTAGCATCAGTACAAGTCATCCCCAGACTCTATGAAGTGGAGAGTAGAAATAAAACTTGAGGCAGAGACAACAGTGAGAAGACTCAAAACCTGTCTCAACACCAAATGCATCTGCTGAACAAAAGCAGATCATGAGAACAAGAAGGGGTGCAAACAGAAATTTCATGTCCGCACATAACATCAACTGCTTTTTTCTACTCAACTGTTCAACAAGTTTTGAAATAGTCTGAGTAACTACAAACATGAGAATCAGTGACAATGTAGCCAAAGAGGAAAAACCACATCACTGCGTTAGCTTTTTCAAGAGGCATCTAAACACTTCCAATCTATTCATACTCCAAACAGAATTGACTGTAACTGCATTACATTTTAAATTGCTGACTACTATAAGCATATAAAATTCCTGATTGCTCTAAACTGAGTACAGGCACAGGCAGGTCAAAGCTATATGTTTCTCTGAAGTTCACCTTTGTTATTTTTAATAAGGCTAAGCCTGGAGAGCTGCTCTTGCTCTTATTTCCCTTCACACCCAAGAAATATTAGCACCTTGAATAACAGTGACCAGAACAAATAAATCTCAGCTAAATTAAAATTAGAATAACTCAGCAAAAGTGAATCTGTGTGTCTGTAAAACTCTAGTATCTGTCATCACTGATGACTCAGCAGAAGATCTGTGCTTTCACTGCAGAGCCCTGGGATTTTGCAAGTTAGTCCATCCTGAGGCTTTACAGAAACAGTGTCACATTACCTATTACAAACAGGGATGAACAGAAGGTGAGAGACAGGACATGATAGCAAACATGCTGGTAGAAGTTGTTTATAATAGCTATAGACTACATGGGGAAAACATTGCCCTTCTACATCAGCAAAAGGCAATTTTCAAGCAAGATAATGTAGATGTCGTAATAAATCTTGTTGTGCTATTCATATATCTATTAATCATTTCACAGAACATGCCCTAGTGTCCTGCTTTGCCTGTTGCAATGGCAGGGATAATCTTCTGAGGATGACTATGTCTCTGTTTGCCAGAGATTCAGTAAACTGCCTAAGTGACAAACATTTCACTCTACATGCTGTTAGTGAATATACACTTCATTACAAGTGCCCAAAGCACAGCATAGCAATTCTTAGCTTATTGAAAATATGAGAGTAATTTTTGCATTCAGCCCTTGGGAATGGTGATCAGGACGCTTATCACCTTCCAGGGAGGTGGGTCCATTTAGAATTTGGTGATATGGCAGTTGCTACTGGACTCTGGTATTTCAGTTCAAGAAAGATACTCGTGCTGCAAAGAGAAATCTGCTCAAGGTTCGTTTCCCAATGCTGGAAAGAAAAACACAGTCACATGCACTGGCTATACTCTAGCCATAACAGAAATAGCTTTAGGTTTACCCCTTTTGGCACATTCCTTCTGGCTATACATGACATCTTTGTGCAGGATCTCAGTGGGCTTTCCAGAAGCCTGTACCTGCTAATGGGAAAAGGTCCAGTATTCCACATGCATAAAGTACAATTCCTACAGGCACGTAGCTGCCTAGGCCCAAAGAAACAACTTGCTTTCTGTGTTGGGGGAATCTGCCCTGTTCAACAGCACATGGGAAGATACAACAGGTTTTATAGCCCATCATCCTTCTCGCAAGCTCTTTCCTCCTTGACCACAGGATAATGGAAGGCTTGTTTGAGAACTAGGGATACTTTTCTCATGTCTGTTCCACTTGCAACACCTTCAGTTTAAATATAAACTAAACATCCACTCCTGTTAGGCAATAGACATCTGCCGTAAGGTACTCAGGGTCTACCAAAGGCAAACACAGCCATACATCACCAGCCTTTCCAAAATCATGTTCTTAATTGCACACTTTATGACTGGTAAAAATACAGATTTGATACATAAACAAGCAGCTGCTTCATCTATCTGGAACCCATTAACTTAGCTCAATGACTATCAGAGAAGTCATCTGTCCTGCCATTTCTTATGCTGAAAGCACAAAACAAGCGCAAGCTAATAGTACCACCACCACTCACATACACGAAACATCAGAAGAGGTTATGAATGGAACAATTTTGGCCACATTTCAGTAATGGTATTTCAAACAGAATCGTTCTTACAAGCTGAATCTAAGGGGCTTTTCCTTCAGGTCAATAGTAAGGAACAACGTTAAATCTTAGCAAGAATGCATTTAATTGAAGACTGGCAAAGAGAAGTCTCTAGGATAAAGAATCATGTACAACCAATTAACTAAGTTATTATCATAAAAATTGATATTGAAAAGAGAAAAATTATAGTCACCATTTCTCAGGTGAGTGCCCTGCTATGAAGCCAAAATGGCTCTAACTCTTAACCTCACCACAGCAGTCTAATCCTCAGCAAAATTGCACAGATCATGTTCCCTGGCTTTTAAACAGGGCCCAAATTAGCATAGCATCAGTATGTGGTCCAGGTATGATGAAATATGTGCACAGAGAGAACTAAACTACAGTGTCTAGGAGCAATTGCTTATATCTATTTTTAAAAGTAATTTTCTAATGCTATAGTGAATTCCACAGCTAGGTACTGATAATTTGGACAATCTACCTCAGGCAATAGCAAGGCTGAGAAGCGACCTCCTCCACCCCAGTCAGCCCTGCTTAGGTGTTGTGCAAAGATCCTTCTCGTCTGCTGAAATAAGAATACACTCATTTTTGCAGTGTTCACAATAAAACCAGAGGAGGGTAGAGTGGAATCAAGTCACGATGCCAAGGGACGATTTAAAACAGAGCCTCAAAGTCAGAAAAGTGCAAAGATGCAAATATAAAGTAGTTTAAGCATTCAGTGAGTAACTCTAGGAAGACATGAAAGGGAAAAGGCTCATGTGTTTCCACATTAGATGAAGGGCAAAAATTCACAATCTGTTGTCATCAGAGTAAGTATCATACAAAGAAACTGTACTTGCATGGGCTAAAGCACACTAGTCTTTCCACAGAAAAGATCTATTTATCACATCTAATCCAATTTTTGCTTCTGAAAGAGACAGTCAAGAGGGCACTGTCAAGGTATTTTGGCACAACAATTGATATATCCTGACAGCAGCTGCTCACCTGGAAGAGCTTGCCTCCTAGAGTGCAAGGATTTAGCTTTCCTACCAGCTGCCACATACTTCTTTTTCATATGCTAAAGCTTGAATTAGTGTAAATAAGCCAATCTGCTGTTAAACTGACAGAGTCAAGTGCCTCCTTTTTACTTAAGTTTCATAGGAAATATTGTCAGGTTGAAAGCAACAAGGACACCATTGAGTTCCTGTCAAGAGCCAAAGTCAAGGCTGGTCAGGGTTTATGACATTAGAAACAAAGAACACTGCTTTGATCCAGCTGTAAGTTACACATCTTTCTTCCACACATAAAGTGCCCGTTTTTCATGTAAGTATCAATCCATAGCAATAAATATTAAAGATTAACGTACATGAATACTGAATAAATCCCAAATGCCTCATTCCAGCAAAATTCCATTGACTTTTTGGTCAACATTTAACAGAACACTAGAAGAAAGGCACTTACAAGTTGGGTTGGTTTTTTTTTTAGATGAATGCACAGCCAGTGTGGAATGAATCGTGTATGAACATTTCATTAACAAATTTTCATTCAGTTCATAAATATGCATAAATATTTGGGGCTCATTCTTTGCCATTTAGAGCCTGATCTAAAGTCCTCTAAAGTCAATAGAGAGATTTCCATTAACTTCTCTGGAAGCTGGGCCTGCCACCTAAGCTAAAAGGATAATGAAAATGAAAATAAATTATGTGCACTGAATATTTTTAAGATATGATAAAATTAACAGGAAAAATGTTTTTCTGTCAGGTCTAGTCTTTATTCTTATCTATATACATTTTTTTCCTTGGGAAATCTGTAATGCTAGTTACAATCTCTTTTTTTTTTTTAATTCAAATCCACTGGTTCCTGTTACACATTACAAGGTCACAAATGAAACAGGCTGTTTGCTGCAAGGTCCTGTACATTTTGTTGATATGCTCTTCTCTTTATGTCAATCAAGAAGTTAGCACTGAATAAATTCAGCTCTGTTGGAAAAACAGCTTAAGTGCACTTAAAGGCTAAGGGTAGTAAAATAAACAGTCTGCTAATCCTCCAAATGCAAATAGAGGCTCAACATCCAAAACAGGCTATATCTTCAGGCAATTATATGGCAAATG
The DNA here is from genome assembly GCF_011004875.1 of Balearica regulorum gibbericeps. Lineage (NCBI taxonomy): Eukaryota > Metazoa > Chordata > Aves > Gruiformes > Gruidae > Balearica > Balearica regulorum. The sequence goes on from NC_046196.1 coordinate 5,000,932, forward strand.
CATGCACAGGCCTTTGAAGTGCCAACACTTATGACATTTTATTTGCATAATAAATATCTCAAACTTTTCTTTGCATAGACTACAATAAAGCATGACGTACAGCTGTATGATATTTACTCCAGTGCCCCAACAAGCCTGTACTTTTACTCATCTTGCAGCCCACTCTATTTTCCTGGAGCTTCAGAACAGCTTCCTTAGGACTTACCCATAGCTGAAACACTGCTGCTCCTAACTTGTGAGTTGTGAAATCTGTCACATTTTACAACCAGTTAGACAAAACATTTCAATTGCAATCATCTGATACAGCAGTCAAGAAACTAGTCAGTTACTTCACTTGTAAGCAAGTATTAAAGAGACTAATCCTGGTAGTTCTTGTGTATATACATACAAATGTATTACCCAGCCTATTAAAAGATACAAGTCACGCCACTTCAAAAGTTATAAGTGGTATTACCCAGAAGTAATACTTGGCTAAACCAAGCCTGCTTTAATAAATTCTTCTGTCATGAGGAAGGTGGTCATTAATTAAATGACTAGAAAAGCCTTTCCAAATCATCTCCAATACTTTCAATTATTTCAAAGTTATTATATAATAAGTTTTCCTTTTCAAGCCTAAATAATAGAAATAGATGTCAGTTCACCATGGTTGATTATTTATGGGATAGGCAGCTAAAATAAAAAATTCACAGTTGGTTTGGTTCAGTGTAACCTCAACTCTTTTATAACTACCTAGTGCAAATATAACCACTACACACCCCACACTGAAGGCAACAGAAAGACTATAAGCGATTCAGTTAGTCTTTTTATAAACGCTGTACCAAATTGACTCACACTGTGTGCATCCCAAGTGATTCCATTGCTTAGAGTCAGAAACTGTCACAGTGCAAGGTTTGACATGGTCTGTCAGACCCTGCTGTGGAAGATGCTGAACATTTCCCTGCTGATTCTGAAAAAACTCCATTTCATAGTATTGCTGAGCTCTTTAAAGGTGTTAAAGTACCTTATTTTTAAATTGCTAATAACCATCTCATCATGCCTCAATTCTATAAGAAATAGAAAAGCACTGCATAACTGATACAAACTTCTTTTGGGGAGTAAGGAGGAAACTATTACTTTAATTCCATTATAATCCAAGTAAATTGCAACTGAACAACTTCCTATCATTTCATAGCAATGGTGCTTTTTCATTTCAGTTACGTTGCTATTGAATTCAAATGTAGGAACAATACTTGCATTTTATAGTAGCAGAAGTTGAAATTTGATTTTCATGCCAAAGCAGCTGCCTTTTTTCAGTATACAGCTAGGAGACCTGCATATAGCAGAGTAAGATGGAAGTAATGGTGTCAAGAGTAAGCAAGGGAAGAAAAAAAAAGGGGGGGCAGGGAGGCAAAACCAGACTTATCCTCACTGAAAACAGAAGATTAGAACAGAAAGCAGAGAAAGCTGCAAAGAGATAGCTTTGAACTTTTGATTGTCTTTCCATAAAAGCATATTATAGGTTTCCCGATTTCTTCATCCAGAATTTTTCTTTAAAAAAAATTTTTTTTTTTTTTTAATTTAAGGTCAGGCTCAACTGCTTTGAGCTTACTCTTCACAGGTCCTAGTAAATTCTTAGAGCAGCCTTAATCAAAAGCTTTTCCAAATACTATAGGTTATCTACTTCATCTCATGTAAAAAAAAAAAAAAAATCAGCAAGCCCCCCCCGCCCCACCAGCATCAGTGGAGCTAGTGACTTACGCAAAGAATGAACATGGTCCAATATTCCCTAAACACTTCACTTATCTAATTAGGACAGATCGAAAATCCTAGAACTCTTCTCCTCGAATTGCTATTTCGGAACTCCCCAGCTGCCTCTCCCATCTGCTTGCACAGAGCAAGGGAATTTGATTTTTCTGTTTGTAAGATCTCCTATGGACTGTTTGGTAAGGCATCCTCTTTGTTAGAGAGTTTCTTTACTTGGTTCATGTTTAGCTTCTTAATTATTTGTCAAATAATCCTTGTGTTCCATATATTTTCATTACTTGTTTAGTTTATCCAAGCACATTCTGACTATCTCCTTTCAATATGCTGGGCAAAATATTAACCTACTGCTAGTAAGACATTTGTGAAACATATCAAAACAGGGCATCTGTCAGGCACACAAAATTAAAAAACCTCCTAGATAACTCTGCCTTTTTTTTTTTTTTTTTTTTCAGTATCTGTAGTACCATGAAGACCAGAGGAATGATATTGCACATGTGTTTCCCTATTTTCACCAATTCTTGAACATCATCACCTGAAGCTGCCCATGTGAGAAGATCAGGATTTAGGGAAAGTCATGTATGCTCATCTCTGGCTTTACACACTCTTCCTACATGAAACATCAGGCCCAGATCAATTTCTTGATTTTCTTATCTAAATTTTTATTCCATATTATGAAAACTGACAGTCACAACTTGTCTGATCAGTTAATATAAGCTACCATAAACTGCTGTAACTAGCATCACAAGCAACAAGGAAGACAAGACATTCTTACTCCCAGCTTTCACTTACCAACCCAAGTATGCCCATGACAGGGAAGGCTCAGTCTGCCCAACATTTCATTATAAGGATATGGGAAGTCAGCAAATAGGAATGTCCTGACTTTCCCAGAGTAGGCAGGTAGGTGAAAAGAGAAAGTGTCAGACCCTCCCAGACTCCATTCCTTATATTACCACTGGGAGTCAGCCCCTAGAGCTCACTGCAAAGGTAGGAGCTCAGCATCTCTTGCTGTTCCCTCCTCCCTACAGGCTTCCAATTGTACATTTCCAGATTTAACATGGCACACTTATTTATGGATTCCTGGAGAAAAAGTTTACAACTTAAAACTACAGATGATTACAACAAGAAGAAATCTAACAATGTCTTCAAATGAATTCAACAGATTTAAGACTAAAAGTTAACAAAACCTAGCACACATGTTTCTGAGCTGCAGAAGAGTTTGGCAATACATATACAAAGTTTTAAGAAGAAATGAATTGCAGTTTCTCTAAAACATGAGGTTAAAGGAGTAATATTAGATAATGGGATGGACTACAAACTGCTTGAATCAGGAACAGACAAGTCAGACTAACATGCTCAGCACTGAAGAAAATGTCTTGGAGAACTAGATCAAAGAATGCTTCTATCAATGCTTTCAACAGTCATGTTTAGTCTGAGAATGACTACTGATCTTCCTCTATCCTTCAGACTCCCTGCCTCTCATTAAAAGAATTCTTAGATATAAAGAAACATTTTTCAGAGGGCAAAACTGCAGAGAACATGCAGCAAGTGATCAGTGTCATGCACAGAGACAATGAAGAACAGAAAGTAAACTTGTTAGTGAACAGATTTTACAAAATTAAATGACAAAAATAAGGACTGCTCTTATGCCATGCTGATTCTAGCTGGTTGCAACTGTTAGAACATCAAAATTAATCATTTGTGTGTAACACTGCATGGAAAACCCAGGAAAAAGAACAGTTATTCAAACTCCTTCAGAAATAAATCTCCTGTAGATGAACCTAACCTGAAGTGGAAGCATTTTGGAATCATGTGGAAGATTGGAATAATTTCTACATCTTTATCATATCCAAGCCTTGAAGCGCGTGGATTTGTAGCTTTCTTATTTAGAATTGTCATAGCTGGTTGTTTCCAGGTAGCTCTGTAGAAACCTATAGTAGAAAACTATAAAAACACTGTAAATAGTTAACAAATTTGAGAGCAACTATTACCCTGTCACTCAACCTAGTAACAGCAACATCCCAGATGTTTTGTTTTTACAGTTAAGGTTATAAAACAGTAATAGCCAGCTCTTATATAGTGCTTCAGCAGTGCATTGCTAGAGCTTAATGAGATTTACAAGAGATCTCAGTATCATTTTCCACATCTTGATATGTGGAATATGAGGCAACTGAGCCTGCAAGCAAACACCAGAGGCAGTCACCCCTAACTCCTAGGGCAAATCCTATACCAGGTTATATCAACTTCTAAAGACAGTTTAATGAAACTGCTAATTAAAAGCAAGTACAGGAACACTACTTCCCTTTAAAGCTTTTAAAGGAAACATCTCAAAACGCTAACAACAGGGAACACTGTCAGTATTTTTTTTTTATTCAGATTTCAGGTTTTAAAACCAGCTGATGCTTATATCAGCAACATCTTGTTCCATCTCAGCCAAGCAAATAAAACAGAAAACAGCAACCCATCCTCCCTATCTGCCATGCCCCCTTACTTTTCCATCTATGACAAGCAAAATTATACCAGCTTGACTGCCATAGACTCACTGTAGCATACACTGACATTCACACCTGGTACCCAGCATTCAATTAGTCATTCATAGATGCTGAATTTGTGGCAGCAAGGTCAAAAGCCAAGTTTGAGCAGGTATTAGTTGATTTGGCATGTGAACAAATACTGAGCAAAGATGCCAAGAAACCATTGAGATAAATTGTCAAATGAGCAGATAGACGGGGGAAAAAACCTATTAAAGTTCTTGCTGGTGACAGCACAGCAGAGCCAAGTATTCCTAATGTGAGCATCAGAAGCAAGTCTGTAAAAGGATTTGCAAGGCGTGTGGTTTGTCAACATTTGTTAATAGATGCCATACTGTTACCAGTAGAGCTAGGTAAACCACACAGAGAGACACGTTTACAGCTATGCTGCAATGAGGTGATACCCTGCGCTCAGTACAAGCATTCACCTGCACCTCAGATGCCCAGAGTTTGTCCTGGGGGACAGCAGTCACCACTTCAGCTGGAGTAAGCAGGCGATGTAAAAGCTAAGAGGGCTCTTTCCTCTATCTGCAGTGCGCCAGCTAACAAACCAAGTAGATATGGAAGAGATCAGCTGCACAGTATGAATCTCTATTGCAAGGAAGCATTGGAAGAAATTCTTGATGAAAGCTGCCTCTGAATCTGTATTCATTCTAGCATTAGCCCCTTTTTGCTGCACATTTTTTTCTTTTTCACAAGTATCCATGATATTTTTATTGCATACGTGCCCTCCTCCCCCTACTCTTCTTTCCTATGTTCTCATCTCTCACCAGTTCCTGAGCATTCAGACAACTTTTGTCCAAGTGTACCTCTAACTCGGCACTGGGAATTACAAGGAAGAGAGGATGCACTTCATAGAGGGACAAGTTTTGAGAAGCACCTTTCCTCAAGAACCTTCTAACCAAGTAATCAAGAGTAGATGGTCCGGTCCAAAGATTGCAACATCTCAAGTACTTGAAGAGTCAGGTGATCTAAACCCTGTGGGTAATAAGGCTGACAGATAGGTCTCCCAGGATTGCAGAACACTAAATGCTCAATAAAATAAATCAGTCTACAGATTATATAGTCAGTGATTTATTTTTTTTTCCATCTAGCAGCTGGCTGTGCAGTAGAGGAGAAACCACCATCGCACTGCTAAAGTCTAAAGTCCAGTCCAATTTGTTTAGCTGTTTTCACAAGCATGAAGTGACTGGAACAAGCACGGGATGACTGGAATCACCTTTTTACTTGGCAATTTTAGTGTTTGCTTAGCTGCAGGTGCTATTTCTGGCTATGTCTCACCATTATCACGTGCATGCCTGAATACATTTTGTTATCATCCTCTATAAGAACAAACTGCATTGCAGCCTACAATGCTTACCTACTTACTGCATTAAATGGGCAAAAGCTGTTGCATTCCTGCTATATGAAAGTGGTCACATAGTAAACCTTTGTCTTTTGAAAAAAAAAAATCTGAGTTAAAACAAAACAAGAAGCAGATCACATGCCAAATCATGCTAAGTGGTCACATTCATTCATGTATATCAACTTAGGACCCTCTAAAGTGCTCACACAAGAGCAATACAGCACCTGTCACAACCAACTGAGTATTATGATACATCACACTATTCCTTAAATGCTTTGTTTTCCCTCCTTTTGCATACACTCTCTGATATAGGTTTGCATCTTATATCAATCTCCCTACAGCATCTGCCAACGCTCATCATCCCAAGGGTCCTGTTACTTTGACCCAGCCCATTATTTTCCAGGTGCATCAGTCTTCTTCCTGCTGCTATAAGACACATCACTAGGGGAACACAAACCAATAAAGACTTAAGATGGAAGAGGCTTTTTGGAGCAATAGTCTAAATCTTGCACTTTGTATGGTGAGAAACAGACATTTGAATATTAAAGTTTAATTAGTTTAAGTTAAGATTATTCTGAGAAAACAAAACCCTTTCATAAGCTAGGTTCTAAAGCATATTATCGCCCCTTCTTTCACTGAGGAAAGGATGTTGGATGTATAACTGCACTAAGGATGGTGGTGATCACATTTTGCTTAACAGCTTTCTGTATAGATACATCATCATCTCACTTAAGAAGTAGAAGCTGCCTGATCGTGGTGCTGATGAAAAACATTTAAACATTTGACCCAAGCCAAAACACACAGCAATAAGTCTGCTGCCACAAATTCAGATCTCTACAAGCTCACCCATAGCTCACATTTCACTTGGGTATTTCAGTAGTTCACTCCCCGTGAGAAGCATCTGAACATTCTGAAAGATTTCATACACATTCCTGTAGAATTACCCTTACAAAGACATAAACTTTTGATTTGTAAGAAGAGCTCTCCAGCAAAGAATAAACAGTAGTTGTCTCCACTTTTGTTCACAAAGTATATTGTTGCTTCTGAATAACATAACTGGATCTAATTGTTAATAAATAACAGCAGCTTGTAGCAGACAAGCTATGGAATTCTATGTCATTTTGCCACTTGAGAGTTATGTGATGTCTCCACTTGGCCTGTATTCATTTGAGTTACAAGCTAATGGAGGCTGACAGCACTAAAGCTGTCTGATCTCCAGTATATCGGCCAGAGATGCATCCCATGTCATTCAACAGACTAAAGGGTGATGCCTTTAAGTGCAAGAGTATAACATGCAAATGGCAAAAAACCCCTCACACACACCCCCCACAATTTTACACCAGCTTTACAGTATTATATCAAAAGCCTTTTTATCTCAACCATAAAAGATGGCACAAAGTCCAACAAGAAAATGCTGGGAAAAGTACACGTAATGAAATTGTGAAAACACATAGGACATTTTTGTAATGATTACAAGGCGAAGAAAGTTTAGTTACACTGGCTTCATCTCAGACAGCTCAGATGCCTACAAAACATTGTAAACCAATTAGCTAGACTCTTACTTCTTTTCTATTCATTAACTGTATCATTCCAGAAGGGAAACACAAAACAAATTGCGTAGAGAGCTTCTAGCAACATTTTCAACCAGTACGCCCAGTCTCTTGGGTCTTGCACCAGAGAGGTCTTGCACCTCTTTCACAACTCTCATGTGGTGAAGGAGTTCAGAGGTCTGTCCCCACAGCTCAGTCTCCCCTTTTCATGCTCACAGGGCCTTGAAAGATAAATGAGACTCTATCTTAGATTATTCACACCTCAAAACTTGTCAAGATTTGGCACACAGCTTCACAATGCTATCAGAAGAAAGAAGCAGGCTCCAAGTTTCAATGCTTTTGTTTGCTTACTAAAGGCTCAATTACCATCAGAAAGCCTAGGTATCTAGCTTAGGCTCTTAGGAGAAGATGCATTTATACCATCCAGATCTAACTTGCTCTGAAAGCTGCCTTTTATTCACTAATTGGTAAGTGCCAGAAGGGAGCAAAACAAGAAACACCACTAGCAAATCTATGTGTGAATTAACACAAGTGTCATGAGCATGTTCTAGAGATTCAGGTGCAGAGTCAGCATCACAAGTACGAAGCTTGCCCTGATTGATCTAATGCCTCAAAAGCTCTCTGGGATATGCATTAACCTTCGCTTTTTATATGTATAGTGGTAGGGTTTCCTAGGTCAAGGCCTGTCCACACACAGATTCAGAAGAAAAGTCACATGCCCCAGGCATCCAGCCTAGGATACAACAAGTAATTCAGAGAGGAGCATAAGATAGTACTGATTAGCGTTACTTGCCAATGACTCCACAGAGCAGTTATTGATTCATTGCAACAGAGGAGAATTTTAAAGAGCAGTTGAATGAGGACTATACAGTGATTTTGCAAATATTTGTAGATAGCTCCTCCCAGGTCAGAGTAGCAGAATGGGAGAAAGTGTTTGCATCACTCTTTGCATTGCTGATAGAAGAGATATCTGACATTTCAATAAATAGGAGCAGAGACTGTGAAGGGCCATAAAAGTGCCCATATTCAATGAGGGTTGATTCTGCCCCTCCTAAAAAAGTCTGAAAATAGAAGTGTACAAAGTCACTACGTTATTCAATCAAAATCTCCTCAAAATTCACTTATGCTTGCAGCAATAGGCAACTATCAAGGGCTGCTAAGAAGCTGAAAAGGTTGTGTTACACTCATAACAGTACTTGCATTGTGCTCTCCCCATCGATATCTTGCCTTTTTCTCTCAATGAGAAATACAAGCACTGTTTTAAAAAGATAAGCAATATATTGAGTCTCTGATACAGAATCTCTAGATTCTGCTGCAATGCAAGAAAAAATCCCCAAATTATAAATATCTCCACACTTGACTTAGCAATATTAAAACTTTTATTTAACAAAGCCAATGAACCTCTTCAGAACACAGGCACAGAACACAAGCCCAACTCACTTGCTACAGCCAGCTTCAAGAAGTCTAGAATTTTTTTTAAATGATGAGATCAAACACATCCCCTTCCCCGCTATGCTTAAACACTGAAAGAACTTATTCTTTTCTTTCAGAAAATAAATATCACGACAAGTATGAGCACAGTAGAATGTCCTCCACAATACCAACTCACTTATTGGAGCACAGATGCAGCAAAATAGAAAGCCTGTATTAGCTTGCTAGGAACAGAAAGTCAAATTCAAAGCCTATCAACTATAAGTTGCTATTACATCATGACACAAGCTACCAACAGCACTTGGGAAATTGTTGAAGTTGCAGTTGATACAATTTGTCATCAAAAAGCCAGAATGAGTTCTGGGGAATGAAAGACATAAGCAGAAATGCTGACAGCATTAGAAGTTTTTCTTCCTGTTCATCAGATATCAAAAACTTGCTTTCAGTTTGCAGTCATACCAGGGACTCATTTCCCTTGCAATATGTAGGTTTTATTCTTCCCATTTTTAAAGGTACAATAAGACAACAAGCCAACTTCAGTTTGTTAGATAAATATGTCCATAAGGAGAAAGGAGAGCATTTTACAAGACTATTACAAATAACAAGATCACCGCAGAGTCACAGAATACTTCAGGTTGGAAGAAGTCTCTAGATGTCAACTAGTCCAAAGTCCAAACCCTGCTCAAAGCTTCCAAGTCAGACCACACTGTTTAGGGCCTCCTCCAGTTGAGTTTTAGACATCTCCAAAAATCTCCCACTCTCTCTAACAGAGAAGTACTGTAATACCTTCACCAAAGCTCTCCCAAATGAAGTGAATTAAAGCCTTACAAGTAGAGTTTTGCTTGCTTTGGCTAAAATAGATGAGAAAAGCACACATAAGAAAGCCCTTGACATGATGATACTTGGCATGCATGCTCTACACAAAATAAGTCTTTGCCATCTTAACCAGCTTCTCTGGCAGGTTTGAGATTAAATAACCTAAGGTGAAGCAACTGTTGCCTTTTACGGGCTTATTGGCTACAAGGAACTGAAAAGGTCAGAACCCCATTAACTTTCAGATTCACAACCCCAGAACCCAGGAGCCCCAGAGATATCTACGGTCTCTATCCTCTACACAGGGAGGGTCAGGCACAACTGTAGTCCAGGAGACTCAGCACAAAGAAGGGGAAATAAAAAGTCTACACAGTGTGCAAATGTTTAGAGGCAGCTAGCACTATGAAAAGAGCTCTCGGGCTATCCCAGCTAGCTCCCACTAACAGTACTTAGCGCATTTGGGAATTAATGTGGGGAGAAGCCATTTCTAATAGGCATTCCACATGCAGAGGAAGACAATTTAATAGCACAGACAACTGCAAGATAGTTGGCTAGTGCTAGATCAGTGCTAAACATGTATGAGAACAGCTAACATCACCTCAAGAGCTGTAGGATGAAGCTCCTTCTACCTGAGATGCTGAAGACTTAAATTTTGTCCTTTTATTGTAACCTACTCCTTCTCATTCAGGGGATCAGTCTTTTCAAGGAAGAGAGGAAGATGACAAGGTAATGGTTTTGTATCCTCTTCATTTTCTTGTCTAATGCCAAGAGCATTTACTCACACTGTTTCATCCTCCATTGAAAGTGACTCAAATCCACACTTTCCTCTTTCCCATGAGAGGAATCTAATTTGTTAATACAGACTGAAAACTCTCCTGTTCAAGCTGCAGTACCTGTAACCTGGTGATTTCTTGCATTTGCTGTTGGAAAGATCATCATATTCCAGAGAGCAACAGCTAAGATTTAGTTGCAAGGAAATACACTGTACACACAACCAAGCCAAGATCCTGTAAGCACTTCAAAATGAATACAAGTACCCTATGCATGCACGTACACGAACTTCTATTTCACAGATAAGTTAAAAACTGCAGATTTTAGGTCACAGTTTGTGGTGTACTTCCAAGCCTTTGGAATAAAATGACATACAAAATGATTATGCAATTAATTAGTTTAAGATTAATGAGATTAAGTAAGAATTGAAATATCATCATTTTACTTCTTAGGTAACACACTCATGGTGAAATCCTGACATTACCAAGGCAGTTTTACAATTAGCCCACTGGGAACCAGAGTGTCATCCATAATGAATTATAATACAAAATTACTGATATTTAGCATCCTGCAGCATGAGGTTATCATTATAAATTATTTGCACTTGAACATCAATACTGCAAAATGTTTTTAAAATCAACTTATAGGTAAAGCATCCGATTCATCCATTAAAAGTGTTGCTTTGCTGTAACAGAAAATACTGAGGAATTTTTCTAGTTAAATGTACCTAGAATGAATCAAAAAATGTGCCTACACAGCCACGGATCTACTTGTTCCACAACAAATATATTCAGATTCATGGTAGGCACCGATCAAGATGCCGGAAGGGTGACTTTTAATCACTGCTGGAAATAAACAAACATCAAAAGAAAACCAATGCCCCAGACAGAAATAAACTTCATTGTGTTCATGTTCTTAAAGAGTCCTCTTGTGTCCTTACTAGGAAGTGAAAAGGAAGAACAGACAGCCGGTATCACAGTTAAACGTTTTCCCCTCATCAGGGATCCTTATCGTAAATACAGAGTGAGAAAATCTATTCATGTGTCAAATACCAACATTATTCTATCCTTGAAGTGATATTATTCTGTACAGGCCGTTTAAACATGACTGGATAAATGGAGTGCTAGAATATTGGAGCCTTTGAGAGAATTCACACCCCAGAGGAATCAGGAAAGGGGTATCAAAAGAGAAGGAAAAGATGCCAGTGCCACATGTACTTTTTTTGGTGCTCTGCAATATCCCGAGATCTTCATTTGCTTCTGTATAAATCCCACCATTGACTCCAGAATCTGCTACAAGTAACACTAAAGTCAGATTATTTGGCTAACATCTCTGCTTCTTATGGTGGCAAGATTGAAAAGGAACAGTTTAGAGACACATGAACAGCTACTCGATTTTGCACCGTCAATTCTACCACACACCACATTCCTATTGCTAGGGGTGTCTGAAATACACTGGATGGGCAATACCCAGGTCAAAAAAAAAAGTTCAGTTCCCAATGTCAACAGGAGCCTCAGCAGGTGCAACTGATGCTACATCATCTTCTCACCCTCACTGAACAAATATATCTGATGCCCTGGGACAGAAAGGGAAAGCCGGAAACATGAAACTTCAGAATGGGCATCTGGGTGATATTACAGGTGGCAATACGAATTGCAGCAGCCCAAAGGCACATTTTCTCTCTCTGCTCTCCGGTCCATGTGACAATGCAGCCTACACATTTCCTTTGAATCCCAAGTTAGAACAAGACAGTAAAAGCAGCAAGTGAACTGCAGAAGAGAAAAACATTGCTGTCATTTTTACTTTGTTTTCAGTTTTGTTTGTGGGTTGCTTTGGTTTTTTTTTTTGGTTTGGGTTTTGGTTCTTGTTAGTTGTTTGTTGTTCTGTTTTTTTTCCTTCTAGTGCTTCAGGGACAATAATGCAGTTACATGTGTGTCAATACAGTCAAAGCACTGGATAATTCCCCTATAGGAGTAGGGGATGAAAAAACCAATATGAAAAGTTTGTGATCTGTTAAAATTGTGTTAATAGGATGCATGTCAGTACCAAAGCACAGTGTATTTAAGGACTAATTCATTTGAGAATTTCTTTTATTTTAGTAGGGGAAAAAGATCATAAACACACCACTATTCCTAGTCCAGATTTTAGGCAATCCTCTGTTATATTTCCTCAAGTTTTGAACAGTATCTTGTTTTCCACCCATTCTTTCTTCTGACTAGACATATTTCCTAGTGCACCTACTACAAAACCAGTACTTCCAGGAAAATTAACTGTGACAACTATGGATAAAATCATGTTTTGTTTATATTTCAGGTACTAAACAGCTGCTGCTAGATATTGCTACCAGATGTTCTAGAATTATATGCAACATTATGCTCAATTTTAACTTTTACAAAATTACAAGCTAATAAAAGATGACACTGCTGTAGTCAAATGATTTATTAAAGGAAAAGCCATTAAGTTCCTTTTAAGCTTCACACCCTACTACCCCAAATAACTCGTCATTATATACATCAGTGAACAGATGCAAATGTCTGTACCATTTTGCGATTTCAGTACTATCCCTATACCAATTATATATCCAGATGCCTTTTGCTTTAACAGCCTTATGCACATCTGTCCATCTTAACCTGAATGCACGATGGCTGTTCATTTCATGGTTAAACTACCTGCAAGATGACACAAGTCTTGGTTTCACACAGTTCACGTAAGGATCATCTTTTTCTGCCACACAAATGAGCTTGTACATAGCTAAGGTGACATTTTACACACTGAAAACACTTGGAATTTAAACACTTGGATTATCAAGTAACAGAACATACAAAAATTTGCTACATTATATCCAATTTCATTTAAACATCTCACTTTCCAAATAATTTAAAAAGCTAGAACATTTGTGGGGGGGGGGTGGTTGTTTTGTTTGTTTTTTTTTTTTAAATGAAGTCTTATGCCCTGATGATAACGGAAGTACAGGCTTCATTTTGTATGAGCTCCCCAATTAAAGTCACAGAGCAGCATGCAATAGCCAACGTAGCTAACAACCTTTCCCATCCACAATCACAATAAACATAAGTAACATGAAACAGGAGTGACAGCCAGTAATTATAGAACTGAAAACTGTCATGTATTCTTATGTACTAATGAAGTCAGGAACAAATATAGTAAATCTAAATAGCTCCTTTCAATCTAACAGGAAAATACACCCATTAACTGGTCCACAGAGTACTTTAAAAGTTTGTATAAATCTGTGTCTAGGCAAGCAAATAAAATATTCCACCTAATTCTGCCCTCACATGGAGCAGCAGCAGGTCTTCACCAAGTAGAGCAAGTTACCCCAACTTGAAGCTTGTAACAGAGCCCATTAGAGTCAAAAGCACAGTGAAAGATCCTCGAACTGTGTTCTAAGTCAGGAGCAAGTTCACTTAAGTCAATGAAATCCTCCTGGGATAACACGAGGAAAGAGAAATACAAGTGCAGAGTGGCTCCAACTTGATTTTAGTAGTTAAACAGCTTAAACTGAAGACAAGAATATACATGTATTACTTCATAAACTTACCCTACCATAAGTAGGTAGAGAAAAATGAGCAAACAGCAGAAAGGAAAAGAAAAGGAGAAACTGTGAGTGACATCAGCCAGAAATTGTTATTTATAACATTAGATATCAAACCCTCAGTTAATGTATACTACTCTAGCTCCACTGAGGTTGAAGTAGCCACACAATTTACACAGCTGAGCATCTGGCTCTAAATATTTAACTGTTCAAAATTCTAGTGTGCATCCTTGCGTAACAGAGCTTCTCTGACTAATCACGCTAGAGGTAACCACATCTTAAGTGGTAGTTCTAAATTGAGTAATATTACCATTAATAACAGTGCCTAATTAAGACATCTATAATGTTTTTAATGAGAAAAATTGAAAGTCCTTCTGGAATTTTTCCAGTCAAATTAATTCTGAGGACTTTAGACATTATTACAAGTAATGTTACAGGAATGAAAATTAGGTCTAAATTAGGACATGACACTACATTTAAAAGAAGGAGAAAAGAGGAAACACATTCTGTTTCCCCCTTTATACACAATTCTCTGCTATAACATCGCACCACAGGGGAAAATAAAAACACCATTTTGTAGTCCGCTCTAAGTTGTTCTGCATATAGTTATACCTGATGCATCTCTAAGGTCTGCACATATTTTAACGCTTTGCTTTCAGCCTCTTTTTAAACACCACATCAGTACTCTCCTGGGAAGAGGTATTTCCAGAATCTTAAAGTGACAACTCCTATAGCTTATACAGGCCCAAATCCTTTTGGCTATAATTCACATGAATGACGCTTGTCCAAATAAGAGATCCCTCTGTGAGGCTCTGCATGTTTAAGCAGGGAGCGTTTGTAGTTAAAAATTATCAGATCCAGCCTGCTAAAACTGTATAGAAAGGAAAGAATCCACATGGTCCCAAGCAATGCTCTTTAGGATAACAACCAGACATTTTAAAGGCTATCAAACCTGGCGAGTCTTTACTTGTACTTCTAATAGAGCAGTCCTTCAAACTTCTCCATGCATATTCCTGGTTCACAGCTGCTGTTTCTTTATCACTGATTTCACTGTAAGAGTTTAGCAAACAAACCCACAAGTCTACTATGTAGTTGGGCTAGGTTACTTTGAAGATATAAAGACACTCAATCCTTGCTCTTCAAAAAAAGCTTATTTGAGCACTTGCTTTCATACCAGTAATGCAAGTTTGAGCATTCAAAGATACAAACAGGTTCAAAACATAAGAGCAAGAATCATGACTCTGTTCTCACTGGATTTTATACAAAAATCTCAGGCTCAACTTAGAGGAACTTGAAGTAAAAGCCAAGTTGAGCCCATTATTTTTTCTTTTAACCTTTTTTTTTTTCTTAAGTTCAGAAGCTTGAATCTTAAGGCATGAATATGAGTTAAGAGAACAATAAGTTACAAACCAGGTATCACCTTTGGGAGTTACAAAGCCATTGTAGCATGACAAAACTCACAAAGCTGACCTTCACTTTTGCCTGACCTATGCTGCATATACAATCCTACATACATACCTTCATGTGTGTATGTATATGCATACATATCACATTCTCTTGATTGCAGTACGTAATGCCTTCACATTTCATCTCCCTTCTCTACCGTGAAATGCTTCTCCCCAGAATCTTTCAGATTCCAAAACCCAAATTCAAATTCTGCAATTTGTTGTGCCTTAATAAACAGAAACACAACAGTGTGTTTCAGGCAGGTCACCTAATTAGGGAATTTGTCCTTGAGAGAGGAGATTGCACAGAAGATTTTCTTTTATGGTTTTTTTTAATGCATTGTATTAACACTGAGGATGTTGTCAGTGTTTAGATAATATTTTGAAAGGGCTTACAGCTTACAAGGATTAGAATTAGGACAATAGCAAGGACATTGAGACATATGCATGTTCCCTAAAAGCACAGGGAGGTTTACCCTCTTTCAAATCATAGTTTTGTTTACAAAATCCTAGCTTAATTGAATTGTAAGGACTCCTCAGAGAAAGAAAATCTGATTTTTATCTTCTGTTAATACCATAAATATTAACAACAGAATATAAACAAAATGTTTCACTGTTACTGATACTTGACAGATACACATCTTGGATTTTTAGAAACAACGTCACAAACATTGCTCTCAAGTATAATTACAAGATGACAAAGTTTAGAAATTAAACATTCCTGTTTAAGGTCTTGCAATTCAAGTGCTACATGCCACCTAAAACATAGACGTTTAAGAAAAAAGTGCTAGTATTGAACCAATATACACATATGGCTGCCATAAATGCCAATTCTTATTTAAATTATATCACTCCTATTGCCCAATATTACTTTGTTTCTTGCCAAGTGTTTCACCTGCAGGAGTCTAATGAAATATTATTCAAATAACTAATTTTTAGCTATTAGGTTTAACCTCTAGTTTGAATCATGCTATAAAGAAACAAACAAAAATAATCCATTTGCAACAGTCAGCTGCAAATTATTTGATGCAAGACTTCTAGCTAATTTTTCACTAAGGACACTAAAAATTGTTATATATTTCTGAGCTGCACAGGATACATAGAAAGGAGACCACCAACTTGGTCATGTGGGGAAGTTTGGGCAGATAACACTTCTCACTGTTTCCTTCCTCAGACCATCTCGGAGTAAGACTGCAAACAATGGGAAAGAGTGACTTATGTGGCAGTCTGAACCATCTGAGAAGAATTTAGTGTCTGCACCAATACTTTGCTAAAAGAGTTGTTGATTGAGCTCAGAAACAGGTAGACGAACACATTATTCCAATGAAGGAGAAAACTGTAGTAATTTGTTCTTTCATGCAGAAGGAGAGAGGCATTCCTAGTAGACCACCTCCACCCTCATCTTTGATCACAGCTAACTGCAGACAGCACGCAGAGAATAGGAACCCAATTCTTTCAACAAGTTTAAAGCATGACAGAAACATGGATCCAGCGATTGTCACACGTGCTACCGAGTTGTTTGACATTGTATCTCTAAGAATACCTACAATTTCATTTCATAATTCCCCCTTCACACATTAACACCTATCTAGCTAAGAAAGGAGAACGAACGTGAAGTGAAGGGCAGTCTGACGACTTCTGTGAGCCTGTGCAAGATGAGGTTTATCCAGCGATGGTGAAGAGCAGCTGAGAGGACTCCATCGTCCATCTGCCAGGACTTAAATGAATCCACATATACAATATGTCTTTTCAGCATCTGCTCATCATGATTTAGAGGGCAGAGGGGATGAGGTGTAGTAAATATAGGAGGAATAAGAGAACTCATTACAAGAGAAGTCTTTTCCATTTCTATTCTCAGATTTGTAACCACATAACTTGTTTTAAATGCTCACAAGCAAGATTTAATTTAAGTTGCCAAACAAAGAAGATCAGAGTACTCCTGAAAGAAAAAAGAAACTTGATGGGGGGGCGGGAGTATTCTTAAAACCCATTGATCCCCATCTTATTTTACTTTTAGTAAAGCATTGATGTCAACAATGTATTTCGTATTACTGAACAAGAACAAAATGACAACAGTCAAGCTTTCCCTTTGGGTGAAATCATTCTGTTAACCGCAATTCCCCAAGCACACTAAAAATACATCTTCATTGTCACAAGAAGACTACGGCATATCTTTAAGACAAGGATTAAATGCTGGCAGTTAGATGCACTGCAGAAATAGAGGAATGGATTTTTCATTAAGATACAAAGTAGTTACTGTAATTAAAGTTTTAGTTCTAATAAACAGAAAGAGTACAAGAATCTTTCCAAGATTTCCCCCACCCCAACAAGGCATGCTGCTCTGAGTTCTCAGTACCAGGGACATTGTGTACTGATCAGCAATTTGGGGCTCCTGAGCTCTGACTGCATCCTACTTGTTAAAGACTTCCTATAAGGAATTTGCACAAGCAACTTCCTTGCTTTGTACTTTAGTTTTCCCTGCTTTTAAGTAATATTATCATCTAACTTCTCACAGAAGTAAGGAAAATAACAATTAAAGGTATAGCACCATACAGAAAGTGAGGTCCCTTCATTACGTAAGATTATTCATAGCCTGCAGTGATGCAGTTCTGCCGTGAAAGATACGTTCACTTGGTCTTTTTAACTATAATAAGTAGCTGTAAAAGGCATTTGAGAAGAGGCACTCTGAGCATAGGTCATCTCTTTCCCCTGTATTTGCACTGCTCTCCAACTAAGGGCTTGGCTTCATGCAACACCCACACAGCCCTGTATTTGTAACAGGCAAGTACCCTGACTTTAGTCAGACCACAAAAGACAAGTGTCCAGCATCTCCTGGTATTCAGCTCATCTGCCTCGGAGCTACACTTTTAGTTATATCCTCAAAAGGACACAAAAGCTCATGGCTTAATTTCTCACTCTTCTAAATGCTAGCATCTTTTGACTAAGAACTTGTTTTTGTTGGATTTGGGTTTTTTGGTTTGGGTTTTGTTTTGGGTTTCTTTGGGTTTTGTTTGTTTTTCATTTATCAGTTTCTGGCACTCTGGAGGCAACATATCAAAATCCCTTACTGATTGGCCTCCAGCAGTCCATAAAAATCTTACAGTATATCCTGCAGCTGGACACATACCCTTGGTACCTTGCTGGATGCACTAGACAGCAAAAAGAAATAAATGGCTAGTGTAAGAAAGACTATTAACTTAGTTCCACAGAGCATTTAAAGATTTTTTTTTACTTTTGGTTTCACTTGGTTCATAAAGCAATTGAAAACTTTTGAATTCTCTGCAAAGCAGAGTTATCATTCCCTGCCAGAAGACCCAGCTCTAGAGCAATTGGTCTGGGAGATATAATCAGAAGTTCCAGAAACCCTGGAGACCCAAGTCCAGGACAGTCTGTCAGACAGTAACTGACCCCTCTCAAAGAAAACAGAGTTGCTTCTTTACATTAGCATACTTTTTTATATATATACATATATGTATATAGTACACTAGAGATTTCTCATTATTAGGTTTCAAAGCCCTTTGCAGATGGGGAAAATGAGGCAATCATGCTCATTACATCTTGGGAGCCTCAGGATAGCAGAAGCTCATCTTTCTAGTCATTGTACACACACAGGACACAGTCATGGGTCCCCAGACCAGTGCAGCAACTCAGATTTTGACACAAGTCAATTCACAGACATATTAAGACTCCTGGTTTCCAATATACTTCCTTTATGTATAACAAGCGTAATGCAGCATCAAACACGTCAGGGACTACTCTTGGTGGCAAACAAAAGGTTAATGCTTTCCAAAGTGCAGTTACTCACAAGACCATTCTGACATTTCAGAAGTCAAGAGGAACTATTATTAGCTGTGTCTAATAATATTGCAAGTTCCCACCCATGGAATCTGTGTGCAATCCTCCATTGAATTGGCAGCCTTTGGCAGTATCACTGCCACATGATTTGAACCAGGCAAGTCTCAAAAACATTGCCATAGCACTGTGTAGCCAGCTTGAAAATATCTTCACTGCTCTAGGGAGATGAGTGATCCCTTTGGAATTGGTTTTTGGAACTGTAAACTAATGAATCACTAACAGCTTTAAAGTAGACAAAATGTATTGAAACACAGCATGTAGTGCCACAGAACCGAAGGGAGTCTGTTTACAGTGCTTCAACAGACACTTGAAATCAAGATGCTCAAGAAGGATGAGGCTGTTGAGAGAAGCAAAGCTTCAAGTGCTGTGAGCACAGTTATCCCTACCAGGGCCGGCAGCCATTCCCTGGTGCCAGGGTGGGCTCTGACCCCAGGCATGCTAGCCAAGTCACAGCTCAAGGGACGGCATCCACATGGAAACAGGGCAAGGGACAGTGCGAGAAACAACCCTCTTCTGGGCCTGTGTGTGCATGTGCTTCAGTGCTAGGTACAGAGATCAGAAATTATGTCTGTGATTCAGACACATTCACTACCTACATCCCCACAGTCACCTGCAAACCTTGCAAGATGGCAAGTTTGATGTACTAGTGCTGCTTATCCAGGGACCAGTTACATATTTTACAGCAAAGAGTTACTAAATAAGACAGAATACCAAGGAACCCTTTCCTTGAAGAATGCTCTCTATCTATTAAACTGCAGTCACACTTTCTAGTCTCCCTTCCTTTTTATGCTCCAGGAGTACTACACCCCTTCCAGTCCAGCAGCCACACTTCAGCAAGAAGCCTTGCCAATAGCACTGAAGAAAACAAGAGAGATTAGTTTACAGGTGCTAAGGTAGCTAGCAGATCAGATAGTTCACCAATTCACAACAGATCTATAGAAGAACGGCAAATTAAAAGACATGCTGATTATTAAAAACTGGATTGCTCAAAATTTGCTATTAATGAAATTCATGTAGCCACAGCCACAGAAGGTGACTACACAGTGAACCAGGAAATAAGAAAGTAGAATTAGAAGGGAAAAACTTCTCCCTGCTGCACTGGATTTGACCAGTATATGACAGGCAGCAGGGTAGTACAAATAAATCAAGGAGAGGCTATCATTTACAGTTAAGCAGCTTCAGACCCAAAACCCATTCAAATTCCAGTGCACCAACTGCAAAGTAGTTTTAGAAATACCAAAAACAGTTGTAGCAGTACCAGATCAGACCTCTACTCCAGATACTGCATAGTCTTCCCTCCCTTCCCCAAAGGGGCTTAAGAGAAAAATTTACCCTTATCCCTTGATTCAAAACCTACCCCCCTACTGCCTGAGCTTGGCACAAAGATTTTGCACACTGCGTACAACTCTAGCTTGCAGGCTGGGAGATATGTACTGCATGTACTTCCTCTGCTTTTAAAGCAAAGGAATGCACTCAAGTCAACAACAGTTTTACGAGGAAAAGGAGGGAGGATCTTCAGTTCCCGTCATATTTGGAGTCGTATTCAGAACCACACATATTCCCAGGGAGCAGTCATGACACGGGGAGTGGCAGCATAACAGGCTTGGCATGCTCCTGACTCAGCCACACTGCTATTTAAAAACCCCAGCCCTTCTAGAAGGGGTTAACTCAGGACAAGACTGAACCCTGCAGCAAGCCCACTGCAGTGCTAACTGAAGTATTTACACTATACAGTACCCATGGAATTATTTGATTTTTAAAGCAGCTCGCCACAGCATTAAGAAGTGGCTACATCCAAGCTAGCCAAGGTCACAGCTAGCTCAGGATTTTGGCAGAAAATTTCCATGGGTGCCTGAGCCTTACTTCTGTATTGGTATTACTGATTTAAAGTGACAGTTGCAGCGATACTTTACACTTGAAATACAGGCTCCTGCCCATCAAGCAAGTGAACCAAGACCAGCATGCCCATTATAGAAGCACAGCTTATCAAACAGTAAAGATTTGGGATGCAGCAGACCTGAACTACAGGCCAATCCCTGAATCTGAGAAATCAAAGTTGACTTCAACCTCCACATGTGCTGTCCTGGGAACAGCAGGTATAAGACAGTGGCTCTCAAGCCTAGAAGCCTCTGGGCTATCCAGGTTCCCAAGGCAGACATAAGAACACTAGTTTGTTTGCAGTCATTACACATGTATAAGGAAAAACTGCAAAGCAACTATTTTTCTATTTTTGTTTTCTTTTCAATGTTTTGAAAGGTCAAACGTATTTGCACTCTGCTGTGTTCTCTTTATCAGTACTTAAACTCAAGCACTGCCAGATGAATCATGAGTTGTGCAAACACCCCAGAAATACAGTGTCAGAAGTAAATCCATTGTACATGAATTGTATGCTCAGTTGTCAGGGGAGGGCTGTTTCCGTTTTAAGCGTGAAAGAACCTGCAGAAAACTAACAGCTAGTTCGCAAGTGTGCCTCATGTCAGATTCTCTTCCCTTTAATCTTTGCTCTTCAGCTAGCCTCTAAGAGATGTCAGAAACTAGGAGAAAGGTGATAAGTCTGTGAAATTATATATCAGGAAAAGTGGTAGGGAAATCACATAATATCTGACAAAACTTTGGAGTATTTATCTCTCCTAACATCTGATCCATAGTATTCATTTCAGCAAGACATTGCCTAGCTTTCCCTGAAATCTGGCTTGCTTCATATTTATTGCTGGAAAGCCATAAAGAGTTGTCCTTCCCCTCCCAGGTTCTCTGGCCCTTTCCTACCTCTTCATTTTCTTTGGGACATACTCACTTCCACCAATACACAGTTTAAAAGTATGCCTTGTTACACAGAGAATGTAAGGGAAACAACCTTTCCAATACACACACAGTCATTTCTACAGTGACATGCAAACAGTTTCAAAAGAAACTGCAAGAGAGCACATTTCAATGAAGACTGGTTTGGCCTCACCCAGTTTGTTCTGTGTTCTCTCCTTTCCCATTCCCTCCCCAGCCAACTAATCAATTAGTTTTATTTCATCTGTGTGATAACAAGTTTCCCAAAGCAACAGTAGAATGTATTTAATGATCATGAACACAACAATGTCAAAGCAGCAGAGATAAATATTGTCCATTAAGACATACAGCAAATGGTAATGAAAAAAGTCCCACCAAAACATAAAACAGAGAAGAGTTCTATGGCTGGGCAGCTAATGAACACTGGAAACAGATGCAGAGTTTTACAAAGGATTACATTTCCTGCCTCCCGTAAGCCAGCATGCTGATACGCGCACAAGTGTGCATAAAACAGAGTAAAGTACTGCTGTTTCCTGACGCCAACAACTTCAGATCCAGATATGACCAAGAGCTCTGGATACAGGTGTCAGCCTAAGCTTCAGGTAAGATTGCATGTAACTGAAGATGTGGAAATCAAGCAGAATTGGACTAGATGCTGCACTCCATTCCTGCATATGCCTGTTAACCATATTGCAAATATTAAAGGCTGCTTTCCAAATCTTAACAGCTGCAAAGAGTTCCAGGACATTGAGTACCATTTTGTTTTTCTTTTTCCCTTGGTTTTGTTATCCCTTCCATTTTTGTGTTGAGGTTTGATCCTCTTGTATTCTTTAGTTGTTGGATTTCTTGTCCCTTTCCTTGTCTATGTCAAGATGTTTATTACTAAATAACTATCCCAGCACTTCTGGCTCTAAGAGATCACTGACTTAAAACCATTAATGGGGCAGCTAAATTAAATTCTTTTCCACATGTGCCGATAGAATTAGACTGCCCTAGGGGGACTATGGGAGAAAGGAGTAGGGTAATATGAACACACCAAGAAATGCACAAGATTTGGGCCAGATACACAAGTACTAATAGTACAATGCTTATAGTCGCCTATATTAGCTAAGGGTTACGGTTTAACACTGCACTAACTCTAGGCAATCTGCAGATTACCCAGTGAAAATAACCAGGACCTATGTAAAATATGCTAAAGGAATGTGACTCCTTAGGTGTGTCTGGTTTTCTTCACGCTGCAGGAAAATCCCCAACATCTTCTCATCTATCATGAAAAGAAAAACACCTATAAGCACCAAGAAAGGGATGGACTTTCCAAAAGGGCCTATTGAAAGCCATCTAAAAAAAGTTAAAACACAGTCGTAAAAAAGTATTCATCCTTCCCCCCCCCACACCACTAGAAATTCTAGAAGAAAGTTTGAGTAAAAAAAAAAACTAAAAGCACTCAGACTATCCAAATTTTTTTGAGCAGGTGAAGTGGAACAGAGAAAAAGTAATTTGAGCAAGGAAATTACAGGAATGCTGATGCTTCCAGTCAGCCCGGAGGTAAGGCAGGGAGAACCACTCATGCTGTGCATGATTGCTTTTTCTTCCTTCACATCCCAGCTAGACTCCACAAATACAGAGCACACAGAAATCGGAAGTCAAGAACAAGTTGGAAAAACTATTTTGTTCAGGTTCAACACGAGTTATGGCAGTGTGTTGGTTTTGTGTGGCAAGGTTTTGGTAGCGGGGGGGCTACAGGGGTGGCTTCTGTGAGAAGCTGCTAGAAGCTTCCCCTGTGTCTGATAGAGCCAATGCCAGCCGGCTCCAAGACGGACCTGCCGCTGGCCAAGGCCAAGCCAATCAGCGCCTCTGTGATAACATATTTAAGAAAGAGAAAAACAGTTAGAGGGCGCTTTTGCAGCCAGAGAGAGGAGTGAGAAGATGTAAGAACATCTGCAGACACCAAGGTCAGTGCAGAAGGAGGGGGAGGAGGTGCTCCAGGCGCCGGAGCAAGATTCCCCTGCAGCCCGTGGTGAAGACCATGGTGAAGCAGGCTGTCCCCCTGCAGCCCATGGAGGGAGGATGAGGGGGTGTAGCGATTCCACCTGCAGCCTGTGGAGGACCCCACACCGGAGCAGGTGGAGACACCTGAAGGAGGCTGTGGCCCCGTGGGAAGCCCGCGCTGGAGCAAGCTCCTGGCAGGACCTGTGGATCCGTGGAGAGAGGAGCCCACGCCAGAGCAGGTTTGCTGACAGGACTTGTGACCCCGTGGGGGACCCACGCTGGAGCAGTTTGCTCCTGAAGGTCTGCACCCCATGGAGGAGACTCACGTTGGAGAAGGCCGTGAAGGACTGTCTCCCGTGAGAGGGACCCCACGCTGGAGCGGGGGAACAATGAGTCCTCCCCCTGAGGATGAAGAAGCGGCAGAAACACCGCGTGATGAACTGACCGTAACCCCCACTCCCCGTCCCCCTGTGCCGCTGGGGGGGGCGGAGGTTGAAGCCGGGAGTGAAGTTGAGCCCGGGAAGATGGGAGGGGTGGGGGGAGGTGTTTTTAAGATTTGGTTTTATTTCTCATTCCTCTACTCTGTTTTGCGTAGTAATAAATAAGATGAATTCCCTCTTTAAGTTCGGTCTGTTTTGCTCGTGATGATAATTAGAGAATGATCTCTCCCTGTCCTTATCTCGACCCGTAAGTTTTTTTGTTTTCATTGTACCTTTTCTCCCCTGTCTAATGAAAGAGGGGAGTGATAGAGCGGCTCTGGTGGGCACCTGGCCCTCAGCCAGGCTCAACCCACCACAGGCAGACAAACAAGTCTTTCTATTTTAGTCAAACTCCTTCACCCACCCATAATCAATATTTAGTTCCCATGCACAGCAACAAACAGGTTCTGTGTTTGTATGCCTTTGGCTCATGAAGGAAAAAAAAAAGGCTTTGAAAATTGTATTTTTGGTAAGCAACTGTAAGAAGACTGAACCCTCACTTCAGAGGGACATAATCATACAGGAAGAGGCAGCTATTCCGTAAAGTCAGAGACTAGCTTTCAGTAGTCCGAACGTATCTACAGATTCTCATGTTTCAGGCTTGTAACAAATGGTCCATCCATGTGTCTTCATCTCCCCAGAAATTCAAACATTTAGGTGCATCTCACTAACAATAGCACTTTAGGACAGCAACATCACACTTCCAGAAGCTATACATAGGAGCAGAACAACCATGACCAGGCAGCTCACCTCCTACCAGAGGAACCCAAGCTTTTGGTAGCTCTGCCTCCTCCAATCCAAGGAAAGGAAGGAAGATGGGAAACTATCAGTTAACAGATGATGGAGGAAAATATTCTGCCACTGAAACTATCTTTCACATTGCAGTGTAAATATCCAGCACCTCTGTCCTACCTAAGCACCAGAAGTATAGTTGGTTGCATATTATCTGCCCCCACCCCAATCTTCTACCCCAAAACATTTTGGTCTTAAATGCTGTGAGTGTATACAGCACTGCTAGCATCATCCTCCTCTGCTCCAACTGATCATTTTGCCAGCAGCCATCACAAACACCAGTTATAAGCAGGTACACTCCATTTTCCTTGTGCCTAGAATGCTGTGCAGTTATGATTAGCTAAACATTTTCTCTTCTTAGTTTCTTCTATACACAAAATACTAGCTGTATAGGGATAGGCAGTTCTTTGGCAAATCATAACATAATTATATTCTTGAAAGTTGAGAGGCATTATTAAAATAGTACTACACACACCAGCTTCTGATTGGCCTAAAAACTGACTTTAGGCTGGGCTCCCTCCAATCAGAATTAATCTTTCTATAGTACACTGAACTGTCACTAGTGAATCAACACCAGCAGCAAAAGTGACAGCAGCCTACATCAATACTCAACTAAAATAATAGAACTGAAGTCATTGAAACAGGCAGATGTTGGAGGCTGTCTCCCATTTCAGAATAATGTTCCTGTCATAACTCAGCATTTATTTTAGGGAAGCAAGGATAAATTCATTACCATTTGCAGGGTGCTCAGATATAATAGTAATATAGGCCATAGAAGCCTCCCAATATGTCCACAGTAGAAACACACATGGTGTTGATTCTACCCATCCTTCACCTAGATAACACAAAGCGAGGCAATGCAGTCAATCCATGTCCACTGAAGACCCACTCCCACCTCAGTGTGAGCAACAGCATTTTGCTATTGCAACCTCAGAAAACTAAAGTTGAGATATATACAAGACCAGAAGTCATTTCCACAAGATAGGAAAGTTTCATGATTTATTCCCAACATCTTTACCTTATTTCCTGGTAACACACTGTATCCAAAATTATCATCTGAAGAGCTGCTGTTTTGTCAGACTGCAATAATCAATACCCTCACTGTACAGAACACCACACTCTGCATTGATAACTAAACTGTGTAGATTCAACAGTCAGGGAAAACTAATGATAACATTTAAAAATGGAGATTGTATTCTTCTTTATCATTTTTAAATGAGATCTTTTAATTAAAAGCATTAGAAGAAAATACTGATTCAGAAAATAGAAGCAAATGGCAGAGCCTTATCTATTTTTGAAGAGAAATGTAAGTGGGTGCAGAAAGGCATACTTCCCTTTACTGCTAGGCTTTAACATCTACCCTTACATCTTTGTCCTAGTGAATAATGTCCCCTGCAATTATATTGCCACATATTAAGGGAAGGTGATCAAATATGGGCGTTACTACTTTAGTGTTCAGGTCAGAGTTGTATATCAGTAAATTAATAGGATTATTGATAGACAAATTAAGATTCATAGAGTTCAGAGTCCAGTTATTTCAATCAGATCATGAATTATGAGAACAAAAGACATTTTGGAAAAGAATAAAACCACTTAGCCTGATGCACAACACAGCCTTCAGGTAGCAGGCTAATACAAATGCCCAGAAGTCAAAACTGGTTTTTATTTTAATTTGGTTTTCATTTATCTTTACCCACAGGTTTCTCATTTTGCATTTCACCTAAGGATGGCAGATAATATCCATGACTTCCTGGCACTTGCAAGACCAGTTATCTTATCTTGGCAGAAGGTCAAACTGAACACCTTTTAATTTGGCCAGTTATCTAACTGTACTGAACAGCTCAAACCTGCAGCTGAGATATCCATTCCTGCTTTGTAGCACAGTTGGAATTGCTCAGCTTCCTGCAACAGAGCTCTGAAACAATGGGTTTAATGGGGAGGGAAATGCCCATCCAATTCTAATAGCTAATTCCATCTCCTTTCACTTAGAGCAAAGTACCAGATGCTCTGGATTTCCTGCTTTGTCAACTATAGAGCAGTGCTATGTTCGGCTCTCACATTTTGATATAGCTGTTTGTTGTCTGATAAAACATGGTTCCTCAGGGAAAACAGAGGGCTGTCTCGAGAGAAATGTATAAATACACCTTATTTGGCAGTGGGGGAACTCAGAGCCAGCAAGTTTGCCTATGGGAAAATGCAAGATCTTGGGAACATTGTTCCCAGGCTTTTCTCTGTTCCCAAGCAGTTACCAACAGTTGGCTCAAAGTTAAAATGTAATAGACACTTCAAAGACCATCTTACATCAAGAAAGCTACAATAAGCTGGGGAAGGGGCAATTTTACATGATTCTTCCCCCCCCCCCCCCCATATGCTGTCTATACCAGCAACATACTCCTAATTCATGCACACTGGATAACTCTCTAGTGGATTCAGATGAATTTACAGCAGCTTGGATTTTCCACCCTTATATAGTGACTCCATGGACAGTTGCCAACTTTTATTTTACTCTTATGGGTTCAAAATCCCCTATGTTTGAGTCCAAGGCTTCTCTTTAAAGATAGTTCACACAGAAACCCTTCTTGCAATTCCAAGTTATGCCAAGACAATGAAAAGAAATAGATTAAGTGTCTATAAAGCAGATGAGCCGAATATCAGTGTAATAAGTATGTTGTAACAGGCTTTCTTGCTCCATAGCAATTCAAACAAAACTCAGTGTGCTAACAGTTTTATGGATTGATTTTAAGCAATATGAGAAGTTATTAATCCTCTTTCTACCTCTGCCACAGATATGTTACTGTCCATGTGGTAGACAACCATTATGTATAGAATCATTACTCCCCCAGCTAAGTTTCCAGCCAAGCTTGCCAACTTTGCCTTGGAGCAGATAAGGAGCACTTACACTTAATATAGCTCAGGGGAGGAAAAGGGGGTAACCTTCAACAGTAGTCTTCAGCACACACATAGTAAAAGCCGAGAAAAGCCTACAGGTATAGATATTTGCAAGTGAGCATCTCTTGTATCCTAAATTCAAGTTGTAAACCTGTGATATGTTCCATCTGTATAGATATTTCTTTGCATACAGCCATATTAACAGTGCTGTGACAGCTTAATGGTCTAGAACCTGTGGTTTTCAGCTTTTTGAGCCCTTGTTACACACAAGTACCACAAGGTCCATCTGCCATGATCACTCATGTGCCAAAAACTTCTTCAGACTTAGAAACCCACTTTCTGTCTGTATTCCTATTAACACAGCCTTCATACACACAAGAATTATTTGCTCTTCATTACATACCAGACTGCAGAGTCCTTGGGAATTAAATATTAGCTTTTAGAAATATATACATTGCCATTACCAATAAGGAATTAAACTTTAGTTGTTCACAGCAAAAGAACAAAAGAGTTTAGACTAAAAGAAATTGCTATTATTAGGGTGGGTTTTAAAAAAAAAAAATCATAGTTTGGGGATTAGAACCTCTATCAAATGGAGCCTGATGAACCTTAAACAATAAAAACTTATGCATTCCAGAAAGCTGCACATCAGTGCCCAATTTTGAGGCAATTCAAAAGCTTGAAGGTGGATGTCAGCTCCCTAGAAACAAAGCCCATAAAGATACCAAATTAGACATCCATACATGGATATTCATAGATATCAGAAGTTATTTAAACACCTTAATCAGCTTTTCCAAGTGGTTAGAGATACTGATAAACTGCTTTGTGCTGAAAAGATTCACCTCACTCTTAATAGCTCATATTTATTTTAGTCTGTTCTTAGAACTGTTTTAACCATCTCCAAACCAAATTAAATTCCTCCTTTTTTCTTTAGCCAAGAAAATTAACAGTGCAAAATCATAGAACATTGGATAAGTTAGTAGTGGAATGAGGTCCCTTCATACAAAACAGTAAGACTTTCAAAGAATTAGATTCTTCTATCTGACACAGAATACAATCCACATCACAACACAAAAAAAAAAAAAAAGCAGTGGGCAAATTTCCAGGACCTTTGAATACTGAAACAGCAGTTAATAAAGCAAGTCTTATTTTTCACTCGTCTTTGGCATTTAATATCCTACTGATTTGTATACACTAACATTGTGCTAGCTGCAGGACACATGAAGTGACAGAAAAACAGTCTCCCATCTGGGCTGGTCCCATCCATCTGGTGATTAGGGCAGGGCACAGTGCAACCATATGGCCATGATCAAGAACCCACTAATATCATCCAGAGTTAACTGGGAAGAGCTATAGCCCACTTAGTCTCCTAAGGATGATAAATCCCTCTCATTCTATCTCTCCTCCCCAGTGGATATGGCAGATTTGTCTTTGTGCCTGCACAGACGAAGCTTTGCTGGTTAGAATGCCAGTGGTACACAAAAAAGTGAATTTGATGCTTGTACCTGTCAAAGACAGACTGAAGAAATTACTTCCATGAAACAATTAAGAAACTCACTAACCTCACATTTCTCCCTCAAGTCCAAAATGAAGCCCCCCTCCTCCCAACAGGCTTATGCTGGCATAGGAACTCTGAAACTCGAGGCCAAAATCCTGACACACAGCCCATGGGTACAACCCAGCAGCTGAAGGTAAGAGATGTACTCTTCCTGCATCACTGCTGGAGTCACAACAGTAACAGCTTTGTTATCTAGCTTGTCCTTACCTATTAATAGAATGGGAAGAGCCTACTTAACTAACAATGAACAGGAAGAAAGCGAAAGGCAGAACTTCACCTCTTCTTGAACGGGCATCACTGTTGCTACCTACATAGTTCTAATAGTTACTGTTGCGCTAGTGTATTGAAATGCCTTTTAGAAATACTCATTTCCTAGCTGACAAATCACTAAAAGTCAAGCCAACAACCTCCAATGGATCACAGCACAAAGATATTACATGTGCTAGAATAGCCTTTTTCAATTTTTGATCATTAGAAACAGAAACCAGGTCCCAACATATTGCCCAAGCTACATCTTAAATTGAAAGATAGTCTTGAGTGGTATACAACAAAACAGGTTTAGTTGTAATGCCATAACTCTAGCAACATTTTCATGACCAGTTTCCACTCATTTATTGTAATAAATTTCCCCTGTTTAGCAGTAAGGAGTCCAGTCAGGTCCTGTGCAAGAGTGTCTTTAAAATGTTAGAGCTGTTGCCTAAAGTCATACTAATTCAACAGGGGCCAACCTTCCCTCCAAGGCAATATTTGACAAATAACACAGCATGACTGCTGGAATGGCTCTGCTTTGGGAGACACCATCTTTCAAATGGGATATGCAAGTGGAAGATCTTTCTGACTACATAACCAAGAATGATGGCCTGAAGCTGTCAGAAGCGTGTCAGCCTGCTCCCAAAACGCTCATCAGTACAAATAATTATACATAATAATTGGCAATTGAGTTTCTCTTACATTTTTAAGGCATTTTTACAACTCTGATATAGCACAAGAGAGATATAGGACTTTTCCCCTAGAATTCTTAAATAATATAGCAGTCTTAAACTAAAGAAGAGCTAGAGCAACAAAATACAACATAGAAATGCTCGGTCAGAATTTGAGCACAATCTTTAATGTTATATCAACAGACTTGGTGCGAGCAAGATTTTTCTTTTTTCCTGAAGCTGATAAATTTCTTTTTTAATATATGGGTGCTGACTTTCAAGCTGTGCATGGAGCCCTCTTCTGGAGACATTTGAAAAAATAAAAGCTTAAGAATGCAGCAGTATGGTCTATGCATTTGGGGAAAGAATTTTAGGACTAATTTTCTCTATTCACTGTAATGACAAGCTTGTAAAATCTATACTTTTTTCCAACTGACTTAGTTGCAACCCAGTGGAACATGACAGTTATTGTTAAAGCTATCAAAAAAGTTATTTTTCCTCATCTTGTAAGCTTTACTTACAAGTTTTACGTTGATTCATCTGTCTGCATGAAAAGCATAACATATAAAACACAAGCCTGTGAACAACTTCTGGTTTAAAATAAATATTTTGTGTTTAGACCTTAGAAAATATCCTTTGGGAAAAGTGTAAAAACCACTCTGATTTGCTAGATTTAAAAAAATCTGTACGTATTTACTGCCTACTGTACACTGTAGAGTGAACTGCACAAGGTACCAGAGTACACTTAGTCTTTATTGTCAGCTTCAGATCAATAAAGCTGTATATTATAGATATGTTTTGTAGTTTTAAAGGTGATCCTAAATTAAAGGATTACACGAAACAGCTCTTCCTCAGCTATTCCAGTTAATGTTCAGTTTTCCTCTTGGTGAAAACAGAACAAACAGTAGTAGTGTAGACTAAATCTTTGCAAAAGAAAAAATTCATTTAGCACCCACCTGTTTACCACAACTTTTAAAAACATATTTAATGGGCTGAAAAAGCAATTCTTCATCCTTTCAATGCCTCAAATGCAAATGTTTTTATATTTAACAAATGCAGTTGGATTAGATGCTGACCAAGAAAACACAAAAGTTACTAGTTTTAGAAATGATCTTTTAATTAAAAATAAGTTTTTTCAGTTCATGTTCTTATGAACATAAGTATTTCCTCAAACTTTTTTTATACACTGTAAACTTTGCTATTATTACTTTGAAATGAAGTTATTCCTATCTTCTACTTCCACAGGAAGTATTGCATTACTAGATTGATATTGCTTAGAAATCATTTTAACAAAATTGAACTTTGCTAGTTCCACTAGTGTTGCATTCTATGAGGCCTTATTGCTACTGCTAAGGGAGAAAAAAAACTTATTAAAAAAATCCCAAAATGTGTTACAACCACTACAAAGCCAGATGGCTGCATTTGTTTAATATGTTGTTTCTCACATTCATCTGTTTACTTTTCCTGTCACATGAAAGTTCTGCATGTGGTGTGTCAAAGAGAAAAGCTAAACAATATTTCAATAATCCCTATTCCTTCCCTAGCATACTATCACCTTCAGTTCATACCTTAACCTGCCAATATTCAACCACCTTATACCTGAAGACAGATTTACATACTTCCTTATTATAGCCTAATTCATTCCCCAATTCATTAACTCTCAGACATGATCTATAAAGTGAACTTGGAGATGTGTTAAATCACCAGGTAGAGACATTGCCAGATAAAGCCACATATGCTAATAAAGAAGGTGGGGTACAGTTTAAGCACTTCAATACAAAGCGATGCTAAAGCACCACAAGCTCAGCCCTGCAGCATACTTGAACTCATCAGCCCAGCAAGAGAAGAAACTCCAAAGTATTGCTGAAAGTTATCAAGAAAGTGCACACTTGTTTTCAGAATTAGGTGTTCTGCACCTTGTCAGATTTTAAGTAGTCATTGATGTTAAAAAAAAACACACCAGCAACATCATTTAATAGGCCTTAGAAGTCTGCCCTCCTCTATCAAACTGCTTTTCCTACAAGGAAAAAGAAAATCCAAACTCAAGCTGATGAATTCAGTAGCGTGCTAAAGAAGATGGACAAAAAGATGACTGAAAACACAGAGAAAGCCAAGCAAACTGCAGTCCAGATGGCGGGTCTCAAGCATAAGGTGAGGGAGCACCAGCTCAGTATATCCACAGGTTACCCGCACACTGACCATGCCCTCTTCCCCCAGCCCCTCTGCCCCCAAGCATTGCCTCCCACTGGCAGCTTCGCCAGCCCAGCTGCCTGCCCAGGCTGGATCTCAGCCCACTTTGACAACTTCTAGTCCCCAGGAGCCCTTTAGGCATCCCCAGCCCACCGAAGAGCCATCCAGCCCTCCCCAGGAGCAGCAGCTTGCCCACTGGCTGCAGCCAGTCTCAGCAGAGCTGGCGAGCTGCCCGCTGGCCAGCCCTCCCACACAGCCC
This sequence comes from Balearica regulorum gibbericeps, assembly GCF_011004875.1. Lineage (NCBI taxonomy): Eukaryota > Metazoa > Chordata > Aves > Gruiformes > Gruidae > Balearica > Balearica regulorum. Next base: position 5,033,817 of record NC_046196.1, read on the forward strand.
ACAGAGCCTCTGCCCAAGCTGTTAGGGAGGCCTGGTGAGAAACTCTGTGTATATCCCCAGCACATGCTGCTCTGGCTGCTCAAACTCATCTGTCCCCAGTGCATTCAGGCACCACACCTATGACCCAAAGCAGCTGCCTTCATTTGTTACACTCCCCAAAGCAGGATTATTATCCTGAACCCACCCAAATGCCTACGTGCTTGCTCACAAGTCCCCAGTCACCGAGTCTGCCACTGTCCCATAACTTCAGCCACCCACATTAATGCTTTTACTCCTTATCAGGTTAAGCCAGGACCCAAATATCTGAGCCTTGATCCACAGCATATATGCATTCAGTTCACCCTATTGCTTCCTACTTACATACTCTTGGTGTATCTCCTCTCAGCAACAGAGCTCTCCCAACAGTGATCCCTCACCATTTTTCTCTTTATCATCCGATTTTGAAAAAACAGACTAAATGTCTGCTGAAGATTGCAGTTACACAAACCCAAGTGCACAGACTCAGTGTCCCAAGCAGTAGTTTGATGCTCTAAAAACTTACCAACCCCTTAAAGGTTAACAAAGCCACTCTATCACAAGTCAAAAAGGAATTAACTTTTATCTCTACTCAGCATACAGGATGCTAGTGCCACTGTCACTAAATGCAAGAGTTTACAGAGCTCCTAAATGCATCCTTCCTTCTTTTGTCTTAAGCTGGACAGCAACAAAGGATTTTTCAAACCTCCCCAGAGCTTCCAAAAAGTGAGCCCTGTAACAGCAGCAAAAGAGAGCAACCAGAAGATACTGAGAAGTCAAAGCCCAGCAAGTCCCTCTGCTTTGACAGACAGCAGCAGCAGCGCTTTAGCAGCTCCGTGTTTTTAAGGCTGGGTGTTTTTTCCTCTGCTTTCTGGCAGAGGGGGATCTATTACATTTAATAAGAGAAAGGCTACATAGCAAGTCACTAACAGAGTATTACACATCTATCAAGAGAGTACGGGGAAGGGAACCTTTTGCAAGGTCTGATTTTATTTTTCCTCTATATCCCCCCCCCCCTTTTTTTTTTTTAGAAAAGCAATAAATAATGTGAGCTGCCTATAAGCCTACTACCCAGCAAAAGCCACAGAGGAAAGAGGCAAATCAAAGTTGCAGCATTTGATATGACAGAAAATATTGCTGCTGCAGCTGCTACCGAGACACTTGAAAGATTCCCCCACCACCCTTCCTAAAGGGAAGCAAAAAAATGCTATATATCACAAGGCAAATTTGTTGTAATTGTAAATCAAGGAACTATGAGATTCTACATTCCTAGCAACTGGCTTATAGCAGAGATCTTGCATCTTTCAACAGTAATTCAAGCAATGTATAATTACTCAGAAATCAGACCTGAATTACAAATACTTTCAAATCCAAATGCACAAGAGAAGGAAGATGAAAGAAAGAAAGGAAAAAACACACATTTCTTACCTGGGACAGCAGAAAGGACAGAGTAAGTTGAGTTTTCTGCTGCATTTTGCCAGACTAGAAGGTACCAGAGGCTTTTTCATTCATGCACTCGGCTGCACTGAGCATATTTTCACTGTGAAACAGCCTTTGAGAAGAGACTCTGCCTTGAGAGCCAGCCAACTTCCCAAATAGATCAGCAGCATCATCACTAAAGCATTGGATAGAGTCTGATGACCAGAACCAATGGCTTTACAAGGATGATTTCTTCACAAAACATCCCCATTTTGCATCACACATAATAGGCAAGCACCTCTCACAAACACAGCACCTTTAGAAAGCATTTTGCTTTGGTGTATTTCTGTGTTTAGTTTCAGTCTAACAAATCATGCCTTACAGATCTCAATAGTATTTTCCCTTTTAGAGGATGGAATTGCACAGAGAGAAATAAGAGCAACTCTGAGCACCACTGCAAAGAGATTCTCTTTATTAAAATGTTAATAAGGTATGCTTTATTTTCAATAAATCAAAAAAATGACCACTGTAGTTTTAGTTACTTCCAAGCTTTAGAACACAGTGACATTTTTCAGTGCAGCAGAAATACAGATTATATTTTGTGTTTCCCCTCAATCTCACAAATCACAATGAAGACAGATCAATTCTAGCCTGCAGAAAAAATCCATCATAAGGCAATAGATTTTATTAACTGCTCAGGTAATGGCAGAACTGGCTTTTGATTCTACGAACTTGAATCTAGGACAAAGTTTCAAAGGTGCATGCCCTTCAATTACAAAAAACTTTTCCTGTTTGGAAGAGGGGACCCGATGCTTTAAGAACCTGCTTTCTTTGGAAAGGTTATGTTGCAACACAGCAAGTAATACCAGGCAGATGGACAAACGATTTCAAATGAATTCCCATCTGTATTTGCAACTCCACCTCTCTTGCCACTCCCCATTATCACAACAGTCCAGTCCTTTTTTGCCTTGTCTTCTTGCAATCACCAGGGTTATTTAGCAGTACCCTTTCCCATTTTCAATAGGGTCAAAAGTCTCCTCAGCTTTCATAACTGATGCTTTTCCCTTGCTTTCCGATCCAGCAGAGCCAGCTGCCACCACTTTCTGCTCTGCCCCACCACCGGTAGCTGTTGCACCAGTAGAGATGAGTAGAGACATGGGGAGGGGAAGGCAGGTAGGCAGATGGGAAGGGATACCTATTCAAAGGAGCTGTCAACCACCAAATTCCTCAGTATCAGCAGGAGCTTCCTGCCATGAATAATGTTGTTTGATAGCTTCCCCAACTGCTGCTAGTCTACTGCTCACATCTTCATTTACTTACAGACCGGACAAAAACTGAAGGAAAACACTGTCCTTCAAGTCTAAGCCCTCACATACAGCAACAACTCTGCTCTAGTACGTTAATCACACATGAGGATAAATTCATACTTGAGACTGATCAGAATTAAACCCAGCAGGAGCCACCAGTAGCAATTATAATGGTCTATATAAGTACAAAAGGTTCACCATTTACACAAAAAAAAAAAGCAGGTGGGTTGCTTTCTTTTTCATCCTTTTTCTTTTCCAGTAGGAAGCCAGCTTAGCAGGGTAAAAAAAAAATCTTAGCACTCTTTATGATTAAAAATAAGCAAGTGACCATCTCTCATTGTTCCCTCAGGGTCCCAGCCTCAAGAGCAACACCTCAGAGGTTTATAAACAAGGCTACAGGGTTTTCTTAGGACACAGCCTGCAGCCCATGGCACCAGCTGTACCACAGTATGCACAGCCTTTGCATGGGAATTGGACAGTGTCTTAAACCCCACAAACAGGGACAAAACAGCTGAGTGAGTTACCAGACCAACCAGAAGTAGGTGGTAACTGAGAGAAACAAAGGCATATCTGCATCCTGTTTCACAGGAAAGGGACTCATTAAAAAAAAAATAAAAAAAAAAAGCAAGTCATGGGGTAGATGATTCACTCCAAAATAATGCTTCCAGTAACATGATTCAAGCTAATACAAACAGCTAATCTCTGCACAAGATCCAGCATGGCTAAAGGGCCACCCCCATCTCACAAGAGAAGCAGAAAGGGCAATAAGGAGTTTGGGGCCATCCCCATGCCACCACAGCACAAGGAGCAGTGCTGGGCCTGCTGCCATCACCTCCCTCCTCCTCACCAAGGGGCCCTGCCCAGCCGTTCACAGCCAAAGGGAGCCACACACCACAGCCCTTCACCTCCAGAAACAGCAACTACCCCCTAACAACCATGAAAAAGAGCATTAGTTAAAGAAGAAAAAAAACCTCTAATTCACCAACTTTTTACCTCCAGTTCTACACAGCCCATCTGTCCTGCTGCAGTCTGTCCCTCTTGCCTTGGCCCTCTGCTCACAACTGCTCCTATTTGTCCCCTGGAGGAATAATTAACCACTCCTGGAGTAGTAATTAACAGCTCCCAGGGGTTAACCCTTCACAGGCTGCTGCCAAGCCCAGGCCTAGCATGGCACACCAGTACGAGGGCACCTGCAGCCTTCCTCAGCACTCACCCATGCAGGATCTGGCCGCCTTTGGGAAATGGCCTTTTTGGCTTTGTTCACGTGAGGTAAAATCCAGCACAGAGTGGCCCTGGATGCTGAGCGGGGTTAACTGGGTTTAGCTGGGGCCTCCAGCAGTGGGAGGTGAGCAACTGCTGCAAATCAGCCCCTGAGGGCCAGGTTTGGCCCCTGGCAGGTGGACTCCCAGCCGGGCTGTATCTTCTGGGGTCAGGAGCAGCGTCTTCTCTGCTAATTAGATTACTAATGAAAAGCTGGTAGGTTATTAATTAGAAATTAAGAGTTGGTTCCTCAGTCCTTCTCAGCCTTAGGTAACAGGAGGAGGTTCAAAGTCTGTAAAATATCCCTGAGGAGCAGGTTGGTAGGAAGGCTGCAGGTGATGGAGGATGGTTGCTCTCTAATCCTTCCCTTGAAGCAATTTTGCTGCACAAATGAAACATGAAGTTGTGGGACCATGGAGCAACAGCAACACAAATAATAGCCTGAGGGTTAGGGCATGGTGAGAGGAGAGGCTTCAGGGTTCAGGCCTTCCCTTTAGGGCAAGCTGTGCTTCTCTTTCCTCATGCCTGCTGATGTAAAATGCATTGTAAGTTCAGGCAATGACTGAGAGGGGTCTTGGTTTGTGAGCAAAGAAAGCTCCTGCTGGGACCTTTTCTAGATGCAAGCCTATGTTAACTGATAGATGCCACATGCTCTATAGTCTTTAGATGCAAGATGCTATCATTTTCACTTATAAAATCTTGGGCAACTTGACACCTCAGCTCACTTTCCATGACATACTCTGGCAATAGAGGCTAATGCTGAGGCTAATATGAACAGTATTAATTGCCTGTAACACATAAGGTGTTGTCAGAGATAGACCCATTAGCAGATGAGGGAGTGACTGTATGCTGCCAGAAATGCCTTTTGACCTTCGGAAGATTTGCCCTGACTATTCTGTAAAAGTTGAGGATTAGCTGCTATGAATCTATCAGAACAAGGGAAGTTTAATTTCACATTAAAGTGAGTCACATAAGAAACCTGGATGCGAGAGAGAGGGATTCATTTCCCCTGCTGTAGTACTGGCAATCTGTACACTCCTGGCTGCCACACCATGCTGCAGTTTCTGACTCCTTCAAGCCTCAAAAAAGGTTTTAGCACTGGGCAGCAACTGGGACTGTGAAAGCTTGAGTGGCATGTCTGTAGGACAGTAGAGACAAAAAGGGCACACCCTCAATATGAGAGCATAATACAGTCCAAGACAACTCAGTCCTCATCAGATCAGCAGCTACCCCTAAAGGACAGGCATAGTTGAATTTCTTTTAGGGCAGATGGGACAAGTATGTAGTAGAACAGAAATTCAGTCAAGCAAATTAATTCAAAGAGTAAGTTTAGCTGCAGCGTATTTGACATTGCCTTTGTTATTAGATAAAAATGTGCTGGTTAGGGCTTTCTGAAATTCCACTAGGTTCACTCCAAGAATGGCCAGAGAACAGAAAGCGAGCCTGACCTGCTATGTCCATCAGGTTTGGCATATCACCCTCCTGCTATGCCTGCAGAGTCACCACCGCTTCCTGAAGGTAAGAGGTAGTAGTGAATGTACCTGGCTAGAGCTCGAACCTGTAGCAAGAGTGAAATCCCATCTTCCTGCCTGAGGTTCTCCAGCAGGAAGAAATGAAGCAACTGGCTGCAATAATGTTTTATTCTGGAGGATGGAGATTCAGAAGACTGCAATAGAGTTGATTTAATGAAGAGTTAAGGAATGTGTTTCCAGGCACTGTGGTTTTCTGCTTGGCAGTTCTGCCAAAATAGGTTTGGGTAGGGATTCTCAGTCTTAGCACAGCTGAAGTTTCTTTAAGAAAGATTCGCAAAAACACCAAGAATTTTGCAGTTTGAAAGTGAGCCCACAGCTTTTCATTACGTACCCAACTCAGTACTCCATAATACCTCAAACTCCTACCAGTATTTCTTACACTAGGGCTTATTGGCAACAGAAAGTTTGGCATTAGCACAGCTTTCTCTAAAACCTGTGGGACTGCTGAATGCTTTGTCTACTGTTTCCCTACCTCGCAGCCCAAGCTCTAGGATAGTAAATGGGGTTTGTTTTCTTTCTCACTAACAGGCAAGTCACAGGCAACTAGAAAAAACTGATACTTCAGTGAAAAGAAATAGGGTGTGTTTCATTGTCAGAAGAGGACAAAAAATGGTGAGTCAAACAGGAATCTTACATTTTAGAAAAATCCTTAAGAGACCATCACACCCTTTTCTCTCCAAATAATAATAATCCCTGTTTATCATGACTACAGGAGCAATTTCTTCAAATTTTAAAGCAAAAAAAACCCTATTACTTTTTGGTTTTGCATCCCTGAGACCTTTAAGCATACACAAAACGTATGTTCAACTTCTAAAATTGAGCTATTGTAAAGAATTCTAGAGTGACAATTTGCGATGCTGTACATCTAATCTTCTAGTCCTTACTTGAACCAGAAGCAAGCTCTTCCTTAATTCACCCTTCATCTGAACTAAGCTGGGGAAGGAGTGAGAAGAGCCTTAGGTATGTGGTGGGTGGGGTGCTCCACAGCATCTGCTTCATAGAAGCAAGTTTGTTTCTACCCCCTTTTCCCAATGGGCCAGGAACTCCTGCTCTTTAGTGGATCTTCAGCATCTAACTCTGCTTTCTGGAGTTGTGGCAGTTATTTTATGTATCTGTTATGGACATGTGCCTGTCAGCTGAATCATAGCAGCTGAGGTTGCCCCGGCTGCAAAGCTCCCAGGCACATTGATGTAGTGGTAGTCCACAGTAATTCAATCACTTGTAATCCTATGCCCATACCCATGGGCAGGTAGTTGAATTATGGCCCTCTATTTACCCATTTTTCAGTCAGACAAAGTTACCTCACACACATTAGCATATTTATCCTCCCCAAAGCACAGGGATTTAGCAAAATATTCCTGCAATGTTACAGAAGAAGGAAAACTGAGGATGGAAAGGGACCTGATTAAGATCGTAAAGGTGGTCAAACACAGAGCTAAAAATTGGACTGCTTGCTAAATGCCTTAGGCACTGGCTCTTCCGTCGATTGAAAGAACCAGTCAGCCTTCCTGGGGGACCTGGGAGCTTCCTCTGTTATTGTGCAAAACCAAAGCTGAAATGCAGTTTAATTTTAAAAGTCTTCATTGGGTGGGCAATCTGTTTCTGTTCCCCGCATGTGCTTCTCCCTCCTCATTTTAACACCACTATTCTGTTGCCCTCCCTCCATAGATATGATTGTGTCTGGCCTAAATACAGGTGTTCTGGAAGCAATTATAGCTCCCTTGGAGCAGAATATGATACATGGTAGCTCATTAGTGGTTTGCCCATATTAAGGGAATGACTCCTTGTTTCCCTTCTGACCTCACCTATTGTCTAGGAAATGAATGGATGTAGGAGTGAGAAAATTTGTTTTGGCAATGGGATCTGTATTTTCCAAGACTCTGTTATACTGAATTCTGCCCAGAAATACAAATCAGAATAATTAATCAAATAAATGCACAAAAGAACTTATCATTCCCTATTTTGGTAGCAACTATACAAAGTCAAAGCCATTATTTAAAAATTCACCGTGCAAGTTTATTAGAAAAGTTATTCTTTTATAAATTAAAAAAATAACATTTCCACAGGAAATGGGAGAAAAAGCAAGTTATCACTGTCAGAGGTTCTTCTAAGACATATCCAAACTCAAGATATTCATCATGAGTTATGGGAAAGTTAATGCTGCAGGAATAAATTAACCACAGAATTTTAATGGCTTTATTGTGTGACAGTTTCTAAAGCCCAACCAAATATCAGCTAGGAAATTCAAATGTGAGAGATATGCTCTTAATTCCCACAGTTATGGATTTTTTTTTAAAATCCCTTCTTATGATATAAGGGTCATTTAAAATATTCTACCATGAATATACAGCTTACTTATGGGTAGCACATTTCACCATTCTTATCCAGCCAGAAGCCAGCTTAATCTTTCATCTTTTCACGGAGGAACAGCAGATGCATAAGTATATTTTAGGGGGAATAAAATAGTTGAGAGAGAGGGGGAGAATGTGTCAGTCTTTGAACATTTCGGTGCACAGGACTTCGGCTGACACATAGGTCCAGAGATGTTAAACCTCCTGACTTTGGGCATAGCCACTTGCACTGTATGTGTTAGGAGAGTGGTGCACCGCTCTGTTTAGCGTTATTTTCAGCTACTGTGTTTGCACTGGCCAGTGCAGCTCTGTATTTCACATACCTTTATCATAAAGACATGGTTGCAAAGCCCCTCAGTCAGAATCAGAATTGTTCCTGCCCCAGGCATGGCAGTAACCAAACTGTCTTGGGTTAAAAATGGGGTCGGATACTAGGGGGTTGTGTCCTAATAGCTGCTCTAGCAGGAAGACACGGTTGTAGGAAAAGAGACCTGAGCAAAACTTCCCTTATAAAATGAAGAAATACATTTACATCCTGACCTGGAAGAACAGGCTGAGCAGCCTGAGCTCTGTGACGGGGGCAAAGCTTAGGGTGAGCTAAGGAATATCCTTGCCCCAATGAACTCAAAATGCCATAGATTTCTGCTGCATCAAGATTTCACCCTCCATCCTTAAACTCTTTCTTCCCCATTTATATTCACAACCTTTTCTTTATGCAACTGTCATGGCTTTTAGGCAGATAAATATCTTACATGCTTCTCAAGGGTGTCATACGCTATTTAGTATTTTCCCTCTGGTATCAGCACCTGTTAAGCATGGAAATAAAATGATTAGTCTTACATGTTTGGCTTCAAAAATTGATTTTAGGATACATCTCCTCATCATTGGCAGATTTCCCAACTCAAAATAATGATATTCTCTTCAATGGTAAGTTTTCTCAGTTTGGAAAAGTAGGAATTACATTGGGAAATTTTCTGGATTTCCCTTTCTCATAGAATTTTCTATACCTATCAAACCATTTGTGACAAAGCTACCTGATATAGCCTTAGAAGAAATTTGCCTTTGCAGATCTAGACCTGACTTTAAAAAAAAAAAGTCTTTGTGATGCAGGGGAAAAAAAAATAACATTTGAAAATTGAATGTTCTTTAAATAACCAGAAAGCTGTTTTGTTTGTTTTATTTAAGTCTGAAAATAACCTGGTATTTTAATCAACCTAAATAGGCCTGATGATCAGGTTGGATAAGAAGTAACATTATACTACTGTGTGGTTACTTTAGACCTAACCTAGCGGCATCTCAAAGAGCAGCTAAAACCAGCTAGATTCAGTTTTAATAGGTCATTAATTACCTTTAAATTAGCTGAGTATTCCACTGTAACAATTTATGCAAGTATTTCTAGAGACAATTATTAGTGAGCATATTGAAATTATCCTCAAAAATGTACAGCCGTACAGAACTCAATCTGAACTACAGGATCCTTTCTGCCCTCCTGCATCCAGAAGGTGCATTGTGCCTGATGCATCTTCAAGTTCCTGCTCCTTCAGGAGGAATACTTCTCAAACAAACTACTCTGCATACACCAAAAACATCTGATTCTTGCACTGCTTCTTTACATGCCTTTGAAATATTGTATATTATGCATGAATTCTTGGTTCATCATGTATCCTGAGATCTCTTTGTATTTTGTTGTTTGTCTTCAATTTTGTTTCTATCTTATGCAAAATTCATTAAGCCTTTGTAAACATGAGGAAAAACCTCTTCTTTTTGCTTTCTCCCTTGGGATTCTAGAAGGTTACCTTACCTTCTGCTTGGCCATAATATCTCTCTTGGGCTTAGTTTTTAATGCATGCAGTACTCCAAGAAGGAGGCAGTCTAGAGTGTTTTACTAGTCTCAGCCTTGAAGTGAACCAAATAATTTCTTTTGAATTGATGGAATTGGATCCTCTAGCACTAGAGCAAAATATTCTCGTATTATCTTGCCTTGGTCAGGTTGTGATCATAAAATTACCTGCTTTTTGCTGATTGGGACTCTCAGAGGAGGTAAAAACAGATGGCAGTGGGTCATTCTGGAGCTCCGAGGCTTCACATAGCTCTTGTACTGAGGTCCCTTGTCAGCTGCTCGTGTGATAGAGCATGGGTTGGAAATTTGCTTTCGTTGATGCAGGAAGAAAGCACTTAACTTGGAGGAAAGGAATGCTGTGGGAATGACCCACATCCAGGTATTTAATTCCCTATTTTTTCCTATGTTTTAAATTAAAGTAGGACTTTGGTAAATCTAAGAAATCCTGCTCCCCATGCTTGATAAAAACTAGCTCTGCATATTCTTGTGCATACCATACAGCAGGTCGTCGGTCCCCTGGGAGCTGCAATCAACGGGCATATATTAGAGCAGCTTTGGGCATGTTCTACTTTAAGCTGAACCCAGCACAGACAAGCCAGTAGATCAAAGAAGCCACAGTCAGCTCCACAATACCTTTTTTCCTTATGCTGCAGTTAACAACATCAGATCAGGAAATCCCCTGAGCTGCAAATAGTTGGAAGCTGGAAAAGCACTCAGGGGAGAGATCATATGAGAGTGGCTTGTTCCTGCTCTTTCTTAAACATCTGTTTATGGCAACTGTTGCTGTTGGTCTCCTTCGAGACACAAGTGTAAATGCACTCCTAAAAAAACTTGAACTCCTAAGAAGGTGAGGGGGCACAGCAAAAGGAGTTGAGGTGGTGGAGATACTGGTGTAGTAGTGCCTGTGTAGCAGTGGTGATGGTGGCAGACGTCGTCTCAGATAAGAAGACAGGATCAGCTCTTGCAGGCAGCAGTCCCTCCTGATGGAAGAGCAGGTGGTCAGCTGGACCCTTCTCACTCTGCTGGTGGTCATCATTTTGCTCTCTTTCTTTTTTTTTTTTTTTTTTTTTTTAGCAGGGGAAGGGGTCCTTTTCTCCCTTTCCATTAGTGCAGCTAACACAGGCAGCTTGCTGCAAGGGGGGAAATGAAAGGGTCTGCGCAGCTGCAGGCCAGGGACTGTGCTCTGCCCACAGAAAGCCATGTTCCTGTCAGGATGCTGTTAGCCCAAGTAATGCAGGTGAGATGGATGGAGCCAGTACAGCTGTTCTTGTGTTAGGTACTGAACAGATCTTAGTAAGGAAAAAAAAAAACAACCAAGAAATAAAAATTATTCTGCAGTACCAGAGGTATTCAATAGAAGTAGAGGTATTTTCTAAGAAGCAATTTTTTTCCTTATCTAGAGAGTAAAATAAAAAATTTTCTGACAGCAATTTAAAACTGATGAAACCAAAACCACTTTCTGAGAGATTCCTTGCAGTGATCAATGTCTGGTTCTGAAAAACGGCCAACATGAGCTCCTAAAACCCATGCACCACATCCTGTGTAGCAAGCCTATCCAGCTTCAGCCCTAGGGAAAGCAGCTTCAATGCAGCTCAGTTTGGGGATGCAGCAAAGGTACTAAGATGCTGAAAGGTGCCAGTTTTCCACTTTGCAGCAGGTCTCAAAAGGATTCAGTAGCATCAGGAAAACAAGAGCTCTTAGTAGAAAGTTCAGGTGAAAATGTCTCAAGTATCAGTCCTGGATGGGTGGCACAGTGTTGGGGACAGTCCATGGGTCTCTTCCTGAGGTCTAAACTACTCTGGGAGCAAAGGGAGTGAGCTGTTTGTCAAATCTGTCCCACCCTTCCTGGGAGCCTAGCACATGCAGGGTGCTGCAAGGACATTTCAAAATTAAACATATAGCTTGAGGGATTGGCTCTGTGCCTGAAACCCAGCCTATGCAAGATGCTATGATTTTGTGCCATGGCAAAGGAGAAATTTTTTTTTTTTTTAAGCTTTTTGCATCTTTTTATATCTTGTTTGTATTTTTTCCCTTTAAGTAAAGAGGGATTAAAATAAAACTCCAGACCAGAATGTACAAACTAAAATACTGCTTTATTTTTGGAAGAGAGCTTGTGGGAATGCTGACTCAGCTATTAGAATCAGCGTTTCCCTGATTTCCTTCGCTTTGAGGCCAGAATTTAAGTAGTTAAGTGAGATATACACTGAAATGAAGGGGCACAGATGAGTTTGCTACCCAGTGGGTAGCGGGTGCACCTGGGATAAGAAAGGCTGTTCAATGGAAGTAAATAAGGTAATTAACTCTTTCAGTCTATTGAACCTTGAAAGCCAGAGTTATAAAATAATAGCAATCAAATGTTATTAAACATGCCAAGTGTCTTAACAGATAATCATATACAATCAAGCTCCAATAATAAGAAATAAAATTTACTTATGATTAGATCCAAGTCAAAACAGTCAAAACAGATGCAAAAGGAGCTAGTAAACTCAGCAGAAAAAAAAAAAAATCTTCAGGATATCTACTTATGTCAAGATCTAATGGAGTTTATTAAATAAGTGAGTTGACTGAAAAGTGAAAAAAGCTGTTCTCTGAAGTAAGCAATCAGATTGTATGCTCTTTGGGAAACATCATTATATATCTATATTACACCATTCCAAAGCATGTAGTTATAATGTTGCCAGGGTGCCATCAGCCTTAAAGTAGACAACAATAGTTGTTGAACTTCCTAAAAAACAGCTTTTAAGCCTGGAAAGCTGAGAAGAGATAGGTTTAATCATAGACCAAGTTAAGAAGGAAGAAAATAAAGAAACAGAATTCCAGTGTAGACAGAATCCTGTTTCAACATGTAAAAACAGTTGCAAAGATTAGCTGCAGACAATGTTTTATCTTTATACTTTATTGAAAAGATGTCAGCACATAAATTAGAAGCCCTATTCTACCATGACAGGATATTGGATCAGGAATACAGAAAAAGTAAATACTAGTAATATTTTCTGTTTAATAAGCAGGAATGAATAGAGGGGCATTTGTTGATCAGTAACTTTCAAGCAACTTTAGATGGGTGTAGCCTATGTGCAGGTATGCATCCAGCTAACATGGGAGATGATCCAGGTTTTTTGTAGCTTTGAACTGAAGAGAGAGAGAAAGCTGTGCACTGACCAAGGCAGTAGTGAAAGTAGAACTGAACCCAGCCTCCTTAGAGCCTGTTTTTCCAACTGGTTTAAAAAAAAAAAAAAAAAAAAAGTATAATTTCTCCCTATAAAGTGTGCCTCACTGTGAACTCTTCTGCACAGTGTCATTACTTGGATGGTGATGCAAAAACAGAAACAGGAAAATGTGTAATATTGTTCTCTTTCAACAAAATCCTTCAGTTCTGACTGAATATTGCTAGCGTATTGGACAGATTTAACATACTGGGGTTTAGGGAGTCAATTTTCCAATGGAGTGTTGGAGTAAGCTGCCAACTCTGTGTGAGCTGATGTGACAGCATCCGGAACCACAGCCTACTTCAGCCATCCCTCCCCAGCGTAATCCAAACCGGCAGCAGAAAGCAAACTCGCTTCGGACTGCCTGCTGCTGCTTTTATGCAAAACGCTTGCAGCCCATAAACCTCATAGGAAGAATAGACAAAACTGACTTGTACACTGAGGAAAAAGCCCTGGAGGTCTAACTGTGCCCACCGGTGGCACTTGCCCTAACTGGAAACTGTGTTTCTATTGATTAACCACAGAGGGGTAAGGAGGCAGAGTGCTGATACATCCTGAGGGCATTGATTAAAGAAATCGATGTTGTCACATATTTATGCCAGATTTGGTTTCTTGGCATACCTCTTATTTTATGGTTCTATGGTTACACAAAAGCCTGGTGAGACATTGCTGCTTCAGACACTCGCTGCTGAGCACGAATTTTGCCTGAGTTCATGTGGTTTCATGGGGTTTAGCAGCAGTGAGTTCAGTCAAGCTTAGCTCCTTGCTCTTCCAGTTTGTAGGGAATTTATCCCAAACCACGCCAAGAAATACATTAACCTTAGTCAGCAAGTAAGATGCTGTCAGAGACGACAGGTTGCCTCGTTCCTTATGCTTTGCTATGAAACAACCAGCATGAAAACACATTTAGGCTGATACATTTTTCAGGCCTTTTACAATATGTACGCAGCTGCTTCAGTTGACGGAACTATCCAAGTATTATAAAGCATCTAAACATTGCATCTTTATCTCCATCCTGGACTAGCAGGCAAAAATAATTTTATTCCCCACCAGAGAACTCGAGCAGGTGCTATTTGTCTACAGTTATGTCTTCCACAGAAGTTCTTTCTTACTTTCTGAATTTGCTTTAGGCAATTCATAACTTTGGCATAAATGGTCAATTCAAAGCATTGACCATTACTCATGTGAGTAATGCAGACGACCTGGTTTCACAGAATATTTTGTTTCCTTTTACACAGAAACTAAAAGGGCTCATGGATTTTGTACCTTTGAACATAATTCTTCATCAGGGAAATTCAGGCAAGAGACGAGCTTTACTAGTGATTTTGATAGGAACTGCACCACAGCTGATGCTTTGCATTTCATGAGAGGAGAGTCTCTTTATATCCAGAGGAAGAGAACCAGACAGACAATGTACAATAGCACCATCTGGTGACTCCCAATAATCCTACTGTTGCCCCCAATTCCCAAAGACAGGATCCATTACAAAAATAAAGAAAAATAAGAATATATGTAATCGTAAAAAGGAGCAGGATTCAGTAAGAAATTATTTTAAATTAAAGAGCCAGTCACCTCCCTATGTGTGCAATTTTCATATTGCATGAAGTGGTAACAGCAAAGGAAATGGTTCGTAAAGGATTTGGAGAGTCTACTTTTAGTTAAACACTGAGCAATTTTCCATCCGTATTCTAGCGGATTCCAACATTTAACGAAATATTCAAAAATCAACCCAAACTCTAAGAAAAACATACTTGGCTAGTATTTAAAAACCAAGCATTCTGCACCTATGCAATTCAAATGAAATGGATCATATTTATGCTTTCATTGTAACTTGGGCTGAAGATTGTTTCCTGTAGATGAATCTGCAGCCTCTGTGTGGAAGGGGCAGATCTGTGGGTTCCCTGGGAGACAATGACACAATCATAAATACTGGTGAAATAATTACAGAACTATTTTCTTCTGAGCATCACCAGGAAAGACATCCTTAATGGGTTTAATAGATCTTCCAAATTCTTTAATTTCATTTATTTTCTTGCTGGCCTAGCCCAATCTATGAGCTGAATTTTGTAAACACTGCGTTACCCACACCCCAGTTTTCTGCTACAAATGGAGGCTGTGTGTGATTAGAGACTACATCTAGGCAATAAGTTGATGCTTGGGTAACGGTCTATCTTCTGAAATAGGAAAGGCTGAAAGGTTTTCTGTAGAGCACAGGAGAAGCATGAAAAAGTCAAGGAGCTTCTTTGCATAGTTATGTGGTTGGTTATCATTTAAAAAAGAGTTGCAGGAGAAATATTGAAGAAAAAAGGTTCAAGTTGCTGTGACTGCAGCTGTGTTTATCTTTTCTAACAAAAATCTGGAATACTTGAGCACAATAAAAATTTCTGCAGAGCTAAAGCCAAAGGAGAAGGCTTGGGAATTTAAGTAGCAGTCCTGGAGCTGATGAGAAGTCACTGGAGAGTGAAGTCAGTAATTACAGGGTCATTGTATGTCTCGTGAGTCCGAATGATACCCTTAATGTATTTTTCTGCTGCACATGGATCCCAAAAGATTTCTATTTCTCCATTCAAGTCAGCTTGGACGTGAGTTTGGTGCTGTGCCTCAAATTCTTCACTGACAGCACTGCATGATTTTACCTTGGCTAGAAATGGTCTCTTCAGGTGCTCTTTTTTGTATTCAGTCTTGTTGAAGGATACATATGAAGGGACAATCTTGCTGCAGAAGATTTTCCATTTAGGTATGTCTCAAAACTGTAAAGAAACCATTTTGAGCTGTCTTCTGTGGTTAAGAATAAATTATTGTCCTTTTGATTTATTATATATTTACCTAGTATTGCAATGACATGCAGCCTGCAGGAGCTGAGAATTTTGCTAGCACATAACATGCACCACTTTTATTTATTCATGAAGAGTGCACAATCCGCTCTCATACTATATGTATATTTTTTTAATGAGGATATAAATTGGAAATGTCCAGAGCATGGGATAGGAGGCTATTGACTGAATGCCAAACATCTTTCCAAATCAAAATAAATAAGAACTAATAATCCTTGTTGTGCTTCTCAGCTGTAGCCAAGTTAATGATATGATGATAAAAATAAACAAGCTGTTTCACAAATTGGCTGTAGCACACTATGGAACTTATAATGCTCCACTTGTGATTGGCCTTTCCTGCTGATTTTTCCATTTCTTGGGCAACAGTGCTTCTTCCATGTTGTTTGCCATCTGAAATACGAATTCCAGAAACTGACTGTGGCTTAGTGTGCTCAGTACGACCAATAGATGTGTATGTGTGTGAAAGAAGCTTCGCACATCATTACATCCTCTGAGGGTTTGAGCCATCCAAATCTTTCGGGCTGTGCCAGTTCCCTCTTTTGCAGAGAAAGGCAGACAGGAAATGCTTGCGCAGATGGAGAAAATTTCTTCAAGGAGACAAAACTTTGGTTTTGTTCCGTAATGTCATCCTCTGGTGAGCTCTTGACTTCTTGTCTGGGATCCATGAAACATCATTTTGAATACAGAGAGCCATTTCAGGATGATTTATTGCATCAAAACAATCGGCACAAGCAGAGGAATATATTCTGGTTTCCACTTTTTCTGGTCCCATGTGTGCTCCTATCCCTCATGTTCCTTTGCTAAATACACGGGGGAATAAGTATGTAGGTGTAAATATGTATTATTTATTTGTTAAGCTGAGAGTGAGGTCTGACACATAGATGATTTGCAGCATTTCCCACATCTTACTATAGGGAATGCATGCAATGAGAGAATAACAATTATTTAGTTCTCTTTAACAAATGGTAAGCTTTTAGGAGAAAGTACAGTAAGTACTTATGAATACAAAGCACCAGCCCCTCATGTTGCCTACCTCCTCCAAGACACATTGACAGTGTCACGTTAGCACCCAGAGCATTGGGATGTTGAAACAGAGATGCACAGGCAGCAAATTACTGCTCCTCACAGAAAGAGTGCAAGATGGGCCTGGCAGTGCTGTAGCAGTTATTTCTGCTGCCATTTTTATCTTTTTTTTTTTTTTTTCTGTTGGAAGACTTTTGAAAATCCCCTCCTGAATCAACTTGCATCTTTAGATACTTAAATATTTAAACAGACACAGGATATTGTTCCCAAGAGAGTATTGTTCCCTCCACTTGTAAACCTCATTGTATTTTCTGTCATTTTTAAGTAGCGTATTAATGTCCTTGGAAATCCTAACCGTGCTTATGATTGGAAGGAGAAGCAACCTCACAGGTATTACTGCTTTGAACATCAGGACAGAAAGCTGTGCCTAGTAAGATGCTCGTATGAAGAACTCTAATAAGCTCCTGCATCGACATGTAGCTGCTCTGCTTCATGGGCTGCGCAGTGCCCTTGAATATGCACAGGCACGTCAATGCCTTGTTCTGATGATTCATGGAAGGTGTTAACATCCACTGTAGTGAGTGCTAGTGTAACCCCTTATATTCCTATAATCACTTAACTCCGGAGCAGTTCTTAATGTTTTGGTATAATTCTTCTCATCAATTCAGACCTGCTTTTCAGATGTTCTTTCTTTATATCCCACTTTCTGCACCTAGTAACTAGGTTGGGAGTTAAGGAAATTGCTGTTTGCATGAGGAGAGGACTGTTTAGGAATTCAGTCTGTTGCAATTAAAAATAGAGCCCTGCTCATGTTACAGCTCATTTTAGTTTTGCAGTCTTCAAATTTTAAATCATTTTTGCTAGGTGTTTTTTAAAGAATGGAATTTTAAATGTTGCGGAAAAAAGTGAAGAAGCAGAGATCAATTTGTTCTTGGTATAGTTTTCTCGTCATGTCCTAAACCCTTAAAAATGAGGGTTTCAGTGTGGCCAGAGATAGAAACATATCACGCACTGAGTTTCTCAGGCTTATAAGCCATTCACTGAAAGTCAAAAGTTTATTGAAGGGTAGCTGCAATTTAAAGTTGTTTCCTCTAAAGTATTATTAGCATTTGACGGACACTGATAGATGTTACTAAAACATCTTTGAAAGGCAAAGGAATAATTCAGCCAACAGTTCCACTGATTTTGCTTTCTGATATATCCCCTCATAAAAATAATATCCCTTTGATGGTTTTTTTCCAGAATATAGTGCTGTATCTGAAAAAGAGAAGCAAAATATTTCCTGCAGTATTTTCTCATTGATGAAGAGCTTGCAAGAAGGAAAAGGTCACTGCACTAGGATGCAATGAAATAATTAATACCTAAGACACAACAGGGTAGAAATAACGGACGGGCTCTGCCTGAAATACCCAGTGCCGTGACATGGGTTGTTTTCCTCACATAAACAGGAAAAATTGTGAGTTGATTCTTGAGGAAATTCCTAGCTGGTTTTAAATTGTTTCTTACTTATTAAAAGCTATTAAGTAAAAAAATTGGTCTCTCTTTTTCCTTTGTGTAGCATCATTTTCTAACTCTCAGTTCTGATAACTTTGGGTAGCTAAAGTTTCGTATGAGACTTTTCTAAAACGACTTTTGTGTGAGCATTTCCCCTAGCTTCAGTCCCTGTCCTCTTTCTCTTGAATTATTTAGTAGTGCAGATAACTTATTGGCATGAATCTGTCACCTTTGTCAAGAGTTTATCTACCTTTTTTCTATGATAATCCCCCACGACTAGCTAATCTTTCTTTTTGACTCACGTTCCACGAACCTTTGAACCCTTATTTTTTTTGTTTTTGCTACAGCACTACCAATTCAATCTCTGCTGAGTGTCTTATATTTCAAGGACTAAAATTGGTCATAAAATGTTAATGGTGTCTATCTTATTTCCCCATAATGCTAAAATAACTGTAATGTTCTGTGGGCTTGTCTACCCCAAGAAACTAGCACACAGTAAAGCAAGGTTTGAATTTATAGCTCCTCACTTCTCACATAGACATTTTAAGGGCACACTGAGTAGCGGATGACTTCTTCCACTATTAAACATGGAGTAAGCCACCATGAACTTAAATGTGCATGGGGCTTTACAACGTAGTAACTAGGGCAGAGAAAATCCATAACAGCTCCCTACCTCCTGTAGTAGAGAAGTCCTATATTCTTAAGCAGCTTCTTCCCTGTCTCGAAGAAGGATTTTCTTGTGGTTATAGTAGCGTGGAAGAGAGTTGTGTCTAAGTACTCCATGTACCTCCTGTTGGGTAGACACCAAATAACAGTACAAGATGGTTGAAAAATTTCTTTCAAGTTAGTGTTTCTTTAAACTGGAAGCTTCATTTGCAGAGAACTAATGTGCATATTAATGAATTCATGCTTCTGCTTCCTTTGAAAAAGCTTTTCTTGGGAGGGCGGTAAAGGAAAAGACATGCAGGAATATTTTCATCGGTTTTTGTTGTTACCCAAAACACCAAGGTTTTTAGCCGCAACTCAAAATTTCCCATGAGAATTGTGACAAAATTTAAATATTTTTCATTTTCAGCTGTATTTTTAATTAAAAGGTCACATTTTCCAAACAGCTCAAGCTTTACCATCTCTCTGCCTCAGTTCTCTGTCTGTCATTTGGGATTATAATTCTTTTCTATCTTTTTGTTTCTCCTGTCTATTTAGATTATAAAATGCCTTTTACTGTGTGTTGATACAGTGCCTAGCAGAATCAGATCCTGAACTTGGCTGGGATATAAAGTTGCTACTGTAATACAAATCAATATTAATAAATGAGCATCAACCTACTTTCCTTTTCACCTTTTACATTTCACATGTTGCAGTCAATATGCTCTTGGAATTATTGCTGGACTTTCTCTACTCTTATAAATAACACAGTATTTTACTATATCATCTACAATCATCTTCAAGCCCCTACCATGATCAGTGTTTCCTGAGTATAGCCTTATAATTTTTTTCTGTCCCCTGCTGCATTACCTTATACTTCCCTACTGAAAACTGTATCTCACATTTGCTTGCGCATAAGCCTAATTAATTTTGTCAAATTATTTTTAATTTGTTGGCTTTGTTCCATCACATTTGTTGCCCTTCCTCCCTGATACCAATAAATTTATTCTCTTTTCAAAATACACCTGCTGCCAAGTTTACATTATGTAATATAAAAAGTAGTCTCTAAATCATCCTTGATGGGACCAATCCTATTGCCTCACTTACCCTTTTGAAACATTGCCTATGACTTATTTCTTGTCACTCAGCAGCCTTTTTCTGGAGCCAAATGAATAGAGTTTTCCCACTTACCAGGTACACTGACTTTGTAGATTAACCTTTTGTGTGGTATGGCTTTTAAATTTGCATAATTTATATCATCTACTTCACCTCTGTCTGCTAATTCGCTAACGTACTCAGCAATTTCTCACACATCCCTCACGGGAGCATGGGGAGAGAACTGCCATGTGCACTGAGTTCAGCTGCACATCCCCGTGACTGTCCTGTGGGGCAGCCCTTAATTTCACCTGGAGATAGCAAATGGTAAGAACATCACTGCACCTCATTACTAGAGAGAGAAAAGAAAAATTCAGAGTAGAGACACCAAATATTTAGGAAAGGGTTCACTTTCTTTTCAGAAGGAGAGGGAAAGGGAGGATTAACAGTGCTGTGGTGGATTAAATGAAAGCAAGCAAGACATGGCACAAACCATGTTCCAGAGCTAAGCAGACTTTCAAATGGAGTATTTTAAAGATAATTTGAGAGGAATTTCATCATTGCACTAGCTGCACATTTGTCAAGACACTACAGCAGGTTGACCTTCCCATGCTGCTTAAGAGATCTGAACCAGAAGGGCCTGATATCTCATGACTTCATCAGATATGTCAGGTAGCTCTGGAGATTGACAGGCCTTTTTTGCATCCATGTAATTAAGCTGGAGCATCTTTATTCTTTGGTGCTATCAGGTCTGGCCTTCTGAGCTTCTTCCAGCAAAAACACAGAGATTTCACAGGGGGAAACTGAAGCAAAGATAGGTGGTAATCTTTTGAAAAGAGAGAATCAATTAATAAACTCTCCTGGATTGGCTCCAGGTCTAGCTTTGCGGTACTGCCTTTGGAAGCACTGCCATCCACGAGCAGTCAGGACTCCCCAGACAGCACAAGATCGTTCAGCGTGTGAATTATAGACTTCAGTCTTGAGAGTATAAATGATGGTCAGGAACAAGAGGGCAGATACAGAGTGGTAATCATTCCAACTTCAAAGTTAGCTCAGTACTATATTGCTTCATTACAGTGCAGCAAATCAGCAGAGAGATCTGATTAATCCTTGATGTAACTTTCTTGACATGCCCTGGTTGTTAAAACATACTGTCTTTCTCTAGCACCTTCATGCTCTTTCAACAATAAACATTTGAACAGCTTCCATAGCAGACGGACATCAGGAAAGCCGAGCGATCTATATTATAAGCCTATCCTTAGAAAGTGATGAGTCTAGATGACAAAATGTCCTGACACACTGGGAAAATGCACTTCCCTAATCAGTTCATTGCCCTTTATTAATAAACTGATATGGTGCTAGACTATAACACAGAAGGCAATATTTGGTCTGAATTTAGTGATTGATAACTTTTTTAATGGCAACCATTAAAATGCAGCCAGCTAGGTGTAGTTGTCCCTGCCTGGAACAACAGGGGAGGCAGGATAGGAGCTATTCTGTTGTATCTGATAGCAGTCTGAAAATCTCTAAAAGCTAACACAAGGTAGACACCTGCACAGAAGTTTGCAAGATCAGAGCAAAATCTGCATGTGCAGTAAATACAAATCACAAATGACATAAATATTCGGATAGATTAGTAGACAAGGGGACAGGCTCACCGATCACCCCTATATAAGACCTGATATGTGTATAGATATAGCTATATAGCTACATAGATATATATATAAAGAATGCATTAAATGTACAATTTAGTTCCTATAAATCTGGAAGAGTAGTCAAGTATGAGGGGTAATTGTAGTCTACTGACCTGTAGCCCCTGCAGCTAGTCACAAAAGCACAGAGCTGATTATTTCTCAGAAATGCTCTCTGGGGTTGTAAAATGTATTTTGCTTAATACAGCAATGGTGGAGCTTGAGGTCGTGGGGAGAGTGAATAGTGGGCTTTGTAATGAACTTTAAAAAGAGAAGCGTCTCAGAGCTTCATCTTTGTACGTCCTGACACACAGATCAGTGTTTTCCCTCTCTGCATTTCAACCCTAGCTGTCAAGCTGAAGCACGAACACATGCACTCATGTGCGCACACAGATACACTGAAAACAGCTCACGCTAAAAATCCCTTTTAATACTGTTTCTCCCTCTTAATAATCTCTCCCCTTTGTGAAAAGTCTTACTTTGGGATAATCTCATTATGGGGTATCTCCTTGACAGGTTAATCTTCTCAGTTACCTCCTGAAGATTTTGTCATCTTTTAATCTGGAATACGATTGGATAACATCTACAGATCAATATCTTCTTTGTAGTCATGTTCCAAAGGCTATGAGAGCTGTTCTCCCGTGCAGTTCAAAGCCTCATTAAAGATTTCTCAAACTGTAAACCCCTTCCAGAGATATCATGCCTTCATTTGCTATACATCAGTATAATGTTCCTTAATTCACTCAAGTGTTTTAATGTCTGTCACAGTGACTGTTCCTTCCTTAAGGCCAATATATTTCCTTAAAATAAACTTAACAGCTCCTACACATTTTCAACAAGTAGTATATTAATTTGAACAAGTTTTAAGTGAATTATATCAGAATTTTTCTTATGATGCACTGTCATATTTACTGCACATTTCAACATGAATATGGTATCTTCTCATTTGTTAGCTTTATGTCTCTTGTGACAGTAAATTAAAATGATCCATTGAACTCTGATTTTCTCTTTTTGCATTCACTTCCTGACATAATTACTTTCCAACCGTTTATTGACTTTTTTCTGTGGTAGGATGATTGACATATATTAAGAACTTTGAAATTATATTAAGAAAAAAATGTAAGGTTGCCCGTTGAACATTCTTTGCTTTGTGCATATTGTTAATCATTAACAAGATTTCTGATGCATTCACAGAAATTTGAACATGCTTCTTTTCTAAATAGCACTAATAAGGAGATTATACAGGCCAAGAGGTTCATAACCCTTACCATTGCCAAATGCTATTTTTTATATTCATGAATTCTGCTCACCAAGAAGCAGTGAATAAATGAAGTAGACATTTCCTTCTGGGGGCAAATATCCTGATGACAAAAAGAAAGAATGGATAATATTAGAATGACATATGGAAAAACCTACCAAAAATATATGAAGAAGTAAGACTAACACTGAATGAGTATTTCACTCACAAAGGAGAAAAAAAAATTATTTTCCATTTCACTCTTTTGTAAGCTTCAGTGATTAAGAGTCTGAAAATATACCTGGTCTCAATTTACACAGCAAGGTGTTTATTAGTTTGTCAGATCTCACATAGGCAGAAGCTAATTTGCTCATAGGGTATGCTGTAATTATATCACTGAATAGTTGTTTTAAGGGATCCAGTTTTAATTTCTTCCTCTTTGATATAGTCATTTAATTACAACACAGCGCAATTGATTAATTGCAATTACACTTTTTCTTTCTGAGAATTCACCTACAAAGTACAGTAGAGTACTAGAAAGTGAGGGGAAAGAGCTGCAGAATTTAGTTTATGAGGCCAACAGAATATATACAGAATATATGCAGAATATATACAGAATATATACCTGTTTTCTTTAAGTAGAAATACAGCATGTGCTATACTGGTGAGATGATTCTGTGTTTAGTTCCCCACTTCCATCTCTACTTAATACCTGGTGGGGGAAAAAAAAAATTCTAATGTCTATATGCCCACTTGTCAAAGCTCTCTTAATGGCCCTGATCCACAACTCACTGAATTCAATGAAAAGATTTTTCTTGACTTCAGAAGCCTTTGGACTTGGCTGGTTACGAGCTCATCTTTCTTTGTGATTTGCAAGTTACCTCAAACCTTTGAGGGCAGTACAAATAGTCATAATAATTGAATCAATATGGACTCCTCACCTCTGCTCGCCACTTGGGTTACACCACCTCTCCCCAGAAGAGCTGATGGAAATCTGAACCTGTCAGATGATGCCCAAATTGCCTTGCTACCTTTGTCTCAATAATTTTTCCAATAAACACAAAGGTTAGAGACAGGCTAATAGCCAGTGAGACAATCAGTGTCAACAGAAAGCTTCTTCGGTGAGGGTCTAAACAGCAGTTAACTAAGCACAAGAGAGACAAAAGGATATAGGCATTGCAACGCTAACACAAAACCTGGCTTTTGGGCACCCTCAGGAGTCCACACAGCCTTGTGTTAGGTCAGAGGCTGCCAGTAATAAGAGCAGGTTAGCCTGTGTACAGCTCTCTACTAATGCAGCGATATTTCTTATCATCCTAGCTTTGGTGGCAGAGTCCTGACCTACACTCCAAGCCATCGAGAAACAATGCCATAAGCCCAACTACACAAGACTCTTTGAGGAGGGGGATTGCAGAGTCAGAGTGACTCCAGGTCACACTCATGGGGTAATGCTGAGGGGGAGATACAGCCCGCTTCACCATCTCCACCAATGCATCTATACTAGCGCACCTAAGGAGAGAGGTAGGAGGATGGGAGGATGCAGTCTTGAACCCAAACACCTTAATTCCACCAGAGTCCATTTCAGATCTCAATATCCTTTTGAGGATCTTGGCTTTCAAGCCTTAGTTTCTCAAGCAATTTACTGTGATGATCAGTAAAACAATACAGGAGTGTTCTTTAACTCACCACGAAAAGGTTGAGCTTTAAATCTAATGAAATTTAATTACAGCATTAACATTGTACAGATACTGATTTCAATTCAGAACTCCAGAGTCATAGGAAGCACCTCGAGAATTAACTCTGTCCTAGCGTACCCTGCTTTATGTGGTGGATTTTCTCTGTAGACAGGAGGGGAAGTATTCTGGTACTAAATTCACAGTTAAGATGCTGCTTTGACGTATCCCTGAATAGTGCACTCAGCAGAGTTCAACCAGCCTGACATTCAAAATTAATACTATAAATATGACCCTAAAAACGTCTGGAGTTCTAAAGTAGTGGGCCATTAACTTTTACAGTGTCGACCTATTCACTCTTACATCAGTTTAATTAGTGTAAAACGTAAGACATGAGAGTAAATATCACATGGACAAGCACAATAATCATTGTTGACTTCAAACAGATAAACTTTTTGATGAGCTGCAAAGCATTAATAAAGCCACCTACACATTGCCCACACATACCCATGGCAACAAATATACATCAACATAAAGCAGAAAAAAGCTGCAACCTATCAAAGTTTTAATATTCATCATCTGAGGCTAGTGTGATTGCATTTGCATGCCTTTGCTGCCTTTTTTTTTCCCCAAGGATGAAATGAGGGGAAAAAAGCGTAGAAATGTAAGAGAAAGTGCTTTGAAGCTTCCGAACGGTTTTGATCATATGTCCAAAATAAATCAACAGTTACTTAGTGCAAGTCTGTGTTATAGGACATTGCCTATGCCCTCTGAAAATAAATCAAGATGGACATTAATCAATATGTGAATGTGCACAGAAAAGCAACTGGTGGCACTACAGCCCTTTTAGCTTCTTGGGTGAGTGAACTGCCACCAAAAGGACAAAAAGTGTCATAAGTTCAATGCAATTAAGAATCTTTTTCACTGTCTTGAAAGTGGCCTGTCTTTGCTATTTACATATCTATTACTTTTCAATGACAAAACATCTGATAAACAATTACTCTAAATTGCTATAAAACATAGCATACATTCCTTTCCATACATGTGTATTGACATTCTTTTCCTGACATGGGCTCAAATCCACTTCTTGGATGCAGTAGGTTTTTTATTTCATTCTGCTTTTTCCATTCTGGTTACCTGGCATTTATCCGACTCTGGACCTTCTCTTCACATTGTTTTTACAGCAGCAGAAAGGGGCTCAAACTTCCAAGAAGCCCAACCCTCCCTGCAAAACACCAAATGATTTCTGCTCAGCGAGATGAGAACATCCAATATCCTGCAGAACCTGTCTGTGTGAATGGGTCTCAGGGCAACATCCAAAGGGTTATGAGCTTCTGTTGTTGTGTGTTTTTTTCTTTTGTAATAGGTTGTGAAATGGGTCCTGACATTGTTTCAGCTGTGACATTGTAGCTTGAATTGGAACCACTGGCCTATGAGATTCTTCATTAACGTCAGTTCAACAACATTCTTTCCTGCTCTCCTCTGCAAAATTTTATGAACTCTACCACCCTATCTCAGAGAAGACACAATGTGCAGATATAGGCAATAAAAGTGATTAGCAGTCTGGAGAGGCTTCCATTTAAAGGGAGACAGAAAAATAGACCGTTTAATCTGGAAGCAAGAGAAACCCCATGGAAGGGACAGACAAGTAAATTCAGTGGGATAGGAAAAAATGCATCTGTTGTTACTAATATTTACCCTCTCACTTAATGAAGTCACAATCAATTGATCTGAAAGGCAACAAATTAAAAGCTGATAAAAAATAAAAGAAAACCCAGCATGATCCATAGCGGCACTAACGAAAATGAAATATCATTGAGGACAAAAATTATATTCAATCCAAAACCAGATTAGATATGCAAATAATGTGAAAGTGGATAGTTACACTACAGAGAAACACAATTGATTTTATTCATATCAAATAAAAATTACTGTGATACAGGTCATAAGTCAACTACCACTAATAAGGTTTAGAAGAATTTTCCCTAGGATCATTTTCCTCTGGACTAGGCAGACTAAAGAGCCAATAACTCCTGTGTTCTTCCAGCAATTACAGCCGTGCTTTTCACTGTAAATATATAGTTATGTTGGAGGGTGGAACAAGGTTTGCATATATGCTCAATATACAAGACAATGTCTGGAAACAAATAGCTCTGTGCACGGTGGAACCAATGAAGCTTCATGCAACTGTCTTAAATCAGAGCTGCTGTGTGAATTCTCTTTTAATACCACTTTTCTCATTAAGTACAAACAGATTTTTTTCCTTCTGTTTCTCTGAAAAGCTAAATATCCCAGGAAAAATACACTTGGGCACTGGTCACACACAGTAACCCTTGTCTCAGTGGGATATTAATAGAGTCTCTCTATTCTCCCTGTTTACCTGTAGAAATCTTACAGGACCTTAACACCTATCAGATTAGCCAATGGGTATAAAATGGATATAAAAATGTTTAAAAGAGACCAGTAGATTGAAATGCACACAGAGCATAATTGCATAAGCATTACAGTGAGAAACCAGGACAGAAACATTAATATGGGAAGTGTGCTCCAGCCCAGCCACTTTCCTCCCCCACATTCCCCAAAAAAAAGCATTCAGGAACAGCAGATTGCAAAGAGCAATCACACCAGCCACAGGTTGGCAATCACATCTTCTCCAAACAGCAATCATGGCTCCTACTGATGGACAACAACATGTGAGAAACTGTCATTTTGATATTTAAAATCTGTGGTGTGTAAAACACTGACTGTCAGTCTCAGCTAGTGGGATCTGAGTTACTGGAGAAGGAACTACAGAAATTACTGGATCTGAAATGGACCCTACAAGTCAAAATGGTTTTTTTTTTTGCAACTTTTCAACATTATTTGTCTATGCTGCAGACTGCATAGCTCATTTATTTACCTGACACTGTACTTCAGTGAACAACATTTGGTCTTAGGACTTCAAAATTGTATTTTTTCTCCCAAGCTCTTCTTACCAGGTTTGTCTTAACTGCGTAGGGACAAAAAGGTGTATTCTTGCCTTCAGCTCTGAGAGCTGAAAGCAAAGCTGTCTAAGGCCACTTGTCAGGAGAGAAAGACTATGTTAGCACCATCTTGCCTGTCCTCTTCCTATATATAGTACTGCTATAACGATGGTAATGTGAGCGGTGGTGCTGAAGAGGGATTAAGGGCTTGACCTAGTCAAACTTTATGGTTTCCCAGCTGGCAGTGAGAAATTACTTCCTGTGTTCCCAGTGCCAAAGAATGACTTAACTGGAGGAATTGGATTTTTTTTCTTTTTTTAAGATAGACGGAAGGAGGGAGCCCTGATGTTTTTATGAGAAGAACAGAACAGCAAAAATCTTAATGGATTGTCCAGCACAAAATGTCCATGGGATGAATGAGGCCCTTAAAACGTCATGGCTCGGACTGAAATATTGCCAGGCTTTTGAGTAGTTTCAAGAGTTTGCTTTCAATTTGAACTTTAAATCAATTTTCCCTTTCATTTCAAAATAAAATTTCAGTGCATGTGGGATGATGTAACCTTTTGACTTCACTGATATTTATAAAGAGGGGGAAGGGAAGTTTATTAATATTTTTTCTAAATGCACCACTTTTAAATCAATAGACTTCTTGAGAGACCAAAACCTGCCCATCTAATGACACATCTAGTAGGGATTCCTTCTGAACAAAACTGGGGTGCACTGCTAACACTGAGCAGCAAGAGTCTTTCCTGTCTGTAACCAGTAAACTTTATGTGTTCTACTACACATTACTTCAAAGTAAACTGATGCCTATAAAGAGAATGGGAAAGAAAGTGAGAGAAGTTGTCACGAAACAAAACACGGAGGTTAAAATATAGGTGGGGACAACATCCAGAGATGCAGTGCATTGTTGCAATGGACCAAATTCTGTTTTCTTCATCATCTGAGAGAATTGTCTGAGAACTGTCCTGATATGTCTAATGACAGAGGAGCTACAGTCATTACATAAATTGAAAAAAACCTGATTCAGCAATTTACAGATTTAGAATGGGCTAATGGAAAGATCATAAAATGAGGAAAAGGTGTTTCTTGTTAAGTGACACCTACTTATTCCAGCTGGGTTTTCTCCATTAATCTCTACAAGCTTTGGATCAGGAGCTAAATGTGCTTCTGCATAGTCTGTTCTGAAGCAAGTATAAAGCTATTTATCTCAAAGGATATCATTTGGCATATTTCATTGCAAAGACTTTAGTTGTTTTTGAAGCCAAAAGACTTTTTTTTTGCATAACCAATGTCTAGGAGAACTCAGAGAACCTGCACCTTTTCTCTGATTTTAGTATCGGTTAATGATGGTGTAACACAGCTTATGGTAGCCTCAGCACTGCTTTAAGTTATGCTGCATCAGCACAACCGTGGTCTAGGATAGCCGGTTACATGCTTTCCTCCTTCAGTGTGCCACATATAACCAGCTGTAGGAAATGCAAACCAAAACCAGCCTTTGCCTTCTCTGCCAGGGCAAGCACATCTAAGAGATGTGCTAGTCATGCTGCGGAGCCACAGCTGAAACTTCTGCAAGAGTGCCAACTACAACAGTTGTTGCTCTTGTTTGTATGTTATTGCTGCTGCCTAAGTCAGTGTCCTTTAGCTGTCACTAACTTGAGCTGCTTTGGCTCTCCTTTAGAGAAATAAGTAAACTCTCTAACTGTATTTCCATGCTACTATCAAAAAAAATTGGCCGGGTGGCCTTTCATGGCCATTGTTTTGGATTTTTGTTTTATTTCTTGGAGATCTACTGGCAAGGCCCTTTCCTGCACACAGCACTTGTTAGTAATTCATGAGTTTCAGGCAAATGTTCAGTTTCAATGATGAAGAACATTGCCGCTGTTGGAAGGAAAGCTGATCTGGAGTAGAGACCCATCTGTTCCTTAATAAAGTTTAGAGGCAATATTCCATTTCTACCTGGAAGGCAAGCCTAGAGACAGAAAATAATCATTTTTGATGAGATATTTAGATAACTATCAGAGACTCCTGCTTCTTATAATCAGCGGTATCTGCTACTGCTATTCCTCATGCTTTAGTGGTTTGGACTTGTGACAGAAAATTCATCTTTGGGAGGATACATCGGGGTGCCACAGCATATAAGATTGATCAACTTCAGCTATTGCTTTGCTGTATGCAGTTCTGTTTCTGGATATATATAGCCAGTGAAATAGGCGGTCAATTTTCCCCTCTTTTTTAGACCACTGATTACTTCCTGCTCTTAAGGCATAAAAAGATGATAATAATGTACAAGGACATTGGACACTATCCAGAATTTGTACTGGAGAAGATGGTGGAGTGCCTCCGTGCATCCATTTGAGCTCACCTAAAAGAAAAGCAGGCTGCCAACTCTGCAGACTTCTCTGCATAGTAAATCTGAATTTTCAGGTTCTAAATAAATATGAAGTTCATTCCACTGAATGACAGGAATGGAAAAGTAATCACTGCAAGAAAAGGAAAAGATAAAATTCTGTCGCTCTATGGTGCCTTTCATGAGAGGATTTTACTCATGTTAATGAGGTCTTGTAACATAATAGTGATATTGAATTTCTTATGGAGGATGAATTCAGGCTTTCCAGAGATGTGTGGCATAAAGTCATAGCACTGAGGGCAAAAGTGGAGCTTGGGTAACAGTTTGGTGGTCCAGAGTTGTGGTCTTTTAAACTAGCCATTAAATCATCTTGATTTAAGGGAAAAAAAAGAGCAACTTCCTCAGGCTCGCTCTATCACATTGCTGTGCATGCCAGCTTCCCCTCTGCAGCGAGGATTATGCAAAATTAGCCAAAGTGGGGAAGGAACCATACCTGTTTAACCTCGCTCCGATTAGTCTTCCAAAGGGGCTCAGAAGCTGGAGCTGTACCTGTTTTGGGGTCTATGCTCTGTGGTCCATCAGGAGTGGCCAGCACCATCCATGACAGTGACCAGAACTGACACGCTTGGCTGGTTGGGGTGAGGCTGCGTGAGTCCTTTCCAGGGCAGAAGCAATGCCAGAAGGCAAGGAGTCCTCACAGGCTGCAGGTCCCAGCACTTCTGAGAGCTCCAGTCCTTTGCGTTCCTGGGAGCTGGGCTGATTTGTTTTCAGCAACATCTTTGCTACAGGAAGGTGTATTAACAGTTTATTTGATTTTCCTTTTTCCAACACACTGCTAGCTAAGGGACACTGCAAAATGTAATTGCTCATGCCAATATCTCTTTGCCTGCAGATTTCATTCACACAGTTTCATTCTTCTCTTCCTTCTCCTCCTCCCCAGCTGACAGAGCCAGGACACCCTCACTGCACTTCACAAACAGTATGAGCCTAATTATAGATTTTTTCAGACTGGATCTTAGCGAGTTTAAGTGGAAGACAAAATATTTAGTTTCTACAAATTAATGAGGACAACAGAGCACACATCCTTTGTATGTCAATTAGCAACATATGGTGTAAGGCTTGCAAAACAATCAAATGATCAAACAATAAAGAAATGAAAGAATGTAGCAGTTTCTCCCTCTCTTATTAGCTAAATATAGCATGTGATGCTTGTTTTACAGTTTTTCCAAGCAGATTGTTGAACACCTGCAAGCACATAGGTATTGTTTTATCAGGGTAAGCAGCAGGTAGATCTTCTATATATAAACCATTATGTCTAATTTCTTTTAAACAGTTGGGATTATATTTAGAAAAAAATGAAGACGTCAGCTTTCTCCTCTTCTCTTCTTCATAAAAATGATAGGGGAGACAGTGAGATCTCTTAAACCCTTTCCACCTACTTTTTTCTGTGCACCAAGCAAGCATTGAGGTTTTTTATATACTCAGGAGCAGCAAAGGGAAAACGGGAAGGAGCTGTGGTGCTCTTGCCTGTTGCAGCCCCCATAGGGCTGCTCCCTCAAGCAAACTCTCCATCCCAGCCAACATGCATCTCTTGTATTCTCACTTCTGAACCTGGCTCATGAGCCCAAAAGAGGCAAACTTTTTTGTTAACACCTCTGAAAATCTGTCCATTTATTTAAATGTGAAATATAAATTAGGACTTGTATTGAATTCTAGCTCTAATATTTTGCATACCTTTGTTATATGAAACCTTTATTAGTCTCACACTACGAGCTATCTGTAGAAAAATCTCCCTATTACTATAGATAGCTGTGCTCTTTGTAGATAATATATGTACATCCTCAGATCCTGATTTTCTAAGGTTATAAATCCAATACTCTGAAGCACAGCAGCAAATCTAGTACTTGAAAACACACTTTACTCTTGATAATGATGAACAATAGTATTCACTGGTTTCAGCAGCAGAGCTCCTCCTTGATCCACTTTACCTAGATGCCTAAATTATAGTGAGTTTATTTACCTGCAGTATGATGCCAAAGGACTGAACAGAAGGACATATGGAGATTACTAGGCCATGGAGATCAGGAAGAAGAGAAGAAAACTGGAGTATAAAGAAGGATATGGGTGCAAATGGCCTTCTTTTTAGCTGTGTTTTTGTGACAGCTCATGGCTTGGGGGTAAATGATAGGAAGGTATCACCATGTAGTACACAAAACCAGTCCCAACCAGAAAAGAATATTTGGGGGTGTTGAGTGCCAGACAGTCCATAATGGAAGTTTTACATCTAAACTTTCAGAGGTCCTAAAAGTAAAAAGAAGGGTAGGAAGGAAGAGCATCATTACAATAAATAAAATTAATGATGGCTAATTTCCACACACACGCACACAAGCCCCAGAACTGTATATCTCACCATGTCTCTGTTCTCAAGCCATCTCCATAGTCCACTGATCCTCAATCTGTCCTTCAACTGACTCCCATTCAGCAGGGGCAAGACAGGAGTTTGGAGGAACCCAGGGTATTTCCAGAACTATACTGGAGGGATGTGTAGTGTAGGGAAACAATAGAACAAGTTAGCATCCTGGAAAAGTATCAGATTATAAAAATAATAAAGTGATAAACCAACTGTTCTTCTTTGGGGTCAGTCATGAGAAGCTGTGGGCTGAAGATGAGATTACCTGGAGTGGCAAATGCTAATAACTTCAGTTATAGTTTCTATAAAATGAACCACAACATTATCTCCTCTTTTTTCATATTGCGTGGACAGATTCTGAGGCGAGGCAGAGCAAGTGCAAGAAGGCAAAAATACCCAGCCACTGAACTATAATATGGTACAGACCTTAAATTGCAGAGGAGGCAGGCAATGTAGCAACCAGAAGAATGGCACTGCAAGGAGAGGTAGAGGAGAGGAGGCATCGATGCCATGCAGCCGCTGCCGTGGGCTCCAGGGACAGTCTCAGCACAGACAGGAAAGTTCAGCGTCTGTGAACTGAAGACATGTGAGGATCAACGGCAACATGACCAGTGACGCTGTGCCTCTGTGGCAAGAGTGAGCTATGTTTCTGATGCAAAGATATCCATCATAGAATAACTTCTTAGGGGAGAGAAAGCCAGCTAGCTTTCTCAGCTGTTCAAGGTCAAGTCCAGATAGGGAATATAATGCTGTCCTTGACTATACTGTAAAGGAAAAATTACTTTGGTGCCTTGTCAGAGTTCAGCCATTTCCAATAAGTAATCACAGTGTAAAATCATGCCTGGTTTGTGTAGTGAGGAGTGAGCCCAAGTGGATTTTTGTGGCCTATCCATCGAAAACTAAAATGAAAACAACTCGTTTACATAGGCCACCAATTAGCTATTTAATTAGAATAGCTTTCACTCTCCACATACAGAGCTGGATTTGAACAAGTGATCAAAGGATCTATAACTCATACCAATAGCATAAAGCAAATATTCTGGATTGTTTTAGCTCATACAAGAGATTAAGCAGTCCTCTTTAAGCATTGTGATTTCTTCTTTCTCTCTTGTAGAGTCAGAAATAAAAAATACCCTTCCTCTTTGTTGTACCATGAAATCTCCCTTTTCTAATGAGTATATGAACCAGTCATTTTGCTCTTAATAGGCCACTTACTGAATTTGATGGAGGAGATAATTAAATGTGACAGATATTCGCATACATCTATCTTAAAACTACCACTCAAAGATTATAAAAGCCATAACATCCTCTTAATGAAATATAGCTGAACATGAGAAAAACACATTACATTGTATCTGAAAACAATTGCAAAATTTAGAGATAAACACTGTTAACACTTGATAAGCCTTTACAGTGTTGGTATGTACAGCAGACATAACAGTAGCAAACAAAAACCCCTTTTTAAAGTAGATGAAAGTTGGAGATAAATTTGTTTGGCATCCAAACAAGAGAGAATGAGTTTGTAGGTCTAAGAGAATGTATGCATTATAACTACTGAAGCAAGAGAGAAGCTTTTTATAACTTGTAAAAAAAATGCCAAGGAAAATTCATTTAAATAAACCCTTTCGAAACTGCAGTGCTGAATTTCAGTGGCCATCAGAGTCAGGACTTGTGTTCCTGGGTGGTGTTAAAAGACTGGGCTGCATGGTGAAATATGTTGGGAAATCAACTGGATTGATAGCTCCCAGAATTTTCTCAATTCCATCTCAGTCCTGTTCTATTCACCCAGCTGGGTTCTTGGCACTTACACTTAGCCCATTTAACTAAGGGACAAGGACATGTTATGGAAGGTGGAGAACTAATTATAAAAGCATTCAGAAGCCATGAAAATGGGACAATTCTTAGGGCTCATGAGATGACAGATACAATCAAGTGCACTGCCAGAAAACCACTGGTGTGCAGGTGCGACCCAAAGCTGCTGCAATGAGAAGGGAGCACCAGGGAAGGGCGATGCTCCCATTTCTTGCTTGGCAGAGCACCGGTGCCACACAAATCCAGGTACTTGTTGAGTAGCAGCTCTGGAAATGTTTAAGTAGTTAAACCTCCAAGACACTAGGAGGAAAAAAAAAAGTAATTTAAAAAAATATTTTAAAAACCCTAGTAAAAAGGAAGGCTTCCTTACCAGGAGTGAAAATGTTGACAACCCAAGAACCCCCAGCCACCTAGGTTTGACTTTGTGCAGTCTCATCCATGATGCTAAGCAGGTCTAATTTAGTCCGTTTGGACTATTTATTATGACAAACAGCTAAAAAATTTCAGGGCTTGTTGAGTTTTTTGTGTCTGTCTTCTGAAAGTATGAAACACTCCTGAGTCTGAAGCTGCTCAGTTTAGGCATCGTTCCCTGGGTAGGGGAGGATGGCAGATGCCTGTGAGACACGACAAGTCAAAGTGTGGGAATAACTGAAGCACAGAAAGGGCAAAGGCAATAGCTGTTTATTGTGATTGGACACTTTATGCTGACTTTGGAAGAATGGTGGTGTTACTGATTACTATTTATATTATATGAATATTTATAATCTTGCAATATTTCCTATCTTCTTGACTTGACTGCCAGAGTTGCCTACTTTGTCCTGAGACCTCCTGTGGGAAAGATTGGGGAGCAAGCATGGGCACTTGGTAGCCTTGTTACCAGGTCTCAGACGTGGCAAACATGGACTTCAGTCTATAGCAATCCATATATGTTGAACAGTATTTCAGTTGGATAGGTTGATGCTGTGGGCTCATCTGAGACTCCTTCCAAAGCTGATGATGGGATTCCACTTTAAATTTTACGCTCTTTGAAAAGTACATGCTTGCCTTCCTGTGGGGAAGGAACTGGTTTAAGTATTGCTAAGACTGCTATCTTGTCCAACTGCATCTCATGTTGCTGTGGTTCGACTGCCTGAATTCAGAAACCATGCCAGGATCCAAATGATCTGAAGGGGAATAACCTCCTTTTTCTGTTTAGGGTCAATTCTCTCTCAGACATCTGCACAATCATTACTGACTCCTTAGCTTTATTTACAAGGGATCCCTTGTTTACACAGTATTTAGACTTGAAATTCTCCTCAGGGGAAAAAAACCCACATCGTTTCAGGGCTGCAATACCTATTTCTAGCACAGATAAACTCTCCTGCTCCTCCTCTGCCTCTAAGGATGTTGCTTCTTTTAGGAACTTCTCTTGGGTTAAATGGTTTGATGAGCAGCTTCTGATGGAGAAATTTTTATCCCACAGTTTTGCATCGGGAGCTGACTATGAGGTTCTGAGGCAACGGTTGATCTCTGTCGTGCAAATGGTTGGTACCTGCCCCCTCAGATGATTACTGCCATTAGAACCCAAAACTCAGTCTCATAAATAGAAACTGGCATTTTGGAGCAGAGCAATGCCTGGCAGTTGCAGGCCTTGTTCCAGGAGTAGAGTTCGCAGAGCTGAGCGAGATGCCTGAATTCCCTCTGGGGTGAATGAAGAGGATTAAGTGCCTCAGAATGAGATTCAAAGCAGGCAGCAAGTAAAGCAGGGAACACTTAAGCCTGCCTTAGGAAATACTAAAGAGAGGGTTGTATTTGAAATCCTCCATATATTCTGGGTTTAGCATTGACCCACATCCATGAGACAGGAGATGCTGTGAAAATGGGAATCAGAGCCCATAACCCCTTTCCAGAATTAATTTGTCACTTTGAGTAAAAGACTTCTGCTTGCTGTTGATGCCAAGGTCAGAAGCCAGGTGGAGCGGGAAGTGGAGGCAGTAACTGCAGCCACCTTTTATTTGATTTACGATAGACTATTTCAATCGGAGGGGACCTACAGCAATCATCTAGTCCAACTGCCTGACCACTTCAGGGCTGACCAAGTTAAAGCATGTTATTAAGGCCATTGTCCAAATGCCTCTTGAACACTGACAGGCTTGAGGCATCGACCAGCTCTCTAGGAAGCCTGTCCCAGTGTTTGACCATCCTCTCGGTAAAGAAATGCTTCCTGATGTCCAGCCTAACACTTCCCTGGCACAGCTTTGAACCATTCCCGAGCATCCTGTCACCATATACCAGGGAGAAGAGCTCAGCACCTCCCTGTCCACTTTCCCTCCTCAGGAAACCGTAGAGAGCAATGAAGTTGCCCCTCAGCCTCCTTTTCTCCAAACTAGACAAGCCCAAAGTCCTTAGCCGCTCCTCACAGGACATTCCTTCCAGCCCTTTCACCACCCTTTTTGCCCTCCTCTGGATGCATGAAGCACCTTCACATCCTTTATAGTAGCTTAGTAAATAAAACACATGCCTGGGAAGCTGGAAACCTGCATCTGAGCTCCTCCTCAGGTTTGAAGAGGCAAAACTACATCTTTCCCTTTCCAGGAGGGTGCACATTAACCTCAGGGGCCACTTTCCACTTCCCCTTTTGGAGTAACTGTACAGCAAAATTGCAGGATTTGAGGGGCCAGAGATGGAGAAGGGAAACAAGGCAAGGGGTGGCAAATAGAAAAGAGTATCGTGATCCCTCCTTCAGTGACCTGCAGTTGCTTGTAAAGACATGTAGCTATATGATTCACTCACCTCTGTCATGTAAGGAGGGATACAGCAGGTCTAATGGTAAGAGGAAACTGTGTTTTGATCTCGAAGAAAATTTATTTCAGGCTATGCAAGAGGAGAGAGGCTTTGGGGCGAGAGCGAGAAGGTGGTGGAGAGGAACCAGACATGGCAGCTGCAGGCACCATGAATATGCTCTAGTTACCCAGCTCTCATCTCGCACTAAAAAAGCCTTTGGATGAAATGCTTAAAACATCAGCCTCTAGGTATTAGCTGTAGAATTAATTAATTTCCATACATGTGCCCTTGCAGAAGGTTGAATTTCTTTCTACCTATCTCCTTCAGCCCCAGTGTCCTCCAGCCCTCTCCCTATATTCTGTGTTGGCAGCACTTCCCAACATGTGTCTTTAAGGAATATAATCCACACACTTCTTCTTGTGTCTGTATCATTAATGGGATAATTCAGCAGGACCCATGGCAGGCATGATTTTTAGTCTCGCATCTCCTCTCATGACTGCCTTTAGTCAGATAAACCAGTGCCACTTCAAAGCTCCCTGCTTTCTCCAGCATCCAGAACACCTTATACTGGCTGCTATACAGACACTGAGATAAATCAGATTGGCTGCATTTCTTCTCCTTACTTAATCTATTGCTTTTGAGGCTTTGTTTTCAAACAAAATATCAGGACAGTTTGGCATGAGCTATGTCTAGCAAATCGTAGTTGCATTTGCTGTTTCCACTCACCAAAAGGGGGTTTCCCACCATTATTAGCTCTGAACTGCACACAGAGGCTGTACCAGTGATGGGGAACCTTTTTGGTCTGCTGTGACAAATACATAGATTTTTTTAAGCATAGTAATTCTCTCTCCCCAGTAGCATCCCAAATCTTTCTGCATGCCAAACTTGACCGAATGACCAATGGCTTGCCATCCTGGGTTAAATAAAAGTGCCTACTGTGGCCTCCGTCATATTTTATTTGCTATTTTCCAGTCACATGGGTCTCATAGCGCTTTGAGCAGTTTATTGCTGGACCTGCAGTTTGTTTTGCCAGTTCCCTCAGAAGTCGGGGATGGAAATTATCTAGTCCCCCTCCGTGGATGCATTAAGCTTTTTTCTTTAAAGGAATCTTAAAAATGCAAACAAACAGTAATGGAGGAAAAGAAAGCTTTTTGGTCTTCTTGAGTGAAGGGATTTTTTTCCTTTCAACATACTGATATGAGGAGGTTAATGTGTCACTATAAAAGAAATGTGGCACTCTGCTGTTCTCTCACAGAATACATTACTTAAATTCTCACTATGAATTTACATCTTTTTTTCCTGAAATGTAGTTTGGCACTTAGTAGGAAATGAATCTTAAATATTTTGAAAGTATAATTTAACATCTCAGCAAAACCCTGAATTGTGAATTGTGCTTTATGGAAACTTTAAGGGCTAGCTGAAGCTGACTTTAAAAAGAATAGAGAATTACATCTTTAGGTGGTGCTTTAGCTGCAGATGAGTCTCCTACAGTTTTTATATACCGTGTTTATCCAATTGTATACTTGTGATATACTGTTTATAGATTTCTTTTTGGGTGATTTTTATTTTTAATGACTTTTCATTCTTTGTTTAAATATCAGCTATACATATACACATATACATGTAAAAAGTTATATACTACCAAAAATTAATTTTTAACTAAACTACAGCAAAAATCCCGAAAAAATCCCAACACAATACTCTAGAAAGACAGAGAGATGTGTATGATGTGTAATTGTTCATCTATATGACTTGTAACTTCTGGAGGCACATCTAAACCATGCAGGTCAACTCTGTAAGACTTGAGACAGAACTGGTGTTGAGCTCATCATTCTCTGCTGCTCCCATCCAATTTGTCAGAAATAATCTGCCCTTCTGCTTATATCAATTTTACATCAGTGTAAATTGATGCTCACATCAATCGATTCTATTTTACATGGATTTAAGTCAGAAAAGAGGGATGCTCTAAGTATACAGCTGGGAAGCCCAAAACATTTACAGGGACAAAAAAGTAGTTTTACTCTATATAGAGCCATTACTGGATGTCCTGAAGCCATTGTTCACGTGCACAAAAAAGCCCCTGCAAAATCACTTATTTGTCTTTTATTTCTTTTTACAGCGAAATAATATCAGCTTGTCCTGGGGCTTGACGGCTTCTGATGGACTTAAATGCAGCGAAAAAGCACAGCTCCTGTAAGCACTTCAGGATCCCAGAGACGTGGGCGCACTGGGGCACATTGAGCTTGGCAGGCTTACCTGAATGGAGTGCTCTCCCGCACTTGGTACTTGCTTGATGGTTGGTGCTTGGCATTAAATCGATCATTATTTTTCCTCCTGAAGTCCTGATCCAATATCCATTAAGTCAATGGAAATCTTTCTTCCAACCTCAATGAACGTTGTTCCAGTGCTTGGAGATGTGCCTGTTTTAAACTCTGGTTTTGATAGCGTATTGAGCATGCACTGGAAGGGGTTGTATTTTAGTAACCTTCCCTCTGGACTAATTCATTGCTTTACTTTGCAATTCATTAACATCTTAACGGTCATCCAGGTCTTGTGTGCAAACAAGGAGAAAGAAAAAAAAAAAAAAAGCCTGAAAACTTAGAAGAATGATCATTATGTAAGAACTGAAATCAATGTGTGCATGTAATTGCTGGTAATGGTGCTGGTTCATACCAACATGCATTTCCCCTTAAATCCAGCTGGAATATGTTACATAGATTAATTACACATTATACAAAGAATCTTATTCTTCTTCATCATTTTCAGTATCATCTTGTTCTTATGGGAAATGGTGAAAAGGATCATCTGACTGGCCTTCACTGTAGCATCTTTTATTCGATAACTGTCTCTTGTATTTATTTTCCATATAAAAATGCAGAAATGTTGTATGCCTACTTTTACTGAAGCTCCACCTATTTTCATCTTTTTCCTTTTTTTGGCATTCCCCTGGATTCTGTCTATTTTTGCACTTTTTTTTTTATTTAAAGAGGAATTCCCAAATTAAACACACGGCATATACAAGGTTACTGAGAGTCTTGTACTTCTCTTTCGTAGTCTCGCCCCTGGGTTGGTCTGCATACGCTGACTCAGGAAATTTTCCTTTCACAGGATGGCTGTGCCTCTATTTATTTCTTCTAATCAGGCTGAGTCAAGCATATGCTCCTTTCTGCTGGAACCCTCTCCTCTCTAAAATTGTTTTGGCTGAGGCTTGATTAGGTTTTTAGATCTATGCTGCTCACCCTCTTGTTCGAATCTGCTTTTGGGCTTTTGTTTTTTTATGCTTGTCTCCCATCGGTCCTTTTAAAATGAGTAAGTGTCAGAGCTATGTGATTTATTTCTACTCTTGGCATCAGTTTCTGCTAACAGAATGACCTATTCGAGAGCATGTTCCTTTGCTTGACTTTCTTTTCTTTCCCACCATAAGAAGTAAATGCGTATGAGAAAACTTGGAGTTTTGACACTAGGAGCAAGAGGGAAGTAGGGGATCCAAACATCCCCAGATCAGAAGAGGAGACACATCCAAAAGAATTGCATTTCTGCTGCAGACTGATTTCTGAGGGTCCTATTTTGCAGCTAAAGAAACAAAAGAAAAGCTGGGGGTGGAGGGAAGGGAAAGAGGTGGAGGGAAATAAGAGCAGTGTAGAGGGCAATAAAAGTCTTTGTTTTTGGGATAGAGTTTTGAGCTTAATTTAAATGATAATCGGAAACAGGATGCAATGACCAAAAGCAGACAATGAGAATACAACAAAACAAAAGACTGACCAGGCTAAATGTGAAGAAACATCAACAAGTTCTTTTAAAAATCAAAGGCAGAGATGATGTAAGCTTAGAAAAGCCCTTCCTCTAGCCATTCAGGTAGTTCAAAAAAGTTTTGTTCAAAATCAGAACAAAACCAATGAGAATATGAGAATTCCTATCAGAAGGAGAAATTAATTTGGATAAATCAAACTGTATTAGCTTGATGATCCAGTGCAACAGGGAGCAACCAGCTGCCTGGCTGTAGGAAGCAATCTGGGCTGGCAGTGGAGGGATGGACCCGACGTCTGACAACCCTGGACTGAGTCAAGGCACCCAAGATTAGGAGGCTCAAAATCCCAGGCTCCTGCAGGACCTGCGTTAGAAGTATCCTTCTGGGGCCAACGCCTCCAGGCTGCTGAATGAGCCGGGATGCCTGGACAGGGCTTTCTGCAGACAGGGAGCTGCTCCCACGTTGCCAAACCAGGCACTTCAGCACCTCAGCAGTCAGCCAAAATCTGGCAAAAAGGAAGCAACCCCCCCCTACATTTATATGAAACCTGGTTCATTTTGGCAAATGGACATTTTCTGATGAAAAGAAAAGAAAAGAAGAGAAAAGAAAAGAAGAGAAAAGAAGAAAAGAAAAGAAAAGAAAAGAAAAGAAAAGAAAAGAAAAGAAAAGAAAAGAAAAGAAAAGAAAAGAAAAGAAAAGAAAAGAAAAGAAAAGAAAAGAAAAGAAAAGAAAAGAAAAGAAAAGAAAAGAAAAGAAAAGAAAAGAAAAGAAAAGAAAAGAAAAGAAAAGAAAGAAAAGAAAAGAAAAGAAAAGAAAAGAAAAGAAAAGAAAAGAAAAGAAAAGAAAAGAAAAGAAAAGAAAAGAAAAGAAAAGAAAAGAAAAGAAAAGAGCGCCCAATTAATTTCCAGCCAAAATTTTCACTTGTCCTATTTTATTTTCTTCTGACCAGTGCAGCAGAAACCAGAAATGTGAGAAAGGATGTGGTGATACGTGATGATGCTCCTTACTGTCCCCAGACCATGGCAATTATTGAACTGCACTTTTTTTATGCTATGCAAAGATAATGGGCTAAATTTCATGAATTTTTGAGCTCAAAACATCAAGTAGTAGAGAATTAGTTTATTGCAAACCCAAGACTCAGACATCTCAGTTTTCCCTACCTAACTTTAGTAAGTGGTGTGCACCTGTGATTTAGAAGAATTTTATTATACTAAAGGGGCAGTTTTCAAAGATGGAAGCTTAATTTGCCTCTCCATCTGCATAAACAAATTTCTGTGCATGGTCTTTGATAGCCATATGCAAGTAGTAACTATTCACATGCAAGACATCTGAGTAAAAGTCTCCAAAATAGTAACAAATTACAGCTGTAATTCAGTTTATCATGTCAATGCTATGGGCAGCTTTAATGATTCCTCTATTGATACCAGTGGAAGTACTCACTGGCTGAGTACTCACCAATGTGAGATGAGGTTATGCACTCAGCCTCATAGAAAGCAAACATATCAAAAAGTTGTTTTCCTTCCCTAGGGTTTAATTTTGATGTCCTGGATGTCCTGCCTTCTGAAGCACATCACAGCATGTCGAGAAACAGCGAAGGGAGAAGTACAGATCCCAGGTAGACAGCGATACGCTGGACTGCTGTTTTCATATGCAGCTCCTGAGCCAAATCTAGCCACCTGCATTTTACTCAGCATTTTGGCTTGTGAATAGAGAATATTTGCAGCTGGGTAATTAAATCTATTTGTACTTATCTGCATATGCATATTTTTCAGGTAGAAGTTTAGCATCCATCCTGCAAAACGTGACCTTTGATGTATAGAGCAGATAGTAGTAGTTATTAAAATAAATATTCTTTCCATAACAAGATGTAGTTTTCCTCAAAGTTTTCTCTTGGATTTTTGAAATTTTTTAATGGAAATTTGGCCCCAGGTATTTTCAGCAAAAGCATAAGCAACCAGGGGCTAGAAGGAAACACATCTCTTAAATGTGTACGTGCACACACATGGCAATTTATCACACATCTAGGGTTCCCGCAGTACAGGGGTCTTAACACTTGGCAAGAGACGAACTGTGATGTTCCCCTGACATCTTCTTTTGAACCCCTAGCCAATTATATTTTTTGTTGTTGTTGTTGTTGTAAATGTAATGGACATAAGATTTAGAGAGCGTTCACAACTGCACAACTACAAAGAAGCTATTCTGTGAAGTGACTAAGATGTGTGGTACAGAGGAAATCAGCTACGATGATCTAATGAACCTAAAATCTGTAAAGCTATTAAACTGCAAACAGAAAACTCAGCACTAGGCAGCTGCTTGTGTGATCTGTTATATAAAAGTATCTCTGTTAATGGGCATCATTCTCAAATGGGAAACACACTTGTTAGTAATGCAGGAAATTCAATTCTGAAGCCAGTCACGGTATATTATACAATCTATAACAACAGCAGTAACCAGAAGAGCCATTTTATCCTATGTTTTGACAGAGTTTTAATTCACAGTTGATTTATAACATGATCATGAAGACCTGAAAGTCCATGCACTGGGTTTCAGCCTGGGGAGAAATTTACTTTTAATACTTTGCATTAAATATAGCTTATTGTTGGCCCATTCTAAACGTATAGAGAAGCAAGGACAAAATAAAACAAAAGTTGGTGTCTTTTGGCAGTTC
The DNA here is from genome assembly GCF_011004875.1 of Balearica regulorum gibbericeps. Lineage (NCBI taxonomy): Eukaryota > Metazoa > Chordata > Aves > Gruiformes > Gruidae > Balearica > Balearica regulorum. Next base: position 5,077,153 of record NC_046196.1, read on the forward strand.
TGTGGCAGTTCTGAGCATCTTCTGTGCAGGGATCACAAATTACATCCTACCGACAAGCTGAACTATTGTAAAATATAAATGAAGTGAGGGAAGTTTTGGGTTTGGCATTGTCTGTCTTTGTTTTCAAGGGTTTTTTTTAAAAAAAGAATTTACAGTTTAAACCCATGAGTAGTGCTTATGCCTCTTTTGAAGCTCGAAATGTGTCAGGTGAAGACAGGCAATAATTTATATAGCAATCTCACCACTTCTGTACCTCTCCACCCCTTTCTCCCCAAGAGCCCAGATCCTGCTGTCGCAGCGAGCAGCACCTTGGTGTAGCCCTCAGTGCCTCTCAGGCTGTCCTGTGCCCACCCACAGCACCGTGTAGATGACTAGAAATACTGTGAGGGCACCACATAAGTGCATACAGCATCCAGGAAGCCTCCAGAAGTTAGATTCCGCTTAATGGGTCCTCTGAGCACCCCACTAATGTCTCTCTTTTCTTTGTCCCACCAGCCCTATAGCAGTGTGCTGGCCAAGGGCTGCCCTCTTCATCTCTCAACAGTCATCTCCTGTCACCAGCTGGACGATGACAGCCCTTTACTCAGGAACTGGAATTGCAAACAAACCTTTTCACAGATGCCTCTCCTGATGTCTGGGAGGACCTCGATACCAGGTCCATGGAGCACACAGACTAACTCCTGTATCTGCCAGAAAGGCATCAGGCGCTGCCTGAGATGTGCAACTTCCAGCTGGTAACAGGCTGGTAACAGGGAGCGCAAGATAATCAATGACTCTTTTCATCCACATGATCTGGAAAAAATGAGTGAAGCGGTATTGCCCATCGCGCGCCCTGCTTTACCACACTCCCTTTACTCTCTTACTAGAAGCAAAAACTTCTAGGAATTAAAACTCTCCAGTACGTCAACTCTATTTACATCCCTGGTGGTCCATGGGGCTCTGATTTTTATATTTATGACCAACCGTTTAAAGTCCATTGCTGTTTTGTTTTTAGTGCCTGACCATGGCTTGATTGCCCATTACTGAGGCAATCACTTAGTTCTTTGTATTCAGTGAGCAGCACAGGTTAGAGGATGAAGAGATTGCTTTTGGCATTTACCGTTGTGAAGTTTCTCCATGTTAAATACTTGATTCTAAAGTAAATTTATAATCTTCATTCTTTTGCCACCGCAAATAAGAATTCTACAGATTTTTTCCATTAATTACTATTTTTCATTTTTAGATGTGGATCTAAACATTTAGAATATCGCTTATGAAAGCCCAAGGAATGAATATGAATGTATGACTAATCCTAGTAAACATGCAATTCGCAGCATAGGAGTTGTATCAGCAAATGCAAGTTAGGCAGCATCTTAGTACCTGTGCCAGAAAAATGCTGCCGTTGTACCCTCCAGACATGGTGGTGAGCAAATTGTAGAGTCACAGATCCAAAAACCTGACACAGAGGCTTCAGCAGTGTGGAAAGGCTGAGGATTTGAAAGGTTTGCCAATGCCCTGTGAAAAGGGTAAGCTCACAGCACAGACCATACTCTTCATGTAAGGTGTAACGGCAGCTGCAGGGAAGACCCCAAGCACTGAATTTTAGCTGTTTGACGCTTGCTATACCCAAGTTTTCTTCTAGTCTTTCACCACTGATGTAGAGGTGCACCAGTTTATCGACTGTGGGACAGGATTTGGTTTTAAACCCCAACATAGTAGTCACAACAGCATAGCTGGTAGCTGGTAAGGAGGCCAAAGCTACAGTTCATTGTGGAGCCCCAACTCCAGGACTGCCAGAGCTACCCACAGCCAAATGGTAAAAGCAGGCACCCCTGCTGTCCCCAGAAAAGTAACCAGGGGGTGAAAGGCAGCATCGTGCCTTCTGTGCAATAGCCTTGAGCTGGAGCATCCTGCTGGGAAACAGCGATCCATCTTCCTCCCCCACCAGCATTCAGATTTCAAGGTGGTTAGAGGGTGAGATGGCCCAATCTGAGAATATTTCTACATTTCATAGGAAATCAGCTGAAATAAGGAGCTACCTCTGAGGCAGGAACAGGAGACTGGCAGCCTGGAGGAGGGGCAGAGCATCATAGGTTTGGTCCTTAGCTGCATGACCAAAAAGTGGCTTCTCACTTTTGCTAATGTTTCGCTCCCTGAAAGCTGTGTAGAAGGATTTAGAGCTTCCTGAGTAGCTGGTGATATTCTAATGGTAGCTTGAAATTCATCTAAATATTGACTCTTTCAGAAGTGGTTTGATGGAGAAAGGCAGTATCTTGGACCAGACTATTTGCACTAAAACCCTTGAAGATCAATGAGCCAGAGTGATCAGAGAATTCCAGTTGCTTTTGGGGACTGCATTTATCTTACAAGTCAGCCTTAAAATTTGGATTTCATACATTATTCAAAGTCCAGATGCACCCAGTCTCTATGTATTTCTTCTTGCTTGTAAAGTCTCTTCATTGCTTTTATTGACACTGTAATAATAAAGCTAGCTTTTTAATATTCATGGTAGGACCTCCAAATCTGTACATATTAAGAAAATGCTTTGGATCGAGTCAGTTCTGTGTAAAACAGACACCGATGATTCCAAATGGAAACCTCTCTCCTGCAGGAGCTCCCGGGAGTTAGGAAATTAGACGTAAATGCTGCCATATTGCATAACACAGAGGAGCCTTGTAACCCCAGGAAAACCCTTCTGTGGTGTTGTTCCTAGCCGTGTTGCAGCAAATATTTTCCTTTAGCTTAAAATGGTGGTTTGCAAACCATCAGGATATATACATATACACAGCACAGGCCTATGTGGTTACTTCTCTTTCCTTGGCTGTTCTGTTGGATCAAGGCTTTAGGGCAAATAAAAGAAATTATTAGCATACATAGGCACATGATGCATGTATATATATGTTTATATAAATACATATATACACACACACCCATGTACACATATTTCTGTTAGTATTCAATGCCAATAATTCACATGGATAAGCTGTGGACACAACTTTCAGGGTATCTGCCTGCTCACGGGCATGCTGCAGACACCAAAAGAGCCTCAACTGTTGGAGAAAATAATTCAGAAGGATCCAACCATTTCTCAGGAAATCCTCCTGAATCCTCTAAAAGTGGGATCTATCCTCCAGGTTTCTCTCACTGCAGCCAGTTTTGATGCCATTGGGGCTGGATCAGATCTTACACTTAGGAAAAGGCTCTGCAGGTGTGTGATTGCTGCAGCCTGTGTAGTTACTCTCAGAAGTGTCCCCAGCTTTGTCCCCAGGTGTGTCTCAGCCCCTCGTTGGCTCTGACCACCTCCCATACTCGCAGCTTCCCCTGCTGCAGTACATATTGCTGCTCTCAGAGGGAAGAAGCTTTTTTCTGTCTCTGACTGAAGTGGAATGTACAGCCTCATCTCCCCAATTAGTCGCATCCATCATTCAGAGCAAAATTTGCAATGCCCAGTCTGATGCTGGCAAAGCAATTCAGAGGTAACGATGGACGCACAGGGGTACTGGGACATGGGGTGGTACAAGGGCCTAGCTTTTCTCCTTTCTTGATGGCAACGACTGTGCTTTGGTCCATTTTCTGCAATAAATACATAGCTCTTGCATTCTTCATATGGCTGCTTTAATTTTATATTTCTTCTGGAGTAATGCAGTCCTAAAGGTTTTGAAAGCTTGAGCCTGAACTATCAATATCCATGCTATATGTAACCAGAAAAAGGAGGAGATAGATGGGAAGAGCAGTTATGCCGGCTCTCAGATGCGGTTTTCTGAGCTCAGGGTTTAAATAGTTTCTCTGGATTTATATTGGTGTGATTAAGAACGATACATGGTCTACTGTGATGAGCAGGCTAGGAAGACATGACCCATTAAAAGAGGCCCCTGAATTTCTACTGTGCAATTTCAGCTGTGTTTTATTCATTTGCTCTTATCTTGCAATGATTTTTTTTGTGTTTTGTTTTTTTTTCTGCCTGCAGCTTGTTTATTTGCCAACACTTGGGAATTTTGCTTTTACAAGGTGTTTACAGTATTTGCTTTAAGGCACTTATTTAAGTATCTGAAACACTTTGGATTTTTAATGTTTGAGGTAAATAAATATTACTCTGCCATGTACAACATGTAATTATCTACAGTATAAGCATTTTAAAGTATTTGGAGCTGAAGTCCCATTCCCCTAAACAAGTGCTGTTTTCAATACAGGTAGATTAGGATTAAATATAAATGCATAAATGAACACAGGGAAGTAAAAATTCCCTTCTCCCAAGGCAGCAGCTTACATCTGTCTGGATTGCATTAATGCCCAGGGGGGTTGTGTTCAGGTGGTGTGCCGCTTAGCTGTGGTGAGTATTTGCTGGGTATGGTGTGAGCAAGAGGCTCAGGAGACTCGGATTGAATTCTTTGGTCTGCTACAATCTGCTTTAATTCTCTGTGTGCCTCCGTTCAGCCAAAAGGACTGTTTCTGATGAAAGTTTGAGATAAATGCACTGAAAACTGTGAAAGTTGGAAACAGGAGGCAGCAGGGCTGCGTTGGCAGAGGTGTGTTCTGTTCTGCTAATTGTTTGCTGCTGAAGTCTGCAGAGAGGAGGGAAGCTTTATGCTGAACGAGTGTGACAGGGTCACGCAGGACTTTGTGCACCTCGGGGACAAAGTTTCAAAAAAGAGTTTCAGGTTTTTATCAACAGTCTCTGCAGCTGAAATTCAAACAAAATTGTTTAAAGAGCTCCAACAGTGCCATACAGATGACTGTCTTGGGGGAGCAGGATGGTTGTTAGACCAGCACCAGTGTAAGCTTATTGACCACAAAGTTGTGTAGACAATAAGCACAGAAAATGTAAGTGTGAAACTGAAAAACCTTTGGAAAGCGTCTTTGTGAACATGTAGGTTCTTGGAGGATGTTTCCCACCTCTCTATTGATCTGTTGATGTAAGTCACAATGACTGTCCTGCTCAGAAGAAAAGGATTCCTTCCCTCAGAACGTGTATTTGATAAAGATTGTAATCATTGTTCCCTAACAACAGCAAAATCCATCTGTAACTTCACCGCATGCCGTGAATCTGAAAGTCTTGTATGCAAGGAGTGCATCCTTAGTTAATTGTTGCTGTCTGGATTATTAAGGTATTATCTATATGTCAAGCTTCATTTCACTTAAGGGCCCCAGCTTGCCTTTTAGGCAGAGCTCGACGTAGGTAGGAACAGAGGGTGCTCGGCATCTCGGAGGAGACAGCAGCCTCCAAAGAGGCACTCAGTATGGTGGGAAATGCTGAACCACAGCCCGCATTTCCCATACCGCTCCTTACCAGGCTGCTGCTGTATTTATAGCAGCCGTCTGTATTATGTGGTTGTTGCATTCTGCTGAGAATTACTTTGGTGGAGGAATGAGTTTCTGCCTCCGACTGGCATCAGTGCTCTGTTCCGGCTCACGTCGTGGCTCCAGGAGGGCGAGAACCCAATTGCAAAACCATCCGGACCTCATTATTTATTAAAGCTGGGAAAAACAAGTTACCCAAGTCATAAATACATGGGTAACATCGGTTAATCCTGCAAAGGCAGTGCTCTTATCACAGAAAGTTCAAGCACAAATAAATTGTTTCTGGTACCAAGAGCACATTTACAAACGTGACTGAAGCTACTGGCAGTATTAAGATGAAGATGCAGTGGGGTTTAGATCCTGAAATGAGTGATACTGGGGATAGTCCTGAAATAGGCACTATTATCACTAGTGCTAAGTGTGCTTAACAGAAGTCATGTGGCACAGATGTAATGCAATGGCACAAATAAAAACCACAATGAAGCGTATGTTGATGGTAGTGATGTATAGCGTGTAATGAGTTGAACATATCTCTTGCACTGCAGTTGTACAACCACTTGCCTGCTGTGGGGGATTGTTTTCCCAGCTTCAGTTTGGAAATGATTCCCCCTCTTGAAATTGGGAGTTTGTGTTCCCTTCTGTAGATGGTTGCACTGAACTAAGTCTGTTTTGCCTCTGTGCAAGCATACCATTAAGATCATTGGTATAAGAGCAGAGATTAAGATTACTCAAAACTAGGATTGTATTCTCCTAAAAATAATGTACTGCCATTCTAATGACTGTATGCAGTGGGCATACGGTAGGATATTGCCTGCCTGTTACATGCACTGTAATCACTGTTTGACAGATTATTACTTGCCTACTATATGCTGCAGAACAGTGAGAAACACAAGTTTGTATAAATTTGAGTTTAATTGCTTCTCATGCTAGTGGGCTTATCTTATTTTATTTCTAAGGGATGAGGGTCTGCAAAAGGTCTGGTAGGCAGGTTTCAAACCCTTTTGAAAAAAAACCCTAATCTGCATCTCTTCTTTAGATCACACTTTAATCCCTTTGACTGTTATGATTACAGCAGACTTCAGAAGGTTTTCCACCAATTATAGTCTTATTTCTGGATGTCATCGGTAGAGCTTAGAAGGGTGCTTTTTTGTCTTCCTCTCTCCCCACAATAAAGCAGCTGCACAGAAAACAGATGGTGCAGAGTCAATCCAGTTGAAATTAATGGAGTCAGGCTATCGACACAAATCTTTACAACGAAAAAGGAGAGATTCTTTTTTTCAGTGAGTTGCGTACAAGATGTATGTTGTTTGTAAAGGATTGTAGTTCACATAAGGGATAAAAAGCTGTAACCTGTGAAGAGGAAAGCCTGCTTTTAAAATCAAAACTCAACTCTAAGTACAGTGGGAGCAGTCACACTGTCTTAGTGAAAGCCTCTGTGTTTGTAGTTGAAAGATGGAGTAACATTTCTCTTCTGGCAAAGTTCTGTTTAAACCATAACTGGGCATGCAATAATACAACACACAGCCAAGTTTTACATGCAGATTAGTAACAAATTTGTGACTGGACTCATTTGAGCCCACATGTGGCAAGGACTACATAAACCTCTAACAATGCAAATAGTCCTTAAACTGATCAAAACTGTGTGATTGCATGAATAGACATTTGTACATTGGTGTTTATAGGCTGTGTCCATAAAAATCTGGTTGCACAGGGTAGCAGATTTACAAAGGTCTTTTGATGTCTACCGGGAGTTTCAAAAACACTTAAGCAATTAGGCTCTGAATACCTTTACGACTGGTACAAATTAGGTGACTAACTTATGCAGGTGCTTTTGTGAATCCCATTGGGCTCATATATGCATAAATAGGTGCCTAAACAATGTTTATGTGTTTGCTCCATGGTCCCTAAACCTTTCGGTGACATATTTTGTTCCTTCCTCTGAGTAATAGAATTGTTGTCTTGCTGTGAGTAATCCACTTGTCAGAAGCTAATGCTGTGTCTTGCAGCTGCTCCGTGCAGGTGGGGTCATGGCTGGTGTTGAGCCAAGTGAGCTAATTCTCCTCCTCCTCTTGATGCTGCTTGGAAGAAGTCCAAAAGTGCGTTGCACGTACAGAGGGAACAAGCATGTTTGCTGGAGCACACCTGTGTGTGGTACCAAGGACTAGTAGCCTGGGTTTACTAAGAACGGTTCATTAAATACACGCTTGTAGAGCATGGTAGATGTGTACTAGCCAGCTTGGTTAATGTGGGGCTGTGTCAGGAAAAGTGCTGGGTGGATGTGTTAGAGACTTCCTACTGTAAGAATGTGTCACAGTCTGGAGGTATTAAACATATCTGTGTTGGGGCTCTAGTCTTACACTGTTGTGATAAGACAAAATGACAAGTGTACTCTAAGCAACAATCCTACATATTTTCAACAAAAATGTAAAAGCTTTTTTTTATTCACAGTAATCAGGGAGTTAAAAGGAGAAATGGCAGATACAGCATAATGAGGGTGAAAAAGCATTTCGAGAGGAATATCAGAAGATACTGATTAGCCATGAAATGTGGCAGGTTATGTACAAACAGAAAAAGCTGCCTCAGGATTACAGCAGAATCCCGTTGCCAAAGGTGTAAGCTCTTTACAAACAAAGCATTGGGAAACCTAATGCAGCCCTCGCTCCTGGAATGACAAAGAGACGCTCTGGAGGCCACCAGGCAGCAATTGGGGAATCGTATTTTCTGTCTCTTTGACACGAGTGGCATTACATGGTGCGTGGCCTTTATTTGCCTTACATTTGGGCTTGTGCACTGACATTTTTGTTTCTGCGAAAGGCGCATCTAGTTAAGTATTGCCATTTCATGTGTGAGTGTTGGTTGGAGAGGAAGGAGAAAAAGAAAACTTTCTAAAAGTGAGCCTGTTAGCAGAAAAGGGAAAACTGCTACCAGCTGATATTTAGGGTGAAGTTTTATGATTGTCAGCCAAACCATCAGGCGTTTTACCCATATGCTTTCCTGCTTGAAACATTTTATTCTCTTCTACTTCGACTCAAACAGCCTTCAGGAATTTATAGCATTTACTTAAAAACAGCAAACATTTTCAATTATTTCCACACTGTTCAGGGACCATAATTTACTTAATGCTATGAACAATTGCATTTCTCAGGGACTGCTGTGAAATGTCACCTCTAAAGGATGACTCCCTTGTTGGTAGCAGTGAAAGGCCCGTTTGTAGTTTTCATTTTTTATTTTGATTTAATTTTCAGACAATTCAACTTTCACACCATGCATGAGTGACTAAATTCATTTCACTTGTCAGAAGAGAAAAATTTTCATAATTAAAATCTGAAACATGGGTGGCCTTATGCTTGCCAACCACATATTTCACATCTGCTTTATTTTTTTCTCTTGTGGTTGGCTTTTGTTCTGGACATAGTCTGGAGCTGGGGTTTGGGTATTGTTTTTTTTCCTTCCCAAGCTATTTATCAATGGATGACCTTCAATAATTTGTCTGAACTTTGGGAGAACTTCAATGAAAGGACCAGGTGAGCCATTGATGAAAATCCTCTCTGTCTACATAGAGACAATCCACTCTTTTTCAGGCCAGTGCAATACAAGTTGATATCACGTGTAATTGAGCGTTTTACATGCAGGAATTCCCCCAAGAGTACCCTGGTGTGAAAAGCTGTGTGATCTTGATTGTCGATCTGCCTGGACGTGTTCCAGCAAGGTCATCCTGACACATTTATTTCATCCCTCTTTGGTTGATCTCCTGTAGTTATTGAGTGACCATCAGTTGTGCAGGAGGTCTCTGTGTTGTGCTGGGAGTTGGCTATCGCATGGGAATAATCTGAACTTCATTCCTGTGATGTGGACAGTCATTGGGCAGAGAAGCTGAAGAATCCCATTCCCACCAACCAGCTAGTGAGTAAAGAATAATTTATGTAGTTTGAACTGCCTTAGATCCAAGGCTAGCGCAAGGCAGTAGACAAAGCTGATAGCAAAATGGTTGTAGCTCCACTACCTGTTCAGTCTAGGCATGCAGGCAAACTTCTGGCTGTTGGGGAGGGTCTGCCATCTCAAAACACACCTGGAAAAAGCACAATGAGTTCTTCTCCCAAAAGTTGGGCTCATTTTCATTAAGAATCCATGTGCTATTCTCTAAAAGCACTTGCCACTAAAACCTTATGCAAATAATTATCAGAGCTAAGCCATGCTCACAATTTCCATCTCGCTGAGGTCAGTTGCGTTACATTTTTAGGATTAGTTGCTGGTGGTATAGAGGGCTTATGTTCCTCTTTGAGGGTGCTGGTTTTAAATTAAATATAGAGCTGGGATGTGCGCATCTGCTTTAAACTTGCAAGCCACTAATGTGCTCTCTCTAATCAAAATCCATTACCTTTCATGAGATGTGAAGGATTAACCCTTAAGTGACTCTAGGGACACTGTTCAGTTAAAGTTGTACTGATAAAGTCAGTGTTACACAGTATTTATGCTCGCCTGTTGAGATAAATGGTCCCTGGGAAGTGCTGAACTAGGCAAACCAACAAGCATAGAATTTCAGAGGTTAATTGTATTCACAGTCTTTTCCAAACATGGCTGTAAAAGGATTATTTCTCTTTTTTTTTTTTGTAAGCTGTTTAAAACTTTTCTAAATGCTATATACATCCTTCATACAACCTGGTAATGTTTTCCCTGCTGCCAGGAACATGCCTTGTTAAGATATGGAAACACAGATGCACATGCACTTATGTTAACAAAAGTTTATATTGCAGTTAGCCAAGGTAGAAAAAGTGAGAAAATCAGAGGGTTTCAGTTGCTACAAAAAGGTGAAGGAGAAATGAGATTTAATTTTAGGCTGTGTAGAGTGAATACTGGAAATGAATTGTATTTTTAATTAAGTTTGTCAGCATGTTATGCATGGTTGAAGCTTAAGGAAATATTATGGAAGTGTGGAAATGTAGGGCTAGAGCAGTAATTTATCTGGGATGTTCTCGAGAAGAAACATGGTACATATGAAAGATTAACCCCTCTGCAGCAAATCTGAGTTATCAAAGTAATGGTCTAATTAGAGAGATCTCCCCACCACCCTTTCCTCACTAACACTCATTGGCATCTGAACTGGGGCTGCTGTAGTAAAACCAAAGCTATCTCGATGCCAAAAATGTATTATTTATTTAGCACAAGCATAGTTGCAAATTTATTAACAAACTTACAAATTTAGCCAACATAATGGGTTTATCCCAGCTAATAGTAATCTAAATATCTGAGTGTTAGGAAGGAAATGAAAATCCCACTTTTGTGTCTTCTACAGCCTTGGAGAGGTTCCAGTCCATGTCTCCAAGGAAAGCTCCCAGTAGAGCTGGCTATGAGCTAGCCTGGGCAAAGGGCAGCTGCTACCCTGCCGTCAGCAGCTGAGTGGCTGCTTGTCCTTCCTGACCCAAAAAGGTCACATTTTTACCAAGCTCTAATTTAAGGATATTTATTTACATGCTCTAAACTTCAGCATGTTTTTTACCTTTGTGCATGAACAAATGGAAATGTGTGTGTTGATCCTGGTAAATCTACTTAAGCATTGATGATTCTCCATCAAAGGGAATCGAAGCAATTAGTTGTCCTTACAAGTACCTTTTCACTACTTTTTTCAAGGAGTTCACCACTAGTTCCTAACCTTTGGGGAGGAGGCTATTCTCTTTCTCTAATCATGACTAATTTTTTCCCCTCCTCCACAGAAGTTAGCAAATAGGGTCCTGTGCATCTCCTCTCTTCGTACCATCTCACCCAAGTAATCCTCTGAGGTTGGGGTGGGTGGCAGCATTCTCTGGGTCACCTCTGGGACATGAGTATCAGGTGTGATTAATGCTAGAAGAGTGGGACAAGACGTGGAGATCAGGAGGTCTCGCTGGCAGAGGACTTCTGCGTCCAAGAGCTTTGCTTTGATAATGCTGGTACCTCCAAGAAACGCACAGATGTCCAACCTGAAAAAGGGTGGAATTCTGGTGCTCGTGCAACCAAGGGAAGTCTGCTGCCATTTCTCTCCAGGAGTAGGATTTCATCTGAGATTTTTGCTGTCGCTGAGAATTGACAGAATCCTGAAGTCTCAATTTACTTGATGTGAGCCAGCTTGCACTCTTATTTATTTGCCACGCAGCATCCTCAATATGCCACAGGAATCATTAACCTACGTAAATTAACTGCATCCTCAAAATGTATAAACAAGCTAATTTTAAGCATCCTCTAGATCTGAGTGAAACATATTTTGTATGCTAAAACATTGAAAATTAGAGTACATGATGGTGAGAAGAATAGTATTTAACACAGTGCTTTTCATCTTCAAAGAGCTTACCAAACATTAGTTGATTAATAATTTAATAAGTGATGTATATTAAAGTGTAAATAGTACAAATATGTACCTCACTTTATATTTTGATTTGGCTTCCATGACTAAAGATTTTTTCCAAATAATGTTGGTGTAAAAGTAATTGAGCAGCTAAATGAGCTTGTGCATTCACTTACCTTTTAAACTTGGAGTTTCAAAAGTTACTGCAGTAATATAAACACTTAAAGTATATATATACAAAAAGAATTGCATTTACTTTTTAATTTCTGTATTGGAGGCTCAATAAATAAAATGGCTGATAAGTAAACAATTGTTAGAAAAGTCCTGTGCTGGACTGTCATGCTAGCTGTTATGCTAAATTGCATTTCCAAATGACACATCCTCCATTTGATACTTACAGAACAAATTAGGCAGAAAAGCACCTCATAGCCCTAAATACTTTTAGCTAGTGGGCTTTTCAAGGTTAAATAGACAACACACATGATCTTTGAAGTAGCAAATAGTGCTACTAAAAATCCATTAATATGCCCATTAGCAAAAATTTGACAGACCCTGGTGGCAGTTGTTGGAGACAACTAACAAGGGATGTTTCACAGGACCAGCCAGACTTTCATGAGGTTCGCTTTGTTAATTATTTGTTACTCTGAGTGCAGAGATAAAAGCATGCTAATATGCCATAGAAGCTTTTTCTTTCCCCTGGCCTAATTAAGGACAAACTCATCTTTTGGGCAAGACAGTACAGTGGCATGTCTTCAAAAAGGTTCTTTTAACTTCCTTTTCTTTTCACTGTGTTTCTGATTCTCCTATAACGATTATCAGGGAAGGAGCAATCGGCTGACTATGGCTAGATGAATAGCATTAGCTGTCAAATTAGTAAATATTATCTGTATTTGCAACAGCCAGCAAAAATGCAACAGTATGATGAGAATACTAAATGAATTTCTAGAAAAGAGATCTTCATCTGCTACAAGTTGTCATAGGACCACTGGCCTCCTTGGCCTATGGAAACTTATACCAGCAATGCCTTTGCCAACTGATTATGTGGACCGAACATGCAGTGAGTGCTCCTGCATAATCATCTTTTTGTAAAATCTAGCTATTTATATAGAGCTCTTATGACTGACAGTTTTAGTTTAAGGAAACACCTGGGTTGATATGTTGTGGCTCCTGTAAAAGTGGACTGGATGCTTGCTAAGGTTGAGGTTTTCTGTAAGCCCTGTTTCTGTTCAGCAAAAGCACTTCAACATATGCTCAGCTTTAAGCTGGAGGATAATGACATTCCTGTCCAGTAAAGCACTTGTGCAAATGCTTAAATTTCAGGGTAACAGCAGCCTTGCATTAAGTAGATGCTTGCCTTTAAAGAGACAAGCCAATATTCCTCTTTGTCAGTATTTCCTCAGTAGTCATAGATCACCCAACCCTTCCTGCACTTCCCTTGCAATCAGGAACAGTACCATTTCAACCTTTTGCAAGATCAAAGATTTATCTTTCCTGTCCTTCCCATGAGATTTCCTTGAAAAAATAGTCTAGACGTGGTTCCCCATGTGGGTCTAGAGTTGAACTGGGGATTGTGCAATGTGAGGCAAAAGGCTTGTGTTTCTAGTGTGTTTAACACTTGCAGCTTTTACCAGTCCTGAAGCAGTACATAACGGTTCACACTAGATTAGCATCATCTACCTCTGAGCTGTTTCCTCCTTACTTAGGATGATGCTCAGGACACTTGGGAATTTTTCTTGTTTCTTTAGTTGCTTGTACAACACTTCCATCTATCCTCAAGCCATCCCCAGATGAATATTTTTAGTATGCATAAGAAAACTTCTATCACTGAAATCCTCGGGGCATTTTGAACGCTCTGAAAGTTAGTTTTCGCAGAGTCAGAAGTGTTTGTGCTACTCTTATCTTCACAAGCACTATGGCTGTTGAGAAGCACTGCCACTGCCCACTTCTCAGAGGTGCTCTCCCCCTTCGCTGTCTTCCCAAGGAGGTGCCAAAAGTGCTTTGTTGCATTTGCTCTGCGGCACGGTCCCCTTAGAGATTGTGAATTGTGTACTTGACCATCACATTGCTTGGGAGGTGGGAACAGGCTGCTTTTTCTGTGCATCTCTCACAAGGCCTTCTGGGGCATCGTGTTACCTCCCCCTTTTCATATCAGCTCAGCCTCCACTCTTCCCTTGTTAAACACTGCATCACCACCTCTTTACTTAAGAACATAATAGCTCTTTTAAGCTGTCCTGTTTCTCTCCCCTTCAGAATTACACCGTTAAATCCATTTGGCTGCTTGTCAGTTTACTCTCCCTGAATATTGAATTTTATTTTATTTTTTTCTTTAGGTAGTCGCTATAGAGCGCCATTAAGAACTTCAGCATTGCTTAAACCTAAAAAATAAATGAAAATGAGAGCAAGGTGATTCATGATTGTGCTCCTGCAAACAGGCCACAATGTTCTACGTAATCAGCCTCTTTCAATATGTACGAAAAAATTAATTTCCATTCTGTCTTAAAAATAGCACCTTGCTGAACCAAATTGAGACAGTAAAATTATTATAAATGGAAAGATGATATTAAATGTATGGAAACCACCTTCACAGGCTATTCAGGTACCAAGGAGAGAAAAATAAGAGGAACAATGAAGTATTGATGAGGAAATTATTACTAATGGCTTGAAAATTTAACGGTCCCCAGGTAGAGCTTGGCTTGAAATACGGAAGTGTCAATACCTGGCTCAGATGTGAGCGGAGCATGGATCGGTTGGGCACACAAAGGACTAGAAGTGCTGGGTTTGGGCCAACTTCTGCCACCAACCTGCTGTCTGCGTTTATTAGAACTTTGCCTCGTTTTTCCCTGGTGCAAGATGATGAGATGCAGAACCCTGGGTTCATGGGAATGATGCTTAATCAATTTGAGCTGGCATTTGCAAATTTGCAGCTTGGTTGCTTTACCATGGTGTTCAAAAACCTCACAGCCTTTAGTGCGTCTTTCTTGAAATGAGGAGCTGTTTGCACCCACCTTGTTGTGTTGGCATTTGGGGGCTGTGGAGCACCAAAAAGGTCTTTTGTGGAGCAAGAAACCAAACTTGCATCACAACACATCCCAGTGTTATACCATCTCCCATCATCTGTGCTGTTTTAGCAAGGTAAAAGGATTTTGGAGAGGAAAGTCTGCATCTGCTGAAAATGGCAGACTGGTTGATTGAGCCATTCCTTGCCCCTACCGTGTAATCAGAGCTGGATTCCTTCTCTCTTTGAAGCTGACTAATGTAGTTTATCATATAAAACCCATTTACTCGGGCTATATGCGGGAGGAAGAAGGGTGAACTTCCCCATAATACTCACAAAAGACTTTGATATCTTAGCCTGGAAGGCACCATAGAAGTGCAATGGATTATTATTAATGAATTAACTAAATGATTAATTTAGTTAAAAGCTAAATTATTTAATTATTCATCAAATTAGCCCCAAATGTGACAGCAGCAATGAGACAAGCACTCAGTCTGCAAAGCAGTAATACAACTCGCATTAAAAAGTTGTTTTCTCCATTATTTAATGAATTAAAGCTTTGGTTATAAACAAGTCATCCAAGAGCCTTTTCAGTCATGGTACGACTGATGCCTCTCCAGTGTATCATTACAGATGATAGCAGTGTGAGATTGGAGACAAGATGAGGTCGTTCCTAATGAAGAAGAACTTAACCTTTTTGGTAGTGGGATGTCTAAAACTAATTAATCCTATTCTTAGAAACTCTAACTGAGGTGAATGAAGATATGTTGTTTAACAGAAACTTCCCTCAGGAGAGCAATTGGGGGTTTACCAAAACTGCAGAGGTTTTCCAGAACTTAAGCAAATTTTCTACATAAGACCACATGTGTGAGAGAGAAAGTGAAGCCAGATGCATTTCTGATATGTGGCTTCACTGAAATCAATTAAACACACCAAAAAAAGGAATTTTGGCTGATTTTTCAGCTGCACAACTAAACCAGCCTT